>NC_085140.1:105060853-105660853 GCF_024139115.2 Armigeres subalbatus
AGGATCTACGGATTGGCCCTGGGGAACCTGTTGAAGGGGACATTTTAGTTTTACCACCAAAATCAGTCATTCGACGGCTCTTTTTTCATGGTTTCGATCAGGAAGCGAAGTATGAATATAAAATGGTCAATTGACGGCTCTGACCGCTTCCAGGATCTACGGATTGGCCCCAGGGAACCTGTGGAAGGGGACATTTTAGTTTTACCACCAAAACCAGTCGTTCGTCGGCTTTTTTTCATGGTTTTCGATCAGGAAGCAAAGTATGAATATAAAATGGTCCATTGTCGGCTCTGATCGCTTTTAGAATCTACTGATTGGCCCCGGGGAACCTGTGGAAGGGGACATTTTAGTTTTACCACCAAAACCGGTCGTTCGACGGCTCTTTTTTCATGGTTTTCGATCAGAAAGCGAAGTATGAATATAAAATGGTCCATTGACGGCTCTGACCGCTTCCAGGACCCAAGAATTGCCCCCGGGGAACCTGTGGAAGGGGACATTTTAGTTTTCCCACCAAAACCGGTCGTTCGACGGCTCTTTTTTCATGGTTTTCGATCAGGAAGCGAAGTACGAAAATAAAATGGATCATTGACGGCTCTGACCGCTTCCAGGACCCAAGGATTGCCCCCGGGGAACCTGTGGAAGGGGACATTTTAGTTTTTACAGAAAAATCAATCATTCGACAGCTCTTCTTTAATATAAGCAAAGTATTAATATAAAATTGACCATTGATGACTCTGACCGCTGTCAGGACCTACAGATTCCCCCGGAAAACCAGTGGAAAGGAACATTTAAGTTGCAGCACCAAAACCAATATCTCGACGGCTTTTTTACCGTGATTTTTGATCAGAAAGCGAAGTATGAGTATAAATTGGACCATTAATGGATCTGACCGCTTCCAGGACTTACGGATTGCCCCCGGGGAACTGTGGAAGGGGTCATTTTAGTTTTAGCACAAAAACCAATCATTGGACGGCTCTTTTTTCATGGATTTCAATCAGAATGTGAAGTTTGAACAAGAAATGGACCATTGACGGCTCTGACCGTTTTCTGGACCTACGGATAGCTCATGGGGAACCTGCCTACTTCATACTTCGCCTCCTGATCCAAAGCCATGAAAACAGAGCTGTTGTATGACTAGTTTTGGTGCTAAAACTAAAATGTCCCCTTCCACAGGTTTCCTGGGCCAATCTGTAAGTCCAGAAAGCGGTCAGAGCCCTCAATGGTCCCTTTTATATTCATTTCTCGATTCCTAATCGAAACCACTAGAAAAGAGACGTCGAATGACTGGTTATGATGCTTAAAATAAAATGTACCCTTACACAGATTCTCCAGGAGCAATACTTCGCTTCCTGATCAAATATCGAATGACTGGTTTTAGTGCTAAAACTAAAATGTCCTCATTCACAGAATCCTCGAAGGCAATCAGTAGGTCCTGGAAGCGGTTAGAGCCGTCAATGGTCATTTTAATTCATATTTCGCTTCCTGGTCGAAATTCATGAAAAAAGAGCCTTCGAATGACTGGGATTGATACTAAAACTAAAATGTCTTCTTCAACAGGTTCCCCGGGGTCCAATCCGTAGGTCCTGGAAGAGGTCAGAGCCGACAATGGACCATTTTATATTCATCCTTTGCTTTCTGATCGAAAACTATGAAAAAAAAGCCGTCGAATGACTGGTTTTGGTGCTAAAAATTAAATGTCCTGGAAGCGGTCAGAGCCGCCAATGGACTATTTTATATTCATACTTCGCTTTCTGATCGAAAACCTTGAAAAAGAGCCGTCGAACGACTGTTTTTTTGGTAAAACTAAAATGTCCCCTTCAACAGGTTCCCCGGGGCCAATCCGTAGATCCTGGAAGCGGTCAGAACCGTCAATGGACCATTTTCTATTCATACTTCGCTTCCTGGTCGAAAACCATGAAAAGAGAGCCGTCGAATTACTGGTTTTGGTGGTAAAACTAAAATGTCCCCTTCAACAGGTTCCCCGGTTCCAATCCGTAGATCCTGGAAGCGGTCAGAGCCGCCAATGGACCATTTTATATTCATACTTCGCTTCCTGATCGAAAACCATTAAAAAAGAGCCGTCGAACGACTGATTTTGGTGGTAAAACTAAAATGTCCCCTTCCACAGGTTCCCCGGGGCCAATCCGTAGATCCTGGAAGCGGTCATAGCCGTCAATGGACCATTTTCTATTCATACTTCGCTTCCTGATCGAAAACCATGAAAAAAGAGCCGTCGAATGACTGATTTTGGTGCTAAAACTTAAATGTCCCCATTCACAGGTTCCCCGGGGACGTCCCAGCGACTCCAGGATTCGTTTATTCAATTGCTTTTCATTCTGGACACATTAGAGGCCTTCTAGAATAAAATCATAGTGGACGATCTATCAAAAAGCGAGATTCAAATGAAGTTGTGGCCTGACCCCTTTGATAAGTATCGATCGGAACCGATTTTAAAGAAATGGCCATATCTCACTTATTTCTGGTCCGATTCCAATTCTCAATATATGGTTCCAATCAGCAAGAGCCCTACTTCATTTGTGGTTACTAATATTATTCAATTTTTAACTACAACTTCTCCTAATATCCACCTCAAATTTACGGTTTTGAACCTACCTCCGAAAAATCCGGAATATCTCCGGAATCCGGTGGCCATAGTCGGTTCCATGGACATACCGTCAAACTGCATTAATTTTCTAGTTCGGGCATGCCTGAATTGTCAAAATCGGATAATAACTAAGGTAGTTACAACACATCTAATTTTACCTAAAATTTGCCTATCCTAATTATTTTGTCCATCCCCTGTACCATTCAGCGTCCAAAGAAATTTGGCGTCGGAAGGAGATACCGTCAAATTATTTTATGGTAGCTGCCACTTTGGCGAGCGTGGAAAGCAGGATTCCAGGGATTTCTGGGATGACCAAGAACCTTTGCTGTGAACACATTCAGTTCTATGCACCACGATGGGCATGTACCATATTTGAATCATTCCAATTGATCTATGATTACGCATGTAGATCTAAAGCCCTAATTCCAGATATTTGCTGGATTTGCTGGGAACGCTTTCTATTCCATGTATCACAAAGGGCATGTACCATGTACCAACTCCAGAGATTTCTAGGACTATCAAGAAGTTATGCTGTGAACGAACACATTCTATTCTACGTATCACAAAGGGCATATACCATATTCGAAACAATCCGATAGATTGTTGGTTACTCATGTAGACCTTAAGACTTTACTGCAGGAATTTCTTGGATGTCTGATACATGAGCCGTGAATGAAAAATAATGATTTGGCTCCGTTTATGGTCACATGTGGTACACATCATAAATTATTGCCTACAGCACGGCTCTTGCAATCGCTGTACAGCGAATCAATCAACGAAGCTAATATGGTTCAATACACCATTTTCCTTATAACTTTTGAACGCAATGACCGATCGTGATTATATTTTATAGTGATCAACTAGGGTTTCTCCACCGTCGAATACAACTTGTTGTGAGAAAATGGGTTAAAAATTACTTTATGAAAAAGTGGCTAATGTTTTTCGAGAATTGGACTTGCACATTAATTGAAACTTGATTCTTCTGTCAGTTCCACAGCTGATGCGTAGTTTTTTTGGGTGGCGCATTTCAACCCGTAGGGTTTGAATTCGCACGAAAATTCAGCACTTCAAAATAAAATCCTTTTCTCAGAATTGAATTGGTTTCTCGTCCAAATTTTTATTTCGTGTTATAGCTGGTAAGTTACATTAGTGGTTAACACATTGAAAGTACATACTTTCGATTGTTATCATCGTTAAATTTGAAGATTTGCTTAGGAGGCGCATATTGAACGTCCCTGCCCTATTTGTCATGAGGTAGCATACCTACTTAAGATACATAAAGTGAACTTTACCTTACACGATGTTCAGTTTCTCGATGCTAATTTCGATAATAATAATGAGTTTGCAGTAGCCATCGGGCAAGTGAGTATGTACGTGTTTAAGTCGATGCGAAAATGATAAATATATTATCTATCTGGTGTCCGGTGGCTTATGTGCATGTATTCCGGTCGAAACGAGGACGTGGCCGGTATCGTTATTGGTCTTGGATTAAAGAAACTCCGAAGCATGTACAGTGAGAATAGCTTTCTAGTCCGGAGAAAACTATTCAATTGGTGAGCTGTGTGTAATTTGTTGTGTCTTGGCCAATTACGGCTAGCAACTACGATGGGTACAGTCAATCAAGCTAAGCTAAACTAATTTCGATAATAATAACAAATGGCTGGAATGACAAAGTAAAAGATGGAATTCCAATTGGATGAAGGAAACGAGTTTTTCCTGCATTTCCAATTCTAACAGTTACTGCTAGAATAGTCAAGTTGAAAGTACAGGATAAAAATGGAAACGGTACTGAAATCCATTTTCAGTTGTAGCGATTGCTAAATGCTAGTACATGAGAAATAAAGAGAAAGATAAGGATATCCTTATAAGATTATCCTTATAATGAAACGTGTCTGAGATTGAACCCACGGCATCCTGCGGATGAGGCAGAAACAGTAGCCATATGACTACCAAGTCCACTTTTCACAATACATCGGTTTTCAATTCCAAAATAACTGTAAAGCTATGTTAAAGTGACCAGATTTTGCATGGGCCAATCCGGGACAATTATGCATTATACACATTGAAGTCATATCATATCGTTTCTGAAGATATATATATTTCTCCTCAATCTACAACATCCAGTATAATGCTCACAACTCGATATCATAGAAACATATTCTAAATACCTTAAAACTTTTATAGTCTAGACCTCGTGGCCTTGCGGTTAGGTTGTCTGAGTGTTTTGTGTAGGGGAAGATCCTTTAAATACGTAACACAAGAAGTGACCATTTTTAACTCCTGCTCCCCCCTATGTCACACTGTTTGTATGAAGTATCTGCAACCACCATTGGTTGATATCGCTGAAATAATCTTTTCCAATCATCGGATGATTCAGCCATTTTCTTGATTTTGCAGATTTAAGGATCCTCTAGTTTTAAATATGTTCTGATATTGTTCTAGATTCTGAAGCTGACTTAAATCTTCTTGATTCAAATTATTCTCATGACCTTAACTTTTCAAAATATCTTCAGTATTTTGATTCCGCAAATCATATAATCAAGCCTTTTATATTACCACATTTTCCTGATTGAGACCTTAAAAGTTATTCAAATGCTTCAGATTCCTAAGATTTCTGCGTTATCCAGGGTCTGATAAATCAACTCAACTTTTGTTGATCTAATAGAATAAAAAGATTCTCAAAAGCTTTCGTGAATTGTATAGATTCTCAAAATTATTTAAACTTTATACTTAACGTTCAGTAGGCTCCCTAGCTAGACTGCTCGGATCTGTTGCGAATTTTTAAACATCCATTCCCATTTCCGAGTTTCATAGGTTCTCCAGATTTTAAAGATTCATCATGGAATGCGGGACGTTTTCCGGGACGCCTGGCAATGCGGGACAAGTATGCCGAATCCGGGACTGTTCCACATAATCCGGGACATCTGGTCACTTTAAGCTATGTCCATTTAGAATCCGGAATAATAAAACATCTGTATCTAGGTAGCGGATTGACATACAAATAAGGTTAATACATCAAAACAAAGGTAATTTACTGTACTTTAAGGAAAACATATAAATGCAAATCATTTCTAGTTTTCTAGAGAAAATTCTCACTTTCTTCTTTATTCCTCTCATCAAACGCTGCACACCTCCGGTGACAACTTCCTTGGCACTTTGATAAGAAAATTATTTTGAACTTTTTAGTGGAATGTTTTCACATGTCATAAGACGAGTTAATACAATACCATTGAATTCCACCACTTAGTTGTATCTTGACAGATACGTATTTCGACCTCAACAGTAAGGCCGTCTTCAGTGTCTTGAGAAGTCGAGTCAAGTACAAGACACTGAAGACGGCCTTACTGTTGAGGTCGAAATACGTATCTGTCAAGATACAATTAAGTGGTGGAATTCAATGGGATTGTATTAACTCGTCTTATGACAGGTTCCTTGGCACATTTGTTCCACATTTTGGTCATCGGAGTCGCGTCCCGAGCTGTGTATCCACTTTTTTTAGGCTTCCGCTTCATTATTGCCCAAAATGTCTCAATGGGCCGGAACTGCGGGCAGTTTGGTGGATTATGTTTTTATTGTTGAAATCTACGTTATTATCGCGGTACAACTGGATGACCTCCCGGCTGTACACACTTAATCTTATTTACCGGGCTAGGTTACCAGTTTACCGATTTCTCAACAGCTGAGCTCTCGGTACCCACCTCAGTAAAAAAGTTTAAAAAGTTACCGAGGTCTCGGTTCTGAGTACCCGGTGGCGAAATGTTAGTTATAACTGAGCACTCGGTAAATAATTTGCACGTACATTACGGATTTCGGTAATGAAAAATACCGAATAAATCGTTATTTGGGTTTCTGTTTTTTTAGATAATAAAATAAGGAAGCACAAGAATTTTGTCATTCATCGATTTATTATTATTCATTGACAAGCATATTTTATTATATTTCAAAGTGAATTGGTGTGCGTTCGTAACCGCATAACTTCCAAACAGCTGGATGGATTTTCTTTACTCCTCCAGTACGTTATTATCTCCGATAGTAATCTCCATCTAGTAATATTATGATATGGAAATGCTAATATCATCTTCCAAACTTAGACGCACATGTTCATGATAAAATTAGAGGCGAAAGTATAGAATTGATAGTTCCGTTAGGATACGGCAGGCATGAAGAATGTTTTTATAGAAGTCGATTTGAAAGCGAGCGGAGGGCAATGTTTGTGATGGCACATATCACACGACCTTCCTTCTGCCAAGCTCCCGTATGAAGGGGGAGGGAAGAATATCAGTGTGGAAGCGGATATATCTCCACTGGCAAAAGGAAGGTGGTTTGATTTGCTCATATGCCATCGCGTGAGGAAGGACCCTTGATGGGGGCATCCATCAATTCAGCTGTAATTGGTCGACGGTACAGCAAGCAGCAGTGCCTTTCTCTGCTTTGTTCTCTCCGAGGCAGCCAAGTTGGTTGCGACGAGACGGACGCAATGAGAAAACAGAACTGTGCAATAAAAATCCTTTTCGACTAAATGCTGATGTCATATAAGAAATTTGGAGACAGAACTCGTCGATAGAAAATCCTTCCGCACGCGATGGCATATGAGCAAATCAAACCACCTTCCTTGCCAGTGGAGATATATCAGCTTCCACACTGATATTCTTCCCTCCCCCTTCATACGGGAGCTTGGCAGAAGGAAGGTCGTGTGATATGTGCTATCACAAATATTGCCCTCCGCTCGCTTTCAAATCGACTTCTATAAAAAACATTCTTCATGCCTGCCGTATCCTAACGGGAACTATCAATTCTATACTTTCGCATTCTATCACACATTCTATGAACATGTGCGTCTAAGTTTGGAAGATGATATTAGCATTTCCATATCATTGTAAATCGTTTAACTTCACGTAGAAGTAATACACACAAAATCATTAATTTATATTATATTTTTTGACGAATCCAGCTAGGTTAAACAGCGAGATAATTTAGCCTTTTGTCTGGAAATTGAAAATATCATGTTCAAACAGTAATGGTTGATAAAATGTAACAAACAAACAGTAATGAAACCTTGAAACCTACCTGAACTACTTAAACTTTCAACCCGTAAAATATTACTCTATTATATGTACTGCAAAGCCTTCAAATTAAATAAAGCAAATCGCTCGTGCAACAACTTCTTTCAAATGAATCGGAAATGTGTACTTCATAAATTTGGCGTCGCTAAGCAATCACCATCGGTGATAGCGTCACATCGAGCTTTGCTGAGAACTCCGTACTTATTTCACCGAAAGCTCAGTTAAACGCATTGATTTTTACTGAACAATCGGTATATTTTTGATAGTTACAGGAAATTTTATTTTGAACTGAGTTGTTCGGTAATTTATACTACCAGAGATCAGTATTTTATTTTGAACAGCTGAGACATCGGCAAAAATATTTACAGAAATCGGTAAACTTATTTTAAATAACTGAGCTCTCGGCTCAAATTTACTTTTACCGATTGAAATCAGTAAAAAATATTAGGGGAACTGGGGGTAGGACGCCCACGTTAAGGAAAATGCCATTTTTATCAATGAAAACCACCATTTCAGCCAGTTATCATCAGCGCATACTGAAGAACAGCATATCTGCGACTGACTACCGATAACAGATATCTAATTGTCCATTTTATTGCACAGAAATTTGATTTTTAAAAAGCACCCGAAAAAAAATGATTTTGAAACCATGCGGGTGAGATGCGCCAGTGGATGGGTTAAAACGCGCATGTGCTTATCGTACTGATTTTCATTTTAATTGCCTACATTAAGGCAATTAACCGAATGTTTCAGCTGTTTCGGTCATACGAAATGAGCATGGGCGTAATGCCCCACACCGACCTCAGAAGTTTGAAGGCCCATAAAATCGTTTTAAAACCATTTTTGACGACGATTTCGTGTGGAACATAAAGAACACGAGTAAGCAGTATGGCTCATGGCTTAATTATTAATTTATCAATGTATAACAGCGACAGAAAGACTAAATTCCACCGAGCTAGAATTGCATCAAAACACGCAAAAATCGTTTTTTCGAGTTTTTCATGTATAACTAGAGAAAAATCATGAAATATATGTATCCAATGGCAATATTTTTCATTGCTTTATCGTATAGACTATTGAAAATAATCAAAATGGGGATATTTAACCTTATTCAGCGGTGGCGCGTTTTAACCCCTATGGGCGTGCTACCCCCACTTCCCCTACCGAGCTGAGATTCTGAATTTAAGTGTGTAGTGGTAAGGGGCCTTTCACAAATTACGTAACGCTGTTGAGGGAGGGAGGGGGTCAAGCCGAGTGTTACGATCCATACAAAAAAAATCAACCTTTCATACAAAAAGTGTTACTAGGGGGAGGGTGGGGGTCCAAAATCACCTAATTTAGCGTTACGTAATTTTAGAAAGAACCCTAACTCGCCAAATCCAACCAAAACTTCACGGGACCTTCATGGGCTTTCATGAAACGTAGTACGCGGTTTTTGAGACATTCTTCCTTGTACAGCTTTTAGTCGATCGTCTTTTTTGCCACGAACACTTTGGTCTTTGCTCTGCAGCTGCATATCTCTCGCCAAATCATCAGTTTTTTGGCAAATTTGTCCATAAAAGTAAACTTAATCTGTCAGGAACAACTCCTTGTTCCGTCGCCATGCTGATTTTTTGGCCAGGAAGCTTGGCCATTTTGACGTAGCTTCCACCGTCGATGAGCAGGATTATCAACGCGGGTGTGCAGAATTTTTTCTCTCCTCTCGGCTTCCATCTAGAATAATTTTTGACTCGCTGTACGAAACACCATGAAATTTATACCACAGAAAGTGGGCGGCTAAGTAGACATACCGCTGTAGATAATTCTTGCAGCGGTCACTTTCCGTGCTGCTGCAATACAATAAATGATTCCGGATTCTAACTGGACAGAGCTTTAAATGACGGCAACTTTCTAAATCCGCTTACAAACCCCGAGATATCGAACCAAACTGATCTCCCATATACAGTAGCGCCGCCTTGTGAACGATTTCTAAACTAGACAGTATTTCATCATATTGTGTTACACTTCCTGAACAACTTTGTAGAAGACGGCAGCTTTCTATATCCCACAGATCCCGAGATATCAAACTAAACTTATTTCTCATATACAGTAGCGCCGCCTTGCGAATGAATTAAAAAATAAACAGTTTATCAACATACTGTTTTCCAATACTCGAATAACTTTGTAGAAGACGACAACTTTCTTAATCCAAAAGATCCCGAGATATCGAATCAAAATGGTGCTTTCATATATACTAGCGCCGCCAAGTGGAAGAATTTCAAATCATTTTTTTTCTTGACACGTAGGGCCGAATGGATATAGATGAATTTGGAATTTATTTCACTATGCCATGATGTTTAGAAATGTTATAAGAAACATCGCGCCATTTATTACACCCAAAACAAAAAGTTTTGACATTCTTTGCATTAAGCGTTTTGTATCAAATCTCGCATACAAACCGCTCAGAGAATATAATATTTGTTTCGCCAGCTCATTTCATTACATCGGTTTATTCGATCGATACTTTTAAACGATTCTCATTGATTCCTCCAGCAACAAATATATGCATCAACTCACACAATCTTCCCGACTCCGTTCAACTTGATGGCGGGCAAGGACGCAGATAAACATCTGGTGTTAAGTCCAGATGGCTAGCGCGTAAGTTGAATAGCGCAAAGCTTGGTGGAGGACTTGGGCTCAATTCTCGTCTTCGGCCAATTTTTGTAAGCAGATAAGGTTGGCGAAGTATATATACACACAAAAAAAATCGTTGGTAAAATTAAGAAAACGTTGGTAAAAATAAGAAAATTAGTTAGTGATTTTCAGTAGAAAGTATAAGACTGTTAAATTTACTAATGCAAGAAATGTCAATTCGAAATCAACTTTGACAAGAGCGGACTTATCAAAATAACATTTTCCTTTCAAAATTAAATGCGTTTTCAACTTTTAAAATAACATTTTCCTCTCAAAATCAAATGTATATTTTACTTTTCAAAATAACAATATCTTCTTAAAACTAAATGTGTATTCTAGATTGGAATTGTCTGTTATGCTTTTAAAACAACAAATGCTGTGCCGTTTTAATTTATTTAATTATTATTTATTGTCAATATTATTTATTGAAAAACATTTGTTTTCATTGTAATATATCCCCGGATTAGTGCTTCCTATTCCAGGTTCTTAATGGCTGGGAGATATGTACCGATGGTAATGACCCGTTACCGCTGGTGTTTTCTCGTTGTTAGATCAGCAGCGTTATGAGCGACGGGAAATCTCGCAACTTTGTCGGAATGTGCTGGATCTGAAATCATGTTAAAGTGCATGCTTCTACCCGTACGATCAAGCTTCTCCTCGACCTTTCCTTGCATTCAACCATCCGGACAGAACTTGTTCAACTTGGCTTGTTTTTTGCGACGAATCAGTGGAATGCTAAAAATGATTTTAAGATACTTTAAAGATAAATAAATTGAAAATGAAAGTCCAAAATTACCTGTTCAATACAAATTGCAGAGATGTATTTACTTTTATTTAGCTGCTTGCACTTTTTAGCTGCGATAACTTTTATTTTAACCTCAGATTTTGCAAAACTGATGTCAGTGACAGAACGTCGAAGGCTGCCAATAACATTATTTATTTCAGTCAGTGCTGCCAAAAATGTGAAATGTTCAAGTTTGTTTAATTATTTTACAAATTTTGTTCTAATAGCTTATGCTGTGAAAATAACAATTTGAAATCGAAAAAAAACTTTTAAATTAATCAATATATCATTTGAATGAAAAGTTTTAGCTCTAAGAAGTACCAAATTTTACAAACTTTTGAAATGAAAGTTAGAAAATGTTGGAATCCCAACTTTTTTTGGCTCTGTGTAGAATCGTTCCTCGTCGGGAGTTTTAAAATAGATTCTATGTAGACACAAACACATACCTAGGTTTTTTTCCTCGTGACTAGACACCTAATGCAATGCCTTGCTATATTGACTTAATGCAATCTGTGCATGGGCCTGAGCCTAATGCAATATGTGCATGGAATTCATGTTAGATTGTCATAAAATCATGCATTCTCTGGTTGGGTTATATACAAATGACTATTTCCACCGGTGTTCCGTTGGTTCCGGGTCTTCCGGAGGACCAGCATAAAATTCATTTGACTAAAAATTTCTTCAATGAGAGTATCTATCTCCTTTATAATTTTCCCGAAAAAATCACGTCGATATCATTTTAATTGTTTTCAATATAACGGATTTTCGGACTGTTATACCACAGACAAACAGACGTAACACTAAAGAAATTACCATCGACCATGACTTCAACGATCAATTTGAATTTGATTGGTTGCTCGATTCACAACTAGAGGCGCTAGCGTCGTAATCCTTCGAGTTTGACATTTCACTCCAGCGTCATCTGGTGACAATGTCTTACGAAACGTTGTTTCGTGTAACATGCTCGCAAGATGGTGGTAGAGGAGTTGGGCAATGGATTTTTCAGAAAAATGTACAAGCTGTTACGTCTGTTTGTCTGTGGTTATACTGTTTATAACATTCGTTTTCTCTTTTATGAAAGTTGAAGCGTGTCGCGGAAGGTTAAAAGATGAAGAAAAATGTATGTCCAAATCTCAACTGAAAATTCAAATATTTTATTCAATTCCATTCACATTGTTTTTAATTTCTATCTTCTGGCTTTTTCAGTCTGAAAATTATTCATACAGGTTCACAAAAAACGGCAGACAGCTTTTCCCTTGAAAAAGACCCAAAAAACGGGCCTAAGCGTCGGGCAATGCAAATGTGAACCCGTTTGAATAATTTTCAGACTGAAAAAGCCAGAAGTAGAAAAAAATATCGCAGTCGAACTATAATCAATTGTTTTCAATTTCTCGACTGTCTTCACACGTGAAACTTTTGCATGTCTTTATGTGGAAAAGAACCTTGAATGTATAATAAGCATAGATTACAAAAAAAGAAAAGCTTGATAAATGTCTTCACTAAGATCATCCCAGATTTCAATCAATCTTTCAAAACTTCTAGAAAACTATTTCCCATAAACTTCCAACAATCCATTTAGACGTGCTAGAATTATCATAAACAATTATGACATTTTGCAAGGTTTTTTTTTTGAAAATTTACAATCTCTTCAACAGGTTCATTCCACTATCAGTCAATGAATTTTTGAATAACTTTAAAAACTTTCTAGGGCTTCCGCAAATACTTCTGTTCTACCAGGAATCATTACCTACTTCTAGAAAATTTCATATTGTTCAAATATTTATATTGCTTGAGAAACTATTTGGATTCTGGTACGGTAGTTCAACCAATCACCATCTAACACATACGTAAAGCCTGTCCACGTTAAATTTCGGACACTGAGACAATGTTCAATTGATTTGTAGCCATTTCATCACTTTGATAAGAATGAAAATATGCTCAAAGAATCACATAAAGCGGAGAGATTCAGCTGTCATGTAAATTAATCTTCTCAGTGGTTTGTGAAAATTTAAAAAAATAGCATTGGATGATGGGTGTCCGAAATTTAACGTGGACAGGCTTTATACGCGTTTCTTCTATCCAGGCCTCTAGTATGAACTAGTTTTGGATTTACCTAAAAATATTTGAATATGTCAGTTCAGTGCGTGTTGGCTCTTGTTTCGGACGGCAGAACGATCGCGCAATTTGCCGAAATTTTGTGTTTTGCATTGCGCGGCCGGTAATAAAGCTAATTAGTTCAGTGCGTGTTGGCTCTTGTTTCGGACGGCAGGACGATCGCGCAATTTGCCGAAATTTTGTGTTTTGCATTGGCGCTTTGATGTTGCATGAAGAAGAAGAAGCAGAAAGATGATAATCGAAAAAATCTCCACGGGAAAGCATACGAAGAAGTTTTTAAAACTCTTCTCAAAAATTCTAAAAGCAATTTAATTGAAAACGGTAAGCAGTACGGGGTTGGACTTTTCTTCTACTGTGTTTTAAGTGTAATATTACAAAATAAAATTTCGAATAGAAATATTATGTTTATTATACAGTAGAAGAAAAGTCCAACCCGGTACTGCTTACCGCTTTTCATTAAATTGCTTTTAGAATTTTTGAGAAGAGTTTTAAAAACTTCTCCGTATGGTTTCCCGTTGAGATTTTTTTGATTATCATCTTTCTGCTTCTTCTTCTTCGTGCAACATCAAAGCGCCAATTGCGCGGCCGGTAATAAAGTTAATTACAGTCGCGATTCGCTGGTTGGGCCACGACTTCGGCCCAACTAACGAATTCAGTTTTTTAGTTGGGTCAACTGACAGCCATTTGAACACGTGTATTTCGACTTGAACATCACAAATGATGTCCAGTGACGCCCAATCCCGTTTTCCGTGTTTACATTGAATTTTGACGTACGATTGCTTTTTAGTTGGGCCATGGCCCAACCAGCGGAGGCCCAACTAAAAAGTGACCCAAGTATTAAAATCCCAACCAGCGAATCCCGACTGTAGTTCTTTGCGTGTTGGCTCTTGTTTCGGACGGCAAAACGATCGCGCGATTTGCCGAATTTTGTGTTTTGTTTTGTTTTTCCCCTAGGACGGTTCGTAAGTAAATTGATTAATATATTTTATTATTTTTACAGCATATACTGTTATTGACAAACGCTCTATATTGTCGAATAGAGCTCCCTATTCACCCCTATTCATCCCTATTATTCACCTTACCCACTAACACAAATTTTCCTTCCCGAGACATCTATGAAGGTAGTATGGGTTCCCTGCATCTTCACTAGTAGATGTTGAACTAACATTCCTTCCCTTCCTTCCGTGATTGTAAGGACGTGGCCAGGTATACAACTGCTACTGTATAGGAAAAGGTACTAATTCCAAGTGCCAATTTGTGACAATATACAGTAGATTGCTCAATTCAAGCTCTGTCTGGTAAGGGGGCGGGTGTCGCGGGAGAGGGTTCTCTTCGTCGACTTCCCCTCATTTGAATGGAGGTGACAGGCAGGGAATTTCTTTGCAGTTTATCACCTCAGAATGCAAGTTCGCATAGTTTTCTTTCGTTCTGAGGTGATAAACCTCAGAGAGATCTGCTTCTTGTCACTTTTGTTTAAGGGAGGGGAGGTCGACAGGGAGCAGCCTGGTGGCATCCCTATCTCACACAATAGGTTTGTTTTGCAGCCAACATTGCGCGACCGTATCCCACTGACAGTTCTGTATCCTAATGAGAATCAAATGTGATGTTTGTAAACAAAACACATACTATAATGAATTTTACACTGAGATATTGGCTGCAAAAACATGGCGTCGTGCCACCCACCTGACGGGGAAAGTCCTCTCTTGCGACATTCGCCCTTATTCCAGAGGGAGCTTGAATTGAGCATTGTATAGCCACCCACGATTTGTACAATCACATATGCTATGCTATGCTACCTAAAAATATTTGAATATGTCTTCGTCCATTTGACACATGAATGATCCAAAAATAGCAGAAAAATAAAATGGCTTTCTCTTATATTTCCTGAACGAAGAACACTCACAGTAATTACAATCGGATGTACTCTATTAATAAACTGTCCTCTTCTTCGCACGCGTTATCCTCTTAAAACTAGATTAATCTCTACAATACATTACATCCAATTCATACTTCCAATTTGTAAAATAATCATCCTCGAGTTAACTCAAATTAAAGTACATCTCTTGCAGTTCAGTTCCATTCGCGGACTGCCACTCATGGCCCGAGAGCGTAACGATTTGAAAAATAAATCACCACACTCGTTGACTAATTGGGCATAATTCTACCCGCAGTGCCACCAGAGAGCTCAATGAGGAAATTACTCCTCTTTCTCCCTTTCAATAAAAGTCCTAAAATTACCCTACACTATAAAAACAATCTCTATCACACAAATTGGTCTCGCGCATACCGCTGCTCGCTCCTCAAAATCCCCCAGCCCCCGGCGTAGGCCCCAACTTACTTAATCCGAACCGCTCGAAACTGCTCGGCTCCATACCCAGATCTTTCCGCAGCTCCGCCTTCGGACCGACCAGGTTCATCTTCTCCATCTGCTGGTGCTGCGATCGGATGGCAAAACGGTTCACGTGCACCGGAATAGGAACAACGATTTTGGTGCTGTTGGTAGTGCCGCCGCTGGTACCACCCCGCCCAGCAAGCCCGTGCGAGTTGAGTCCCGCTTTGACCCGTTTCCACTTGGCCCGGCGATTTTGGAACCATATTTTGACCTGAGAATAAAATGTGATTTGAAAGATTAGTCCCAAGTACCATTCGGCGTTTATGCGATCATGGAGGGCTACCTGCACTTCACTCAGCTTCAATGTGGTCGCAATCTGGCTGCGCTCTGTCAGGCTGAGATATTTTTTCGCATGGAATTCCCGTTCCAGCTCGAGCAGCTGTTCCGAGGTGAAGGCAGTTCGTCTCCGGCGGGATTTGGAGCAGTTTTCGTTCGAACCGGTGGCACCACTCCCGCTTGATTTCTTCGAGTGCGGACCACCGTGCGGGGATGATTCATCATCGTCGGAACACGGCTCGGAATCGGTTTCATCCAGTTCTGAAATGAATTGAAGCGCAATTTGTTTTATTTGTAATCGATAGTTCTTCATATTTAAAGCTAGAGAGTTACAAAACTCACTGAAACAATTTCAATTGCACATTTCTGTTGCATCTATCGATTTTTTAGAGAATTTTAAAATGGGACGGATCCAACTGCTTCAGATTTTGCAGAAGCATGCAGTGAGGTCTCAACTGTCTTGGAAAAACATGTACGTCAAACACCCCTAACTATCAGCCACTATTATGAATAAATTAACTCCAAATTGAATTTATCATCATGATATGATATTCCCTGTAACAATACTTCTTGTTCTTCAGTTACATGAGCATATCGTCCTGTTCCAATTGCTCAACAGTCCTTCGCAACGCACAACCAGATACAGGAGCGTGTCAAGTGCTATTAATCTTCATAAACTTCCCGTCAGTGGGCACGTCAAATTAATTTGCGAGAGGAAAAACGCATAATTTCCGACCATTATTGTCACTTTACTCCCCACTTGATGTTTATCTTCCAAATCTGTTTAGAACCCACGAGCAACCGTCGAAAAACCGTCCGTCCGTACGTCATCAACGCTTTCCCCCTTCCTTCTTGTTAATTCAATTGACTCGCAACTAAATACATAAACGCTCTGTACTTCAACGAGCAGTCAGCTTCTACTTTTGGCTTTCATTGTAAGCTCTACCGCAAATCGCTGGGGAATCCAGAAGCGTATCATCGTTTTCCATCAGCATAACGCAAATCTGCAGGAAGTCTCTCCGCAGCAGCACCACCACCACAGGAAACAGAGGGCGGCAACGGTCGTCGTAGTTTTGAATTTGATTTAGAGATGCTTCCCTCGCGTAATTGTTATATGATGGGTATGATGTTTCTGATTTAGTCACACCATTATCGTTATACTTTTGAACCTTTTTCATGTGAACAAATATGATGAGGATGCATTACAATAGAAAATAAAATATTCAAAATCGATCGAAAAATAGAATGGAAGATATAAAAAAAACTTAACTTTTGAGACAAACGAAGAAAAATAATTAGGCTAGTTAGCATGTTATTTATTCGTTTTCTATATTTTTAAAGTTTTATCGTTTTAGGTTTTATTGAGGTTTAATTATTTTATTTAATCAATAGCTAATTCAAGCATTTGAATGCTTTACTGAAATATACCTAATTATTGAACTGATTTTCAAGTTCTCCGGATCCAGCAAAAGTAGGGTATCCAATAATGGTTTGAACTAGTGAAAAGCGTATCATGGTTTGAACCAGTCGAAATTACTATCTCATTGGCAGGAAATAAAAGAGTATTTTGTTGAAAAGTAATAAGTTATTGAATTATTGCCTTATCCTATCAAGATAATAATTCTCTTTCCCCTGTTTGTCCCATCTCAGCAAATAATCTATCACGGAATCATTTAGAAACTCGTTCACTCTCTTTTCCGTTATAAAATCATGCGGTAAAAAAGTAGAGTGCAATGGAAGCGATTGAAAATCGTCCTGAATTTGCACTAAATTCCTCCCACCAGTGGCACAATTTTAAAAAGCTCGTAAAAGACGCATTTCGTGATACAGGAGTGAGACCAATATTTCAGAAGAAAGCCATTTTTATCTGTAATCTATCGGCATCATCGTACAATTGAGAAACAATGTTAAATAGTTAAACTGCATGTTCCTAGCTGGAGCATTTTGTTTACATTTCCAAAATGAAAAAACGATAATTTTGACGATTTTCACACGTCTCGAGTTACTAATCTAATGCGAGAAGATGAATAGTTAAACAAATTTGCTTTTCTAATTCATGCAATTAGCATTATATTATGTATTATGTATTATGTTTATTTCTACGATAGCCTGTTAGTTATTACCTTATCTCAAATATCTGTGATATTTAGGAGCTGCTGCCAGTAGTTCAAACCATGGTACGAATTTAGTTCAAACCATGGTGGGAATCAAAGTTAGCATTTAGCGACGCTTGTATACAAAACTTTGTCCGCAAAACTTGCACTGCAGCCCTCAGTTGGGTAACAAAATAACTTTCCTCAGTGGATATAAAATTGCTTCCATCTTCAAACATATCACGTCTTATGAAAATATGTTTCACTGGTCAAATCGCTCCCATGAAGGCAGAACGATCGTGTCCTACTACTAATGGACACTAGCGTGGCGTACCCAGCAGCAGTTACTTCCAAATAACATTGAAAAAATAGAAATAGAAGTTGGAGGTCCAAGCCGGCTGAGTACTTTATAGGTACATATGCAAAGATATTTGTAGAACAAAAAAAATATTAAATAAAGAAAAATTTTATTACTACTACTACTACTACTACTACTACTACTACTCTGCTCTGTCCCAGTGGGGGGATGTAATGCCAATAAGAAGAAGAAGAACCATTTTATTATGATATAGATAAAACACTAATAAACGTCTTTGTAGTGGTATACATTATGGTGGGACGTTTTGCCGAGGCTTTTATCGAAACCCATTTTTTCATGACTTTTCATGAAAGCTTTATTGAGTGTTTTCTGTGTGTCACGGCTTAACACAAAGTTTGCAGAAATTTTGTTGAAAAGTAATAAGTTATTGAATTATTGCCTTATCCTATCAAGATAATAATTCTCTTTCCCCTTTTTGTCCCATCTCAGCAAATAATCTATCACGGAATCATTTAGAAACTCGTTCACTCTCTTTTCCGTTATAAAATCATGCGGTAAAAAAGTAGAGTGCAATAAAATGGGACCACCTCGACTTTTTTTTTGGAAAATGACGCGCCCTTCAACAATACCACCTCGTACGATCTAACCTAAAGTAGCGTGCATTTTTTGAAACTTTATGTAGAGTGATTTTTAAGTTCAGTACAAAGTAGGGGCCCTCCTTAGCCGTGCGGTAAGACGCGCGGCTACAAAGCAAGACCATGCTGAGGGTGGCTGGGTTCGATTCCCGGTGCCGGTTTAGGCAATTTTCGGGTTGGAAATTGTCTCGACTTCCCTGGGCATAAAAGTATCATCGTGTTAGCCTCATGATATACAAATGCAAAAATGGTAACTTGGCTTAGAAACCTCGCAGTTAATAACTGTGGAAGTGCTCAATGAACACTAAGCTGCGAGGCGGCTCTGTCCCAGTGTGGGGATGTAATGCCAATAAGAAAAAAAAGAGAAACAAAGTTCATCACTTATAGTAGCGTGTATCATAGCCAAAACCATAAGCAATAAGGATAACTAATCTCAATTTCTCAATACACGCTAAAAGTATTTTACCGATATCTCCTGCAACCAAAAAATCAATTCAAACACAATATTGAGGGCATCAGGAACTATGTTCAAGGGCTTGACGATCCCTCCCCAGGACATCTGCGAGTTGTGGTGCCTGCCTAGGATGTGGTGGGGTTTGACAGTGGGCTCTGTAAAACTTCTATAAAAGCTGCATGTATTCGCAAGTAGGCTCCGCCAAAGCGACCTTGTCCGTTCAAAGCGCACAAGCCCAAGTCCTGGTGTTAGGTGGGACGCTAAACAGATCTGACACGACGGCCCTCCGACGAGACAGGAGGTTTGCGCAGGCCCAAACAACCATTACGAACAACATAAGATACATGTAATAACGTAGGGGTAACGGGGGTAAAGTGAACAGGCGGGGTAAAGTGGGTAACGGCTTGTATACCCCTTGTTTATGGATTTCTCGTATTAAGTATTTTCCATGTCACATCATAAATTAAGCATCTCATGCTGTCCGAGCTATTTCAAATCATGAAATATCTATTTAACAGGTAGATTTTAGCAAAATTCTACGCGCTTTCGCAAAACGCTAGTTTGATGTAATTTTGGCACTGTTGCATTTAAGCCATGAAAACTCTGAGTTAGTACATAGTTCTAAACCAAAATATCGTGCATATCGTTCATTTTGCTTGTTATGAAGCGGAACTGGTTGATGGAAGATAGTTTTTTAACTTCTTTCTTAGTTTAGGTGTTATTTGAAAACATGTAACTATGGGGGTAAATTGGTCATTAGACTGGCCCAGATTAGTATGGGGAGAAAAAAATGTTGTCGAATTCCACGGGGCACTCCCCAGAATTGTGTCTTTGGGTGAGAAAATCAATCTCTGAAAATTTCAGCTCAACCGCTTGTTGCATAAGCTGGCGCATTTGACTTGAAGTTTGTATGGGGATTTCAGCCAAAATGTATAGGAAAGTACACCTCCGTCACTCATTCGATCTGGAAATTGGTTCTGATTGCTCGATTGACCTCAGAATTGCAAAAACGGCAGTTGGTATGCTACAGAACAATTTCACAGAACATTGCATGATGATTAAATGAACTTTTATATAGTTTTCGGCTGATTTATTAGGAGCTGATTTGTATATTTTTGGATTTTTTGATCGAATCGCATCAGCCAAAACCTATATAAAAGTTCATTTAATCATCATACAATGTTCTGTGAAATTGTTCTGTAGCATACCAACTCCCGTTTTTGCAATTCTGAGGTCAATCGAGCAATCAGAACCAATTTCCAGATCAAATGAGTGACGAAGGTGTATTTTCCTATACATTTTGGCTGAAATCCCCATACAAACTTCAAATCAAATGCGCCAGCTTATGCAACAAGCGATTGAGCTGAAATTTTCAGAGATTGATTTTCTCACCCAAAGACACAATCCTGGGGGGTGCCCCGTGGAATTGCACAACTTTTTGTTTCCTGGGCCAGTCTATTGGTCATGTTGCCGGGGGTAAAGTGAGCAATGTTCTGACAGAGAAATGGAGATAAATTAGCTCAAATTTCAACCTCCATCGGTTCGGTTGACAGTGGGATCATCAATCAGGGAGTGAAGAAAAGGGGGATTTGGTCATTTACCCTCCACACACACATTTTCGTGCAATTTCTACATTCCTGAGCGAATATTTCCATACAACGCACCTTGTTCATGGAAACATCTATATCTCAGATGTTTGTCATCCGATCTGTGATTCATATATCAATCAACTCAGTAAAAACTCTAGTGTCTGTAAAAGAGTATAACAAGGGCCAACATTTCATCTATATTAATAATATAGGCGCACAAATGCCCTCAAATAATCCGGAATTTCTCCTGAGGCCAGAGCATGATTTTTAACCCATTTTTCAAATCTAGATGAATTTCCTGCTGAACCATCCCAAATTCTAAGGAACCTGGTATTAATATTTAACTGAGCAATGGTCAATTGAATTTTGAAAAAAAAATCCCGCCCTATCATTTTGACCATGCTTGGTAGCTCTGCTTGTCTGTGATAAAACGAAGGGTTTATACCTGTCAGGTAACAATTTATTATTAACAATATATTATTAAGACGATATGTATTTGGTTTAAAATATTTTGATCGACTTATTTGCTTTATTTACAATATTGTTCACTTTACCCCACCGCCTGACCAAAGCAAAATTGAACTATTTTGGACTATTTTAAATGTTCAAAATAGCATATTTAAATATTTTTTCAATATTTTTTCACAACAGGCTTTGTTAACCAATATAAGCTTGGACACACATGCATTGAACAATACAATATCTTGATAGCCACTTGATAAACAGCAGTAGTTCTTAGGGTGTCCAATTTACCCCCACCACCCCTACACTCGATATAAAGTCACTCAATATAGCGTACATTTTTCCCCGTTATAACGTACACTTTTAAAAATAATTTTAATTTGGGTAGTTCTTACTAAATAATTTACTAAATTGTTATGATCATTCATGTAGGAATGACATTACTGTATGAAGTCTAATTTAATCAGCTAGAGGTATTAATTACTGTTTTCCCCTGTTTGCACTATCCTCAGAATTCTCCCGAGGTAATGGATGATATTGAGTTAATGAGGTTTTAGTTGGCTTTAGGCATGTCAATTCTGACTTTGACTAATATCAAAGTCAAAGTCAGAATTGATGACGGGTTGTTTTCAGGTCTAAGTCAGCCAATGTCGAGTAAAGTATTGGTATTGTAGATCCAGACTTGAAATATGTACCAGATTATTTTTAAATTAATCCTAATTTTGTGTAGGAATTCCTGTAAGAAATTATAAAAAAGTTCCTAAAAGAATTACCTAAACAATTCTTGAAAATAAAAAACTGATTGAATTCATGAAGGAATTAAAAAAAACTGAAAATAAAATTCGAAACGAATTCGTAAAGTAATTTCTGGAGGAATATTTTAAAGAATTTTTGAAGGAATTTCTAAAAGAATTTCCGAAGGAGTTTCCTGAATGCATTTTTAAGCAATTCCTAAAGGAATTTAGGAAGGAACTAAAAATAGAATTTGCGAAGAAATTCCTAGATTACTACAGGAATTTCTTCGGAAATTCCTTCAGGAAATCCTTCCAGAATTTCTTCTGTAATTGTAATCTTGAAGCTCTGTGGTTTTTCCCTACATTTGATTGCAAGAGTTCCCATTCCGCAAGTTGCTTGAGGTGAGCGTGTCGACCCTGAGGCACATCAGGGAGTCTCAGCATAGCGCTGGGCACACTTATCCGAACTCCTGAAGGAACTTCCGACATTCTTAGATTTCTCCATGAATTTCTTTGGGCATTACTTCAAGATTACCTTCAGAAATTCCCCCAGGGATTTCTTTGAAAAATCCTCTGGAAACAACTTCGGAAAAAAAATCTAAAAATCATTTTTAAATTCCTCCTCTATTATTCTTCAAAAATTGAAAGAATGAATTTTAAGAATTACTTCAGAATCTACCTCAGGAGTTCCTTCGGAATTCAAAACTTCCTCCTGGAATTCTCTCGGAAATTTTTCGAATCATTCATTTTGAAATATATTCACGAATTCTTTCTAAACATTCTCCGGAAATACCTTCCGAAACTCCTTTAGAAATATCTACGGAAAATATTTTGGTAATTCTTTCGGATATTCCTTCGAATATTCGTTTGGGGATTCGTTCTGGTATTCCTTTACAAATTCCTGCGGAAATTTATTAAGGTTTTGAAGATTCGCGTATTCTTCCTGAATTTTCTTCGGAATTTCCAGAGTTTCTTTAAACATTTTGGAGGAAATTCCTTTAGAATGTTTTTCGGTAATACCAGCAGAAAATCCTTCTGAGAATTCTTTTGATTTTTTAGGAATTCCTTTAGAAAATAGTTTGGAAATACCATTTGGATTTTTTTGGGAAATCCCTTTAGAAAATGTTTGCCCAATTTAAATCCACTAAAGATCGCGGATACTTAATAAAAGAAAATTCATGCAAACGGTGCAACGAAAAACAAGCCTTGTGTTTCCTGTGCCTCTTAGCTTCTTATTTCCTATGCTTTACATAGATATAAAATGAAGAATTCAATTCTTCGGATCATTTTTCTTTAGTAACGAACAAGTTTGTAGGAATTGTTCACAAGAAAAGCTGTTTCACACTGATAGCTGAGCATTATAAAAAAAATTATATTCGCCCATGATAGTACAACATTTGAGTAGTGCAAAACAAGAATGATTACTCATGCTTCGATATAACGTACAATTCAATATAACATATAAATTTGAAATAGATATGTACGTTATATCGAAGTTTACCTGTAATACGACCCGATACAATCGGCAACGACCTAGGCGACGAATAAAGGGGTGCTGGAGTTGCGAATAATATTCACGACAACCCTAACATTCAAGAAAGCCAACATTTTTAATTACTCAATCATTAATCTTTTAGGTCTGATCTATCAATATAAGAGTTGCGATCATGGCAAATCGAGTTTATCTATGCATCAATGTAAAAATAAAGTTTAACAATTTCTGATTAATTGCCCGAAATCAGGAAAGCTTATAAACATTGTTTTGTTTACATTTTAACATAATATGAAAATAAAAAACTATTTCATTTATCTAAGTGAATGTTACATACAGTCACTCTCAAAATTGAGCGTACAACATAGATTAGATGAATATATTCGAAAATTCCAAAGGAAATTTAATTGTTGGCTTGATTGTTTTTAATGCATTTCAATATTCATTTCTTCCTTCAATGTATGCGTACAAAATATGATTGGAAATTTTTCTCTAAAGTTCATTTATTTGAAAATAATCTCAAAATACGCCTATTAGATGTGACAAAATTGAGCGTACAGCGGATATTTTTCTATAATTTTTCTTATTGTAAACACGATTTATGTATTTTAATATTGTTTTTTCATGATTATATTCATAATAATAAACATCCGCTACTTAAACATTCAATTTTTTGAAATTAAACCACGTTTTAATCAAAATGGCGAACAATTAAGATGTATAAACAATGCTATTTAACAATTCAATGCTGCTGGGCAAAATAGATGCTTTAAGATATAGATTTCACTGGCATTGTGTCCTATATATGATAGATAATCGAAATCGAGCGAGACATACGATAAATTTGGGAAAATTCAGTCGGTAAATGATGAAAATAGATGTAAACATACAAAGAGAACGACAAATGTTGGGAACGGCATATTTCAAATTAAGTATAACTTTATTTAAAAGTCGATGTATAGGTAGCTTATAAGCTCAGGACACTCATTAATAATAATATTATTAAAAGAGCAGCACACGGATACATTATATGATGTCATTTTATATTTGAAGACTCAGTCACCGTAGAAACAAATTTGGTTGAATCATTTA
The DNA here is from genome assembly GCF_024139115.2 of Armigeres subalbatus. Classification (NCBI taxonomy): domain Eukaryota; kingdom Metazoa; phylum Arthropoda; class Insecta; order Diptera; family Culicidae; genus Armigeres; species Armigeres subalbatus. Next base: position 105,085,632 of record NC_085140.1, read on the forward strand.
AATTCACCAAGATATCATTAAATAAGCTGCCGAACTCTTAAAAAAGTTTATTTTTACTCGCCACATGGAAATCATCCAATTGTATCCCTTATGGTAACAGATCGTGGAGTTTAATCCAAATTTAATTATGAAATTACGATTTTAAGCTATCTTTTCAATATTCAATCAGAAGTGCTTTACGGGGTTGAAAAGCTGTTTTTATGTTCGGTACCTTACTTTGTACTTTTAGAATTTGACTGTGAATGATTGGATTCAATAATATTACTCTTAATGATAGACCTGAGACAATAATCGAGCTTTAAAACAAATTTAAGTTAAAGACATACTAAATTTGAATTATGTCATTCCTAACATTTGTCGTTTTCTCTGTATGTTTACATCTGTTTTCATCATTTACCGACTGAATTTTCCCAAATTTATCGTATGTCTCGCTCGATTTCGATTATCTATCATATATAAGATACGATGCCGGTGAAACATACAAATTAAAGCATCTATTTTGCCCAGCAGCATTGAATTGTTAAATAGCAATGTTCTTACCTCTCACTTGTTCGCCATTTTGACCAAAACATGGTTTAATTTCAAAATATTGGAAGTTGAGGTAGCGGCTGTTTATTATTATAAATATAATCCTGAAAAACCATTATTAAAATATATTATTCGTGTTTATAATAAGAAATTTTATAGAAAAAAATTCGCTGTACGCTCAATTTTGTCACATCCAATAGGCGTATTTTGAGATTATTTTCAAATAAATAAACTTTAGAGAAAAAATTTCAACAATTTTATGTACGCATACACTGAAGGAAGGGATGAATATTGAAATGCATTAAAAACAACCGAGCCAACCATTTAATTTCCTTTGAAATTTTCGAATGTAGTCAACTAATCCATACTGTACGCTCAATTTTGAGAGTGACTGTAAGGCGAAGTAGTGGTGTTTTGGATTGTAATCTGATTTGTCGAGTCAAGTACGAAAAACTGAAGACGAGCATATTTTTTGTAATATTAAAATCAAATTGTGTAATAAAATTAACTTATTTGTATTTTATAGAATATATTTCAAACACCTATCCTTCGAATTTAAATGATTACCAATATTTGCGTATAAGAAGTGTGCTTTTACGATAATGTTGTGCTTTTTGCAACGGTCAAATAAATTTTAAATAAATTATCACTGTATGCTTGATTATACCTTTAGTTTGATAAGCGTTGGATTATCATAGGCGTAACTAGAGCCTCGGTCTAGGGGGGGCCATGGCACCAGCTGGTGGGATGTAATTTTCAAAGGCGATTTAAAGCACTGTGCGCATGGATTGCAATAGAAATTGTTTGACTAAGTTTATCGCTCATTCATCCTAGAACTAACATAAAAAAAATCGCGAATAATACAATTGATTTCCAATGATGCTGTAATTGCTTTAAAACGCTGTATCTGTGTCAACTTGTCTCCTCCATGTTACTAAATGTGGATAAGTGTGTAATCTAAGATTCAAGAGTCTTCTTCGAATTATCTATAAATGAAATTCGATATGAGTATATTTCTGAAAGTTTTCAAGCATTTCCATGATTACTTAATGCATAAAGATCTCGATTTTTTTTAAACTTGAAATTTTTGAAACTCTTTAGATGTGGAATAAATTCCACGAAATTTTGTCATAATCAATATAAGTATTCATGCAATTCCAAAATGTATGCTATGTGCTGAAATAGTTAAGTACCGATGAACACAAATTTGGAATCCTAAAGTGTTTTTTATGAGTCATAAATCAAATTCCAGAATAACATAGGGTTTTTGTAGTTACTGACGTTAGGAAGAGGCTTTATTATGGTTTTCTGAATAGGTGAGAGATTTCTCTGCAAATATCAAAGAGACTTGAGAAGCAACCAAATCGATCTGAATTGTGCTGCAAAAGAAATGTTTTCTGATACGAACTGGTTTCTACATCTATTTTTTTTATCCTAAAAAAACAAATTCTAACTAAAGCAGGCACAAAAGCGTTTTCCGATGATCCTTATGAAATCGCCAAAAAAATAAATGGAACAAGATCTTTTGAGGACTATAAAAATATTTCTTTAATGCAATGCGGATGGTAGTTTAATGCAATCTCTGTTGTGAGTGCGAAGGTTGCCTAAGTTTGCCGAAGGTTGCCTAAGTTTTGTCCTAATACTTTCAATGGAATGCGTTGTTGATTTTTCTGTCATTGTAACAAAGATTCTTAAGTTTTATAATTTTATATCTTTCTGTGCCAGAATTATATAGCGAGAGCAAAAAGCTCGATATGAATTTGATCAACTGTTTTGCGGCATATCTTGCGATTAACTCGAAGATTTTCAAAAGAATGGTCGTTCGAAATTTCATTGACCGGATTTGAGTACATGTGCTCATTTTGATGTAGTTGCTTCAGTCTTTTTTGAAGCGGATGGTAGTTTAATAGACCAGAAATATTTATATCCTCATACAATTATGTTTTTATGTTTCTGCGACCAGGATACTAGTCAAACAAATGCAGAACAAATTTATTATTTTAAGCTAGCAACTGAATTAGAAGCGGCATTGATTTTAGCTTAAAAATCGAGAAAATGTTCCCGGGGGCCCAACTTAAATATTTCGATGCTTTGCTGAAGAAATGGTCATAGATGTGATAACGCAACAAAAAATATGTTTATAGAATTCATAAACAAAATTAAGAAATATGTAGGAAATATGTAAATGGAATAACAACTGACTAAGTTGGAATTACTTTTCAAAATTTTCTGGGCGGCCACAAGTAGGTCTGGAGGGGGCCAGGACCCACCGCCCCCCCCCTTATTTACGCCATGGATTATGTTAACAAAATTATTTTAAACTAATTTTTCCTCATTTCTAAAATTTTGTTTTTAATCGGAAACGGCGTTTTTTCAATTGAACGATGCAGTTTGTGTAACAAAAAAAATCTCATACTTCTGAAAAGAACGAGATTTTATTAAATGATTAATTTTAAGCATTCAAATAAATAAAACAACGATGATCTTTGCACTGTATCAGTTGGATAAAGTATGTTCCAAATATTCGTGAAAATTGGAAATTATTTCATTGTCTTCATCAAATAATGATAGAAGCATAGCATAGAAAACGCAAGGATCACTGTAGAACTAGGGGGAATAACGGCTTTGGCTGGTTTTGTTCTATTATTGGCAGGAGTTTTTTTTTATGACTGACTAGGCTCAAATTTGGCCTAAACATTATTTGCATATCAAAGAATATTGTGGCCATATTTCATAAAATTTGGTCGACAAAAACCCCCTGCCAATAATAGAACAAAACCTGCCAAAGCCGTCTTTCCCCCTAGATCATTGTATTTGAACGACGCTGGACACAAGGTTGGACAGAACCAAAATTCATAAACAGTTTCAAAGATGAAAAATTAAAATTGCACACAGTTGCCACAATAAAGGGAGATCCGACGACGAGAAAGAAGCGTTCTATGCGCAGCTGGAGCAGACATACGATGGATGCCCACTGCGGGACGTCAAAATCGTCATCGGTGACATGAACGCTCAGGTAGGAAGGGAGGAAATGTATAGACCGGTCATCGGACCGGATAGTCTGCATTTCGTATCAAACGACAACGGCCAACGATGCATAAACTTTGCAGCCTCCCGCGGAATGGTAGTCCGAAGCACTTTCTTCCCCCGTAAGAATATCCACAAGGCCACATGGAAATCACCTAATCAAGTAACGGAAAACCAAATCGACCACGTTCTAATCGACGGTAAATTCTTCTCCGACATCAGGAACGTACGCACTTACCGCAGTGCGAATATTGAATCCGACCACTACCTCGTCGCAGTATGTCTGCGCTCAAAACTCTCGACGGTGATCAACACGCGTCGGAGTCGTCCGCCGCAGCTTAACATTAGGCGGTTACAAGCCGGAAGACTAGCCCAAGACTACGCGCAGCAGCTGGAAGTGGCACTCCCAACGGAAGAGCAGCTAAGCGCAGCATCTCTTGAAGATGGCTGGAGAGATATTCGATCCGCCATTGGAAGCACCGCAACCGCTGCACTAGGCACGGTGGCTCCGGATCAGAGAAACGACTGGTATGACGGCGAATGTGAGCAGTTAGTTGAGGAGAAGAATACAGCATGGGCGAGATTGCTGCAACACCGCACGAGGGCGAACGAGGCACGATACAAACGGGCGCGGAACAGACAAAACTCGATTTTCCGGAGGAAAAAGCGCCAGCAAGAAGATCGAGACCGTGAAGAGACGGAGGAACTGTACCGCGCTAATAACGCACGAAAGTTCTACGAGAAGTTAAACCGTTCACGTAAGGGCCACGTGCTACGTCTCGATATGTGTAAGGACATAAACGGGAACCTTCTTACAAACGAGCGTGAGGTGATCCAAAAGTGGCGGCAGCACTACGGACAGCACCTGAATGGCGATGTGGCAGACAACGGTGGTGGTATGGTAATGAACTTAGGAGCACGCGCGAAGAACATGCGATTTACAGCTCCGAATCTCCAGGAGATTGGCCGGCTGAAGAACAACAAAGCCCCTGGGGTTGACTAACTACCAGGAGAGCTGTTTAAACACGGTGGTGAGGCATTGGCTAGAGCGCTGCACTGGGTAATTACCAAGGTTTGGGAGGATGAGATTCTGCCGCAGGAGTGGATGGAAGGTGTCGAGTGTCCCATCTACAAAAAGGGCGATAAGCTGGATTGTAGCAACTACCGCGCAATCACATTGCTGAACGCCGCCTACAAGGTACTCTCCCAAATTTTATGCCGTCGACTAACACCAATTGCAAGAGAGTTCGTGGGGCAGTACCAGGCGGGATTTATGGGTGAACGCTCTACCACAGACCAGGTGTTCGCCATACGTCAGGTATTGCAGAAATGCCGCGAATACAACGTGCCCACACATCATCTATTTATCGACTTCAAAGCCGCATATGATACAATCGATCGGGACCAGCTATGGCAGCTAATGCACGAACACGGATTTCCGGATAAACTGATACGGTTGATCAAGGCGACGATGGATCGGGTGATGTGCGTAGTTCGAGTTTCAGGGGCATTCTCGAAACCCGTAGAGGGTTACGGCAAGGTGATGGTCTTTCGTGTCTGCTATTCAACATCGCTTTGGAGGGAGTAATACGAAGGGCAGGGATTGACACGAGTGGTACGATTTTCACGAAGTCCGTCCAGTTATTTGGTTTCGCCGACGACATTGATATCATTGCACGTAACTTTGAGAGGATGAAGGAAGCCTACATCAGACTGAAAAGCGAATCTAAACGGATTGGACTAGTCATCAACACGTCGAAGACGAAGTACATGATAGGAAGAAGCTCAAGATGTGCTAATGTAAGCCATCCACCACGAGTTTGGATCGGTGGTGACAAAATGGAGGTGGTTGAAGAATTCGTTTACTTTGGCTGGTGACCTCCAATAACGATACTAGCAGAAGAATTCGGAGACGCTGCAGAAATCGTACGTACTTTGGACACCGCAAGACGTTCCGATCGAATAGAGTTCGCCGCCGTACCAAACTGACTATCTACAAAACGCTTATAAGACCGGTAGTTCTCTACGGACACGAGACCTGGACGATGCTCGTGGAGGACCAACGCGCACTGGGAGTTTTCGAAAGGAAAGTGTTGCGTACCATCTACGGTGGGTTGCAGATGGCGGACGGTACGTGGAGGAGGCGAATGAACCATGAGTTGCATCAGCTGTTGGGAGAACCATCCATCGTTCACACCGTGAAAATCGGAAGACTTCGGTGGGCCGGGCACGTAGCCAGAATGTCGGACAGTAATCCGGTGAAAATGGTTCTCGACAACGATCCGACGGGAACAAGAAGGCGAGGTGCACAGCGGGCAAGGTGGATCGATCAGGTGGAGGACGACTTGCGGACCCTCCGCAGACTGCGTGGTTGGCGAAGTGCAGCCATGAACCGAGCTGAATGGAGAAGTCTTTTATGTGCAGCACAGGCCACTCCGGCCTTAGTCTGATGATAAATAAATAAAAAATAAATAAATGCCTCAATAAAACCCGTATTCCGTATATATTTCACACTTCCAATCATATTTTCGCAGCCAAAATTTGCTCACGGTCATGATCGCGAACTTTTCGGATGACACCATTTTTTTTAAATGGAAAATTGATGGATGAAAATTTTTCTGTATGGGGGCACATAGTAATAAGCCGCAAGTTGGAATATCAAACCAATGTAATGGAGTAACACCGCCCTATTTCCTATTTCTATTTTCTGTCTGAACCTTATAGACTCGGAAACTACTGAACCGATCGGCGTGAAAAATTGTATGTAGAGGTTTTTGGGGCCGGGGAAGGTCCTAAAGATGGTTCGAGACCCCACCCACCGGAGAGGGGGGCTCCCATACAAATGACACTGAAATTTCTGCATAACTCGAAAACTAATCTAAGAATAGATCAATTTTAGGCGAAACAAAGTTCGTCGGGTCTCATTTCATTTATTTAGTCTACATCTAAACAGATAACACTGAATCAACAATTTGACGCCAGAATACACTGTTCAAGGCCGCATCTCTCCTCCCTCGAATACGCCCCACGCTCGCCAAGTCGTTTTGCACCAGGTCTGCCCACCTCGCTCGCTGCGCTCCACGCCATCTCGTACCTGCCGGATCGGAAGCGAAAACCATCTTTGCAGGGTTGCTGTCCGGCATTCTTGCAACATGTCCTGCCCTATGTACCCTTCCGGTTTTAACTATCTTCTGGATGCTGGGTTTGCCGTAGAGTTGGACGAGCTCGTGGTTCATAATTCGCCGCCACATACCGTCTTCTTGCACATCGCCGAAGATGGTCCTAAGCCCCCGTTTCTCGAACACTCCGAGTGCTTGCAAGTCCTCCTCGAGCATTGTCCATGTTTCCTGTCCGTAGAGGACTACCGGTCTTATCAGAGAATTTCGTAACACTGCTTCCCAGGCGGGCCCTGTCGCGCTCGGTTCCGCCCACAAGCATGTACTTTGTCTTTCACGCATTCACCACCAGTCCAACTTTTGTTGCTTCGCGTATCAAGCGCGTGTACAGCTTTGCCACCTTTGCAAATGTTCGGCCGACAATATCCATATCATTCGCGAAACAAATATATTGACTGGATCTGTTGAAAATCGTACCACGGCTGTTACACCCGGCTCCCCGCATGACACCTTCCAACGTTGAACAATAGGCACGAAACTCCATAACCTTGTCTTTCGATTCGAACGAACTGGAGTGTTAATCAATATTTCAGAGATAATACGTCGATTTGTAGGGAGATATTAACAATTGCTTCTTTAAAAAAGTGTAGCAAACATATTTCTGCTTCATTACGCTAGATTTATACACTTATTCACCTATTAAAAGCAATTCTCTTGCGTGAAAAATCACTTTGACTCGGTTCTTTAGCAGCCATGTTTCGTTGACTTACGCAGGCAGACTGTGCTAGAGTTTTTTCATTGGCCCAATAAAAGGGTTTTCTGAATGGACTGGACATCCCTGCTTTAGCACATCGAATGAATGGATAACAACCACACTATGTCAGCTATCATTTTTATTTCACAATTTCCATTAGTATAGCGACATAATAGAGATGAGTGACGTTTAGCGCTCGCACACTAATGTGCAATTCGTCATGTGTAAAAACATGTTTGTTTTCTTTCTGCTCATAACCTCAAAAATGATCGGGTCATCACAATGATTTCAAAAGAGTCAAAAAATATATGGAAATATACTCATTTTTATCCAATCTTTGCTGAGTTGCACCATCTAGGAGTGTTTGTTTTCCTTTTATCGCCACTCACACATTCGGACGTGAGAATCTCAATTAGCCAAAAAATGTTTGGACAATACTGCAGCACTACATTAGTATACGTGAAATTATAAAATCAAAACATTCATACCAATAGGGCACTGCACGGAAACATCTCTTTCTCTTTCGTTCTTCATAAATTTTGACGTTTACTGGCCTTACTGTTTTCTAATTTCTTTGCAGCGAGAAAGAGACAAAGCAGTCCGTGCAGTGCCCTATAACCCGTACTGGAGAAAATAACTGAAAGCTGCAGATAGAATATCCGATGCTTGCGATTAGGTTGCTGATAATCTTTGATTCAATTAGTGTATGAATATTTAGTTTTATCATCATTCGCACCAATCGTAACAACATTTTCTCATAAAATAATCGAAAGATACAATGGATCGTATGTTTCATTATAAATAAACTTTCAACATAATTTCATGTGAATAAATTCAAGTCCAATTACTTGACAAATACCTTCATCATAATTTAGATCTATTATTGTTTGCAAAAAGTATTTTGATCTTTAATTTGATACCGAAAAAGTATTCTTTCAACTCGGGAAGTTGAAACACGTGAGAGTTTTGAAAGGATTCACAACAGCTGATCGATATAGAGAGGAGTGGAATCAAATGCACGTATCAATCGTGAAACTTCATCGCAGGCATCGTTGGAAACAAGCATCCAATCATTGTATTTATGAATGATGACATAATAAAATCAGATAGTAGGCAGGGTTCTAACTGTTTATGCAAAATACCAAGCAATAGTATTGCAACATTTACTCCTATTTAGACTTGATTATCACAGTCGAATCTCGCACTCGATTTCGCAGTGCGTCAAGTTTACTGCAGAGTAAGGTTATCTAATTTTTCCATACAATATTTATTTTGAAATACCTTATTTTGATTGGCCTTGCATCTGACAGTTCAGCAAATTCGATAGTCAACAATGAAAATAGTTTGTTTTCATCATCATCTCAAGGCGGTTGACAGTGCGAAGTTCGAAAACGGGATGTGGAGGATTATCACAAATAGCTAAACACAATTGTGAAAAGAGCAATGATTGCCTAAACTAAGTTTTATAACTGGGTCCTAAAGCCCTACCTCGTTTATGGTTGCAAACGATAGTGCATCGGTCAAGAATACTTGTTACGTTGTTATAAAATTCTGGTAAAATTCTAAATCAGTAAAAATAATATTTTTCTGTTTAAGACATTTTAAGGCAAATTTTGGGCTGTGCAACATTTCAGAACGAATGAACCATCAGCCCAAAACGTCAGCCCCATATATTAACTGTCAAAGGTTGAGTCAAGTGCCCTGCGGTGTTTTCCTAGTGCGTTTGAATCCGTACGTCAAACAAGACCGAAAATGTCGAGGAAGCATTTTTCATCTATTTTTCAATTTCAAATTAAACAATGTTCTTTTCGATTTTTGAGTCTAGAGAAAAACTGACACGTTTAGAATGATTACCTTCATCGTTCTTTGAAAGATAATCGAATATCGATTCTTCATTTTAGGACCCAATTGGTTTTCTTCAGTAGCGCGTTATGCATCATCCCCATCTAAGGCATTGTTTACATTTTGGAAAAAGATTCTTTGAGAGTATCGCGAGAGCGAGAATAACACAACTGCCATGGTTTCAACTAACAGTAAATTTTAAAAATTACGCGGCAGCCAATAATTAACATATGCAATTTGTTTGAAGGCACAAAATGAGGGCTAGAACATGTAGCCTCTTTGCAATAGCAGTTTTTAATACAGTTTTCATTTTTCTAAACTTCTTCACTTGCAAATATGGTAAATATTTGAAAAACAAATTAATCATATAATAGTATTATCGTTAGAATGTCCATGGTAAGCGTGCTACTGGGGGAATCTAGAATCACAGTCAATGTGATAGTTTTATACATGCAACCAATTAGAATCCATGCTCAATAAGTATGCTCGTATGTTCGAAATCAATAATCACTCGTCCAAAGTGGGCTGAAAAATCATCCACTTGATAGGGACAACGATGTCGACATTTTGTCCATTTTGCTCGCGACTTTCGCTGGTTTAAATGAGATATTGTGGACATCCATCGTTATTTTTTGCTGTTTGGCGTCAAAACCAAATGTAAGCCAACCGACTGGTGGAATAATTTTGGTTGGAAATGCAATATATGAAGATTTACAACAATAAATGTGCCCAACCGTGGCATAAAGGGCCAAAATTGAGCCGTTAACCCTATATACGATATGTAGCATACCGTAAAAGACTTTTTTCGCAAGCTGTCATGATAAAGAACTGATTCCGGAGGCTATACCTCATGATAAATTTCTTTTAAAAAGCTTCAAACGTAAGGAGCACTGGGTCTGACGATGCATTTCAACTTGTTTTACACAGCTGTGCGGGCCCCAACAGAAAATGAGCGAGAATCATCACTTCTCCCCCCTATCCGATTCAGTTTTTTCGCACTTGTATTTATACAAGTTTTTTTATCATGGCTTGTTATGATTCGGGACAGTTTTTACCTTTCTTTTATCGTTATTCGTTATCTAATGATAGCGATTTCTGCAAACCCTGATCCCATCCGTTGTCTCTTGCTAAGAGTTAAGTGTTCAGTCTCAGTCGGTGTTCCTGTCTTTCCTGTCTTCCATATTTACCATACACTACCATTGTGACCACATCATGTGTTTATTGATTTCAAGGCGGCGTACGATTCAGTGAAACGGAATGAATTATTGCAAATTATGCTTGAACATGGTTTTCCGGCGAAACAGATACGGCTGATTTGTATAACGTTGGACGGATCGAAATCAAGTGTAAGGGTTGCGGATGAAATATCGACGTCATTTGTTACCTTAGATGGATTAAAGCAGGGTGATGCACTCTCGAATCTACTGTTCAATATAGCGCTCGAGGGAGCGATTAGGAGAGCTGGTGTGCAAAGAAGCGGTACCATTATCACAAGATCGCATATGCTCCTGGGATTTGCGGACGATATCGATATTATCGGGATTGATCGCCGTGCCGTGGAAGAGGCTTTTGTGCCTTTTAAGAGGAAGACAGCGAGGATTGGACTCACGATCAATACCAGCAAAACGAAGTACATGGTCGCTGGCAATCAACGTGGGTTCATTAGTGGTGGTGGTAGCGAAATGGTGCTGGATGGTAAACAATTTGAAGTGGTAGAAGAATTTGTGTATCTTGGAACATTAGTGACGTGCGATAATGATGTTACCCGCGAGGTGAAAAAGCGTATTGCAGCTGCAAATAGGGCTTATTACGGACTTCGTAACCAGCTTAAGTCCTGTAGTCTGCAAACGAAAACAAAACTCGCGCTGTATACTACTCTGATTCTTCCGGTGGCTTTATACGGCCATGAGACATGGACGTTAAAGGAGGCTGATCGGAGAGCTTTCGGAGTGTTCGAGAATAAGGTGCTGCGGACAATACTCGGCGGTAAACAGGAGAACGGTATCTGGCGGCGTCGCATGAATAACGAATTGTACCAGGTGTATAAAGGGCTGGATATTATTAAGCTTATACAACACGGCAGACTACGGTGGGCTGGTCACGTTCTTCGTATGCCGTAGGAACGTCAAGCGAAGATAATGTTTAGTAGAGAACCCGGAAGAGACCACAGGCTTCGTGGGAGGCCGCGTACACAATGGCTTTGTGCAGGGCGTCTGGAAGCGATTGGCCCAGGATCGAGTTCAGTGGAGAAGGATACTCCATTCGGCATAGGTTCATCGAAGAGCTGTAGCCCATCAAGTATCATTGTGACCCCTGAATTCAGTCAATTCTGTCCAAACTCAAATGTTGAAAGCATCAGAATCGACTTTACAAATATGTTTTTGAGATGGTTTGAAGGTTGATTTGATAAATTTGGGACGTGAACAAGTCCAGAACAATAAGGTAATGTTCGAATCACAGAAAAAAAAGACCCTTGCGCACACTTAGCCACCCACTAAGCACAAACGGAACCACAAGAAATTCCGACGATCTAGTGCTGAATGCGAGCCATTTGAAAAAAAAAGTTCGTCTTGGGTCTTTGAAGGGTAACATGAAGAGACATGTTTGCCAAACAGTTATCACGAATGTGATGATCGATAATAAATTCTAAGAAATAAGATCAGACTGATGGGTCTAAAATTCTTTACTTCTTCATATGAAGTCCTCTTTTGGGATAAACTTTACAGTGACATCAATTCAGGATATGATAATAAACCCAGTAGCAAAACTGCATATTAAAAAAATTGTTTTAAACATGTTTAATATACTCAAAACCTCTCTGAAGTATCCTCCCCAAGAGGTTTGTAAGGAGCAAAACTGTTAGTGCCATTTGAATTGATTCAGTAGTTATTGTTCTATCGCCGACTTGGAAATCTTTGTATTTCACAATAAATAAAATAATATAAAATATTTAAGCGACTGGCTTCTCTCAAGTTGGAAACATTTGCACAAAGTTTTTCCCAGTCGGATCGCTTAGCAGATCGTAGAGCGTACTTGAAGGCTTTCTGAGCCAACTTGAAAGACTCCGTCCCTGCAGAATGACGTCTGCCCCAACTCGTCTGCATTGCTTCCTGAGCTTAGCCAGATCGGAATTACGCCATGGGGTTCCTCTCAAGGTTTTTTTTATTTCTCCGAAAGCTTCCAGGACGCCGGAGACGAGCCAGCCTAGGGCTGAAAGTCTCCTAAATAAAGACACACAAAAAAAAGGTTCCACGATGTGCAACGATGTAGTATTTATGATAGCATCCAAATCGGAAAGAGTTTCAATGAATTGTAGATATCCATGAAATGATGTTTAGAGCAACTCTTTGTAAAGATCCCAGTTTGTTGAACGAGGGTTTCTATGAAACGCAAGATCTGCGAAGTAATTCGTAACGTTATACTTAGCCAGATAATCGGCTGCCGGCAGCACAATGTGGCCGAGCAGCCGCAAAATTCCTAAATTCTTGAGTTCCCAAAATCCTAAATTCCTAAATATTAGAAACAGATTTTACGCCCGTGATTATGATGATAGACTTGTTGATCGGCGTTATCGGTCAGTATGAGGTAATAGAAATTCGAAAGTAATTATTTAAAGCCGAACCTATAATCTTAAATTTCAAAAATCCTAAGCTCCTGCATTCTTAAATTCCCAAATTTATGAATTCCTAAAATTTCTAAGATGCTGAATTCGTAAAACTTCCAAATTCCTAAATTCCTGTATTCCTTGAGTTCCTAAATTTATAATTTCCTCAAATTCCTAAAATTTCAAAAAATCCCTAATCTCTAAATTTCTTAATTCCTAAAATTTCCAAAAGTCCTAAATTCCTAAATTATTAAATTTCTATATTCTTAAATTCACAAATATCTTAATTTCAAAATTTATGAATTCCCATATTCTTCAATTCTTGAAATCCAAACAAATTAATAAATTACTGAATTACAACATTTCAACATAACGACAAACAAGGGTATCGTCCAGTATTCCCGACGGGCTATTGCGCCTCGACAGACCCTTCTAAAGCCGCATTTGCATCGTCTATGAAAATCAGTCCAACCAAAGCAATAAAGCATTGAAAGGCGAAACTACCTAATTGCTTCTATCTTTTCTAACATCTGCGTAGATCATGACAAATAGATGACTGATATTTTTACCCTTTCGTAAATGCGTTTATCTCAGAGAACCGCAAGGACAACTGAATCTCGAATTGCCAACTCATTGTTCATGACTGTCATAATTCCAATTCATGCTTACCGTTGCTTTTTCCGCATCCATTCGGCGATAGTGACAAGCTGATATCATCGCTGTACGACCCCTCATCATTGCTATCCCCTCCACCGTCTCCCGCCAGCGGTCGTTCATCCTCATCTCGATCAATATTCAGGTACGACTGCCTCGAATCCGAGTCCTGCAAGTCCAAACTACTCCGACTGACCACTGCCGGCGACGCCAAATCACTACTGAAATTCCTCAGAAATATTCTCCCCCCGATGGCACTGTTTGCACCGTAATTACTATGATTTATCTTATCACCACCACTTGATCCACCTTCACCGAAATCCGTTGGATTGTACAAGGACCTTCGTGAGCTGTTTGCAAAGTATTGTGCTGCCGCTTCGAGATTTGGCATCGCGGCACCCCCATATGGCACTGTTGCCCCCGAAAACGTTTTGAAGGCATTCACATCTATTGACGATTTATCACCACGAACACTTTGACCAGATGCGTCGTTACTGGCAGGAGCTTCTGCTGGATCACCTGGCACTGATTTATAGACACGTTTGTCACCCCCACAAGCAGCACTGGAGAACAGTTGCGATAGTTTTTCGTTGGCCGCCGGCGAAAGGTAGCCCACCCAGGGGTTGTACAACGGAAAGTTCGTCAACGAAAGCATGGCAGCCGCGTTGTAACCGGCCGCGTTGACCAAATACGAATTGGACGTGTCGACAGTCGCCAAATGCGGGGGAGATTGATCCGATCCCGGCGGACTTCCCCGCTGCCGCCGGTGATGTTCCGTCGCGATTAGGTTTTCGATGGAGAACGACGAACTCGGAAGACGCGACAATTTCAATCGATCTTCCGGAGGCGCTGGCTGGAGTAACTCGGTCACCTTATCCATATCGCTGAGATGCTGCTTCCGCAGATGGGCATGAAGGCATACACGATAAGGGTGGCCGGCGATACGCGTTCTGATTACGATAAAACGACAACGGCGACGACGGAACGTGACTTCATCGATCGGGGGACACTTTCGAACTAAAACATGCCACACTACAAAGCACGCTGCCTCGATGGATTGTTGGTTTTTGGCTATTCCCCCTTCCCATGACGCTGGCACAGAGAACCATCCAGTCATATATCACGACAGCGCAGACTGTGACTGTGTTCGCCGTATGCAACTCGATAGACCCCTCCTACCGAGCGTACGAACGGGACTGAGACCGAGTTAGACGGCAGTGTGTCGAGGAAGAGGGGTGCCGGCAGCAGAGCTACATTAATTTGTTTGTTTTCGCTTATTGCTCTATAATCGGTCCCACACTCGTTTCACTTCAGCGTGCCAGTCAGCAATTTTCTTTATATCGAAGATGGAAAAGGTGAAAATTAGGACGGAGATAGCATTGCAACTCTATCTGGCTGACTGAAGGCGACTAACATTATGAGGCACATTATAACTGAGATGATTTATTTACAAGTTGAGATGTTGGATTATTTTTGTACGATTTGAAGGATGAATTCACTCAACAGATTGAAGAGACCACCAACATTCTACTCTCATCATCTGAATTCAATTATTCAAGGCATGTTTGGCAGAAACGTTACACAATTTTCAATGTAATTCATGCATTCCCATTCATTGTTTAATGTAATGTAGTAGGGTAATTCGCCAAATGTTGAACGGCTAATTTCTTCGCCTATTGTTGAACCCACGTGCATTTCTTATGGGAGTTCAACAATAGGCAACAAAATTAGGCGTTCAACATTTGGCGGTTTCCCCTAATGTTTTATTTAATATCAAACGTTTTTCAGTTCTTTGTACTCTACTAAATTACTTGAAACTTGCAACAAATTAACTAATAAATCCCCCATAAAAATACAATAGCTACCATTAATAAATTACTCCTCAATTCATTTACTTACTTACTTACTTACTTACTTACTTACTTACTTACTTACTTACTTACTTACTTACTTACTTACTTACTTACTAACTTACTTACTTACTTACTTACTTACTTACTTACTTACTTACTTACTTACTTACTTACTTACTTACTTACTTACTTACTTACTTACTTACTTACTTACTTACATACTTACTTACTTATTTACTTATTCACTTACTTATTTACTCACTTACTTATTTACTTTACTTATTCACTTACTTATTTACTTACTTACTTATTTACTCACTTATTCACTTACTTATTTACTTACTTTATTCACTTACTTATTATTCACTTACTTACTTACCCACCCACCCACCCACCCACCACCCACCCCACCCACCCACCCCACCCACCCACCCACCCACCCCACCCACCCACCCACCCACCCACCCACCCCACCCACCCACCCCACCCACCCACCCACCCACCCACCCCACCCACCCCACCCACCCACCCACCCACCCACCCCACCCCACCCACCCACCCACCACCACCACCCACCCACCCACCCCACCCACCCACCCACCCACCCACCCCACCCACCCCACCCACCCACCCACCCACCCACCCACCCACCCCACCCACCCACCCACCCACCCACCCCACCCACCCACCACCACCCCACCCACCCACCCACCCACCCACCCACCCACCCACCCACCCACCCACCCACCCACCACCCACCCACCCACCCACCCCACCCACCCACCCCACCCCACCCACCCACCCACCCACCCACCCACCCACCCCACCCACCCACCCCACCCACCCCACCCACCACCACCCACCCACCCACCCACCCACCCCACCACCCACCCACCCCACCCACCACCCACCCACCCACCCACCACCCACCACCCACCCACCCCACCCACCCACCCACCCACCCACCCACCCCACCCACCCACCACCCACCCACCCCACCCACCCACCCACCCACCCACCCACCCACCCACCCACCCACCCCAACCCCACCCACCCACCCACCCACCCACCCACCCACCCACCCACCCACCCACCCCACCCCACCCACCCACCCACCCCACCCCACCCACCCACCCACCCACCCACCCACCCCACCCACCCACCCACCCACCCACCCCACCCACCCACCCACCACCCACCCACCCACCCCACCCACCCACCCACCACCCACCCCACCCCACCCACCCACCCCACCCACCCCACCCACCACCCACCCCACCCACCCACCCCACCCACCCACCCACCCCACCCACCCACCCACCCACCCACCCCACCCACCCACCCCACCCACCCACCCACCACCCACCCACCCACCCACCCCACCCACCCACCCCACCCACCCACCCACCCACCCACCCACCCACCCACCCCACCCACCCACCCACCCACCACCACCCACTCCACCCACCCACCCACCCACCCACTCCACCCACCCACCCCACCCACCACCCACTCTACCCACTTCACCCACTTCACTCACCACTTGCACTCTACTTACTTGCACTCTACTTACTTACTTGCACTCTTGCTTTACCACTTACTTCTTGCACTTCACTTACTCACTCTGCTTACTTCACTGACTTACTTCACTTTACTTAGTTCCTCCGAATTCCTCCGGAGTTCCTCCGGGAATTCCTCCGAAGTTCCTCCGAATTCCTCCGAAGTTCCTCCGAATTCCTCCGAAGTTCCTCCGGGAATTCCTCCGAAGTTCCTCCGAATTCCTCCGAAGTTCCTCCGGGAATTCCTCCGAAGTTCCTCCGAGAATTCCTCCGAAGTTCCTCCGGGAATTCCTCCGGAAGTTCCTCCGAATTCCTCCGAAGTTCCTCCGGGAATTCCTCCGAAGTTCCTCCGAATTCCTCCGGAAGTTCCTCCGGGAATTCCTCCGAAGTTCCTCCGGAATTCCTCCGAAGTTCCTCCGGGAATTCCTCCGGAAGTTCCTCCGGGAATTCCTCCGGAAGTTCCTCCGAATTCCTCCGGAAGTTCCTCCGGAATTCCTCCGGAAGTTCCTCCGAATTCCTCCGAAGTTCCTCCGAATTCCTCCGAAGTTCCTCCGGGAATTCCTCCGAAGTTCCTCCGGGAATTCCTCCGAAGTTCCTCCGAATTCCTCCGAAGTTCCTCCGGGAATTCCTCCGAAGTTCCTCCGAATTCCTCCGGAAGTTCCTCCGAATTCCTCCGGAAGTTCCTCCGAATTCCTCCGAAGTTCCTCCGAATTCCTCCGAAGTTCCTCCGAATTCCTCCGGAAGTTCCTCCGGGAATTCCTCCGAAAGTTCCTCCGGAATTCCTCCGAAGTTTCTCCAAATTCCCGAAGTTTTTCCGGGAATTCCTCCTGAAGATCCTCCGAAATTCCTCCGGAAGTTCCTCCGAATTCCTCCGGAAGTTCCTCCGCGAATTCTCCGAAGTTCCTCCGAATTCCTCTGGAAGTTCCTCCGGAAGTTCCTACGGAGTTCCACTGGGAATTCCTCCGGAAGTTCCTCCGGGAAATCCTCCGAAAGTTCCTCCGAATTCCTCCGGAAGTTCCTCCGAATTCCTCCGAAAGTACTCTCCGAAATTCCTCCGGAAGTTCCTCCGGGAATTCCTCCGAAAGTTCCTCCGAATTCCTCCGAAAGTTCCTCCAGGAATTTCTCCGAAAGTTCCTCCGGGAATTCCTCCAGAAGTTTCTCCGGGAATTCCTCCGGAAGTTTTTCCGGGAATTCCTCCTGAAGTTCCTCCGGAAATTCCTCCGGGAATTCCTCCGGAAGTTCCTACGCGAATTCCTCCGGAAGTTCCTCCGGGAATTCCTCCGGAAGTTCCTCCGGAAGTTCCTACGGGAGTTCCATCGGGAATTTCTCCGGAAGTTCCTCCGGGAATTCCTCCGAAAGTTCCTCCGGGAATTCCTCCGGAAGTTCCTCCGTGAATTCCTCCGGAAGTTCCTCCGGGGATTCCTCCGGAAGTTCCTCCGGGAATTCCTCCGGAAGTTCCTCCGGGAATTCCTCCGGAAGTTCCTCCGAGAATTCCTCCGGAAGTTCCTCCGGGAATTCCTCCGAAAGTTCCTCCGGGAATTCCTCCGGAAGTTTCTCCGGATGTTCCTACGGGAGTTCCACCGGGAATTCCTCCGAAAGTTCCTCCAAGAATTCCTCCGGAAGTTCCTCCGGGAATTCCTCCGAAAGTTCCACCGCGAATTCCTCCGCAAATTCTTCTTGGAATTCCTCTGCAACTTCCTCAGGAATTCTTCCGCCAATTCCTCCGAAAGTTCCTACGCGAGTTCCTCCGCGAATGCTTCCGCCATTTCCTCCGAAAGTTCCTCCGCGAGCTCCTCCGCGTATTCTTTCGGGAATTCCTGTGCAACCTCCTCAAGAAGTTTTTTTCGGGAATTCCTCTGCAACTTCCTCAGGAAGTTTTTTCGGGAATTCCTCCGAAAGCTCCTCCGGGAATTGCTCCCGATGTTTTTCCGGGAATTCCTCCGGAAGGTCCTCTGGGAATTCCTTTGGAAGTTCCTCCGGAGATTCCTCCGGAAATTCCTCCGGAAGTTCCTCCGGGAATTCCTCCGGAAGTTTCTCCGGGAATTCCTTCGGAAGTTCCTCCGGGAATTCCTCCGGAAGTTCCTCCGGGAATTCCTCCGGAAGTTCCTCCGGGAATTCCTCCGGGAGTCATTCAAATTTGATCCGGGAATTCCTCCGGAAGTTCCTGAGGGAATTCTTCCGGATGTTCCTGCGAGAATTCTTCCGGAAGCTCTTGCGAGAATTCCTCTGGAAGATTCTGCGGGAACTCTTCTGGAAGTTTCTTGCCGAAACGTCGGGCAATTTAAAATATAGCAGTTTTGATCAACTCAGAGACTGAGAAAGCCATTTCGTTGAAGCAAAATATTTGCAGTCGTTAATTAATAACATTCCTGAAGAAGTTTGCAAACGAATTTCTGTTTTGTATTCCTGAAGGCGTAAGGTGCTGCGGATAATACTCGGCGGTAAACAGGAGAACGGCATCTGGCTGCGTCGCATGAATCACGAATTGTACCAGGTTTATAAAGGGGTGGATATTATTAAGCTTATACAACACGGCAGACTACGGTGGGCTGGTCACGTTGTTCGTATGCCGGAAGAACGTCAAGCGAAGATAATATTTAGTAGAGAACCCGGAAGAGGCCGCAGGCTACGTGAAAGGCCGCGTATACGATGGCTTTTTGCAGTTGAAGAGGGCCTGAGGGCGCTCAATGGTCAGGGCGACTGGAAGCGATTGGCCCAGGATCGAGTCCAGTGGAGAAGGATACTCCATTCGGCGTAGGTTCATCGAAGAGCTGTAGCCCATCAAGTATCATGTAAGTATTCCTGAAGAAATTACTGGATAAATTTTTGAAAGAATTTCGAGTAGATTTCCCGATGGACTTCCAGGAAGAATTCTTTAATGAATTCCTAAAAGTGTTTCTGAAGAATTTCCACGAGAAATTGTAGAAGAACATGTATTCTCAAATTATTTTTTTTCTTTTGTTGGGAAGTAAATTTCAAATCAAATTTGAATGACTTCAGATCCAAATACCAAAGCAATTCTAGTAAAAATTTCCAAAAGCGTTCTAGAAACCATTCCTTAAATTACTGAAGTAGTAATCCCACATTTTCTGAAAGATCAAATGTCAGGTGAATGTTTTAGGAAATTGTTCTTAGGTTTCGCCGTTGGCCTTACGAAGACATTTTCGCATGACTTTTTTCGCACATGTTGATTTGAAAATCAGCACCATGCTAGTTGCAATTACGAGCAGAGGTTGCCATCGAATGATTTCGATGTACATATAGGCTTAATCGAATATCCTGCTTAATTGTCAGTAGATAATTGTCACTTGGATAAAAATATGTATTTCCGATCACGATAGGCACTTTACAATAGCCCTAGAACTGAAAATGCAGCAAAAAATGTTCATTTGAAAAAAAAATACGAAACCCATTAACACATTGCTTTCATAGTCCATCATAGCCATCGCACAGTGGGCGCAGCAAGCCAAAAACGTGCGTTTTTTTATTTGCGTGCAAACGGTTGATTTGACATAGGTGGTGTCTTCGGAAGAAAATTTTACCAAAAAATAAGCTATCTTTTGGAATATTACGGTGACCTAAAAATTCGCCTGTTAGGGTGAACCAAACATTTTTTTTTTTAATTTTCGTTCAAAAAATTTGAGCCGCTACAAAAGTGATAGAGCTTGAAAATACAAACAACTTCGTAGAATATACCAACTCTCTATCTTTTAACGGTAGCGAGTTATGATGAAATTTCAAAAAATCGTATCTAAAACCAGTTTTTTTTTCAAGAAAACTTTTTTTCTTATTGTTTTTCGACATGGACATGTTCTACAAAGTGAACAAGTACATCAAATCACACGTTTTCCTAAAAAATGTGGATATTTCGGAGGTATATTAGAGAAGTTATTCGACTTTTTCATATTATATAATGCAATTTTGCTATGTCCATATCTTCAATTGAGGCAAATTGTGGCAGATCAAACACCAACCAAACGAAAGTATAGACATCCAACCACCAAATGCACTCTGTTTTAATAGGAGGAATTCGGAGGAAATATTGATTTGACAAACATTAAGGTGACTCAAATTAGTATAAAAATCATTTTTCAAATATATTCATGGACCACCCTATTTTTTTTATGTCGCTTGAAACACTGATGCTATGAACATATTTGCACCCGAATTGTTAAACGTTTTGTCTTCACAAAAACTATTAGAAAGTTTTTGGAAAAATGAGTGGGGAAATATGTATATCTGAACTGTTTTTCATGCATTTTCTCATTCATCACCGCAATGAGCTTAATATCGTTCAAACGATTACAATATAGATGGAAATGTGAGCAAAGCATCAGGACTTTGAGAAAAATAAAATCAATTGATATGTCAAACGCATTCTGTTATAATAGAAGCAACTTGGAGGAGCTATTGGTTTGATTTACTTAAAAATGACTCAAGCTTATATAAACATACGTGTTTTAGTATTATTGTTATTGTTATTGTTGGGAATAGTCACATTTAAATACTTTTTGAGAGCAGATTCTATTTCGATCAGCTTCAAAGCTGTAACATAATTTATTTATTATTCATTTACATTATAAATTCATAGTTTTAATATTACATTTTAGTATTATAATCTAGCGGACCTTTTTTCTCAACATACGAGTCACTTTAAATTTCTTCGATGTACTCGACTGTAACTCTTAATGTACGAAAAAGGTACATAAAAGCAAAAGAAATGCCTAAAGCATGTATAAGAACGATGTTAAACTCATTTATGAGAAAATGTATGAAAAATGTTTAGATATATTTCCCAACACATAAAAAAAAACATTTTTTTTGTGTCTTTATTAAGGGAGCTTTCAGCCCTTCGCTGGCTCACCTGCGAAAAAAAAAGTATTTTGTCCTGTCAAAACGTTTACCAGTTTGGATCCAAATATGTACAGAGCATCGAGCGAAATAATTAAAATGAATCAACGGTAGGGTGGTCCATGAATATATTTCAAAAATGATTTTTATACTAATTTGAGTCACCTTAATGTTTGTCAAATCAATATTTCCTCCGAATTCCTCCTAATAAAATAGAGTGCATTTGGTAGTTGGATGTCTATACTTTCATATGGTTGGTGTTTGATCTGCCACAATTTGCCTCAATTAAAAATATAGACTAGCAAAATTGCATTATATAATATGAAAAAGTCGAATAACTTCTCTAATATACCTTCGAAATATCCACATTTTTTAGGAAAACGTGTGATTTGATGTACTTGTTCACTTTGTAGAACATGTCCATGTCAAAAAACAATAAGAAAAAAGTTTTCTTGAAAAAAAACTGGGTTTAGAAACGATTTTTTGAAATTTCATCATAACTCGCTACCGTTAAAAGATAGAGAGTTGGTATATTCTACGAAGTTGTTTGTATTTTCAAGCTCTATCACTTTTGTAGCGGCTCAAATTTTTTTGAACGAAAATTTAAAAAAAAAATTTTTGGATCACCCTAACAGGCGAATTTTCAGGGTACCCTAATATTCCAAAAGATAGCTTATTTTTTGGTAAAATTTTCTTCCGAAGACACCACCTATGTCAAATCAACCGTTTGCACGCAAATAAAAAAACGCAAGTTTTTGGCTTGCTGCGCCCACTGTGCATCGGCGTGGAAAAAAATCCGGCGGCGTGATCAATTTCATATGGCGCTGCGCCGATCCATACGCGACAGGTCAGTTACTCACCAACTGATTAGATGAAACCTTGGTTCAAAATTTGAGTACATATTTCGAGCAACTTCTTCAAGTTTCGACGCACGACCAACCATCTACGAAGCCGCATTACTGCAAGGAGATCAAAACACCCATCCGAAATAAGAAATTTCGCTTAACTTTTCAAAAGAACCTAAGTAACATTTTTTTCATGAATTAATTTGAATAGCGCAATCAACAGAACAATATTCCCGTAATGCTGGGTAGACACCTTTACGTGGTGTGTTACGGGGTAAGATCTACCACGGTCACATTGCCAGCTACAGGCAAATCCTGACCCAACGAAAACCTTCCCCAATTTCCAATTCTGTAGTGCTTATGAAATTGTCGGTAAGTCATTAAGTAAATACTACACTAATCCTTCCTTCCAACTTCCTAGATGCTTCCCAACCGCAGATAGTAATACTCATGTCCCTGTAATGTTTTTCTTAAATTGGAATCAAGGATTTAACCCCCCTTGATTTCTGATAGCAGTCTGGAAAAGCATTTCAAAAATAACATGAGTATAATTAAAATATCCAATCTTCTAATGTTGTGCTAGCGCTTCTTTTATTTTCAGAATTGTCATCACATCTGTTACCGAGGAAAGAAGCTGACGTTACCGTCTACTAATGATGATTTTCTTCTTCTTTTCTTATTTATAGTGAACGTAGTTATTCTGAACACGACGTCAACCATCACTTTCCGAATGGAGCATTTCATAACTTTTAAATAGCTTCGCTCCCAACGAAAAATTCATTAATATAATATTTGATTATTATTTATACTAACTGGAAGCGTTTGGTACGGGAGGTCCACGCTTTCTTCCTATCCCCTCGATTTCATGGTATGGATCGACTTTAAGGGTTTACAAATTCTGAAGTCGCTCAGTATCTAGAAATCATCTCTGCGGTACATACTGCGTAGTTGGCCTGGCCGTACGAAAAGAAAAATGACGGAATTTGGAAACCGTCATTTTCCAGGATGCTTTCAAGTATTGGCTGCGCAAGTATGAGATTAGATTAGATTAGATTAGATAGCGCAATCAACAGAACAACATGAAAGCTTTTGATTGCAGTACTCAAATTAATTCATGAAAAAAATGTTACTTAGGTCCTTTTGAAAAGTTTAGCGAGAAATCCAACAAGACTCTCGGGTCGATCGTATATCAGCAGAGATGCTAAAAGCTAGCCCCATGATATGCACGAAAATATTGCATCAGCTCTTCTGCAATATCTGGGACACCGCATTTTTTTCTGCTGACCGGATGCAAGGCCGAAGGCGTCTCAGTGAAAGTCCCGAAAAATGGGTATTGTTTTCGAAGCTCTGTGAATATTATCCTAAATCGGATACAGGAGAAAATAGACACGACTTTACGATGGCTGCAGTTGGGATTCCGCGCCGGAACCGAGGATCACGCTTCGCATTGTTCTAAAGCAGCTTATTGAATGAGTCTTCCTTTTGTGAAGTTTCAAACGATACCAAAATGTTTCCCAACCAGAATGGTAAAATCTGTTCATAATTGGCAAGCGATTATACTTACAAACTCTACTAAGTATGTCACTCAATAGAACATCTCGACGTCAACTTCTCTTTTCAACCAATTTGTAATACAAAAGCATGAAACTCGCCACAAAGTTTCACAAAGAAAAAATACACAAACATCTCGAGCAAAACAACTCATCATCTGAATGCTCCATTCTGCCTTTCCATCCATTCTTCTCCATCATACACAGAAATATGCCTTGGTCCTACTTTTCCACCTTACGTGTGGTCAACATTGGCGTATGGAAAGACATAATAATCCAATAGGAAAATCAACCTCTCAACTAGTGACGCACACACCACCCGAACGACCAGTAGCGCGAATGAATGATGGCGAAACGTGTAAAAGTGTGCTAAGCTCCGCCCCTCCGGGCTGCGATTGGCGGACACAGCTCGCATGAAACGGCGCATGATCGAGATCGTGGTGTGAGTGTGTGAGTTCCATCCATGGAAGTTTACACCACTTTCGTTGCATTTGAATTGATAAGAGAAAAAGTATAGTTGTCATGTGTTTTTCTTGTCCAAACACAGAATTGATATGTTACCGCAACGTGGAACAATGGTCATCATTATGAGTTGTCACTGCGATAGAGCATTAGCAATTTCTTTTTTTGACCACACCTAATTATCCGAACAAGGAAAACATTTTTGCTTCATTATGGAGCATTCGCATTCGTTGAAGAGGTATGATAATTGGGAATTAATCAAGAATGATCTTATTGATTAATTTGATTCGTTACTTTCACAATCACGTGTGCAGTGTTTACTGTAAACATGAACATATGTTTTATGAATGCATTGATTAAATGTCCTTATCACCTATTCAGGCAATTAAACTTTATGTCTTGATGTCGAAGTTTACAATCTTGACTGGGAAAAGTGTGTATGACAATAGATACTTTTCTCATGCTATGTCTTTCATTTTGATGTTTTTTTCCATCCCAAGAACCCAAGTAACTTTCCGCCTTTTTGAAGGATCCCCATATCGTTAAGTGCTTATTGCTTTACTTTTGGTTGCTTTACTCCGTTTTCGCTCATTATTTGTCCGGGACCATGCATTCATAGTCCAAGTTTTCGGAACATCCCAGTCGAATGCATCTTGTTGTGAGCAAATCGGTTAAGGATAAGTGCAAAAAAAAGTGAATTAAACTTTTTTACGCGTTTTTGATTTGATTTGTTTTGGTCAAAACTTCCAAGCCCATAGTGCGATCTGGCCAAAAACAATGGGACAGGATTCCAAGTCGAATAAAACATATTGTGAGCAAATTGGTTGACGATAAGTGCCCAAAAAGGCACGGCAAATGCTGTGTAAAGCGTACCATTGGTACCTCGCGTGCCTGAAGGAATAAAATAGACCCCATCTCGCGGTCCTCAGCCTCTTACCCAGCCACTCCTATCCCTACCTCCTCATGGCGCTGACCGAGATATGAGCAACCTTATCAGGTATCAGAACGTCGGCTCCAGGGGTACGTTCACCTCAATTCGGGAGATTTGTGCCATCGCCTTCACAGCCTTTCTCATCACCTGACGGAAAAGGAAGTGCACAAAAAGGAAAGGAATATGGATGGGAGAAAAATGGGAAGTTTGGGAAAGGGACCCTTGAAGAGGGCATACAACGTATACAACACGTACAAAAGCTTATAGCTCCTTACCACAACGGGTTATGAACAACAGAATACTTTGAAGGTTCAGGTTTCTGTAGTCAATTTCACTTAGTAAGTGTTTACCAATTACTTGGAAACGCAGTTGCGCAACTGGGCAGTTAGATATCAGATGATAAGAAGTTCCATAATCGGATTCACAACAATCACAGACAAAAGATTCAACACGTTGAATATTTGCCATGTGATAGTTGAGTCGGCAGTGACCTGTCAAAGCCTTGACTAAGACACTGCAATTCTGTTTAGACAGATTAGCTAAATAGTTTGCTACTACCGGAGATGGCTCTCGGATATACAATTTTGTTTGTCGACATGAATCCAAGCTACTCCAATATCGTTTATGCTGAGTGGAAGCCCAAGAGCTAATCAAACGCTTCACCCAACACTTAGATATTGGAATAGCTGGCTCAGGACCAAAAAAATCTTGTGATGCTCCAATGCGAGCTAACTCATCAGCCAATTCGTTTCCAGCTATGGAAGAATGGCCAGGTACTCATATAAGGTGTAAAGTATTAATTGAATTCAGTTCCTCAATTTGAGTTCGACATGCGATTACCATCTTCGACCTTGAGTTGGCCGATGCGAGGGCTTTGATAGCTGCTTGGCTATCTGAACAGAAGTATATTACTCTGCCCATTATGTGTTTCTGTAGTGCGGATTGCACTTCACACATAATGGCAAATATTTCCGCTTGAAAGACAGTGCAGTGTCTACCCAGTACCCAGACAACCACACATCGCATAAGAATGTAGATTAAAATCGTTTACCGATCCAAATTTCATCTAAATCGCATTGTGGTGCGAAGCTCATCAGTTTATTTATAAACTTTCCCGCACAGTAGGCTATTTTGCGAGTTTATTCCAGCTTCATATGTTGACATCGCATATTCCTGCAAACAAACTCAAATGAAATCGGATTATCTGTCAAACAGAGTTTGTTATCACAAACTACATCGCAATGTATAACGAACAAACTCGCATAAAAATCGTGCATATCGCATACACTGCCGTTCAACGTCGGATATGAAATACACATATATCGCCTCCACTTTTGTACGCAAAAAGCGTTTTAGCGACTGGTAAGCGATGAAATTTGTGTGCATAGGCATCGCATAACAGAAAAACAATTCTATTATGCATGCATTCTGGTTGTCTGGGTGAGTAGGACTGTTCCTATCTTAGCTCACGCGAGTAGACACCTGCGCCCGCTCTACCTTCGAAGAGGGAGCTGTCAGTATAACAAACAATGCTGTCCGACATACTTCTCTCCGAATAGCCAGATGTCCACTCATCCCGCGAGGGGAATTGTGTTTAAAATGTCCTATAAGGAAAACTACTAGCGAGTGTGAGATCACTTGGAGCGAGGACAGTTCTATCTCAATCAACCATGAGTTGTAACAACGAAGTGTGTGTAGAACTGCGTTTTACAGGATTCTCTTCCATGAAACCGAGAACCCATAATCGGTATGTACAAGAAAGTGCTTCTTGTTTGAGATGTATGTGTAGTGGGACCACGTCGAAGAGAACCTCGAGAGCAGCCGTGGGAGTCGAAGAGAACGCACCAGTCATTGCCATTAGGCACATCCTTTGAAGATGGCCTGATTTAGACTGAATTATCCTCACTTCACCCTTTTGCCACCACACAAAACATCCATAAGCCAAAATTGGTCGTACAACTGTTGTGTAAATCCATTTGATATATTTGGGTTTTAGACCCCAAGTTTTACACGCCTTGTTGACTCTGAACTCAATGTTAGGTGTCTAGGAGAGCTTGGAATCAAGAATTATTCCTACATACTTTACCTGATCCGTTACATAGATTTCAGAGTCAAAAAGATGTAATGGGCGAATACCATTACGGTTACGTTTTTCCGTGAAAAGTACAATAGATGTTTTATTCGGATTAACCGAAAGACCATATTGACGACACCAACTTTCAACTGCCTGAAGAGAGTTTTGCATCAGGTCAAATAAAGTAGTAATATACAAACCAACTATCAATATTAGAAAGTCGTCGGCAAATCCATAGGTAGGAAAACCGCCATTATTGAGTAATCTCAATAGTGTATCTGCAACGAGGTTCCACAAAAGTGGAGATATTACTCCCCCTTGGAGGCAACCACAGACACTTAATTTCCTAATCGCTGCAGCGCGCTGCTTGACGTAGTGTCGAGTAGAGATGTCGGTTTTTAAGCATCTGGTAAATCCATTTGATTATTATATTAGGTAGTCCATGACAACGCACGGCTTCCAATATTGCATCGAAAGACACGTTGTCAAAATCACTCTCAATATCTAAGAACGCAGCCAAGCATGATTGCTTTGGAGCGAATGCTTTCTCGGTGTCGTAGACAACCTTGTGTAGAAGAGTCACGGTGGACTTACCAGATTGGTAAGCATGTTGATTAACATGAAGAGGCATGTTTGCCAAACAGATCGATAATACGTTCTAAGCATTTCAGAAGAAATGAGGTCAGACTTATGGGTCTAAAATTCTTTGCTTCTTCATACGAAGCACGTCCTCCTTTTGGGATAAACTTTACAGTGACATCCCGCCAGGTTATAGGAATATACCCAGTAGCAAAACTGCATACTAAAAGTTTTTTCAAAACATGTTGGATATGCTCAAAACCCCTCTGAAGAAGAACGGGATAGATCCCATCTTCCCCTGGAGATTTGTAAGGAGCAAAACTATTAAGAGCCTATTGAAGCGATTCAAAAGTTATGATTCTACGAGCCTGAGCCCAAGACCCGTAACTACATAAAAAGACATCAGGAACATCAGAGGATGCTATATCTACACATCCAGGAAAGTGTGTATCAAATAAGTTCTCTAACGCTTCTTCGTCAGAAGAAGTGTAGTCGCCATTTGCCTTGCTTGGAAATCCTTGGATCTCGTAAGAAGCCGGATCGTTCAGCAGATCGTAGAGCCTTCTTGTAAGCTTTGCGAGCCAACTTGAAAGAATCCGTCCCTGCTGAATGGCGTCTGTTCCAACTCCTTCTACACTGCTTCCTGAGCTTAGACAAATCGGAATTCCACCACGGGGTTCCTCTTGAGGTTTTCACAGAACGCAAAGGGCAAGCTTCCACGATATGCAACATTGTAGTATCAACGGCATCATCCAAGTCGGTAGGAGTTTCAATGGATGGTAAATATCCATGAAATTTTGTCGAGAGCGACTCTGTATTGAGATCCCAGTTGGTTGAACGGGGATGTCTAAAACGCGAGGTCTGCGAAGAAACATTCAACTGATCAAAATAGATGTAGCGATGGTCAGACATGGATTCCTCATCTGACACTTGCCAATTCGTCAACTCGTGACTGATTCCATTGGAGCAGAGAGTTATGTCCAATACTTCTGCTCTATTAGATACCATAAAGGTTGGGCGATTGCCTATGTTAAGTAGACCAAGTTCGGTACTACTTAAGTGTTCCATCAAGCTGGAGCCTCTCAGATTGATATCCGAGCTACCCCAGATGATGTAATGAGCATTAGGATCACTGCCGACAATTAGCGGAAGGCCTTTTGACGTGCAATAAATGACAACTTGTTTGAAAGCATCCGTAGGGGATAAACCGAACAATAGACGTATTTCCTGATGGGGGATCCGCCAGTTGCATCAATTGTGACAGCACATACATCTCTGGTTGTTAGTTCAGAGATAAGTGCAGCAACGATAGCGTTGTTAACAAGTACACATGCACGCGACATTGATCGAGAGTTTGCCATTTCATTACTGAAAGCAGCAAAAACCGGGTTCACTAGGTTGCCTAGGTAGAAGCTACCCTTGGGAAAATAGGGTTCCTGCACCAAAGCCACTTGGGATTTGCCATTTTGCATATGTCTACAAAGATTAATTGTTGCTGTTCTTTTGTGCTGAATATTGATTTGAGCTATCCTAACTGTAGCCATTGCGAATTACGATAAAACACTCCACAACTTCAACATTTATGTGAACCGCAACGATGAAACCAAGTCGGTATCGTATCAAGAACGTCAAAAACGAAACACAGAATACACTGTGAAAAACGCATAAAGCGAATCCATATAGGTGACAATTATATGAAAAACTAAACAAAAACATACTCATAATCCCACCCTTATTATTATTAATATTGTGAGCAAATTGGTTGACGATAAGTGCCCAAAAAGCGTACCATTAGTACCTCGCGTGCCTGAAGGAATAAAATAGACCCCATCTCGCGGTCCTTAGCCTCTTACCCAGCCACTCCTACCCCTACCTCCTCATGGCGCTGACCGAGATATGAGCAACCTTAGGGAAGATTGGTTAACCAACCCCGGTGGGAACTTTGGTCGTATGCTGACAGCGAAGTGGGTTTGCTTCTCTCCGGAGGTGCAAATCTGATCGAGCGTCTGTTCTCCATGTTAGGGACGGCTGATCATAATATGAGAGCCAGCGAGGGACTCTAATTGAAACTGTGCACCATGGTCCTCCGGAAATTTAAGGGGTTTGGTGTCAGGCCCTGAAAGCCAGCAAAAAGCTAACGCAACATATAATCAACAAGAGAGTACGGACCGGAACCATCGGCGAAGACCACTGCGACGAAAAGGGACTAGCGATTGGAAACCCGGTTCGTGAAACTGCTAATCTCTCAACTTCATCGGGAGCACACGCATACTCGCCGATGTGCTCATGGACCGTGGATTCGGCATCGTTGCGCTGCAGGAGGTTGGATTCTGGATCGCAGATCAATTTCGTTTCGGAACATATTGTTCAAAATCTGAAGCTTCGTTGGTCTAAGAAATTCGTCCCAATTAGCGGTGTCTCGCCTATTTCCTCCAATTACACAACCATCATTAGCATTAAGTCTTACTGTGCTGATTTCGAGGACAATTGGAAGTTCCATGTACTTCCAAAGTTGACATTGGAATTGCCAAATCAAGCTGTTGATGTTTGCCGATCGGGCCCTGCGGTAAGACGCGCGGCAACAAAGCAAGACCATGCTGAGGGTGGCTGGGTTCGATTCCCGGTGCCGGTCTAGGCAATTTTCGGATTGGAAATTGTCTCGACTTCCCTGGGCATACAAGTATCATCGTGTTAGCCTCATGATATACAAATGCAGAAATGGTAACTTGGCTTAGAAACCTCGCAGTTAATAACTGTGCAAGTGCTTAATGAACACTAAGCTGCGAGGCGGCTATGTCCCAGTGTGGGGATGTAATGCCAATAAGAAGAAGAAGATGTTTGGCGATCGAGATGGCCGTCAGACGTCGTATTAGCAGATCCCAAATTCTATCAACCTGGCACAATCGATCTGATTCTCGACGTTGGCATTTTTTATGACCTTCTACGAGATGGTCAAATTAAGAATGGAAGCGGAGATCCTGTGTTACAGAATACTGGAAGTTAGCTGAAGATGGGTCAGAAAGTCATCCAGCGGCAGCAGTGGTTCTTGGGCGTGACTTTTATATGGATAACATTCTCACTGGAACATATCAAGCTCTATCTGGTAAAAGGGCGAATGTCGCAAGAGAGGATTCTCTTCGTCGACTTCCCCTCTTTTAAATAAAAGTGACAAGCAGGGAATTTCATCGCGGTTTATCACCTCAGAATGCAAGTTTTCATTGTTTTCTTTCGTTCTGAGGGGAAAACCGCAACGAAATCATCTGCTTGTCACTTTAATTTAAAAGAGGGGAAGTCGGCGAAGAGAATTCTCTCTTGCGACATTCGCCCTTATTCCAGATAGAGCTTGATATATCATCGATGAAGGTCAGGAGCTCTGTCAACAGCTAATGAACCTGACTAATTCCGCTGGTCTACCCCTGCGGAAATGGTCGTCGAACAACGCGTCTGTTTTAGCAGTCATTCCACCACACCTGAGAGTAGAGCGCACCCTTTTCGAACTCGACTCTGCTGCTGCTCCCATAAAAGCGTTAGGATTACAATTTACAATTTACAATTACTACTTCGGATGAGTTGCAATTTAATGTTCCAAATTACAACACACAACTGCCAGTGACCAAGCAGATAGTACTTTCAGACATCGCCCGCCTGTTTGATCCGTTGGTTCTAGCTGGGCCAGTGCTGGTACAAGCAAAGTTGTTTCTCCAAGATCTATGGCAAGATGGTTGTGATTGGAAGGAACCGCTAAACGAAAATCGTCAACATCAGTGGCTGGACCTTCGGGACAGTTTTCAGCACTTGGCGGTCCTCAGAATCCCTCGATGGGTCGTTGCAACTACCGGAGTCGTAAGTTTGGAAGTCCATGGATTATCCAATGTATCGCAAAGAGCGTACGCGGCCTGCATATACCTCCGTGCTGTGTCGTCGACAGGCAGCATCCATGTCAACCTGCTTACCGCTAAATCCAAAATAGCACCAAATGGCAAAGGCAAAAGAGCAGGAGTCGTCAGTCTTCCACGTTTGGAACTGTGCGGAGCCCTGCTATTAAGCCACTTGTTCGAGAAGGTCGAGTTCAGTCTGAAACTTAAGGCACAAAACTTCTTCTGGACGGATTCGCAAATCACGCTTTACCAAATAACAGCCAGACCCTCACGTTGGAAAACGTTTGTGGCAAACAGGTGTTCCGAAATTCAGCGTATCACAGCGGATGGCATGTGGTCACATGTTCCTGGCTCGGAGAACCCGGCAGACATAATCTCCCGAGGAATGTGTCCAGAACAGCTGCAAAACTACACAGTCTGGTGGCATGGACCAGATTGGTTATCGCAACCATCACGCTTTTGGCCGACAAACCGAAACTTCAGTCCCGAAGAGCTTGAAGAACGAACGGTATCGCTTCCTGTGCAAATACATTAACCAAACGAGTTACTTATTTTTGTTGTATTCCACATACTCTAAGCTCGTGCGAACCGTAGCTTGGATACAAAGATTTGCCCACAACACAAGAGCTAAAGATAAAGTAAACCGTCGTAATGGATTTCTCTCGACCGCGGAAATCAAGGATGCTACCCTGCTACTCGTCAAACTCGCTCAACAGGAACACTTCGCCCAAGACTTGGCGTAGATCTCTCGAAATCTCGCGCTTAGTTCCATAGGGGCGTAACTGTATAGATCGATTTCTCTTCGTCGATGTTTTCTTTTTATTATTGTACCGAATTGCGCTAGTTTGTCGATGAGATATTAATAAAATATAAAACCGATTAAGAGAAATCGATCAATACAGTTACGCCCCTATGAAACTAAGCGCGAGAAATGGACAAGTTAAGTCAAATTCTCGCTTGAAGTCGCTGTTCCCAATCCTCGTAGATGGTGTGATCCGTGTAGGTGGCCTCGAACCGTGGATTGTGGCGTCAAATTGTTGATTCAGTGTTATCTGTTTGGATGTAAGCTTAATAAATGAATGAATGACAGACATTTGAAATCATGTCACAATCGTCAAAAATGTCTGATAAGTCTCTAATGTGTATAAGTGTATAAAATTGTACGGCCATTCGTAATTATTTTCCGACACGGTCGAAGGAGTATACACCCAGTTCTTTTTTTACACGGGTGGATTTTAGCCGATTAAGACCTTCAGTGTTAATGAAACTATGAGTTAACATCATGAAAAAAATCACAAAAAATCTAAGAAAATTATTGAGGTATTTAAAAAGCTGTGAAAAATCAGGTTAACCGGGAAATACCAACCGTGTTCTAATGTTTCAAAATTAGTAATAATTTCTGAACTTTTCAAAATGCAGACGACAGCCTGACTCATTACTTCGTGTTGAAAAGGGAGTCCGTTAATCGGTAATCCCAAAAATAACACATCCACTACACGGCCAATTAACGCTGCAAGTATTTCACACTCGCCAAACAGCGTGTAATGAGAAAATTATATCGAATAAAAATAATTAAAATAATGCGCTTATTCCAACGCTGTCTGAAAATTCACACATTACTGCCAAAGCGTTTTGCCCTACGCTGCCATCACATTCTATCATCAGAGAGAAATGAACATAGCTTTTGGGAAAATTAGTATTTGATAATGTTCCTAACTTTATTGTAGTGGAATTAAGTGGAACTAACGTGTTTTATATACAGTGCATTGTAATATTAATTCTACAATTGATGAACGAAAAACATTTTAAATGTGTTTTGTCTGTTTGTGTATGATGCCATCGCAATCATTGGTGCAAGTTTTCTTTCACACGCGTAGACCATTAAGAATGTCGTTCGCACGCTTCGTTGACCGTTATTAATTAGCTGAAAATTTAAATCTACTTGCGGTGTCTCGGTCTTTTTTTGTTGTTGTTTATTATCCCCCGATGCACTTTGCCCGTTCGCACAGTTTTCCACTAAATTACCCTAACGAGATTTTCCTCCCGTGTCGTCTCCTTCGTTGCCATCGTCATCGTCATCCAAAGCTGTTCCAAAGGGACACGTTTGCGGTGGCATGTTTCAAATTCGACGACGAACGCAATACGCAACGTAAAGTGCCCGGCGATGAATCAACCTTTCATTATGTTGTTTGTCGAGCGCGGGCTCGGGTTCGGGAAGAAGGAACACGTGTTCCGATATGTTCGCTATTCGATGCGTAAAATTGAATTACATCAAATTAGCTTTATAATTAAGTGAATTTGTCACCGCCCAAATTGTGACCGCCACTGAACCACTAATTTAAATATGAGGTTTTACTGAATAGGGAGTTATTTTTATCAGTAACAATAAGGATGTGATGAGCGGGAACGGATATAATACTGATTATTTTAAGACGGTGTTCAAGACAACGCTGTGTAGCGAAATCACATCGCCATGATAGGTATTTGTCATCAGCGTTGCAGAAACTTGATTTTGGATAATCTGAAACAAAGTAGACAAAATTTTCCAATTTTTGGAAGGTGTTCAGCGATTTCCTATACCTATTTGTGAACAGTTTTTATTTTACGAACAGTATTGAGAACAGGGAAAGACAAGTGGCCCTGTTGCATAGCATAGCTTTGTTGAAGTTTTTCCATGAGATAAGAATAAAATAGATAAATATTACTAATCTGTTTGTACTTCTCTCAAATATGGCATATTTTTATCCATGCCTCCTCAATTTATCATAAATTAATTGTCCGTTACCACATGTAAATAAATTCTAAATAAAGCCAATGTAACTTACTGTCGAGTTGCCCACCACTAACCACATTTACCTCCTGCCTGAAAAAAATAAAACATACATTTATCGATGTTTACTGGTTTCGACGATGATGGCGGTGGGTACCTGTCACGTAATGTAAAAGCGCGAGCAGCGTGCATCGTTAATTCATTTGTTTCGTGTCGAGTCTGTCCTCCCCATCCCCACATGGAACAGCGACCGTAACGAGCGCGCGATGTATAATGTTCATTTTTTCCGAGTTAGTTCCAATGCAAACAGGAAACCCTTTCCCACCTTTTTACCTCCTGACGGAGGGCAATCGGATTTTAGGCCGTAAAATATAGCTTTTCGAATCGAACGTGTATGTAAATACCAATTTGTAGTCAATTAAAATGACATAAAAGTAATGACCAGTTTCGAACACAAAGTATCAATAAAAGAAAGGCAGGTATTTGTTCGTTGTGAAATGTTCCACGTTTGACGCCCGTTAGGTGTTCTCCAATGCATTGAAAGGTATACGTATGGCAGAAATGGCGAGAGGGGCCCTTCGTTGAGCAGCGGTAAGATGCGCGTTTTACAAAGCAGTTCATGCTAAAGGTGGTGGGGCTATTCCCACTCATGAAAATTTTTGGCTAGTTAATTGTTACAATTTTCAAAGACATTGAGACAGTCGAGTTAGACACATGATTTTGCACAAAAAAATCTTGTGTAATCGAACATTATATCACTATCTACTATACTTTGAATCGAGGGCATTTCATAAAGTGCATAGAGTCGACAAGTTGGCAAGTCATACTACCTTCTTACCTATGGGTCCTTTACACCCAGAGTGGTGAAGAGGACCGACTTGAAAGATCTCCTTGCTGGGCAATGTTGCCAGGTTAGATTTTGGTCGAATTCTTAAACTTCTTTATGGATGCTACGCCGCACCGCACTGAGCTTCTGAATCTGCTACTGCTTAGATATCCAGCTTGGTTTCAGTCTAATTCTTGTTTACAGATTTCGTTTCCGCCCTATTAGCCGTTTCCTACTGGCCCTGTGGTCGAGATCAGCAAAAGAGTGGAAGAAAGAAGAAGGAAGATGGAAGAAGGTAGGAGTAAGAAGAAAGAAGGAAGAAGGAAAAAGGAAGAAGGATGAAGTAATAAGAAAGAAAAAATAAAAAATAAAAAAAAGAGGAGAGAAAATAAGAGAAAAGAAAATGAAGAAGGATAAAGGAATCTATACACAGAAAAAAATGTTGCGGTGGAAACTACCATTCCGAGGGTTATTTTAAGAATACGCACCGACGATTTTCAGCAGATAACAAACCCGTTTGATTTTACCATGCGCGCAGTAAAAATCAACTGTGGTCCCTGCGGAATGTTGTTACATGAACTGATTCAGTGGTGAATTTCTCTGAAACCATGGTTAATTTAACTGAAATTTTATAGTAGTTTCAAAAACAAGGCGTAGACACGAAATATTAACTTTTATATGTAATTGTTTTCTGTGTATAGATAAAAATGGATTTCTGTCTGTCTGAACCTTATAGACTCCGAAGCTACTGAACCGATGGTGCGTGAAAATTTGAATGTAGAGGTTTTTGGGGCCGGGGAAGATTCTTAAGATGGTTCGAGACCCCTACCCTATTTGAAAAGGGAGACTCTGATACAAATGAAGCAGTAATTTCTCCATAACTCGAGAACTAAGCAGAGAATAAATCAATTTTAGGCGAAACGAAGTTCGTCGGGCCTGCTAGTACTAAATAAGAATAAAAAGAGAATAAATTCGCACCAATGGTTATTTGGCCTAATGACCTGATATCGGTTTTATTACCTAAATCTTCGAGGATCAAGGACGGAAGTAGAATGTAGTCATCCGATTATGTTTTTGATTGACAGAGAGAAGCTTACTAATGCTACCAGATTGTTTGAGTTTCCCAGGGGTAGATGTCTATTTCGGCTTTGGACGTTGACAGAACAGTTGCATATGTCTGAAACTCGATTTATGAAATTGAGCAGCATGTGAAAGATTTAGTTTGAAAACATTATTGGAGGGTAACCACTTCCGTCGGTAGCGTTTGATCCTACGAAACCAGTATGCTATACAGGTGCTTTCCGTACTAAGCTACGAAGGACCTCCGTTGACCTCCAAAGCTCAGAAGGCTACTGATGAGATCAAATTTCCAACACCAGGCACGTAGCCGAACTCTCGCAATCTATTTTTAAAACCAACTCTTTCACACGTATTTATTTGCGCAATGCCAACCGAGTAGGATGAGTATTTAGTTATGTCTGGTATCCACACAGGGGCGATTCAAACATGACGTCCATTACTTTTTGAGATTTAATTACTATGTCTGAAACTCGATTTGTGCAATTGCACAACATGTGAGAGATTTATGTAGTTTGAAAAATGTATTCAAGGGTAACCACATTCTTCGTTGGGGTTTGATCACACGAAACCAGTACACTAAACATGTCTAAGACGAGTTAAGTAACCTCCATTTTGGTGGAATTAAATGGAGGTTACTTAACTCGTCTTAGACGGTTACAATCAGTGTTATCAGTGAGAAATTGGGATCGATATGATCGTCCGCGAAAAGCGAATAGACATGGAAAGAGTATTGAAAGAGAAGAAGTTGAGAATGGAAAATATACCAATATACTTGGGACGAAGCAGAGAGAAGAGTACTGGAGGATGAGAAAAACCACCTCGAGAAATTAAAGACAAGCCTCCCGGATTCCAAAACTAAATGCAGCTTTGCTGTGTCGCAGCATATGTGGAATAACAAAAATGACAGTTGTGCGTGGCTTCAATTTTGAATATGGAGCTCTTGAAATGCGAGACAAGTTCGAAGCGATAATCTTCTATATATATAAAAACCAATCTATGTATGTATGTTCGCTAACTACTTCTGAACCACTAGGCCGAATCCACCCAAATTTGGTACACACGTTCTCTATCCCCAGGGGAAGTTAACAAAGGGGTGGGAGGGTCATTTAGGAAAGGGGAGGGGTTTTGTTTAGAAAACGAACAATTATGTGTAACTTTCATCTCCCAGGACCGATTTCAACCAAATTTTGTACACATATTCACTATAAGGAAACAATCATATGAGAGATTTTGGGAAAGGGGAGGGTCTGGAGGGAGGGTATTGTTCAGAAAACGGGTAATTTAGAGTAAATTCTGAACCCCTGCACCGATTTCAACCAAATTTGATACACACATTCTCTACCCTAAAGAAAAGATAACAAAGGGGTGGGGCGGTCATTGTAAAAAGAGGGAGGGTATGGGGAGGGGTTGTCTTTATAAAACGAGCAATTCAGTGTTACTCCCAACTTCCAGTACCCATATCAACCAAATATTGTACACGTATTCACTAAGAGAAGTCGATCACATGGAAGTGTAATTTGGGAAAGAGGGAGGGTCTGGGGAGGGGTATTGTTCAGAAAACAGGCAATTCAGTGTTTCTTTTGAACCCCTGGACCGCTTTCATCCAAATTTGGTACACACATTCTCTATCCTAAGGAGAAAATAACAAAGGGGTGGGATGATCATTGGGAAAAGGGAGGGTAAGGGGAAGGGTTGTCTTTAGAAAAGAGCAATTCAGTGTAACACCCA
The DNA here is from genome assembly GCF_024139115.2 of Armigeres subalbatus. Taxonomy (NCBI): domain Eukaryota; kingdom Metazoa; phylum Arthropoda; class Insecta; order Diptera; family Culicidae; genus Armigeres; species Armigeres subalbatus. Next base: position 105,124,143 of record NC_085140.1, read on the forward strand.
ACTCCCAGGACCAATTTCAGCCAAATTTGGTGCACACATTTTCTATTCTAAGGAGAAGATAACAAAGAAGGTGGGAGGGTCATTTTGGAAAAGGGAAAGTTATGGGGGAAGGGTTGTCTTTAAAAATGAGCAATTCAGTGTAACTCCCAGGATAAATTCCAACCAGATTTGGTACACTTATTCTCTATTTTTGGAAGATGTTTATTGAAAAGGTAGGGCCAAACAAAGATATAAAAATATATTGATACAAAGGTTCAATTCTATGAGCGGTAGATCTACCTCTGTGGGTTTCGTGCTACAGCATTGGACATTTTAATTCTATAATTTACTTTTCAGTCCCTAGCAAAGCCGGATACATATAGCTATTAGCTATCTATATATCTCGGATACTTATTCAACGTATGTGACGTATGTGATTTTGTAAACAAAAATTTAAACGTTGATTTCTGCAATCTGATAGCACTCCCACGCAAACTATCGCCACATACAGGTAGGGGGAGGTTTCGGCTACATGTTCGTTGTGTTGGTTTGCGTAGGAGTGCCATCATATTTGACAAATCGACGTATGCATCTTTGTTTACAAAATCACATACGTCCTTTTGAATAAGTACCCGAGATATATAAAACTCAATGTTTGTATGTTTGTGCCTAACTTCTAAACCCATTATTGTATTGTTTAGTTATCGATCAATTCAACCATTTATCGAAATCATGGTTTGCCCAACGTAAAAAGCAATGATTAATGTGTTTCCTTCTGGATGGTGAATGTGATCCCTTCTTTAAAAATAGACGTTTGCTCGGAATAAGGCATCGATGGATGTTTGTCCTTCTTTAGAAATAGACGTTTGCCCGGAATATGGCGATTATGGATTCGCTCCCTTTTCCAAAATCAGTCAATGTTTTCAAATGAAATCTGCCTTCTTTTGATCAAATGATGAAGTATCGATAAGATAACGCAATTATCCTGTTGACCAATTGGTTTATTCATTTTCCGATTGTGAAAAAAAAAACTGCGAATCAAACTGGCAATTCCGAGCAAGGCCGGGTACATAAAGCTAGTAATATATAAATAGTGTAAAAGGGGAAATCCAGAAGTTGCAATTGAGAGGAGAGATAGAGTCGAAAAACATGATAGGAACACCGCATATAGGAACCCGGAAGTTATGGTACCGAAAAAGCAGGAAAAGAACAAGCAAAGAGTGAAAGGTAGAAAGGGAAGGCGATCAGAAAATAACGACGAAAGCTCTGAAGAAGAGGAGAAATCTGAAGAAGAATCGGAAGAAAGTGAACAAGAATCCGAAGAAAATATCGAGAAGGAACCTGCAGAAAAAAGTGAGGAAGAAGAAGAACAGAAACCAAAACAGAAGAAAACGTTTCATATAAGGCTTACATCACAAAACAGATAGACATCATAGAACAAACTGCAAATTTCAAAGTAGGCTCTTTGTGTATCAACAATCGACGAACGACACTCCCGTATATCTAGGGCGACAGAGAGAGAAAGCAAAGCATGCGATGTTGCTCTGTCTTATGTGCGTTGTTCAGTAAAGCTTGACTTCCACCGCTAGTTTCGCTAGCGTTCCAAAATCATCGAAGGACCACATTTCACGGCAAAGATGCCTATATATGTTATGTGCTTACATGCAAGCATGTGGTTTCACTGAGATCGAAAGCCTAGCACGTCTGCAGGACAGCTTGAAAGGCCAAACGTTGGAGAGCATTCGAGGTCAACTTCTATTCCCGATGTCAGTCCCGAAAGTCATGAACAAATTACGACAGTTATATGGCCGCCCAGAGCAGCTATTGCAGTGTCACTTAGAAGAGGTGCGCTCCTCTAATGTGGACGTGTACAATACACATGTGGAAGTATTGACTTGAGAAATGGATTGCGAGTGATTTGACTATGCGTCCAATTTGGGAATCTCGAGCTCGTTCAGTAGCCGCTAGGTTGCGAAGGCCGACGGAGGTCCTTCGTAGCTTAGTTGGTTAAAGCACCAGTCTAGCGTACTGTAGGGTCATGGGTTCGAGTCCCATCGAAGGGAAAGTGGTTACCTCCAATACATTTTTCAAATCAATATCTTCCACATAACGTACATATTCACATATGTGTTTCCATAACATTGTAAATTAACGTCCAAGTCGGGTGGTTTAATCCCCGGAAATAGGCAATTAACTTTGATTGAACAGATAGATGACTATCAGCGGAAAGAGTACGTTCATCAAGCAACAACAGAAGAACTATCCAATACTGATCGCAAATCGACTGCTACAAAAATCTAGTTAATTCGCTGGAAATTCCGAACATTCAAATCAAAATTATCGTTTGATTACCAAGACTGCATAGCCGAAAGGTAGCATAATCTAGTATATTAAATGGTCAATAACGGCGCTGGAAACGCCCTTACGGTGGGAAGGAATTGATGAATGACGATCCTATCACTCGCCCACTGCAAGTCGAGAACACCTCTGCACTCGCCACGATCAAGAGTTCATGCGAAATTTTATTGAAATCTAGAGGTTAGGTTCTATGGTTCAGTTTCATCTTGGTTAACCTTCTTCGGATATTAGAAAAAACTTACGAATAAGATGTTGGGGTCATATTGACCCAGAAATGTAAATGCTTATAAAACAGTCAAATTATAACCGAATTGCAAAGTTTATATACCGTTCGAAAGATAAACTCATCAATTTTGTGGCTATGTGGTGATATGCTGGTTCTGGAGACAATGTCTACCGGGAAACGACTTCCACGGGGACCTTGTCGGTCATATAAGGGGAGCATAAAAATCGCTCCATATATGCCTTTCGATCGCTAATTCTTCATAGATTCTCTTAAAACGGTAATGTATGGTCCATGAGAGGGCTTCCGATGAAAGTGGCCACTTCTGGTACATGCAAGGTGCCCCCGGGGAACCCGCAGGAAGGGACATTTCCGTTTGAGCACCAAAATATGCCGTGCGGCGGCTCTGTCGTCATGAGTTTCCACAAAATAGATGATAATGCGCTTGAAATCGATAAGTTACCACATTGGCCACTCTTGGAGCCTATGAGGTGCCCCCGGGGAACCCGTAAAAGGGGACATTTCCGTTTTAGCACCAAAATATGTCGTGCGACAGCTCTTTCGTCATGATTTTCCACAAAATAGATGATTATGTGCTCGAAATCGATAATTGATCACATTGGCCACTCTTGGAATCTATGAGGTGCCCTTGGGTAACCCGTGGAAAGGAATATTTCCGTTTAAACTCCACAATATGCCGTGCGGCTCATTCGTCATGATTTTCCACAAAATCGCTAAGTGACCACATTGGCCACTCTTGGAGCCTATGAGGTGCCCTCGGGGAACCCGTAGAAAGGAATATTTCCGTTTAAACTCCAAAATATGCCGTGCGGTGGCTCTTTCGTCCTGATTTTCCACAAAATAGATGATTATGCCAGTGAAATCGATAAGTGACCACATTGGCCACTCTTGGAACCTTACAGGGTCCCCCAGGGAACCCGGCGGAGGGGACATTTCCGTTTTAGCACCAAAATATGCCATGCGGCGACTCTTTTGGTGTGTTTTCCCACCAATGAGTTGGATATTCAGCTTGAAATCGATAATTGACCACATTGGCCACTCTTTGAACCTATGAGGTGCCCCTGGGAACCCGTAGAAAGGGACATTTCCGTTTTAGCACCAAAATATACCGTGCAGCGGCTCTTTCGTCATAATTTTCCACAGAATAGATTATTATGCGCTTGAAATCGATAAGTGACCACATTAGCCACTCTTGGATTCAATGAGATGCCCACGGGGATCCTGTAGATGGTGACATTTCCGTTTTTATACCGAAATGAATAAGTGACCACATTTTTCCATTTGTACCGTCGTGGAGCTCATAGGAGAGGACATTTCCGTGCTTACTCTTACTTAGGGCCGATGCCCACGTAGCGTGTTTTCTAGCTGCGTGCACGCCGCGTCCACGCAAGGTACCCGGCATCAAATGTAGTCGTGCAACGTTTACGTGCAAGCAGCGTGAAAAAACTTTACGTTGACATCGGCTCTTAAAGACATGCCGTGCAGCGGCTCTTTCACTATAATTTTCCATCAAATAGTTGGTTATGCTCTTGAAATCTAATATCAACCCGGGGGAACCCCAGACCCAGTTTCGGTAATTGTGGAGTGCCGTGAAGAATCCATTGAAAGTGTCTGTGCACACAAAATCTCACTCACTTTTTAGGAACTTTTCCTCAACCGAATTACTCGCAGTAAATAGCATTCGACGAAAATCTTACCCTATTGTTTCCTATTGAAAATTGGCCAGATCGGACTATGGGCTCCGAAGTTATGGCCAAAATACTAATTTCAGCAGCTGCATGGGAAAATCACTTTTCTGGCACTTATGCTCAAAATTTTAGAATGCAAATAAACAAATATGAAAAATAAGAGCTATCTACCTATTACTACTATATTAGACTTTTCTTATATATTTCTCAACCCTTTTGAACGAACGATAAAGGCACCATCACCACTAAGTAGTTTAATCTTGTTTTTTTTCTATCAAATAGGTCATTCATTCTGAACTTAATATCTACAACCTACAAGGTACCCGCAGGAGTCTCGCAGAAGGAGAGATTTTTTTATATCAAAATGTTGCGTTTTCATATCATTGTCCACGGTGATCGGTGAAAGCCTCAAACTTCTATGAGTCGATATTCTGAGGACTTGTAGAAGATACAGCTGCCGCAAGTGGCATAGGTTTCAAATGTAGCCAATGTGGTCACTTATCGATTTCGAGCGCATAATCATCTATTTTGTGGAAAATCATGACGAAAGAGACGCTGCACGGCATATTTTCGTGCTAAAACGGAAATGTCCTCTCATACGGGTTCTCCGGGGGCACCTTGCATGTACCAGGAGTGGCCAATGTGGTCTTTTATCGATTTTAAGCGCATTATCATCTATTTTGTGGAAAATCATGACGACAGAGCCGCCGCACGGTATATTTTGGTGCTCAAACGGAAATGTCCCCTCCTGCGAATTCCCCGGGGGCACCTTGCATGTACCAGGAGTGGCCAATGTGGTCACTTATCGATTTCAACCGCATAACCATCTGTTTCGTGGAAAATCGTGACAAAAGAGCCGCCGCACGGCATATTTTGATGCTAAAACGGAAATGTCCCCTCCTGCGGGTTCCCCGGGGGCACCTTGTATGTACCAATAGTGGCCAATGTGGTCACTTATCGATTTCAAGCGCATAACCATCTGTTTGGTGGAAAATCATGACAAAAGAGGCGCTGCACGGTATATTTTGGTGCTAAAACGGAAATGTCCCCTCCTGCGGATTCCCCGGGGGCACCTTGCATGTACCAGGAGTGGCCAATGTGGTCTTTTATCGATTTCAAGCGCATTATCATCTATTTTGTGGAAAATCATAACGACAGAGCCGCCGCACGGCATACTTTGGTGCTAAAACGGAAATGTCCCCTCCTGCGGATTCTCCGGGGGACCTTGCATGTACCAGGAGTGGCCAATGTGGTCACTTATCGATTTCAACCGCATAACCATCTGTTTGGTGGAAAATCATGACAAAAGAGCCGCTGCACGGTATATTTTGGTGCTAAAACGGAAATGTCCCCTCCTGCCGTTTCTCCGGGGGCACCTTGCATGTACCAGGAGTGGCCAATGTGGTCTTTTATCGATTTCAAGCGCATTATCATCTATTTTGTAGAAAGTCATAACGACAGAGCCGCCGCACGGCATACTTTGGTGCTAAAACGGAAATGTCCCCTCCTGCGGATTCTCCGGGGGACCTTGCATGTACCAGGAGTGGCTAATGTGGTCACTTATCGATTTCAAGCGCATAACCATCTGTTTGGTGGAAAATCATGACAAAAGAGCCGTCGCACGGCATATTTTGGTGCTAAAACGAAAATGTTCCCTCCTGCGGGTTCCCCGGGGGCACCTTGCATGTACCAGGAGTGACCACTTTCGTCGGAAGCCCTTTCATGGACCATACATTACCGTTTTAAAAGAATATATGAAGAATTAGCGATCGAATGGCATATATGGAGCGATTTTTATGCTCCCCTTTTATGACCGACAAGGTCCCCGTGGAAGTCGTTTCCTGGTGGCCATTTTCTCCAGAACCAGCATATCACCACATAGCCACAAAATTGATGAGTTTATCTTTCGAACGGTATATAAACTTTGTAATTCGGTTATAATTTGACTGTCTTATAAGCATTTACATTTCTGGGTCAATATGACCCTAACATCTTATTCGCAACTTTTTTTGTGGGGTCGTTCCTGTTGCACCTTAAAATACTTGTTTCATGTCAGATGCTTCATTTCCACAAAATATTAAAAGTCAAGAAATTTCAGAACGATCGGATTATCAGGTGAAAAGTTATTCTACTTTGAAGTTTCGTTTTGGGTCATATTGACCCCAACATCTTACTAAGGTTAACGGGTTGCCAATGTAATAGTAATGAAAAGGTGGTATATTTTATTTGGAAGTAGAAACGATTTTGCACTCATTTTGAATTCAAAGAGCTAATTGCTAGAATTAGTCAATTGTAGGTATATGATAGAAGATGGAAACGGTATGAAAATTTGTTTTCAGTTTTTGCGATTGGATGATGTCCATGTCAGTATCAGCCAAGTAGCAGATTCAGAAGCGCGCGTCAGAGGGAAATGCCGCAAAAATGTATTCGCATGGATGGTGTCAGTAGCAGCCAATTAAAATGTTCTCTCCTGATTCTGATTTCGGTTTTGCTGGTGTCGGCAGCAAAATCAAAAGCGGGAGACGCTGCAAATTGTTTCGCAACTAACTGAAAATAGCCGGTTTATTTTCAATAGTGTTCCATCCCAATCACTAACAGCAACAAAACCAAATCAGAATCTTGTGGTAAAATTTTCCGAGGCTGCTACTGACGCTATCCATCGGAATCAAATTTTGCAATGTTACCCTCTGACACGCACCCATGATTTTGTAAACGGGCGGCATCTAACTGACGCTGCCAAGTGTTGAATTTGCACTTTGAGCAAAATTCGTTTCGGCTTGTATTGAATGGTGGTGCTGAAAAGTGTATAGTTTTGATTGTGAATAATATTAACATTTATTCCTATTAACAAAGAGGCGGGACTAATGGTCCTTCTTTATTGATTACAAGAAAGCTGTTCTCAAGCGCGCGCGTTGGTTCGAAATGTTGCAGAGAACGGTTCCAGTATCGGCAGCGTCGCTGCACCGCGTGGGTCATGTGGTCGTCATCGTCATTATCAGCTGCACTTAACCCGTCCAGGACGACTAATTGCTAAACATACCAGCAGGTTCATTGAGCCGATAAGATTTCACTCAATACTTTTACAAGCTGCTACAGGCCTTTATGGTTCTTCAAACCGGCCTGGGGTTCAGAAAGTGCGATCTACCCGATCAACCAAGTCCTGAACGATGTATCCGTTTAGCGCTAAACATTACAGCAGGTTCATTGAGCCAATACGATTTCATTCATTATTTTCACAAGCTACAATATGGCCTCCATGATTCGATGTTCTACGACTCGATATCGACTCGTGGAAAAATGATGCCATACTAAAAATATTTTCTCGGTTACTCTGATGGTTCTTTCGAACAATATGCTTGAGTCAATGGTCCTTTCATTAGCGATTCATAGAGGATCGACTGTACAGACCCTTTTTCAGTGGTTTGAACTCCAGCACGTTTTGGAGTACAATGAGCATCTCGTTTTCAAGAAAAAAGGCTTTGCATCATGCGTATATGCTTATTGAACCAGATTGGATGTATTCCGACGATGAGGACATTGCCCAAGCCTCGATTGATGTGGTAGATACCTTGGGCTGAACTCCAGAATGTTTTGGAGTATCTTGTGCAACTCGTATTCAAAGAAAGTTGGGTTTGCATGATGCGTATATGCCTATTGAACCGGATTGGGTGTATACCGACGATGAGTACACTGCCAAAGCCTTGATTGATCCGGTAGATAGCGAGGGCTGAACTCCAGAACGTTTTGGAGTACCTTGACCATCCTGTATTCAAGAAATTTGGGTTTGCATCATGCGTATATGGTATATACTTATTGAACCGGGTTAGTTGTACACCGACGATAAGGACATTGCCAAAGCCTTGATTGATCCGGTAGGTACCGTGGTCTGAGCTCGAGAACGTTTAGTAGTACCTTGAGCATCTTGTATTCCTGAAAATTAATCACAGGCGTAATGTTCACGATGGCTATGAAACGGTGAGTTGACATCCGGGAAGGAGCGCCTAACATAGCTCTGGTCCTCACAAGTTCCAATACTCACGCTTCCACGGGTCTTCCGATGACAAGTATAATTGACCGCCAACTAAGGGTGGCGAACTTAGCTGGTAGTGTAGCCTGGGCACTGTTCTCCTTCTGACATCAGCTAAAGTGAGAGGGTGCGTCCTGTGGGGTCTGCCTCGGATGTGGTGGGGTTTGGCAGTGGGCTCTGTTGAACTTCTATAAAAAGCTGCATGTGTCCCAAAGCAGACACTATCAAAGCGAACGTGTGCTCAATGCGCACTAGTCTAGTCCTGGTGTTGGGTGGGACTTTTAACAAATTTGACCCGACTGATCGAGCGTCTGTTCACCAAGTTGCGGCTCCAACAGCGTCTGTTCTGGCATCCAGCGGCTGAGTATGAAATGCTATTCCCCGGAAGCTATACCTAAGATGGCAGCCCCATCCCGGTGGATAGGGAACCTTGGGCCAACAACCTACTGTTTCCGAAACATCAATTTGTTCGAGAATCCGATAACGAAAGAATACGGACTGATTTTACGGCGACGACTCTTAGCGCGAAACAACGGACACGAATAGGAACATGGAACGTTTTACCCCAGGCCCAGCAGGGTAAATTGGCACAACTTTCCAATGAGGCACGCCCCATGAAGCTTGAGATCCTGAGACTGAGTGAAGTTCGTTAGCCAAACTTTGAAGAACACAGAACGCCGTCGGGACAAGTTCTGCTATACTCTGGTTTACGAGGTGAACACGCTCCCCGGCATCGCGGAGTTGGCTTCCTACTAAGCGTTCAGGCACACTCTGGGCTTATGAAGTGGAAACCTATAAGTGAAAGGATAATCGTTGCCAGATTTAGAACACGGGTCCGAAACCTTACTATAATCCAATGTCATGCGCCAACCGATGCTGCCGATCTGCAAGACAAAGAGAACTTCTACAGTCAACTCAATGCCGTCGTATATAGAATTCCGAAGGGTGATCAAGATCTGTTTGGGCGACTTCAATGCAAAGATCGGATCCGACAACTTGAATCATGAGAGCATTATGGGATGCCATGGTCTCGGAGAAATGAGCGAAAACGGAGTGCTGTTCGCAGAATTTTGTGGCAATAACGACATGGTGATCGGGAGTTCGCTCTTCCCTCATCGACCGGTTCACAAGGTCACGTGGGTCTCCCGTGACGGCTTTACAGAAAATCGAATCGACCACATCTGCATCAGCCGAAAATAGAAACGGAGCCTTCTTGATGTACGGAATAAACGTAGTGCCGATATCGCGTCTGATCATCACCTCCTCACCGGCGAAATACGCCTGCGCATTGCGCGGATTCGTCGGCAGGAGGAAAGAGTTGGACGATGATTCAACACACGCCCACTGGAAGGTGCCACGGTGAAATGGTCCTTCGTTGAAGAACTGGAGACGCGTGCTGCAGATATCTCGGAAGGTGGCAGCGTGGAAGACCAATGGACCGCCATCAATAATGCCTTCATCGCCACCAGCGAGAACAATCTGGGCGAACTGTGCACCCAGAGAAAACAATGGATCACCGATGAGACCTGGAGGAAGAAAGAGAAACGAAGAGAAGCCAAAGCCGCGATAGAGCGATCAAAACCCAGAGAAGCGATCAAGCCCGTCAACTATACGCGTCTCTTGAGAAGGAAGTAAAACGCTCATGTCGACGGGGCAAGCGAGCATGGGCAGACTCTCTGGCCGACGAAGGAGAGAGAGCCGCCGCAACTGGGGACATTCGCCTCCTCTACGATATCTCACGACGCTTAAGCGGGCGAAGATGAATACAACGATGCCTGTGAAAGACGCGAATGATCAGTTATTGACCGACCCAACTGGCCAGCTGAAACGCTGGTTCGAGCACTTCGAACAACTTTTTCAAGTGCCAGCCAGGCCATCACCACCTCGGCATGATCTGCCTAGGATCCGACGTATAACACGCGTCAATACCGAAGCTCCATCATTGCTAGAGATTCAAACAGCCATCCAAAGCATGACATCGAATAAAGCCCCAAGAGTCGATCTCATATCAGCCGAGATGCTCAAAGCTGATGCCACGACTTGCGCTCAACTACTGCATCGTTTATTTCGTAATATTTGGGACACCGCAACTTTCTCGGTCGACTGGATGCAAGGTATCTTAGTGAAGGTGCCCAAAAAGGGTGACCTGACTGTATGCGATAACTTGCGAGGCATTATGTTGCTGTGTACCGTTCTCAAAGTTCTGTGCAAAATTATCCTAGCCCGGATTCAGGAGAAGATCGATGCGACTCTCTGGCGGCAGGCCAGATTCCGTGCCGGAAGATCCTGTGTTGACCATATTATCACGCTCCGTATCATTTTGGAGTAGGTCAACGAATTTCAAGAGTCCCTTTACTTGGTATTCATTGACTACGAAAAAGCTTTCGACCGTCTCAATCACGAGAATATATGGGACGCCCTGAGACACAAGGGGGTTCCTGAGAAAATCATCGGCCTCCTCGAGGCACAGTACGAGACCTTTTCGTGTAGAGTGCTGCACAATGGGGTCTTGTCCGACCCTATCCGGGTCGTAGCTGGTGTGAGGCAAGGATGTATTCTATCACCAGCAACAGTAAGCTCATCGTAATCGACGATATTCTGGTAGATGCGATTGACCGTGAACCAAACCGCGGGCTGTTATGGCAGCCTATAACCATGGAGCACCTAAACGACTTCGAATTGGCTGATGACGTTACACTCCTCGCGCAACGGCGCACTGATATGCAGTGTAAGCTCAACAACCTTGCCGAGCGCTCCTCTTCGGCTAGCTTAGTCATCAACGTCAACAAAACCAAATCGTTGGATGTAAACACGGTGACTCCTTCCAGTTTCACAGTAGCCGGGCAACCAGTGGAGAATGTTGAAAGCTTCCAATATCTTGGTAGCCAAATGGCGTCAGACTGCGGTACCAAGATCGACATAGGCACACGGATTAAGAAAGCAAGGGCTGCCTTTGCGAGTTTAAGAAATATCTACGAATTTTCAACTCTAACGTGAAATCTGTGCTGTTATACGCTTGCGATACATGGTGTGTATCAGTGGAGAACACTCAACGGCTGCAGGTGTTCATCAACAGATGCCTGCGGTATATAATTCGGGCCTGGTGGCCTCACAACTGGATCTCAAACAACGAGCTTCATCGTCGTTGTCACCAGAGGCCAATAGCAACAGAAATTCGGGATCGGAAGTGGGGCTGGGTCGGTCATACTCTGCGTAGGGGCGGAAACGAAATCTGTAAACAAGCATTAGACTGAAACCCAGCGGGACATCGCAGCAAAAGCAGACCCAGAGGCTCTTGGCGGCGAAGCCTCAATAAAGAAATAAAAGAAGTCGACCGAAATCTAACCTGGCAACAGGTTGAAGCGATAGCTGGGCAACGCTTTCAAGTCGGCCCTTTGCACCACCGGAGGTGTAGAGGATTCATAAGTAAGTAAGTAAATAATGTTCAGAATGGCTCAGAAGCGAAATCTTCCCAAGGTTTCGAATATCTGGGTCTTCAGGGTATAGTCAAACTTGACCACCGATATTTTTCCTGCAAAGCCAACATACTGGTGAACAGTTTTGCTGAAGAAAGTAGGGGACCTCTCTCTTCTGCGATTTCCCGGTCACAGCCAATCCAAAACGCTGGGCATATATGACCCATCCGTCATTAAAGGGTTAAGGTGATTATACAATCAAGCCAAGTGATGAATTTCAAATTCACCACACGGTTTTCTACTCCTAGAGCATCATTATCGGTCGCGAGCATTTTAATCATCCGCGCAGCGCTTTCATTTTAGTTTCGTCACTCGTTTCCGTATCGGTCACTATTTTTGGCTCTCAATTTGGTTGCTGTATTCCGTACCGGTGACGTTTGACAGTTGACAGTTCATCAAATAGCAGCGCTCTTATCGCGCTACCAAATTTGGTCACCTGTCAATCACGCTACTGTTATAGCAGCGCGTTTAGTAGCGACCGGTAAAGTGTAAAGTAATGATACTGCGCTGCCAAACGGCTTAAACTCATCACCGGTAATCTTGCTCTTATCAAAAGTTCAAATCTAACGTAATAATTTTCGTTCAATGCTGAAATTAAAGTCGATTGTAGAGCATAAGTAAGCAAACGATATACGGATGTTTCATTCCCATGGGAGTTGTGATTCTCTCAATTCGTGCTCTTGAAAAATCACTAGAAAAAGCACGTGGTTTCTGTTGCATCCGCATTAGCGTGATCGCACTCTCGAACGTATAGATATACTGTGAACGATTGAGTCGTTATGTACAACGATTGTTCGGTGTGAATAAAGATTACGAGATCACTTCTATCTGATACTCGTTCGGAACCAGATGTGTTTTATTGGTCTAAGGAAATATCTGCTGTTCACGTTAGTATAATTATAACCCCCCGCTAGAAAGTAGTCGAGAACCTTGTATAGGTTACCGGTTAGAAGTTGGAGCCGTAGAACTTGAAAGTGGCGACGAGAAAAAGGAAATTAGGAGAGTTTCAAGTCGTTAAAAGAAGCAGGCGAAACAAACATCTAGTGTGAACGTGAACGGTTATGGTGTCGTTGGCCGTTGAATACATCGGTTAATAAAAGTGCTAATTATCAACCATTGGTGAAACCGCGTGTCATGCATATAAAGATATATTTCCAGTGGCAAGCTTTTGTTTAGTCAATATCTTTTGTGATTCTCACAATAGATTTATAAAAGCCATTGAAATTGCTTTCACTAAAACGGCGTGTGTTTGAAGACAATCCTATAGTGAATAGCACAGCGGCGATTTTCTAAGAGTGTTTTTTAATCTTTTTTGAAGGCATTCATCAGGACATCGTTTGGTTCGGGCAGTATTCTCACTCCACGCCGATTTGAGCCCTTCGGTGGATCATTGTGAAACGGCATCCAGAATTCCGAAGGAGTTGGCCAAACAACAGCGAAGACGTTTAATCGGTTGCATCGAGAGAATTTGGCAACAGGTGAATTTCACGCTTGGCAAAGGTCAGACGCCGGCAAATCGCGGTTCGGATACCATTTTTGGGTGAGTCACAATTAGTTTTTACCAATAAGCCATCTTTTTGTAGAATCCTTTTGTTAAAATTTCGTATGGCGCTGGTTGGAATGTCTACAACAATAGAGCCATGCCGTAGAGGCATTTCTTTGGCCGAATGGGTTGAAAGATTAGACTTCTTTTTCCAAGCTAATGGTATTCAGTAGAATTTACGAAGACCGCATTTTATTACTCTTGGTGGGCCGGTGGTGTACAAAGAGCTGAAGCTTTTATACCCAAATTCCAGCATCAATGATGTACCTTATGAGGATATGATTGCTAGACTCAAATCAAGACTCGATAAAACCGAATCTGATTTGATTCAAAGATTTAAATTCAACAACCGCGTGCAGCAGCCGGACGAATCTGTAGAAGATTTCGTTTTGTCAGTAAAGCTGCAAGCGGAGTTTTGTTCATTTGGTAGCTTTAAAGATTTGGCGATAAGGGACCGCATTGTGGCGGGTGTAAGAGACGCAGCGTTACAGCAAAGATTATTAAATAAGGAAAATTTAACTCTGGCGGTAGCTAAAAAACTTGTCACCACATGGGAAATGGCAGGGGCTAATGCAAAGACATTAGGGGTGACTGCCAATGGCGGATATGCCTTGAACAAATTATTAAACACGTATGCAGTGGCAAATCAGAATCTTGGACAAGTGTCTTCGGTTAGAGGACCCGTTAAAAATAGACTTGGAACTAGGCCGTATAATGGAGGAAACTTCAATGGTAGGCGAGAAGATAATGATAAAAGATTAGGGGAATGGAAAAGAAGGCAGGATAGACGACGAACCGATTATTCTGGCTACACATGTGATTTCTGCGGTGCCAAAGGGCATATCAAACGTAAATGCTTTAGGTTGATCAACCTGAGACGTCACATAAGCCAGGGCCTAGTACAGAAGCACCATTGAACGACCTCATGAGCCGTATGACAACCAATGACGTGGATAGTGACGATGACGACGATGATAATGAATCAGGTGAATTGTCTTGCATGTTAGTGTCGTCCCTAAACAAAATTAGTGAACCCTGTTTGATAGATGTGGTTATTGAAGGAAATTCGATTACAATGGAGATAGATTGTGGTTCAGCGGTTTCAGTAATGAGCCAAGCACAATATTTCTCTCATTTTGACAAACCGTTACAGTGTTGTACAAAGCAATTAATTGTTGTGAATGGATCTAAATTGAAGATAGAAGGTGAAGTTAAAGTAAAGGTTAAATATCAAGGAAGAGAAGAATATCTAAAGTTATTGGTGTTGAATGGCGATAACAGTTTCATTCCATTGTTAGGTCGGCCATGGCTGGATAAATTTTTCCCTAGCTGGAGACAATATTTTTCTAAACTGTCTACGGTTAATAAAGTGACGGAGTATGATAAGGCCAAAATGGTAAGTGAAATAAAACAAAAATATAGTAATGTTTTCACGAAGGATTTTTCTTCCCGATTGTGGGCTTTGAAGCGGACCTAGTGCTGAAGCAAGATTCACCTATTTTTAGAAGAGCTTATAATGTGCCTTATAGATTACGGGATAGGGTTTCGCAATACTTAGAGAAATTGGAAAAGCAAAAAGTAATTACGCCAATAAAAACTAGTGAGTGGGCCTCTCCGGTGGTGGTAGTCATGAAGAAGAATGATGGTATTAGGCTGGTTATTGACTGTAAGGTGTCAATAAACAAGCAAATCATTCCCAATACATATCCGCTTCCTTCAGCTCAAGATATATTTGCTGGATTATCGGGAAGTAAAGTTTTTTGCTCTTTGGATCTTGCGGGGGCCCGCAAGGGGCATCATCCAGTGCGTGTATCTTCCAACAAGTTATGGAACAAGTGTTGAAAGATATCGATTATGTGTATGTGTATTTGGATGATGTCTTAATAGCTGGTAAAGACCTGGATGATTGTAGAAGGAAGCTTGATTTGGTGTTGTTTCGGTTGTCAGAGGCAAACATAAAAGTTAATCTGGACAAATGTAAATTCTTTGAAACATCGTTGATCTTCTTGGGTCACGTCATCAGTGAGAAAGGGTTGAGCCCATGTTCGGACAAAATAGAGACTATCCAAAAGGCGAAGGTACCTGAAAATGTAACGGAGCTAAAATCCTTCTTAGGTTTGGTTAACTATTATAATAAATTTATTCCGCGCTTAATCATCAAATTTGTATTGCTTATATAACTTATTAAAAAAAGATGTACAATATGTTTGGGACGACAATTGCAATAATGCGTTTGAGAAAAGTAAAAAGGCACTTTTAAGAGCGTATCTGCTAGAATTTCACGATCCTGACAAAGAAATTGTGGTAGTGTCAGATGCTTCGGGGTATAGTTTAGGGGGCGTGATTGCCCACAAAATTGACGATGCTGAAAAGCCATTAAACAATGCGCAAAAGTCCCACCCAATTCTGCACTTAGAGGCACTAGCGTAAGTGTGCACGGTGAAGAAATTTCACAAGTATTTATATGGAAAAAGTTTTTAGTATTCACGGACCACAAGCTCTTAGTGGGCATTTTCGGTAAAGCGGGCAAGAACTCGATTTTGGTAACAAGAATCCAGCGGTATATTCTAGAGCTTTCTATTTACGAATTTGAAATTCAATACCGACCATCAGAGAGAATGGGTAACGCCGATTTTTGTTCGCGGTTTCCCTTGAAGCGTGACGTACCGCAGGAATATGATTCGGCTTACATACATAGCATAAATTTCAGTAAAGAACTGCCTTTGGATTTTAAAGTAATAGCTCACAATACCGTGAATGACGCATTCCTTAAAGAAGTTATAGGGTTTATGCAAAACGGTTGGCCAAAGCGTCTGGATAAACGGTTTGCAGATGTATTCTCAAACCAGCATGAGTTAGAAATTGCCGAAGGGTGTTTATTATACAGGGAGAGGGTGGTAGTCCCTCAACAAATGCATAGTGATATTTTAAAATTGCTTCATGCAAACCACTCAGGAATGGTGAAGATGAAGCAGCAGGCAAGGCGATACGTATACTGATTCGGCATTAATTCGGATATAAAGCGTTTTGTGGCCAATTGTGATATATGCAGCTGTTCTGCGATAGTACCAAAAACAAAGACAAATTCTGCATGGATCCCAACTACCAGACCGTTTAGTCGTATTCACATTGATTTTTTCTATTTGAACCATCATACGTTCCTCCTGATGGTAGATAGTTTTTCGAAGTGGCTAGAAATAGGGGAAGATCCATAAAGTACGTCACGCAAAAAATAGCGATTTTCAACCCCCCCTCCCCCCTTCGTCACGTTTTTTGTAAGAAACCCCTAAAATTGTTGTATGGATCGTCACGCTGCTCAGAACCCCACCCTCCCCCCTAGAGGCGTGACGTACTTTGTGGACGGCCCCTAGAGTGGATGAAAAGGGAACAGAATGTACTCAAGTTTTGCTAAAGCTAGTTGAATTGTTTTCAAGATTTGGATTACCAGATGTTTTGGTATCCGATGGCGGCCCTCCATTTAATTCCCACAATTTCAAATACTTCCTGGAAAAACAGGGGATAAAAGTCCTTAAAAGTCCGCCCTACCATCCATCTAGCAATGGCCAGGCGAGGTTGGTGAAAACAACCAAGGAGGTTTTGAAAAAGTTTTTGTTGGATCCAAATTTGAGTGAGTTAAGACTGGAGGACCAAATAAATTTGTTTCTATTCAACTACCGTAATACCCCTTCAAAGGAAGGAAGGCTTCCTTCGGAAATGGTTTTATCTTATGTACCAAAAACTCTTATCGATCTCATTAATCCTAAAAAGAACCACAAATCGTTCCTTTCTGCACCTCCTCCGATTGATGATCATTATTCAATAAATAAGAAGGTTAAATTGCGCTCATTAGAGGTTTTGGATGAACTAACTGAAGGAGATGAGGTGTGGTACAGGAACAACAACCCCAATGCTCCAACAAGATGGTTGAAATCAACCTTTTTAAAAAAGTTTTCAAAAAATATCTTTCAGATTACAACTGGAAACGTTCAGGTCATGGCTCATCGAGACCAGCTGAGGGTCAGTAACCGTACACGTCATTTGAAGCAATCCAACGTTTTCATGTCGATGCGAGGAGAATCGTCAGCGCCAATGGGCGAATCGCACGTGGAGGATGATCGCGGGGAACTCCCTGATATCTCCAGCAGACGCAAGAGAAAACGTAGACAAGATAGTTGTTCGGAGGATGCCCTGGTCGAACAGCCCCGCAGATCGAAACGAATGAGAAAACCGAATAGGAACAGCGATTACATTTATGGGAAATAATGAGAATTGAATTTTATAATCTAATATGCTAATATTGTCAGTTACCTGATGTCTGAATTTGCTAATTTGTATTGTTATACGATTTCGATTATAAATGGATTAAACTATGTCAGATTGAACTAAAAAAATATAGGGGAAAGAACTGTTGCATCCGCATTAGCGTGATCGCACTCTCGAACGTATAGATATACTGTGAACGATTGAGTCGTTATGTACAACGATTGTTCGGTGTGAATAAAGATTACGAGTTCACTTCTATCTGATACTCGCTCGGAACCAGATGTGTTTTATTGGTCTAAGGAAATATCTGCTGTTCACGTTAGTATAATTATAACCCCCCGCTAGAAAGTAGTCGAGAACCTTGTATAGGTTACCGGTTAGAAGTTGGAGCCGTAGAACTTGAAAGATTCCAAGATGGCCGATTTGTGGCTCTATTGTATAACCACCTTAAGGCTACTTTACAACTCGGGAAAATTTTCCGCCGAATTTTAATTTAATTATTTAAAAATGCACGGGGACCAAAATCCAGCGGAAAATTTTCCTAAGGTAGCCTTTAAGTGGAATTTTCTCGCAACATTCGGATTATCGGTTGGCTGTTTCGCTACAATGGCCTCAGAGTACATTTCTGCAACGGTGGCGTCTGAAGTATCTTTGATTGGCAACCATCAGTGGAAGTAGCTCTCAAGCCAGAAGTTTTTTTTTGCAAATCCAAATTATAGAGCGGTTGCTGTTAGTCATTCAAAAGGTACATGGGAAATTGATCGGTTCTTTTCAGAGCCACAATTTTATAGTAGAGTAGGTTGAGCCGAGACATTTTTTTAAGTGCAAATTATAATCGCTTGACACCAGCAGGATTACAAGCGCGCGTTGGATTGAGACGCTTCAAAAGAATATCCGCTCAGCATGGATGGCAGATGTAGCAGTCAAGTGAAATTTTCTCTCAATATTCTAATTTTGGTTTGTGGCCCCCAAATCCCAAACGCAATTCAAAGACTTGACAGAAAATATATGGGTTGACTGCCAAATCCTGCCGTTTCCGTCACTCTTCCGCTGCATTTTGTAGGGAGCCTTTAAGGATTAGAAATGCGCATTATTGAAAATAAATCCATCCGTTGCAAGACCATCATTCTAATATGTAAAATAAAGCTGTTCAGAGAAGAAAATTCTGTGAAGTACAAAACACTATACTTTGGCGACGGCAGAAAGATCAATCGGAACGATGGCCTTACGTTATCCAAAGTGTACCTTGCGGTCGTGTCTTGTACACAACCCTTCTGATTTTTTCTCTACATCTTAATCCATCCTTTTGTGGGTATTTGCGCTTATAACGCAGATTGAGTTAGATTTACCGTTCGCATTTATAGATTGACGTGATTTGTAATTGAAGTCGCGCAGAAATAATGCAATTTTGGTTCGTACGCAAATGTTATATGCTTCCACAACAAATTTGCAAATGATCTTAATGCTTCAATCGGAAAGTAACTTACCTTCTTAGAGCAGATATTGGCACATGACAGAAACCAAAAAGTATCTTCGCAGTTGGTAGAAGTCGATTTGAATGTTCAGCACATTGACAAGGATTTGCAGATGCCGGAATATATTTCGTAACGCTCGAAGCAGGATAACTTTAGACAATTTTCGCAGATTTTTTAAGCAAATATTATTCGGTTCGTTTAGGTAAAAGAAGGCGTGGAGCGCGGTGAGCGAGGTGGGCTGACCAGGTAGATAACGACTTAGCGAGCGTGGGGTGCAACGGAAGATGGAGAGATGTTTCCTTGAGTGTGTTGTGGCGTCAACTTTTTGAATCAGAGTTATCTGTTTAGATATAAGCTAAATAAATTAGATGAATGTCTCACTTTCATTGTTTCAAAAACGATCTCTCCAATCCTTGAAATAAATAATAAGAAAATTCCTTACACCTATCAAACCATACAAATTTTGTCGCTTCCCAAAATTAAAAATTCCTTATCTGAGATAGCCCATGTCACACCCATAGCGAGACAGTTTGCAGTCACTGTGGCGTTCAGTTGAATATTAATTGCCGTACTTCAGTGGGACCCCCTCTTGGTGCAGAGACCGCTTAAGTGAAAGAAAAAATGAAGCAGCCAACAAACCACTCAAAGTGCCGCCAACCAAACGATCGCGCATTTTATGTCCCATTCAATTGCTTCGTTCGCGGCGGACGTTTTGAAAAAGAGGCTTCCGAAACGCATGTGTGATTTGATAGCGCGCGGCGGCGGCATTCATTCAGGATGGCTTAATGAAACCGGGATTCGCACAGCTCATTTTCTATTTCGACGCGGCCTCCGTAGGCGACTAAAATGACAACGACACATGAAAAATCCATATAAAATAAGAAAAATACAACAAATAAATCAGGGTGCAAACAATAATTACCTAAATAAGAAAAAAATCTTATTTGAATAAAAATATTTTTATGATTTTACGAGTAATTTTAAGTGTTGGGCATTTTGCCTAACCCATCTAATCAATTCCGTAATTAAACATTTACATGCTGATCGCCGTCCTTAATCGCCGTCATTAGACCGAAGGTCATTAAGCCAAAGGCCATTTGGCCGAGCGGACTTTAGATCGAATGTGAAAAGTGTTAAATGAGTAGTGACAAGTGTGAAATGAGAAATGAGAGGCGAGAAGTGAGAAGTGATAACTGAGAACTGAGAAATGAGTAGTGAGAAGTGATAAAAGAGAAGTAAGAAATGATAAAAGGAAGGAATAAGCAAGAAAGAAAATGAAGGAAACAAGAAGCAAGAAACAAAAAGGAAAAAGGAAAGATAAAGAAGGGAGAAGATGGAAGAAAGAAAAAAAAAGCAAAATGGATGAAAACAAGGAAGAATGAAGAATGAAGAAACAAAGAGGAAGAATGAAATAGGAAGAAGGCTGAAAAACAAAAAGAAGAAAAGGCAAAATGAAGAAGGAAGTAGGAAGAAGGAATAAAAAAGAAAAAGGGAGGAAGAAGTACAAGGAAAAGGAAGAAAAAAAGAAAAAGAAGTAAGAAGGAAAATGGTAGAAAGGGCGAAGAAAAAGGAAAAAGAAATAAGAAAGATGAAAAAGGAAGAAGGAATATGGAAGATAAAAGAATGAAAAAGTAAAACGGAATAGTGATGAACTCCATAATAACAATCACTTTAATAAAGTAATAAAAAAAGGAATACGGAAGAATGAAGAAGGAAGAAGGAAAAAAAGAAGAAAAAGTGATTAGCAAAAGAAAGAAAGAAGAGGCAAAAGGAAGAAAGAAATAGAAAGAAGAAAAGAAAGGGAAGAATGAAGAAGAAAAAATTATT
This sequence comes from Armigeres subalbatus, assembly GCF_024139115.2. Lineage (NCBI taxonomy): Eukaryota > Metazoa > Arthropoda > Insecta > Diptera > Culicidae > Armigeres > Armigeres subalbatus. Next base: position 105,145,023 of record NC_085140.1, read on the forward strand.
ATTATTTGTCTTTATTAACGAGATTTTCGGCCCTAGGCCGGCTCATCTCGAACAAGAAGAAAAAAGAACAGACTTCTCACTTCTCATTCGGTCTAATAACCGTTCGGTCTAATGACCATTTGGCCTAATAACCTTCGGTCTAATGGCCTGATACGATGATTGATTGATTATACGTACAAGTAGTGTTTTAGTCATACAAAAGCTGTCGTTGTGGGAATCTAATTTATAACCAACTTAAAACTGTAGGATATGAGTTCTCGGTGTCCATCAAATCATAATTTGCAACATTTCTCACTTTTGTCTCTCCCCACAGCCGAGTGGTACCGGCATTGAGGGGACCCATAAAAATCATTTTCATTTAATTTATTTTTCATATTGAGGCTCTGTGTGCTACTACAACGACAATGGATGCTTGTTAACTACCACGGCTTCGATTAACATTTCCTTCTAGTAGATAGAAGTACATGTTTTCCTTCAATAAATCAACACTTAAAATAGTTTGAAAGTATTCGAAAAATAGTATTGAAAGAAAATAAAAAGGAACTAAAAAATGGGTGAAAAAGTAAAAAAAAACATATTGAGAAGAAAAAACAGAATCATCCACCAATGAAAGATTGAGATGTTTATTTTCAAATAGTACCTACCTAGATATTGGTACGATTCTCCATAAGCCATTTTTTGTTTATTTTAATGAAACATTTCTAACTCTCTACGGAAAGTTTATTTTGTTGCCTCGGTAGACTGCTTGGGATTCGTCGTTTAAATGCGAAAATGTGCGATAAGCGGATAGCGATGTGTACTTTGTGACTTATTTCTTCACACTTGAGCTCAGTGCCCAAAGAGCTCGGCAGGAGTAAGAGCCGTCCTTGTCATCGTCACTCACAGGCTAACAACAAATTGCTCATGGCAATCACGGATGATTCCATAGAAACGCATCAAAATGATCGATTAGTTGAATTTAAATTACCAGTTTTATTCACATATATTTAATTAGTTATGCAGGCTAAATAAGTAAGTCATAGTTATTTACCGGAGCTATGCAGTACTTACACAGTTATATGTGACTTCACTCAATCCGTAGCCAATATCCCCAACTTTAATCATTTTACTTGATGTACGCCTCAGCTTATTGTAGGATCTCAATCGAGGAAGGTTGATATCAAGAACTCACTTCCGGACAGTCGATATTTGCGGTACACAGAATTATTACACCCCAAAAACGGGAGAAAAAATTCATACAAAATTTCAATTTTTTTTTTGTTTGCATGATTGAAGCTAAATACTTAGAATATGTACTACAAAGTATTTGTAGTGTGTTTAAGTGATGCACGTGCATCATAATTGTCATTTTTACGATATTATTCATAACTCGGAGATTGTAGCTCAAACAGAATTGAAACAAACACAAGAATGCTAATCAAAACATAATGCAACTAATTACTAATTTTAATATTACAAATTTAATAATAAATAATATTTGAAAGTAACAATAGCGTCGACCATTTCCTCACAAACAAAATGGTGGTGATAAAAAAACGTTTCTATAGTAGTCTATTGAAGTGCTGACTTCAATCTGCCCTTTCATATAAATTTTAGTCCACCGAAAATGCTTTTTTTTATCATAATTCTCTATATAAATTAAAAAGCGATCCGACGGATACAAGATGACTAAATGTGCTACAAATTTCGGTTTCTTATATAATGAATTTTTATGGAGGCAAACTTTCTTGTGGTCGGTGTGATTAAGAGTAAAGTTCTGTGCAACATTTTCGCTGACAATATGGAAAAAACGAACGCAAGGCATAAGATGTTCCATTGTTTTAGAGAATGGTAACGGAAATCTCCAATGTAGTGTGAGTATGTAGTATGAGTATGGGTTAACTACACTCGACTCACTAAAACCAAATCCCTTTGCACTAGTACTAGTCGGTCTCCTAGCACTCAACCCAAAAATATTTCAGGCGGCAATGATTGATCCATGCGCACTATGTGCACCTCGCACTACGAGTGATAGTGTGGCCAAGTGGAAGCTGAAAGACCATTTCCGGCAAGCCACCTCTGACACTCGATAGCAGTCAACCTACTGGTGCTTGCTGCAGCTCATCGTGGTGAGGTATCCATGTAAGCAACGATTTTTGCATTCGTACCCGCTTGCTCTAGTGCAATGAAACCAAACAATCAAACCACATCATGTGCTCTCCTTTATTCGCCCTTCTTTCAAGGTGATAAGATAGTCAAGAGAAAGTATCAACGCTTCCCATTCAGTGTACTCGAGTTCCAGACTCATGGAGGCCTTCATTTTTTGAATGCTTGAATGACTTCTTCTATCAGCGCACCGGAACGACGCTCATTGTTGTGTTACCAAGTGATTCGCTTCACTCAATCAGCTTCCATTGGTGAGTGTTGAAGATCAATAAACGATGAATCATCGAACATTTAATTTCAAAGATCTTAGGAAGCTCATAACTTGCCCCACGGCAGAGCATCAAGTAGGCTTAGATTAACCCGATTTTTTTTCACGATCCGATTTAATTCAATGCCTGCTCGAGAGCCTTATGGTTACATGTTACCAAACTCTTACCATTACTATTGGATTTTTTAACGAATGTAATGGAAATCTGCAAACAGACACCTGGGGAGGCGAACCCAGGTAGTGTGGGGATGGGATCACCACTCCCGACCCACTAAAACCAACTCTTTCCTCTCCAGTCATTCCCCCGGCCCGCAATTAAGCAATACTTCGGGGGATGACTATTGGGCATTGCGCCCCCTCCATGACGTACACAAGCCCGGCCAACCATTCGTCAAACTTCTTCGAAGTTATTTATCTAAAATTAAATAATTTTGCTGGTATTTCTTTACACTCAGGGAATCATTTTTTTTGGAATGCGCTTGCGAAACAAGTGACAAAAGAGAACCAACGACAAAGCTTTGTTTTTGTCGGAGATAATAATGACAAAGATCCGAAAAATTTTGTCAGCAACAAAAAAGAAGACAATCTTGTTGCTAACTTTTCATCCCGTTATTTTGCATTATTTATAGTTTATAGTATTTCGGTTTTATGCTATCATAGTTTCTTCTTTTATGGAAATATTCGAGAATTTAACAATGATTACAAAATTAGCAGCGTATTTTCGGAGATATCAGAGCATGCAAGGCAAAGGATTCTTGTCATATTGTGTTCGGGTTCTGATAAAGGTTTGTCGCTAGGTGCGTTTGTCAGTAACAAACTCTGTTGATGACAAAGAGTATATTGTTAGGCGTTGCTCGAATATTGATTCCCTGTTTACACTACATTATTCACAAAAATGATACAAATCTTAATGAATCGTTATCATAGTTCATATAAAGTATGATATCAACGCAATGATATACTTTGACAAAGTATTTGAAAGATGAACATCGCTACATCTTTACCATCAAATTAATCACAATAACGATATGAATATTCATGAAACGTTATCAGACTTCTGATAAAGTACGATCTCAACTTTATGATATATTTTGACAACGAATTTTACTGTCGAACATCGCTGCACCTTCATTACGTTTTAGTCCATCGATTCATATCGTTGGATACCAAAACACCGATGGATATTTTGCGGTTTGTTTACATTTCAAACATTATGATTTAGAAATTTTCTAAAAATGAACGGATGTTGAATGAAACGACACTCGGATTTCAATTCTAAAAGCCGTAATATAGTTCCAATTTACTAACCAATTAACAGCAGCTGTCATTTTATGTACGCATTGAAGTAGGATGAATGTGAGAATGGTGTTAAGTGGGAAATAATCCCCCTATATGCAAGTAATATGCGAATGAAAATTTCAAGTCTTAGCATGTTGATGCAACTTAGCTGCTTACAATCATCATTTCATTGTGGGCTAGTGGTTAAGTTCTCTGGGCAAATTTATAACATCATCACTTCTTCAGGTTCGATTCCCGATTAAGCAAATAAATAAACAAAAAATGTAGAAGCAAACCTCTGAAGAATCTATTTTTGTTTTTGTTGGAAATTTTGACAGGTCGGTAAAGTAGAACTGTAAAAATAAATAACTTTTTGTTGGTATCAATTGATATCGATATTTTGGAAAAGATCGATAACAATTTTCCGTGTTTTAACTTTTGATTAATTTAAAATTCTTCCTCAGCTACGAGGCAGACCCTTTCATGTCTCCGATTTCTAAGGTGCCGCAGAAGCATCAACCCCCCGACACTCCTGCCAGTCGCAGCGAGACTTTCGTGTCCCCTACTTCTGAGGTGCCGCAGAAGTATCTGCCCCCCGACACTCCTGCCAGGCCTCACCAGACTTCAGTCATTCTAACACAACCGACCATGCGAGTCTTACTTGTGTGCTCACCCATACACTCGGTCCCTCACTCTGTTGGGGTATTACGAGTAATACCCCCAACTCCCATTCGCTTGCACTACATGTATACCACTTGGGGGTGTGTGGGTACCACCCACTGCCACCCGCTTGCCGCCGAAGCAGCCCTCACTCTGTGGAACCTCCACAGGCTCCGTTAACGACCTGGCTAATTGTTTCACCCCCCAGGTCATTCATCCCTTCGGCACGGGTCGCCTGACACCTTGGGATTCGGGGTTATTAAAAAAAAAGACTCTTTGAAATAAAATGTTTGCTTATTTTATATACGGGAATTTAGCAGATAGACGGATAAAATGATAAAATTACGGTTTCTCGGCTGATACCAGAAAAGTAGCGCGTAATGAGCAAAACGACTTGATGATTAGACAGCCCATTTAAAAAATCGAATGTGCCAATCACTAGCAATTAAACCTACGGGGGCTGCTTGTTCCTGGATCACTCATGCAGTATTGGTTGCATTGTGATGTAAACAGCGGGCTTCGCTTAATAGGTGTTGTACTATGTACAACGGTGTTAGTAAGCTTATTGACGACAAAATCAGTGAGATGCCCAAAAATACGACACTCTACGGTGGGCTGGTTAGATTATGGTAGTGTGAATAGGGACATGGAAAACGTGAATAAAAAGAGCAGAAAAGTTTCAACAGACATTGTTTGCAATGAGCGGTGGTTCATTAATTCAGCGAAAGTGCCTACTATTTGTACAGAGCTCATATTGCCGCTAACCGCTAGTCGAGCACATCTGTATACGAATGATATTTGCATATCTTTCACCAACGCACGCTGGAAGAGGATTACCCATTTTCTAATATAATATATTAGATTAGATTAGATATTATCTCACCCTCACACCTTGCATAATACTATAGTATTGTATACATTTGCAATATGTGTTTAAATCACATTAGATCACATTTTTTGTCAATCGAATGCGTTAATAAATATTTCCACTTGCAAAAGTATGCATGCATCAAAAAGATATTTTAGTTACCAGATAAAGATTGTCGCTGTCGTCGCTGTCCGGAACATCTTTTGCTGGCGAGGATAGGGGAGCTAAATGTCAAAGAAGGAAAATCCATACGATTTGACAGCTTGGTACCCAACATGTTCCGGACAGCAGAACAAAGGGAGCCGAAGCGACAATCTTTATCTAGTAACTAAAATATCTTTTATGCATCACCATTTCATTTCTCGCTTAATTTTTCAAAAGGACCTATGTAACATTTTTTTCATGAATTAATTTGAGTACTGCAATCAAAAGCTTTCATATTGTTCTGTTGATTGCGCTGTTCAAATTAATTCATGAGAAAATGTTACTTAGGTCCTTTTGAAAAGTTAAGCGAGATTTCATTTATTCAGACTAAGGCCGAAGTGGCCTGTGCGGTATATAAGAGTCTTTTCCATTCGGCCCGGTCCATGGCTACACGTCGCCAACCACGCAGTCTACGGAGGCCACTATGGGGAATCAGGTGGCCGAAAATAAAAAAATCGACTTTCTCTGATTCGTAATTCAAGTTGACCTACTAAATGCTAATGCTTTGGAGCATTAAACCCCAGCATATCAGCACTCTAAGCCATATGGTTATCAAGATATAGGCATTAGAGCCAGACACTTTTTAGTTCTTGAAAAATCAATGCATTATTCAACTGTCAATATCTTCGGCTACAGTAGCTCTTTTCCAACTCTTTAAAAAGTTTCTGAAAGCTTGTTTCACGGACTTGCGAAGAGCGAAGTTATGGGAAAATAGGTAGTGAAACATCCGAAAATGACCCGAAGAAAAAAAAAAATTTTTCATGCAAAAAGTTCCATACAAAAAAAGTTTCTCAAGGTTTCGCTTAGCGACTACCACTACGACTTTCTTTGGACCTCCCAGAAGGCATTAAAACAAATTCCAGCTGCTTATGGCTGCAAATCTGCGATTCCGATCACTTTTTCGAAAAAAAGTCATTAATTTTGAAACATTAAATGTAATTATTCTCATAATACACGGCAGACTGTGATGGGCTGGATACAAATCCCATGCGTATGACAAAAGAGCATCAAGAACAGTTAAAATAGAGATAGCAGATAACACGAAAAGTGTAGTAGGCTTCGTGGTAGGCCGTGTACACAATAGCTTATGCAGCTATATGATACTCCATTTGGCGTAGGCTCACCAAGAGGAGGCAACTCATTATCTATCAAGAATCAATCAAGAAAATGTGAAAAAAAAACAATATACTCTTGAGGGCAGCGCCGTAGCGTGTGGTTGGCCAGGTTGGCCCCCGCCAAGGGCGCCAGGCCTTTAGGGGGCGCCGAAATCCAGAACTAAACTATGGGAAATGATGACAAATCTCATCAAGATTTTTTTTAGGGGGTGGATGAATACCGCACTTGAATTTTCTTCGATTTGTTTGTTATTTGCTTGGTGAGGGTAACTCATTGTTTTATTGATGCTTTTATTGATACGGAGGCGGCGCACAACTGTCATTTTTGTTGATTTAGCTTTGCTGCGTCGCAGCATGCGTGAAAAAATAAAAATGACAGTTGTGCATTGCTTCCGTATCGAGTGGTGTGCCCCAGAAAACGCGAGCACTTTGAAACTTGGATTCCTTGAGGAGTGACCTTAACATACATTTCCCTCGGGGACTAACATCCGCAATCAACCGTTTGACTTATTTTCGAAAGGACTTTTTTCGTCAATAATTGATACAGGTAACAGAACGTAGGCTAAGGCACAGAGAACAGACGTTCATCTTCATTCGCGTGGTTGTGTAAAAGTTTGTACTGGTCAATTTTAAGTATGTCGTTATGCCTCCGTTGCGCGGTGCTAGTTTGCTGATGAATGTGGTTAAATTTTGCCGTGTTTTGCTTTTTAGCGCTAGTGTTCATTCCGAATTGCTCCTAGGCTCACTCCTAGGTGGCAGCACTACATTATTTGTGTAGTGTATGCCAACGCCATCGCTTAGTGAGATTGACTTTTTATGTCGGGCAGCCTGCGTTGGCGGCGCTGAGGTGCGATTTAAATCTTTACACACGTTTTAAACGAAATTTTGTTCGATCATCCATGTCTGTTCTCTGTGGCTCAGGGAGCATCTTCACTGACTACTTTTTATAATTTACTTGATGAAAAAGGAAGTGAAAATAGAAAGGAACAGGAAATATAAATTAAAAGAAGATTGGAACAAGTTTATGGGGAAGAAGCCCTAGATGAGGACTTCAACACGCCAAAGGCAAAACATAGAGTAGATTTTAAAAAACGCGTATAATTTTTGTTCGTGATTAAGAAATCTAAGCCCTTTCCAAGTAATAGATACTCGGATGTAGTGATAGGGGACTTTGTTTTAATTTGAGAAAAATTCGGACCATAACGATCGCATTTGATCCTGTGAAATTTTCGATTTATTTAAACAGACAATAAGGGTGAAAATTTATTGGCCTAACCAATTCAACCAATACCACCAAACTACCGATAGGCCCACTCTAGGAATTGATATATTTTGATCCAAATAGGCCCAAAGATGTCTTTTTTCATACGACTTGGTCAAATCGCTATTCTTACCTTACACTAATTCTCTCCAAGTTGAATTAACTATCTCAGTCTGAAGAATCAGGACGATGTTTTTTTACTTGCCCGACGTTGCAGCTGTTGTTATGTTAGAAAAGAAACCCAATCTTTAAATTACTTTTCAAAATTTCACAGAAAGCGAGCATGAAAGCACCCTCTCCACCACTGATCGAATGTGGTTTACAATTATTTACGATAGACGACAGACTATACTAACCTTCAAGAAACGTCGGGCACATAAGAAGAATATCGTCCTGATTCTTTAGACTGAGAAAGCCAACTTCCGAGTATTACATCTTATCCAGTCAAAAAATATCCTACCCTAACACTGTAAGTCCAGTAGAGTATTTCTTTCAAATTCCCGATCAAGGTCTAATGGCGATTCCGAAGGTCTTTCAATCCACTCCAAAGTAGGGTTCTTCTTGTTGCGACTACGTCCGAAAGTGATCCAACCACTGAGCGCACAATTGAGATGGATTTTATTGGCCTAGCTAGATCCACTAGTGCATGAATTCACAACAAGGAAGTCTGGATTTTGTGTCGTTAACACAAGCACTACTGAATCTAGTATTTTAGTTGCGTAGATTTATTTAATCTTTAACCTTCCGGGACTCGCTTGGTCCTGGACCGCTCATGCAGTCCCGCTTCTGTTGTGAACGATAAGCGTGCTTTTTTCGAAAGTGTTGTACTTTTTACAACGGCGCGAGTCACCGAAGGTTAAGAAAATCGTTGAAATTTCTATAACAAGGATTTTTAGAAATGTTCTGTCCATTTTTATAATCCTTACACCTATTGGGACACATGCAAGTTATAGAGACTTGAGGAATTCATAAAGAAAACATTTATTAAATCCACCACGCAAAAATGTTAATAATGAAAGAAAAACAGCTCCTATCATGCCATTTGTTTTGAACATGCATGAAAGTAAGGGGCACCCAATAACGGTTTCGCCAAGGGCGCTGGGAGTCCACGCTACGGCTCTGCTTGAGGGTTACGAAAATACTCTAGGCTTCATTTGAAATTATTTCATAAAAAGTAAAATTTTGATATTAATTAAAATCCAATATGTGAATACAAGAAGCAAAAATGTCTGTACCTAAGGACATCTTTCGATAATTATTGGTATGTACCTAGGTGAAATAATTAAACGGAACATTTATGAATGTCTATCTGAGTGCATAGTGAGCTGTGATTGCGAAGGTAAATCGTGTGAAGTGTTTGTACTTATTATTTGGTGAATCATGAATTAAGTGTTTGTACTTATTATTTGGTGAATCATGAATTATGAGGGGCAGCAGGGACTATGTCCAAGGGCTTGACGACCCCTCCCCATGGCCACTGCGAGTTAGGGGGCCTGCCTAGGATGCGGTGGGGTTTGGCAGTGGGCTCTGTTAAACCTCTACAAAAAGCTGCATGTGTCCATAAGCAGGCCCTATCAAACCCAGTCAACACATGAACGTATATGGTGTCGTGTAGGATGCTGAAGTGCAGGCGATAGAGGTACTTTTTCACACAACATGTATGTATATCGTCTCCAATTTAGCATCTTATATTGCACCATGTGCGATTTATGTAGACTGGGAAGCGACCGTGTGCCGCTCAAAGCGCACAAGCCCAACACGAGTGCCAACCGGCACATCAGGATTAATACCAGTGAGATCCTGATTACGGTATACTGGTCAAGGCAAGTGACAGACACGCGCGCGCGAAAGTAATGCAAAATAAACGACATGTAAAATGAACGTAAATTTACATTCTTACTTAACGTCAAATAGAGATAAAATAAGGGTTGCTGAATAACATTAGCTTTCCGATTACTATCAATTATTTTCAATCCCGTTTCTTTTTTACTTTTCTTACGTTAATGAAATGAAAACGCGGGCGCCTAATACGAAATTCAAATGAACAATCGCTCACTTTGAGCGATTGATTGTTTATTCTCGCGAAGAATGAACAATTGAACAAATTAAGGAAATGCTAATTCTGCTGTGTAGAAGTTTCATAGGTCACATCACTTTCCATGGTGAATCCCGATCTATGTTACTGATTACCCCACCCAACTAACACTACTTCCTTCCGTGGTAAATGTGGAGATGCAGAGGTATTCTCGGTCTCTAGTAGCAACAATTACCACACACTCACATTCCTCCTTTCCCAACTGACTGTAAGGACTTGGCCGGCGCCGTTATTGATCAATATTTGCGAGCTGCTGAAACGTGCACTTCGAGAATAGTTGGTAAATCCCAACCACTATTTACTTGGATCGTAGTGCAATTTGCACCAGTTCTGATCAATCACGGAGTAGCAACCATTGATATGTACAGTCAGTCTAAGCTAAGCTAAGCTAAGCTATTATTTGGTGAATCATGAATTATAGGCAACTCATTGAAGTATTTAGAGCTCACGAGGGACGTCAGGTAGATCGCGTTGAAAAAGCTTTGGAATATATCTGCCAAAGCTTCGCTGTGGATAAACAAAAAAAGAGTCAACTCCATACAAAATTGAAAAATCTGCATTTGAAATTTGAAAAAAAAATGACAGGCCGCATCCGGGTCCAAAACTTACTTTGACTCATATAATGAGGAATGGCTTGACACAGAATTTGAATTAGAAGAATTTTATCATGCTGAGCCAGAGCCAGTGGCTTCAACATCTCGTGGAAGGCCATCAAAAAATGTTGAGGATTTAAGTGAGCGTACGAAGCGCAGAAGAATTAATGACGAGCTAATGGATCCAAGAGAGGATACCATAGAAAAAGCGCTACTGGGAGCAAGAAGAACTGCCTACAACAGAAGTGATACGAGTATGGTGAAAGTGATAGGCCATATTTAAAAAAACCGAGATCACGCTTCCAGAATGTTTTTTAGTGACTGAAACTTCTTGCAATACAACAGATTCGAGTACAGAAAAATATACCATAGCAGATATTTTAATCGATCTTGAAGAAATAAATGATGATTTTGTTGAGGATGTTCATGTACATAATGAATAAATAAATGTTGTTGCAGTATACTAATATATCTTGAAGCTTTTATTGCATGGAGTTCGTTTAGCTTTAATAGAGCTTTATATTGTATTCCCTTTACTTGTTTTACGGGTTAAGAGCCTGAACCAATCTGAAAAATCCTACAAAGACAACCTGTTACGTATGTAGATGCAATGGCCTGTATTTGACGGAGTCCTTGTGTAACTTAGAACATCTGTACAACTCAATTCACATAAAAACAGTATACAATTTTCTAGTTTGAACTCTACAGGTCTGCGCTGCAATAAAATACACATCTATAGACTGCTGTGTAGCGTCTCCCAATTGCTAATTGGCATAGTTTACGGTTAGAACTAGGGCGGTATCTAATCGCCTTCGATCCTCTAACTTTCGTTCTTGATTAATGAAAGCATCCATGGCAAATGCTTTCGCTTTAGTTAGTCTTACGACGGTCTACGAATTTCACCTCTCGCGCCGTAGTACTAATGCCCCCAACTACTTCTGTTAATCATTACCTCTTGATCTGGATTACAAACCAATGAATATTTAGACCGAGGTCTTGTTCCATTATTCCATGCAAGATTATTTTCGGCCGTAGGATAGCCTGCTTAGAGCACTCTAATTTGTTCAAGGTAATAGCAGCTGGGCTTGCGGAAAACACTGTACCCGATGAAAGGCACCAGCGCCACATTACGACGCACGGCAGAACCGGCGACGCACCCAGTCCTATAGTCGCAACAATCCAGTGACCTACTGCCATCACTAGGAGTAGCACCCGTGTTGGACAAGAATAAACTTCGAACGTTTTAACCGCAACAATTTTAATATACGCTAGTGGAGCTGGAATTACCGCGGCTGCTGGCACCAGACTTGCCCTCCACTTGATCCTTGTTGAAGGATTTATGCTCAACTCATTCCAATTTTAAGACATAAAAGAAGTCTTAAATTGTTATTTCTCGTCACTACCTCCCCGTGCCGGGATTGGGTAATTTACGCGCCTGCTGCCTTCCTTAGATGTGGTAGCCGTTTCTCAGGCTCCCTCTCCGGAATCGAACCCTGATTCCCCGTTACCCGTTGCAACCATGGTAGTCCTCTATACTACCATCGACAGTTGATAGGGCAGATATTTGAAAGATCCGTCGTCGGTGCGAGACCATACGATCAACAAAATTATCCAGATTTCAACTCCAGCGTCACGGAGGACGATTGGTTTGACTAATAATTGCACAGGTTCCGCGAGGTGTCCCTGCATTTGGCATGTATTAGCTCTAGATTTTCCACAGTTATCCAAGTAACTAGGTAAATGATCTTGTAAATTATAGCTGTTATACTGAGCCTTATGCGGTTTCACATTAAATCTGTTTGTACTTAGACATGCATGGCTTAACCTTTGAGACAAGCGTATATTACTGGTAGGATCAACCAGAATGTAGTCAAATTTTACTTCCGATGGTTTGGCACCACGTTTCGTATCCGCATATTTCTTGCTATTCAGCTTAGTTTCCGCATCCCGTTCTCGGATGTCAATTCGGTCCAACGCTTGTTCCTTGTGCTGCCATAGGCTGGGGAACGTACCGCGGAATTTCCACCCAACAAGCATTTCAAACGGCGTAACTTTTAACCGTGAGTGGGGCACAAGGGTGTTGTGGTTATGAACATATTAGTTGAGTGCCCACCTCCAATTCTTGCCCTCCTATCAAAGGTCCTATCAAAGGTGCAACTAACAGAATTCAATTATTAAAATGAATTCATTAATAAACGGTTTTGAGCTTTATTCGCGTCCTCTCACATTAATTGAGATATTGAGTTGTGCTCCCACACAAACTTCGAAAATGACAATATTCGTGCCTTTACTCGAATTTAACCAATGATTTATGCTCTCTCACACAATCTCAAAAAGCCAAAAATGTTCGCGTTCTAACGGATCGTAAGCCAAACGCAAACCAAACAAAAAATCAATAATTAGCATGTCCTCTCACTCGAATCGAAATACTGACTTGTGTTCTCTCACACAAGCCCCTTTTTTAATAATATCCGTGTCCTCTCGCACGAATTAAAACACTCATTTGTGCTCTCGCTCACAAACCCCAAAAAAAGTCAATAATGTTCGTGTCCTCTCGCACGAATTGAACATGACTCGTGTCCTCTCGCACGAATCGAAATACTGACTTGTGTCCTCTCGCACAAGCCCCTTTTTTAATAATATCCGTGTCCTCTCGCACGAATCGAATTACTGTATTATAACACAATACACGAACGAAACGCATTTCATGTAATTGTAATCTGCTTCAAAACATCACTCCCTTATACTAGACCTGCTTCCTCATTTAATGGAAAGAGAAAATCATAGAATCCACACCGTCATATTTCTTAACTTATATTTTTGAAAGCCGGTGATCAGTCTCGAGCTAACCAAACACACAACTACCACACCGCTCAAATAGCATTACCACACCACTGTCCTTCCAGCGTATGAACACACACACCAGTCAGCATCTCAGCCCATCACTCTGTCTCGCAAGCAGCAAATCTTGTTTCCCACATGTTTTCTCCAACACACACACACACATAATCAATCACCTTTTTAACTTTCGCAGATATCACTCTCGACTCTCCTTTCTCGTAACCCAACACATTTTCACCGTTATGCTGTGATGGCGGTGATCGCCGAGACTGCCATCACTCAACAGGGTTGTGAATCTACACTAACATTTACAGGGGTGTTTCATCTTCGTGTAATCAAAATAACTATTATTATTATTTTTTTTGTTCTTCAATTTATTTATTATTAGCTTGTCTTATACGCTACATCTTCCTCTACCTCTACTCTACTGATAAACGCAGTAAACATACTTGTCGTCGTACCGTGAGGGTCGCTTCATATTCTCTCGCGTTCTCAAAACTTTATGGTCAGCAATTCGTTCGTTTGACGTAACCCCATTTGCAGACGGCAGAAGCAATAGTCCGCCTTGTTCTTCAGCTTCCATGGATTCATTATCTGTCAGTATGTCTCTCGTCATGATACTGTTCATTTTGTCATACTGTGTCGGAACTATTTTGACGTCCTGAATATGTCTTGTGTATTGTACACCGCCTTTGCTCAAAACTATCAGTTTTGCGCCATCTTTTGCAATAACCGTAAAAGGCTCCGATGAAAAGTTAGGATCAGTTTTTGTTTTCTTCTGCTGTGTGATGAGTACCAAATCTCCCAATTTTACTTCCGATGGTTTGGCACCACGTTTCGTATCCGCATATTTCTTGCTATTCAGCTTAGTTTCCGCATCCCGTTCTCGGATGTCAATTCGGTCCAACGCTTGTTCCTTGTGCTGCCATAGGCTGGGGAACGTACCGCGGAATTTCCACCCAACAAGCATTTCAAACGGCGTAACTTTTAACCGTGAGTGGGGCACAAGGGTGTTGTGGTTATGAACATATTGGTTGAGTGCCCACCTCCAATTCTTGCCCTCCTATCAAAGGTCCTATCAAAGGTGCAACTAACAGAATTCAATTATTAAAATGAATTCATTAATAAACGGTTTTGAGCTTTATTCGCGTCCTCTCACATTAATTGAGATATTGAGTTGTGCTCTCACACAAACTTCGAAAATAACAATATTCGTGCCTTTACTCGAATTTAACCAATGATTTATGCTCTCTCACACAATCTCAAAAAGCCAAAAATGTTCGCGTTCTAACGGATCGTAAGCCAAACGCAAACCAAACAAAAAATCAATAATTAGCATGTCCTCTCACTCGAATCGAAATACTGACTTGTGTTCTCTCACACAAGCCCCTTTTTTAATAATATCCGTGTCCTCTCGCACGAATTAAAACACTCATTTGTGCTCTCGCTCACAAACCCCAAAAAAAAGTCAATAATGTTCGTGTCCTCTCGCACGAATTGAACATGACTCGTGTCCTCTCGCACGAATCGAAATACTGACTTGTGTTCTCTCACACAAGCCCCTTTTTTTAATAATATCCGTGTCCTCTCGCACGAATTAAAACACTCACACAATTCAATAATATCCGTGTCCTCTCGCACGAATTAAAACACTCATTTGTGCTCTCGCTCACAAACCCCAAAAAAAAGTCAATAATGTTCGTGTCCTCTCGCACGAATTGAACATGACTCGTGTCCTCTCGCACGAATCGAAATACTGACTTGTGTCCTCTCGCACAAGCCCCTTTTTACCCTTCTTACACCCTAAGAAGGGTATAAAGATCGCTTGAAAAACCGACTTTTTATCCGAGGCTCGGAGACCCAAGTCGTATATACCAATCAACTCAGCTCGACGAACTGAGCACATGTATGTATGTGTGTGTGTGTGTGTGCGTGTGTGCGTGTGCGTATGTGTGTGCGTTACAAAATCTCACATCAAGATCTCAGCCGTCCGTGTACCGATTTGCACGATTTTAACACTAAACGAAAGCTATGACTTTGTCATTGCACGAGTTCAATTTGCAATTTTGCAATCGGACATTTGGTTCCAGAGATATGTGAGAAATACGAACATGAAGTGCATTTTCAGAAAACTAACAAAATAATGTCACATGAATATCTCAGCCGTCTGTAAACCAATTTGCATGATTTTATCTTTAAACGAAAGCTATGACTTTGCCATTGAACCCATTGTATTTTGTTTTTGCAATTAGACATTGGGTTCCGGAGATATCTCTGAAATACGAACATAAAGCATTAGACGTATCAACTTCACACATTGGTAAAATGTGTCCCATCAAGATCTCAGTCGTCCTTGGACCGATTTGTGCGATTTTATCTTTAAACGAAAGCTATGTTTTTGTCATTGGACCCATTCATTTTTTCTGCAATTGGAAATTCGGTTTCAGAGATATCTGTGAAATACGAATATGAGACATATTTTCAGACTACTAATGAAGAATTGTCACACCAATATCTCAGCCGTCTATGACCCGATTTGAACTCTTTTGGGCTTAAACAGAAGCTGTAATATTGCCATTGTATTTTTTAAAAATTATTAAATTTCCAGAAATATCCCTTTTTACCCTTCTTACACCCTAAGAAGGGTATAAAGATCACTTGAAAAACCGACTTTTTATCCGAGGCTCGGAGACCCAAGTCGTATATACCAATCAACTCAGCTCGACGAACTGAGCACATGTATGTATGTGTGTGTGTGTGTGTGTGTGTGTGTGTGTGCGTGTGTGCGTATGTGTGTGCGTTACAAAATCTCACATCAAGATCTCAGCCGTCCGTGGACCGATTTGCACGATTTTAACACTAAACGAAAGCTATGACTTTGTCATTGTACGAGTTCAATTTTTTGCAATCGGACATTTGGTTCCAGAGATATGTGAGAAATACGAACATGAAGTGCATTTTCAGAAAACTAACAAAATAATGTCACATGAATATCTCAGCCGTCTGTAAACCAATTTGCATGATTTTATCTTTAAACGAAAGCTATGACTTTGCCATTGAACCCATTGTATTTTGTTTTTGCAATTAGACATTGGGTTCCGGAGATATCTCTGAAATACGAACATAAAGCATTAGACGTATCAACTTCACACATTGGTAAAATATGTCCCATCAAGATCTCAGTCGTCCTTGGACCGATTTGTGCGATTTTATCTTTAAACGAAAGCTATGATTTTGTCATTGGACCCATTCATTTTTTTTCTGCAATCGGAAATTCGGTTTCAGAGATATCTGTGAAATACGAATATGAGACATATTTTCAGACTACTAATGAAGAATTGTCACACCAATATCTCAGCCGTCTATGACCCGATTTGAACTCTTTTGGGCTTAAACAGAAGCTGTAATATTGCCATTTAAAGCGGCAAATCAAATCTGCAGTCTTTTTGTATTTTTTTAAAATTGTTAAATTTTCAGAAATATCCCTTTAACCTTCTTACACCCTAAGAAGGGTATAAAGATCGCTTGAAAAACCGACTTTTTATCCGAGGCTCGGAGACCCAAGTCGTATATACCAATCAACTCAGCTCGACGAACTGAGCACATGTATGTATGTGTGTGTGTGTGTGCGTGTGTGCGTGTGTGCGTATGTGTGCGTTACAAAAATCTCACATCAAGATCTCAGCCGTCCGTGGACCGATTTGCTCGATTTTAACACTAAACGAAAGCTATGACTTTGTCATTGTACGAGTTCAATTTTTTTTGCAATCGGACATTTGGTTCCAGAGATATGTGAGAAATACGAACATAAAGTGCATTTTCAGAAAACTAACAAAATAATGTCACATGAATATCTCAGCCGTCTGTAAACCAATTTGCATGATTTTATCTTTAAACGAAAGCTATGACTTTGCCATTGAACCCATTGTATTTTGTTTTTGCAATTAGACATTGGGTTCCGGAGATATCTCTGAAATACGAACATAAAGCATTAGACGTATCAACTTCACACATTGGTAAAATATGTCCCATCAAGATCTCAGTCGTCCTTGGACCGATTTGTGCGATTTTATCTTTAAACGAAAGCTATGTTTTTGTCATTGGACCCATTAATTTTTTTCTGCAATTGGAAATTCGGGTTCAGAGATATCTGTGAAATACGAATATGAGACATATTTTCAGACTACTAATGAAGAATTGTCACACCAATATCTCAGCCGTCTATGACCCGATTTGAACTCTTTTGGGCTTAAACAGAAGCTGTAATATTGTCATTTAAGGCGGCAAATCAAATCTGCAGTCTTTTTGTATTTTTTAAAAATTGTTAAATTTCCAGAAATATCCCTTTTTACCCTTCTTACACCCTAAGAAGGGTATAAAGATCGCTTGAAAAACCGACTTTTTATCCGAGGCTCGGAGACCCAAGTCGTATATACCAATCAACTCAGCTCGACGAACTGAGCACATGTATGTATGTGTGTGTGTGTGTGTGTGTGTGTGTGTGTGTGTGTGTGTGTGTGTGTGTGTGTGTGTGTGTGTGTGTGTGTGTGTGTGTGTGTGTGTGTGTGTGTGTGTGTGTGTGTGTGTGTGTGTGTGTGTGTGTGTGTGTGCGTGTGTGCGTGTGTGCGTATGTGTGTGCGTTACAAAAATCTCACATCAAGATCTCAGCCGTCCGTGGACCGATTTGCACGATTTTAACACTAAACGAAAGCTATGACTTTGTCATTGTACGAGTTCAATTTTTTTGCAATCGGACATTTGGTTCCAGAGATATGTGAGAAATACGAACATGAAGTGCATTTTCAGAAAACTAACAAAATAATGTCACATGAATATCTCAGCCGTCTGTAAACCAATTTGCATGATTTTATCTTTAAACGAAAGCTATGACTTTGCCATTGAACCCATTGTATTTTGTTTTTGCAATTAGACATTGGGTTCCGGAGATATCTCTGAAATACGAACATAAAGCATTAGACGTATCAACTTCACACATTGGTAAAATGTGTCCCATCAAGATCTCAGTCGTCCTTGGACCGATTTGTGCGATTTTATCTTTAAACGAAAGCTATGTTTTTGTCATTGGACCCATTCATTTTTTTCTGCAATTGGAAATTCGGTTTCAGAGATATCTGTGAAATACGAATATGAGACATATTTTCAGACTACTAATGAAGAATTGTCACACCAATATCTCAGCCGTCTATGACCCGATTTGAACTCTTTTGGGCTTAAACAGAAGCTGTAATATTGCCATTTAAGGCGGCAAATCAAATCTGCAGTCTTTTTGTATTTTTTTAAAATTGTTAAATTTCCAGAAATATCCCTTTTTTATTTTGAAATCGTTAAAAGCATGATAATATCAGTTATTTTACATTCAATTGAAGGTCATATGCATAGAAATTGTAATATGCACTGGGCACACACAACCATTCAAAAGTGTAAGAAGGGTTGCGTTCACTGTAGGTGGATTAAGTCGGGTTTTTATTTTGAAATCGTTAAAAGCATGATAATATCAGTTATTTTACATTCAATTGAAGGTCATATGCATAGAAATTGTAATATGCACTGGGCACACACAACCATTCAAAAGTGTAAGAAGGGTTGCGTTCACTGTAGGTGGATTAAGTCGGGTTTTAATAATATCCGTGTCCTCTCGCACGAATCGAATTACTGTATTATAACACAATACACGAACGAAACGCATTTCATGTAATTGTAATCTGCTTCAAAACATCACTCCCTTATACTAGACCTGCTTCCTCATTTAATGGAAAGAGAAAATCATAGAATCCACACCGTCATATTTCTTAACTTATATTTTTGAAAGCCGCCTCATAGTTTTCATTGGCCATTACACTGCTCTGACATCCGCACTACTACAACAAAATGCTCCACTTCCAGCAAGATGGCTGCCCCGGCCTTTGAGTATGCCACCGATTCTGATTTTGGATCTTCCAATATTTACCACGACTACGCGCTCAAAGTCACAATTAGTATTCAATTCCACATTTCTCTTTCCTATGTTTCGAGACTCGATGCCCATTACTTATTAGCTTTGGAATTACACTCATCTGAAAAATTTTCAGCCACGCGTTTGGTTGAGCTTTCCCCCCCATATTCAACATGGCCGCTAATTTCTCACTTCCAGGCTACAATTTTGCATTAATTTTGAAAATCCGAACGAAAAAAAATACGAAACCCAGCACAATTTCTTTTGGATTTCCCTTCGTCAATTTTGAAAATACTCACCGAGCTTTGGGAGCCCCCACGCCATTGTCGTGCTCTTTGCGGATCATAATAATCCCAATCCTGAAAACAAACCACAATTCAAATCACTTACTCGCACTCGAAACCGCACCACGTTCAAAATAGGTGTTCACTCGGCAACCGTGTTGTTGTTGGAGTTGTTGTACATGAGACATTCGTAGATAAAAGGGATATATTCCATAGAGATCAAAGGTCTGTATTCCAGGGGGTTTGGAGACCTTAGAAGTAATAACGACCTGCAAAACAAGTATTTCACATCTTTTAGACAATAATCTACGATATAAGTGTGAAATATTGCAGAAATGAAATGAAAATATTTTCGGCCACCTACTTGTATGGAGCCGCCCCATAGTGGGAGGGTCCACAAGTCATCTTCGATCTGATCGATCCACCTTGCCCGCTGCGCACCTCGCCTTCTTGTGCCCGTCGTCCGATTTTCGCGGTGTGAACGATGGATGGTTCTCCCAACAGCTGATGCAACTCGTGGTTCATTCGCCTCCTCCACGTGCCGTCCGCCATCTGCACCCCACCATAGATGGTACGCAGCACTTTCCTTTCGAAAACTCCGAGTGCGCGTTGGTCCTCCACGAGCATCGTCCAGGTCTCGTGTCCGTAGAGGACTACCGGTCTAATGAGCGTTTTGTAGATTGTCAGTTTGGTACGGCGGCGAACTATATTCGATAGGAACGTCTTGCGGAGTCCAAAGTATGTACGATTTCCAGCCACTATGCGTCTCCGAATTTCTCTGCTGGTATCATTTTCGGCAGTCACCAGTGAGCCCAAGTACACAAATTCTTCTACCACCTCGATTTCGTCACCACCGATACCAACTCGCGGTGGGTGGCTCATATTGTCTTCTCTTGAACCTCTTCCTATCATGTACTTTGTCTTCGACGTGTTGATGACTAGTCCGATCCGCTTGGTGTTCCTCTTCAGTCTGATGTAGGCTTCGTCCATCTTCTCAAAGTTACGTGCCATAATATCTATGTCGTCAACAAAGCCAAATAGCTGGACGGACTTATTGAAAATTGTACCACTCGTGTTAATCCCTGCTCTTCGTATTACCCTTTCCAAAGCGATGTTGAATAGCAGACACGAAAGACCATCACCTTGCCGTAACCCTCTGCGGGTTTCGAAGGGACTAGAGAATGCCCCTGAAACTCGAACTACGCACATCACCCGATCCATCGTTGCTTTGATCAACCGTATCAGTTTATCCGGAAATCCGTGTTTGTGCATTAGCTGCCATAGCTGGTCCCGATCGATTGTATCATATGCGGCTTTGAAGTCGACGAATTGATGATGTGTGGGTACGTTGTATTCGCGGCGTTTCTGCAGTACTTGGCGAATGGCGAACACCTGGTCCGTGGTGGAGCGTTCGCCCATAAAACCCGCCTGTTACTGCCCCACGAACTCCCTTGCAAATTTGGGAGAGTACCTTGTAGGTGGCGTTCAGCAATGTGATTGCGCGGTAGTTGTTACAATCCAGCTTATCGCCCTTTTCGTAGATGGGACACACGACACGTTGCATCCATTCCTGCGGCAAAACTTCCTCCTCCCAAATCTTGATGCATGACCCAGTGCAGCGCTCTAGCCAGTGCCTCCGTGTTTAAATAGCTCTCCTGGTAGTTGGTCAACCCCAGGGGCTTTGTTGTTCTTCAGCCGGCCAATCTCCTCCTGAATTACCTGGAGGTCCGGAGCCGGTAGAATTATGTCCTGCGCGCGTTCCCCCAGGTTCATCACCATACCGCCATCTTCGTCTGCCACATTGCCATTCAGGTGTTCTTCGTAGTGCTGCCGCCACCTTAGGATCACCTCACGCTCGTTCGTAAGAAGGTTCCCGTTTATGTCCTTACACATATCAGGCTATGGCACGTGGCCATTACGTGAACGGTTCAGCTTGTCATAGAACTTTCGTGTGTTATTAGCGCGGTACAGTTGTTCCGTCTCTTCACGGTCTCGATCGTCCTGCTGACGCTTTTTCCTCCGGAAAATCGAGTTTTGTCTGTTCCGCGCCTGTTTATATCGTGCCTCGTTCGCCCTCGTGCGGTGTTGCAAACTCGCCCATGCTGCATTCTTCTCTTCTATTAACTGCTCACATTCGCCGCCATACCAGTCGTTTCTCTGATCCGGGGGCACCGTGCTAAGTGCAGCGGTTGCGGTGCTACCAATGGCGAATCGAATATCTCTCCAGCCATCTTCAAGAGACGCTGCGCCTGGCTGCTCTTCCGTTGGGAGTGCCACTTCCAGCTGCTGCGCGTATTCTTGGACTAGTCTACCGTCTTGTAGCTGCCCGATGTTAAGCCGCGGCGTCCGACTTCGACGCGTGTTGTACACCGTCGAGAGTTTTGAGCGTAGGCATACTGCAACGAGGTAGTGGTCGGATTCAATATTCAACGTTCGTGATGTCAGAGAAGAATTTACCGTCGATTAAAACGTGGTCGATTTGGTTTTCCGTTTCTTGGTTAGGTGATCTCCAAGTGGCCTTGTGGATGTTTTTGCGGGGAAAGAAGGTGCATCGGACTACCATTCCGCGGGAGGCTGCGAAGTTTATGCATCGTTGGCCGTTGTCATTCGATACGGTGTGCAGACTATCCGGTCCGATGACCGGTCTATACATTTCCTCCCTGTGCGTTAATGTCACCGATGACGATTTTGACGTCCCGCAGTGGGCATCCATCGTATGTCTGCTCCAGCTGTGCGTAGAACTCTTCTTTCTCGTCGTCGGATCTTCCTTCGTGTGGGCAGTGCACGTTGATGATGCTATAGTTGAAGAAACGGCCTTTAATCCTCAGTTTGCACATCCTTGCGTTGATTGGCTGCCACCCAATCACGCGTTGGCTCATCTTACACAGCACTATGAAGCCGGTTCCCAGCTCGTTGGTGGTGCCACAGCTTTGGTAGGAGGTAGCCGCTCGATGGCCGCTTTTCCACACTTTCTGTTCTGTCCAGCAAACCTCCTGCAGCGCCACAACGTCAAAGTTGCGGCGATGTAATTCATCGTAGATCATCCTGTCGCAACCTGCGAAACCTAGCGACTCGCAGTTTCATGTTCCAAGCTTCCAATCGTGATCCTTTATTCTTCGCCTTGGTCTTTCCCGATTATATCGAGTCGCATTATCTCTTATATTGTTCGTAATTATTGGTTTTCCAGGCGGCTTATTGGGCCTGCGCAAACTAGGGCTTCCATTCCCGGAAACGATTTCCCGGGAAATCATATTTCCCGGGATTCCCGATTCCTTTTTGATTCAAGTCCCGAACAGACTCATATTCCGATGACTCGTTTGTATTTTGCGATATTTCTGAAATATTTCATTTGAATATTTTATAATATTGGTGGGCTAACAGATCTTGGAA
Organism: Armigeres subalbatus; assembly: GCF_024139115.2. Classification (NCBI taxonomy): domain Eukaryota; kingdom Metazoa; phylum Arthropoda; class Insecta; order Diptera; family Culicidae; genus Armigeres; species Armigeres subalbatus. Next base: position 105,167,978 of record NC_085140.1, read on the forward strand.
ACAGATTTTTGGTATTTAATATGCGATCATTAGAACTGTCTTACAACAAATACTCGCGAAACTTTTGCAATTTGATGCGTTTTAGGTGCTGTTCGGGATTTCTAGCAAAGTTTGACTGAAACAAATGTTATATACCGCCGGAAATAAGTATAAAGACAAGCATGATTTTCATACATTTTCATCATGATTGAGGATCGATATCTCGATTCGTAGCGATTCGATTTGGCTGAAATTTTACTAGGCACCTGTTTTTAACTTGAACTTTCGATCTTTGAGTACATTTTATACATCTCTGTTGATTTTGACCTCAAAATCTGGAAATAATTAAAAAGACACCTCTTTTTTATATGGAGCTCCATACAACGGAACTGTCTTTATAATTATTTCCAACAGAAACGCGTATAACCAGAATATATGCAGAAATGTAACTATCATTGAATCAAAATTTAAGTCATTTTAGGCTTGTTGGCAAAAAATCAGCCCAATCGAATCGCTAAGAATCGAGATATTGACTTCCCAATATGGCCATTTTGTATGGAAACCGAGCTTGTCTTTATACTTATTTCCGCCAGTGTAGTCAGGATCATTAAAGTACGACAATCAAGCACTCGCCTGAAAGCTCTTTTTTCTTTCGAATGGAAGAAGTCTCATTCCAAATATTTCATTCATCTGCTTTAAATATAAAATGTGTTCAAGTTTATCAATGGTTTATCCTTCAAAGTTGACCAGAAGATTCTTTTTGAAAGTTTTTGTAAAAATTATGAAAAAGTAGCACATAGTGGAGCTCATCAGGACACTGCAGATCTTACTTTTGAGCCAGAGCAGATGTTGATATTTATGACATGGCGAACGTTTTGTAAAAGGAGTTAAAGCTTTTCGAACTAAACAAAAACTTTCTCAGGCTTTCAACAACTCTTTCATCATTTGAGGACAAAATAGTGGGAGGCTGATGTCGAATGTATATTTTCAAAATCATATTTTACGACAAAATTAAAACTACGATTTTGAATTAATTTCGAGTTTTTTTATTTCCCGGGATCCCGGGAAATTATTATTTCATTTCCCGTTTCCCGGGAAATTGATTCCCGGGAAAAATGGAAGCCCTAGCGCAAACCTCCTGTCTCGTCGGAGGGCCGTCGTGTCAGGGCTGTTAAGCGTCCCACCTAACACCAGGACTTGGGCTTGTGCGCTTTGAGCGGCACACGGTCGCTTTGGTGGGGCCTACTTGCGGATACATGCAGCTTTTTATATGAATTTAACAGGGCCCACTGTCAAACCCCACCACATCCTTCCACTTACTTTGGGAGTGCCACTTCCAGCTGCTGCACGTATTCTTGGGCTAGTGGGTTAGTTGTTGTCGAATGTTTAGCCTTGGCGATCGACTTCGACGCGTGTTGTACACCATCGAGAGTTTTGAGCGCAGGCATACTGCAACGAGGTAGTGGTCGGATTCACCGCACTGCGGTAAGTGCGGACGTTCGTGAAAAATTCACCGTCGTATCCAAAGCACGTGTCGCTTGACATTATTATTATCATCAGCATTTCTTTTTCTTATTGACATTACACCCCCACACTGGGACAGAGCCGCCTCACAGCTTAGTGTTTCTAAGCCAAGTTACCATTTTTGCATTCGTATATCATGACGCTAACACGATGATACTTTTATGCCCAGGGAAGTCGAGACAATTTCCAATCCGAAAATTGTCTAGACCGGCACCGGGAATCGAACACAGTCACTCTCAGCATGGTCTTGCTTTTTAGCCGCGCGTCTTACCGCACGGCTAAGGAGGGCCCCCTATCAGCTTCACAGCCTGACGATAATATGACCGGATTGACCCCGTTACGCACAACGTAAAGGAATCTCTACCACAGCGTAACGGGTGAATAGTAGGTCTGTTGTAGCAGAAATAACTGAGCAACGCCTTATCGATAAGGAATTTCTTTTAGTTCTTGGAGTCGGCACATCTATGTTTCTTAGTTTTGCACAATGTTTCGATTACTAGTGTTTTCTATATTTAAATAAGTACGAATAATATGGAATGTTTATCAACCTACCTAGTTTCTTTCACAGATGATTTCAACCGCATTGGGCTCCATTAGGATCGGCTCCAAACACCGCAAAACTGCAGATCCCAATATTTCATCCAGTAGAACATGAATTAGACTACAAGCACAATTAGCATTAACGATATTAAATTATTTGTATATGAGCAGCAGACTTACTTCTCATCCGACACAAACCTCCACAGGTTCATCTGCAGATAGTGGGCATCGACCTGAATTTGTTGTAGCCCGTACTTGCTGAACGTTCTCAACCGGACGCACTCGAGCAGCGTCTTCAAACAGATCTTAATAATCCCGGTTATGATAGACACCTTGGAAAACTCAACCGAGCTAAAGATTTCAATCTTCTCCGAAAAAAGGCGATGGATGTTGGACACAAAGCTACTGTCCATCTGCGACGGCGTGTACGTTGACCACGTGGACCGATGATACTGCGACTGCTTCGACGCGGTCAAGCTGAAGTGCGTTTTCCGGCTGGAATCGCTACTAGCTGCCGTGCGCAGTTCATTGGTGTCGTATAGTTCTCCGAGAACGATATCAATGGCGGATAACTCTTCCACGACCCGCTTCATGACCGCTCGAACCGAACGAGGCTCCAGACAGTTGAGCCAGTCGCGTGTTTCGACACTCTTTCGTAGCATTTGTGACAGGTTGAGTCCCTGCAAACGAACGTACGAGTCAAGCAGGTGCTGAGCCGAGTCCCGCATCTCCGAGCAAAGCTCCGTTTCGTGCACCAAGGTGGTGCTGTTTTCAGAATCGATATCGTACAACTCGTCCACTAGGGAGATTAGAACGTGGACGCCACTTTTGTCCATTTCCAAGCACACCTTTGAAAGGATTAGCAACAGAGTTGGCGGGCTGGATGAGTTGAGGTTTCCGAAGGCATTCATAGTGCTGCAAATGTGCCGCAAAAATCCTACCAACAAATTCTCACGAATACTTTCGACGCAAGCAGCACCTTTGGGATCAGCTTTCAGGTTGAAAGACCAGTCTGATTGGAGGAAAATCAGTAGATCCTGAAGAAGTCCTTTTACTTTCTCCATGGTCGAGACGAACAGGTTTGTGATAATCTCTTTGAGTCCAGAATGGAGCGAGTTTGAAGACGACGAGGAAGTGTCGGACTTCGCGGAAACCAATGTCAATCGAATCGAACTGAGGTTGTCCGAAAAGTGATCCTTCAGGGACTTCATATGAGACTTGCATAGCTGGTAAGCAGCATTGACTATGATATCAATTCCAGATTTGGTCATGTCCAACGACCGACAAAGCGATTTCATTGCCGTCAAACGGCGGTGTAGTCGGTCTAGTCCTCTTAAAATGATCTGCGAATCACCGTGACCGATTTCAACTTCGGCTCGATCCTGTACCAGAGCCAAGTACTCATCGATATTCCTGTTGACAAAATCGTTCAGATCCATCCGAGCAATAATTTCGAAATCGTCCACTTCCTGCTCGATGTGTTTCGCCAAGAACATGTCATTGTAAGAGCTAATCACCAACGTCAAATCGTTCAAGAACCCCTCAATTCCAAGATCGATGAATTCGATCATGTCCCGATCCGTCTGATCCTGCAGCATAACCAGCTGCTCGTGTAACCTCTTCGTCGCATACTCTAACATCTCCTTGGCTAACGCCGATGGTTTCTCATCCAGCTGCAGCAGCAGCTCCCCAATCTCCGTCAACGATTGGGCCGTCTTCCCCGTCTTCTGGAACTCCTGCTTCAGCAGTCGCTTCAAATCCTCCAAAATCTTTACACAATCCTCTTGAATCCCTTGAAAGGACGGCTGATTGCCGTACTGCTGTAGCACTTTCTGCGCATGCGAATACTCCTGTACCGCCTGCTGGTAGTTACCCTCCTCGATCAGCGTTTTCAACTTGGCCGGAAGCGAAGACAGAAACTGCAACTTCTTCAGCAGCTGGTGTTTGCCAGACAGGCGCGTCAACTGCGTTCGAGTCTCCTGCAGCGTGTCCGTAATCTTTTCGCTGCAATCGGTTATCGAGGCCATGTTCGCCACCAATAGGTTCATCTCCGTTTCCATGCTCTTGAAGTCGGTTTTCATCTTCCGGATTGTATCGGTGGCGGAGATAAATTTGTTATAGTTTTCGTACACCAACGTTTGCATGTCGCTGTGCAAGGTTTGCGTCTGCCGGACGATAGCCGCTTCGGTATCCATGATTTGTTTCAGGGAGCATTCCTTCAGAATTGAGTAGGTATATGAAAAGTGATTAGTCAAGAATATATAATTGAAAATATAAAAGACAACCTTTAAAAGTTTCTGTAAATACCGATCCGAGTCAAAACTTGGACTATCCATATCATATGGATTACTGGATTTCTCACTCATGCTGCCAACACCTTAACTAAGTATTATTAATTAATATTATTATTATTTATTATATTTTTTAGAAGTTTTTACTTATGAATGAAACAATATTCACGAGCAACAGTTATGAACTATATTATAGAATTTGTGTTTACTTTTAAAGAAAATAAAAATAATGACGTCTACGGTTTTTGTCAAAAACAGCTGTTCAGACTGAAACGGTGCGAAACGCGGTTTTCCGAGGGGTTCAGACACTTGGTCGAATGATCTGGCCCTCTGTCTCATTTGAGTATAGGCCTTTTCATGTGACACTCCCGAGACTGCATTTGTTGAGAGCATCATTATCGGTCGCGAGAATTTTAATCACCCGCGCAGCGCTTTCATTTTAGTTTCGTCACTCGTTTCCGTATCGGTCACTATTTTCGGCTCTTAATTTGGTTGCCGTATTCCGTACCGGTGACGTTTGACAGTTGACAGTTCATTAAATAGCAGCGCTCTTATCGCGCTACCAAATTTGGTCACCTGTCACTCGCGCTACTGTTATAGCAACGCGTTTAGTAGCGACCGGTAAAGTGTCAAGTAATGATACTGCGCTGCCAAACGGCTTAAACTCACCACCGGTAATCTTGCTCTTACAACCGCTGAACAGGCCTGCAATCCCGAAGCTGTCACTTTCATAGAAGAACTGTCAATTGACGATAAAATCAGCTGTTTTTAAACGTCTCGTGAAAAGGCCTATTATCAATCCAGCATTTTACGTGCAGTATTATGACCGCCACAATTTAATTCACTTTTTGGTAGGATGCATTCGATTTGACGTCATCATTATGATGATGAAAACTTATCGTTTTTGTGTCATACGACACAAACCAAACTTCAAACTGTTTCCACCCTACCAAAAACTGAGTTGGATTGTGGCGGCCATTAAGGTAGCCTTACACCTCGGGAATTTGGTCCGCGGATTTTTTCTCCATGTATTTTTGCATATGCGATATTTTCGGGATTTGGGCACGGAAAATCAAAATCCCCGCCCCACGGGGATCAAAATCCGGCGGAAAATTTTCCCGAGCTGTAAGGTGGCCTTTAGCGCTCGTAAAATGCTGGATTCAGTAGAAAACTGAATCAGCCACCATCAAAGTCGGAGTTTTCCCACAATCTATACGTTAAATCTAATTTCGGAAGTATAGTGCGCTGTATAGCGCATCACCAAATGAAAACAGCGCACCACTTCCGAAGTTAGGTTTAGCGCACGGATTGTGAGAAAAATCAAACTTCGCCAATCGCCCATTTTGGTTTTCTATAGGGTATACAGTCGTGATTCGCTGGTTGGGATTTTAATACTTGGGCCACTTTTTAGTTGGGCCTCCACTGGTTGGGTCATGGCCCAACTAAAAAGCAACCGTACGTCAAAAATCAATGTAAACACGGAAATCGGGATTGGGCGTCACTGGACATCATTTGTGACGTTCAAGTCGAAATACAGTCGGGATTCGCTGGTTGGGATCTTAATACTTGGGTCACTTTTTAGTTGGGCCTCCGCCAACTCGAACTCCGCCACCAACGAACTTCCTTCGGAAGTTCCTCCATGAAGATTTTCCAGAAATTTCTTCGGAAGTCCCTTCAGGAATTCCCTAGAAAGTTTGTCTAGGGCTTCCTCCAGAAAATCCTCCAAAACGTTATCTGGAAGCTCCGTTTCGTTGTACTTAATTGCGATGAAAAAAAAAACACTAATTAAAGTACTTCGGAATGTCCTCCAGATATTCTACAGAAAGTTTCTCCAGCAATTCCTTCGAAAGTGCCTTCACAAATTCATTCGGGGTTTTTTCCAGCGCTTCTTTCAGAAGTTTCTTCGAAAGTGGCTCCAGGAATTCATGCGGAAGTTCCTCCAGAAATTACTCCATAAGTTCTTCCAAAAATTCCTTTGGAAGTTCCTCCATGAATTTCTCCAAATGTTCTTCTAGATTCCTTCGGAAGTTTCTTCAGTAATTCCTTCGGAAAAACCTCCAGGAATTCTTTAAGAAGTTCCTTCAGGAATTACTTCAGAAGATCCTGCAAACATTCCTTCGGAAGTTTCTTCAAGAATTCCTCCGTAAGTTCCCCCAAGAGTTCCTCCGGAAGATCCTCCAAGAGTTTCTCCAAAAGTTCCTCCAAGAGTTCCTCATGGAGTTTCACCAGGAATTCTTCCGAAAGGTACTCCACGAATTCATCCAGATCCTCAAGATTCTTTCGAAAGTTCCTCCAGCAATTCCTTCGGAAATTTCTCAAAGAGTTCCTCCGCAAATACCTACGGAAGTTCTTCCAGGAGTTCCTCCGGAAGTTCCTCCTGGAATTCCTCCGGAAGTTCATCCAAGAAGAGTTCCTTCAAGAGATCCTCCGGAAGTTCCTCAGGAAATTCCTCCAAAAGTTTCTCAAGAAATTCCTAACGGAGTTCCTCCAGGAATTCCTCCGAATGCTCAAGATTCGGGATCTGGGGTCTGGGAACTCGAATGTTTTTTTTTTTATTTTGGAAATTCAGATGAATTTCCTTTTTAAATTCTTGGAAATGTGCTTTGGAAATAAAGTGGATTCGCCCTTGGACATTCAAGAAATTTTACTTCAAAATTCCAGGGATTTAATTTAGATGAATAGGGGATGTTCTCTTGAAATTGGATTTAATTGTTGGACAAAGACAAGTAGAACGAAGATATTTTAGTTACCAGATCAGAGATGCCAGATTTGAAGACATGTCTTCAATTTGAAGACATTTGAATCTCTGTGAAGACATTTATTTCGTGAAGACATTTTGAAGACTTTTCAAAATATTTGAAGACTTATCTACTTATTTGAAGACACTTGAAGACAATCAATAAAGCCAGCGAATAGAAAATACAATTTCATTACTTACTTATAAGCTTATAAATTCTGCGACCTCTATGTAAACTAGGTATATAAATATTACAAAAGTTATAATAGTTTTTGTCTCGAGCTTAGAATCTCAAACATAAAATACATTCACACTAGTTGATAACTGCAACGCATTTAAGACACTTAGCTTTGAGCTGTGCGCTGGTGAAAAAATCCCGATGGTAGCATTCGTTTGTATTTTTCTTGGCGGCGTCTTTAAAAAGGTATTTCGATCATTTCGCATCGCAATGACCTATCTTATTTGCGGCAAACATAGACTAAATTCTTCAACCTTTGAACTTTAACCAGTTTTTGCCTTTCTCGTACAACAAAGTTGTACCGAAAGGCTATCATTTCACTCCAAAATCGAACTTTTTTTAGAAGTCTCGGAGACCCATGATGTTATATACCAATCGACTCAGCTCGTCGAACTGAACAAATGTCTGTCTGTCCGTGTGTATGCGTGTGTGTGTGTGTGTGCACACGAAAACCGAAAAACATTAGCCACTTTTTTATATAGTAATTCTTAACCGATTTTCTCGCAACAAGTTGCATTCGACAGGGGACAAAGCCTTGTTGATCACTATTGAATTTGATAACGATCGACCATTGCGTTTAAAAGTTATTGAGAAAATGGAATGGAATCGAATAAGCGCCATATAAGGTTGGTGTCTTGGCTAATTGCGGGATTGGCAGTATCACCACTCGGTGAATTAAGTTGGGTTTTTTTTTCTAAATTCATTCTGAATGGCATATGCATACCATCATTCCACATTCCTCTAGATATCCGCCGGGAAAGTCTTTGAATTTCCCGTGGGTTTTTGAAAGACTTCTCAGTGAAAATTTGAAAGAATATTTCGTGAATTTTATAAGGAGAATTTCCAATGGCGAATTTCTTTTCTAAATTTATAGAATTGAAATTGAAAATTCATTTGAAATTATCTTGGAAATTTATAATAATTTCCGTTAAAAAGAAATAAAGGAAATACTCCAAATATTAAACGGGAAATTCTTCTTAATTTCCACAAGTTCTACTGAGCTTCCACAAAAAAATCACTTTTGATTTCCACAAGAAATTTGCCTCAATTAATTCTCATAGAAAATTCTTACGAATGTCGACAAGAAATTGAAATTGTTTTAGTAATTAATTGCATATTATTCGGCAACTCGGCCGTACGAAAACCATTTTTTTGTTAAAAATCTTGGCTGTGCATATGCACAGCACATGTTTCGAAATGGACAAATTGATATGAAATTTGCGAAAAGAATCCACGTGTCTTGGAGGGACTCGAAACCTCAACCTCCTTCTCTCTGGATTGGCATGATAACCCCTACACAACAAGACCACTTAAAGGTCACTTTTGCGGAAAAGCCATCAGAATCCGAGTACCAATCTCCACCGCGGTTAGCCATTTTTTGCAAATTGAATATCTTTCGGATGCTTGATTTGTCCAATCTCCACATGTGCTTTACTGTTGTATATCCACAGTCAAGCGAGTGCACATTGTGACCTTTAAGTGGTCTTGTTGTGTAGGGGTTATCACGCCTATCTAGAGAGTAGGAAGTTGAGGGTTCGAGTCCCTCCAAGACACGTGGATTCTTTTTCGCAAATTTCATATCAATTTGTCCATTTCGAAACATGTGCTGTGCATATGCACAGCCAAGATATTTAACAAAAAAATGGTTTTCGTACGGCCGAGTTGCCGAATAATATGCAATTAATTGTAATCAAGTGTCGGTCTTTCACCGTCATTAGTCGTCTGAGTACACGCGATCGTCTGGATCTTTTTCAAGTATTTCACGGTAAATTTTGAAACCTTACAGGGTATTCTTTAAAAATAAATTTGGAAGAATTCCACATGGAAATTAAGTTAAAAAATCCGGTGGAATTTTAACCAGACTCAGTATAAAATACAGGGGAAACTCGTTATACACTATCTCGTGAAAATTTTATAGAATATTCTCTTAAATTCTATCAATTTGAATGTTAAAAAAAAATAAACATTATTCCACATCTATACAACAAGGACATGATTGAATTTACAAACCTATTGGATTTTAAAATTTCTCGCTAATAATCATAATTTTTATATTGAAGACATTTGAAGACATATTTAAACGACTGTGAAGACATTTGAAAATATTCTCTGGCATCCCTACCAGATAAAGATTGTCGCTTCGGTTCCCTTTGTTCTGCTGTCCGAAACATGTGTGGTATCTAACTGTCAAATCGTATGTATTTTTCCTTTATTGACATTTAGCTCCCCTATCCTCGCCAGCAAAAGATGTTCCGGACAGCGACGACAGCGACAACCTTTATCTACACAGAAAAAAAATCCGCGGTAGAAAATACTATTTTGTAGACTACGCTCTGTTTTTAAAACAACCATAAAATTTCAGTACAATCAACCACAGTTTCAGAGAAATTCACCACTGTTTCAGTTCATGTGACAACATTCCGTAAGGGCCACAGTTGATTTTTACTGATCGCGTGGTAAAATCAAACGGGTTTGTTATCTGCTGAAAATCGTCGGTGCATATTTTCAAAATAACCCTCGGAATGGTAGTTTCGACCGCAACATTTTTTTGCGTGTAGTAACTAAAATATCTTTTCGATTTTATGATTAATGTAATCATTAATGTTTCTTCGAGGTTTTATCAATTTCCATAAATATTATGAATTCAGTGCAAATCCGAATTATAGCCGCTAACAAAGTTGGATTTTTCTCACAATTCGTACGTTAAACCTAACTTCGGAAGTGGTGCGCTGTTTTCATTTGGTGATGTGCTATACAGCGCACTACTTCCGAAATTAGGTTTAACGTATGGATTGTGAGAAAAATCCAATTTCAATAGCGGCTATAATTCGATTTTCTACTGAATTTATAATAATTTAATTAATTATCAGCAATCCAGTTTGACACGGATACAAATTTCATCCATTACCGGGCAACCATTCGTCAAATTCCATCAAAATTATTTATCTAAAATTAAATAATTTCATCGGTATTTCTTAACGCTAAATTACGCTCGTTATCACAGTTCATGTAAAGAATTATATCAACGCAATGATAAACTTTGACAAAGTATTTCGAAGATGGACATCGCTATATTTTTACCACTAAATTAATCGCTATAACGATATGAATATTCATGACATCCGATCGGAAGTCAGCAAAAGAGCAGGAGCAAGAGTGGAATCATATGTTTTCTTGCTTCCAAATTGATGATAAGGATGTTTTTCAGGTTCAGAAAGATAAGTAAATGAAATATGAACAAGGGGTGGGTCGCTGAGCACAGTTCAATTTGTGTTCATTTCATTCCTTGTGACTCAGTGTGCCACAATGTGCCTTAAAATGTGCCTCACCTTAAATATGACACATTGTCATATTGACAGTCAGAAATATCTGGCAACACTAACGACAGTAAACATCAGCAGAGTGAAACGCATGTCATTACGCGATATCACGCGAGACAATGGCACGCTTCCCAACATCGTTGTTGTCCAAGTTTTTGCCTCTTGCTGTGATGGGATCATTGAACGCTCACTGCGGTTCATTAGCATCGGTTGCAGTATTATCAATTCAGTGCAAAGCCGAGTTATAGCCGCTAACAAAGTTGGATTTTTCTCACAATCCATACGTTAAACCTAACTTCGGAAGTGGTGCGCTGTTTTCATTTGGTGATGTGCTATACAGCGCACCACTTCCGTAATTAGGTTTAACGTATGGATTGTGAGATAAATCCAATTTCGATAGCGGCTATAATTAGGTTTTCTACTGAATTTATAATATATCCGGATGATTCGGTGGTGACAAAAATAAAGAGTAGATGGTTCAAATGAAGACAATTATTTAGGCAAGGGCTTCTTCAATACACTAATTTTACGTTTCCTATTGGGGAAGATCCACAGAGTACGAAACGCAAAAATCGGTTATTTTCAACCAATCAGCCCCATCGACACACTTTTTGCATTGAACCCGAGTTGAACCTCTTAAATTTGTGTATGAATCGTCACGCTGCTCGGAATCCTTTCCCCTGAAAGAGTGACGTACTTAGTGGATGGCCGCTTGTTGAGCAAATGCAATGTACTTTTGACAAACAACGACTTTCTTTCAAGAAATTCAATGATTTGCATGATCGACTACAAGTTTATGATTTTCAAACATCCTCTCCGGGAAGCACATAAAGATCTACACTATATCGTTTTACTTCCTCTTCTTTAATTATTTTGTTCCCCAAACTTCATATAAAAAATTGTGAACATTGCCCCCACGTGAATTAGGTCGCGGTCGGAAACATGTAAATATTGTCCTAATATGATGTCAGGTGACGTCACGATGCATTCGTCCATAAGTCAACACAAAATTTGGCAAGGTTGCCCGTATTTTTTGTGCTGATCACTTAAATGTCAAAAGTGTGCCGCAAAGTGTGCCACACCGTGCCACACTTACGAATAAAATCCTTAAAATGTGTGCTTGGAACATTGTGCTCAGCGTCCAACCCCTTGAATATGAACGTTTGGAATTGTGAAATCTGGTAGTCAAATGCTACCAGAATATGAAAATTGATAGAATTGATAAGAAAATATTATGAATAATCGAACCAAAACAACAATATCCATGTTTGCTTCAAACATTTTAGCTAGTTGAAACAACTTGAAACGCTCATTTGATTCAAAAAAAGTTTTCGTTCGCTTCAAATGCAACAATATGTTTATTTTTGATGCCAGAACAAACTGAATTTATGTTTGGATTTACCTATATGTATACTAGGGTGGTTCAAAAAATCGATTTCAGATGAGCACTGATTTTTTACCATATTTTGAGTGTCCTCTAAAAATTTGGGCTCATTTGGATTAAAACTGATTTAGCACAAGCCGTTTCAAGTTTGCATGCAAATTAGTATAATTAGGTAATTCGGCAGTAAATCTAGTAATTCGGTTGCATTGCGCTCGAGTGATTAGCGTTGCGAGCGGGAGTTTGCGGTGCTGCGGAATGGTCCATTCCTCTATCTTATCGGGTGTTGCCTTCTTTTTCGGGGCTTTTCGGCTTGGAGAAGGCTATTGTCATCCGGCACAAAAATTCCACAATGTTGCTGATGTTCACACTTCACAAGCCTCCTGAAATTGATCCGCAAATGAAGCGAGTGAGTATTGATCTAGAATTTGCTGTTCCGATGGCGCTTGCTCAAATATCATCAGCAGGCCCTGCGTTTTTTTTTGCGTTTTAACCACTTGTCCTTGAATGCTTTATCAGAGTGCGACTGAAAACAATATTTAAATATCATGGAAATATATTCTGTTAAATAATGAATTGAATTTTCTTACATTTTTTTTTCTTCCGATGAATCGTTGCAGGAATCGCCATCAACCATTTTGTTTTGAACAAATTTTAGGTCTATTGTATACCTTTGAATTTTATGTGCGAGGATTGATAGTTATCAACTATCGGTCGAAGCATACAAAATTTATTGTGCGATCTAATAAATTATAAACAAATTCACTTTACATGATATATGCTTAGTAATTAAATATTATTGTTGGCAAATAAGATTCAAGAGCCGCATATACAATCAAGTGGAAAGCAGTCGAATCCATTCTATATGGTTCTCGCACATAAAATGTAAAGTCGATTTGATCTCAGTGTATGGGGAAATTTATTTTTTCATTATATTGATTATAGTGCTTCCTCATTAGGCGCAGGTTAAAAGAAAACCTACATAGCTAAAAGGGATACTCATCAGCTTTCACCCAACGAAAACCGCATGTTGATTAACCGCCCCAATAATTAGTAATCGATTTTAAGACAGGTTGCGAATCTTTAGTCATGATCGTTAAACTTCTTTGAGGGCATCACTGAAATGTGCAGTGCAACATAGTAGCCTGAATTTGTGTGTGCTATTTTTCGCGCCACGAGCAGCAATGTTGCCTGTTGATGAGTTATGCAATTAGCTCCAGAAAACCACAGTACAGATTAAATTCGATTACTAATTATTGGAACGATTGACTGAGATGCAGTTTTCACTGAGTGAAAGCTATTGAGTATTCCTTTCAGCTATATAGGTTTTCTTTTAACCTACGCTTGATGGGGAAGCGTCATTAACAGTATAATGAAAAAATAAATTTCCCCATACTAATGTGCATGCAAACTTGAAATGGCTTGTGCTAAATCAGTTTTAATCCAAATGAGCCTTAAATTTTCAGAGGACAATCAGAACATGGTAAAGAATCAGATGAGCACTGTGGAGCAAAATCAATTTTTTGAACCACCCTAATGTATACTCTGGGAAGCTGGCGGGCATTAAGCTTAGTATGGAGATCTCAAGGAAAAGGGTCAAGGAAAATTTGATCTAATTACCAAAGTAATTGTGACGTGTTGAACGTAATTGAACAAGTAGGCGAAACATTAAGCATTTTCTGAGCTCATTCAGTCAGTTTGGCAAAATGTCATCAAACAGGTTAAATATTGTTAAATATAAATAATGAATTAAGGTAAATTATATTTTTAATACATTTGTATACCTTTTAGAATTGCTACATCTGCCGTTTTGGATATAACAAAGCTGCATCGAAGAAGCGGAGAAGGTGGAATGAAAAATGCCATGCAAAAAACTTATTGAAGGCACAGTTTAAAACGAATGCATTGCTTGGTGCATTGGCAATCATTCTTCATCGGATTATGTGGATGTTTGTAGAACTTTGGGATTATATAAGATTTCCCTTGTGAATAACTATTAATTCGTTTTATTTTTGCAGTTTGAAGATTGGGCTATAGAAGATAAATTGTTCTTCAAATTTTCAATATGTCGAGGAAAAATCTGACCGTCTTTTCAATTTTATTGATATAAAGATGTTTAAGGTTCTGATACAATTCAAACACGCTTTCAGTACAGCTGTTTTAGTCAAGCTGAAGCATTTTCTCTGTTGTTTGTGCACTTTCCCTGACCCGTGCGATAATTCCTTAGTATTAGAAAGCCATTTCCGTAAATGGAAACCTTCAAGAGAAAGGTCATGACTGACTTCGAGAGCCAATTTCACCTGTTCTCGCATGACAAGTTGTGAATTTGTCTCAGTTATTTTCCTAATCGCCGTCCACTGAAGGCACAATATTCGAGTCTCACCAAGCTTCAGCGTTTTCTCCTACCAAAAATGCATACACAACCAATGATTATTTCAATGCCACGTCATCTGCCATTCCCCTTTTATTGCTAGCTGGTTGCATGTCGTCCCGTAATTGTTAACGTTTTGGTATCTTAAGGTTTTCCGTGTTGATTCCTGACCTGCCAATCACCTGACCCTGATCCGCCGAGGTAAAAATCGTCGAATTTATCGCTCTCCACTATCGAACTTAGTTTGATAAACGTTCCAATACTGCGTATACTGCTAATGTCATCTTGATCTTCCTTTTTTATTTTTATACTCTCCCGCAGACGGAATGATCTTTCCAATACTGTTTGCTCTAATTGCAGCTTCAGCTGCTCAAGTTCCGGGTCATCCCACGCTTTTTCTACTGATGCACTAGTTTTGTCTTCCTGCTCTTGCGTTTTTGTTCGAATCGTTTATAGCACTCTGTAAGGTTGGAATTTCTTTGCCTTTATTTATTAGGGTCTATAAATACTCTTTTCGAAACATGTGTTCAAGTCGAGTAGAAACGAAAGTCATTTCTGATTAATTAACACTCCAACAACCAAGCATCCCAAAGAGTCAGATCGCTATTATCAAATCGCTAAAACTCAGTCGTTATTAAACCGATTTGAATAATTTTGCGACTCACAAATTTTTCCGTCTTTCAAGATTTATCTGAGAAGTTAAGATCTCCGATCGGATTACATTTCTGGATCTCAAGACGTCGGAGCAAATCGTGATTTTCATATAAACTGCATAGTTGGTGCTCACAAGCTCGATGTCCATGCTGATATTAGTAGGATATTTTTGTAAGATTTAGAAAGTTCCCGTCATCTTAAAATTCATTCAGGAGCTTGTCTTAAGACGAGTTTGTACCTTCCCATATAATTCCACCACTTGACAGATACTTATTACGACCTCAAGGTCGTCTTCAAAGTCTCGTACTTGACTCGACTTTAAAGTACGAGACACTGAAGACGAGCTTACTGTTGATGTCGAAATACGTATCTGTCAAGGTATCAAGTGGTGGAATCAAATGGGAAGGACTCGTCTTATGACAAGTGAAGACATTCCACTAAAAAGCTCAAAATAATTTTATAAATCATTCAGAAGGTCAACAGCATGTCACAGATCGTATTATTACAGAACTTATCCGCTTAGCGGAGCTAGTGTATATGGGAATACTTGATGTATTTTTTTAGAATCCGTAAAATTAAGAAAGTTATCGTCTTCTACAATTATTTTATGTAGGTCAAAACCATCCGTCGCAGTTCAAACTATTTTTGGAGCTCATCCGCTAGTTTCTTCTTCTTCTATGAATGCCTCTACATTCCAACTGGAGCATTTCCTCAGTTATTATTTGAAAGCTTATCTAAGCCCACATTCTAAGCTTATCTAAGCCCACCCGAAGGAATTCGTGGAGAAATATACCAGAAAAATTTCTGAATGTTTATCTTCATGAATTTTCGGAGAAACTTTGGAGTACCTTTGGAGTAGAAGAATTCCATGTTAAATAAGGAATTAAAAGGGAATTTCTGGGGAGTTCTTAAGGTTATTACTATACACTAATAAACATTCACACCAATAGAAATTGGCACAAATCTAAAGAAATTTTCCAGTAAATTTTATGAGTGCGTTAGTAATCACCTGTTATATGAGAATCCACATAAAGGTTAGTAGTTAAATAACCGTGTAACATTTCACCTAAGACGCTTCCAAATAATTAATTATAGGGTTATGTGTGTTTCCACATTTATACTATGCGAATTCACATACCTAATCATTATGTGGGAAATGCTGTAGTCAAATTTTATGTGTACAACACATAAATAATATGATTGAATATTTGTCAGTGAAGAGTTCTCAAAGTAATTCTTTGAGCGTTCATGGAAAAATGGAAGTAACTGCAAACATAATTTCTTATGGAATTATTGTTGGGATTTCTGGGGTATAAGGGTCGTACACATATTACGTAAGCATTTTTTCTGGGTTTTCGACCCCTCCCCTATGTAAGATGTTTTCCATACAAATGATTTTTAATGTATATGGTGCGTAAGAAAACTACAGACTCCCTCCTCCCATAAGTGCTTACGTAATATGTATACAGCCCTAACCGTAAAAATTTCTAAAGGAATTTCCAAGTACATATCTGGACTGATTTGCGATTTGGGCGTAACTCATTTTGTAAACAAACATTGGAAGGCGATTTCCTAATAAAGTAAGCTTTAGCAGGTAAGGGAATTAGTTTTGGAGAAAAACGCTTGCATTCTACGGAATAAACAGAACAATGTTTTTTTACAAAATATGCTACGTTCATATCGCAAATCGGTCCTGATATGTAAAGTACAAAAGAACAAAATTTCGATAAAAAAAAAACAAAAAGAAACTTCAGAAGGACCCGGAGAAAGGATCTCCCATTGAAATTCGCAGATAAATTTTTAGACGAGCTCGTGGAGTAGCTTTCGAAAAAATTCTTGGAGGAACATCCGGAGGTATTCCTTGAGGAACTTCCGGAAAAATTCCTAGAGGAAGTTTCGGAGGTAATCCTGGAGGAACTTCCGGAGAAATTCCTTGAGGAGCTTCCGGAGGAATTCCTGGAGGAACTTCCGGAGGAACTTCCGGAGGAATTCCTGGAGGAACTTCCGGAGGAATTCCTGGAGGAACTTCCGGAGGAATTTCTAGAGGAACTTCCGGAAGAATTTCTGGAGAAACTTCCGGAGGGATTCCTAGCGGAATTGCCGAAGGAATACCTCTGGGAGCTCCTCCGGAAGTTCCTCCAGGACTTCCTCCGGGTGTTCGTCTAGGTATTTCTCCGGAAGTTCCTCCAGCAATTCCTCCGGAAGTTCCTCCAGGTATTCCTCCGGAAGTTCCTCCAGGAATTCCTCCGGAAGTTCCTCCTAGAATTCCTCCGGAAGTTCCTCCAGAAATTCCTTCGGAAGTTCCTCCAGGAATTCCTTCGGAAGTTTCTCCAGGAATTCATCCGGAAGTTCCTCCAGGAATTCCCTCGGAAGTTCCTCCAGGAATTCCTTCGGAAGTTCCTCCAGAAGTTCCTTGGTGAATTCTCCGGAAGTTCCTCCGGGAATTATTCCGAAGTTCCTCCGAATTATTCCGGAAGTTCCTCCGGGAATTCCTCCGAAGTTCCTCCGGGAATTCCTCCGAAGTTCCTCCGAATTCCTCCGAAGTTCCTCCGGGAATTCCTCCGGAAGTTCCTCCAGGAATTCCTCCGGAAGTTCCTCCGAATTCCTCCGGAAGTTCCTCCGGGAATTCCTCCGAAGTTCCTCCGAATTCCTCCGGAAGTTCCTCCGGGAATTCCTCCGGAAGTTCCTCCGAATTCCTCCGAAGTTCCTCCGGGAATTCCTCCGAAGTTCCTCCGGGAATTCCTCCGGAAGTTCCTCCGGGAATTCCTCCGGAAGTTCCTCCGGGAATTCCTCCGGAAGTTCCTCCGGGAATTCCTCCGGAAGTTCCTCCGGGAATTCCTCCGGAAGTTCCTCCGGGAATTCCTCCGGAAGTTCCTCCGGGAATTCCTCCGGAAGTTCCTCCGGAAGTGCCTCCGGGAATTCCTCCGGAAGTTCCTCCGGGAATTCCTCCGGAAGTTCCTCCGGGAATTCCTCCGGAAGTTCCTCCGGGAATTCCTCCGGAAGTTCCTCCGGGAATTCCTCCGGAAGTTCCTCCGGGAATTCCTCCGGAAGTTCCTCCGGGAATTCCTCCGGAAGTTCCTCCGAATTCCTCCGGAAGTTCCTCCGAATTCCTCCGGAAGTTCCTCCGAATTCCTCCGGAAGTTCCTCCGAATTCCTCCGGAAGTTCCTCCGGGAATTCCTCCGGAAGTTCCTCCGGGAATTCCTCCGGAAGTTCCTCCGAATTCCTCCGGAAGTTCCTCCGGGAATTCCTCCGGAAGTTCCTCCGGGAATTCCTCCGAAGTTCCTCCGAATTCCTCCGGAAGTTCCTCCGGGAATTCCTCCGGAAGTTCCTCCAGAATTCCTCCGGAAGTTCCTCCGGGAATTCCTCCGGAAGTTCCTCCGAATTCCTCCGGAAGTTCCTCCGGGAATTCCTCCGAAGTTCCTCCGGGAATTCCTCCGGAAGTTCCTCCGGGAATTCCTCCGGAAGTTCCTCCAGAATTCCTCCGGAAGTTCCTCCGGGAATTCCTCCGAAGTTCCTCCGAATTCCTCCGGAAGTTCCTCCGGGAATTCCTCCGGAAGTTCCTCCGGAATTCCTCCGGAAGTTCCTCCGAATTCCTCCGGAAGTTCCTCCGGGAATTCCTCCGGAAGTTCCTCAGAATTCCTCCGGAAGTTCCTCCGAATTCCTCCGGAAGTTCCTCCAGAATTCCTCCGGAAGTACCTCCGGGAATTCCTCCGGAAGTACCTCTGAATTCTTCCGGAAGTTCCTCCAGAATTCCTCCGGAAGTTCCTCCAGGAATTCCTCCGGAAGTTTCTCCGAATTCCTCCGAAAGTTCCTCCGAAATCCTCCGGAAGTTCCTCCAGGAATTCCTCCGAATTCCTGTGGAAGTTTCTCCGGGAATTCCTCTGGAAGTATCTTCTTAAATTCCTCTGGAAGTTTTCAGAGAAACTTTTGGAGGAATTCCCGGAAGAATTCCCGAAGGAACTTCCGGAGGAATTCCCGAAGGAACTTCCGGAGGAATTCCCGAAGGAACTTCCGGAGGAATTCCCGAAGGAACTTCCGGAGGAATTCCCGAAGGAACTTCCGGAGCCGGAGGAATTCCCGAAGGAACTTCCGGAGCCGGAGGAATTCCCGAAGGAACTTCCGGAGCCGGAGGAATTCCCGAAGGAACTTCCGGAGCCGGAGGAATTCCCGAAGGAACTTCCGGAGCCGGAGGAATTCTGAAGGAACTTCTGGAGCCGGAGGAATTCTGAAGGATTTTCCGAGGAATTCTTTAGGAACTTCCGGAGGAATTCCCGAAGGAACTTCCGGAGGAATTCCCGAAGGAACTTCCGGAGGAATTCCCGAAGGAACTTCCGGAGGAATTCCCGAAGGAACTTCCGGAGGAATTCCCGAAGGAATTTCCGGAGGAATTCCCGAAGGAACTTCCGAAGGAATTCCCATTGGAAATCCTGGACGAACTTCCGGAGGAAATCCCATTGGAAATCGTGGAGGAACTTCCGAAGGATCTCCTGGAAGAACTTCCGAAGGAATTCCTGGAGGAACTTCCGAATGAATTCCTGGAGAAACTTCCGAAGGAATTCCTGGAGGAATTTCCGAAGGAGTTCCTGGAGGAACTTCCGAAGGAATTTCTGGAGGAACTTCCGAAGTAATTCATGGAGGAACTTCCGAAGTAATTCATAGAGGAACTTCCGAAGGTATTCCTGGAGGAACTTCCGAAGAAATTCATGGAGCAACTTCCGAAGGAATTCCTTGAGGAACTTCCGGACGAATTCCTGGAGGAACTTCCGGAGGCATTCCTGGGAGAACTTCCGGAGGAATTCCTGGAGAAACTTCCGAAGGAATTCCTGGAGGAACTACCGAAGGAACTCTTGTCGGAACTTCCGAAGGAACTCCTGGCGGAACTTCCGAAGGAACTCCTGGAGGAACTTCCGAAGGAATTCCTGGAGGAACTCCCAAAGGAATTCCTGAAGGAACTTCCGGGGGAATTCCTGGAGGAACATCCGATGGAATTTCTGGAGAAAATTCTGAAGGAATTCCTGGAGCAACTTCCGAAGGAATTCCTAGAGGAAATTCCGAAGGAATTCCTGGAGGAACTTCCTGATGAATTCCTGGAGGAACTTCTGAAGGAATTCCTGGAGTAACTTCCGGAGGAATTCCTGGAGAAATTTCCGAAGGAATTTCTGGAGAAACTTCAAAGGAATTCCTGGAGAAACTTCCAAAGGCATTCCTGGAAAAACTTCCGAATGAATTTCTGCAGTAGCTTCCGAAAGAATTCCTGGTAGAACTTCCGAAGGAATTCCTGGAGAAACTTCCAAAGGACATCCTGGAGAAACTTCCGAGAGAATTTCTGGCGAAACTTCCGGAGGAATTCCTGGAGAAACTTCCGAAGGAGTTCCTGGAGAAACTTCCGAAGGAGTTCCTGGAGAAACTTCCGAATGAATTCCTGGAGAAACTTCCGAAGGAATTCCTGGAGGAACTTCCGAAGGAATTCCTGGAGGAACTTCCGAAGGAATTCCTGGAGGAACTTCCGAAGGAATTCCTGGAGGAACTTCCGAAGGAATTCCTCCGGAAGTTCCTCCAGGAATTCCTCCGGAAGTTCCTCCAGGAATTCCTCCGGAAGTTTCTCCAGGAATTCATTCGGAAGTTTCTCCAGGAACTCCTTCGGAAGTTTCTCCAGGAATTCCTTCGGAAGTTTCTCCAGGAATTCATTCGGAAGTTTCTCTAGGAACTCCTTCGGAAGTTTCTCCAGGAACTCCTTCGGAAGTTTCTCCAGGAATTCCTCCGGAAGTTTCTCCAGAAATTCCTTCGGAAGTTTCTCCAGGATGTCCTTCGGAAGTTTCTCCAGGAATTCCTTCGGAAGTTCTACCAGGAATTCTTTCGGAAGCTACTGCAGAAATTCATTCGGAAGTTTTTCCAGGAATGCCTTTGGAAGTTTCTCCAGGAATTCCTTTGGAAGTTTCTCCAGAAATTCCTTCGGAAATTTCTCCAGGAATTCCTCCGGAAGTTACTCCAGGAATTCCTTCAGAAGTTCCTTCAGGAATTCATCCGGAAGTTCCTCCAGGAATTCCTTCGGAATTTCCTCTAGGAATTCCTTTGGAAGTTGCTCCAGGAATTCCTTCAGAATTTTCTCCAGAAATTCCATCGGATGTTCCTCAGGAATTCCTCCGGAAGTTCCTCTAGAAATTCCTTCGGAAGTTCCTCCAGGAATTCCTTCGGAAGTTCCTCCAGGAATTCCTTCGGAAGTTCCGCCAGGAGTTCCTTCGGAAGTTCCGACAAGAGTTCCTTCGGAAGTTCCTCCAGGAATTCCTTCGGAAGTTTCTCCAGGAATTCCTCCGGAAGTTCCCCCAGGAATTCCTTCGGAAGTTCCTCCAGGAATTCCTCCGGAAGTTCCTCCAGGAATTCCTTCGGAAGTTGCTCCATGAATTTCTTCGGAAGTTCCTCCAGGAATACCTTCGGAAGTTCCTCTATGAATTCCTTCGGAAGTTCCTCCAGGAATTCCTTCGGAAGATCTTCCAGCAATTCCTTCGGAAGTTTCTCCAGGAACTCCTTCGGAAATTCCTCCAGAAATTCCTTCGGAAGTTTCTCCAGCAATTCTTTCGGAAGATCCCGCAGGAATTCTTTCGGAAGTTCTTCCAGGAGATCCTTCGGAAGTTCCTCCACGATTTCCAATGGGATTTCCTCCGGAAGTTCGTCCAGGATTTCCAATGGGAATTCCTTCGGAAGTTCCTTCGGGAATTCCTCCGGAAATTCCTTCGGGAATTCCTCCGGAAGTTCCTTCGGGAATTCCTCCGGAAGTTCCTTCGGGAATTCCTCCGGAAGTTCCTTCGGGAATTCCTCCGGAAGTTCCTTCGGGAATTCCTCCGGAAGTTCCTTCGGGAATTCCTCCGGAAAATCCTTCGGGAATTCCTCCGGCTCCAGAAGTTCCTTCGGGAATTCCTCCGGCTCCGGAAGTTCCTTCGGGAATTCCTCCGGCTCCGGAAGTTCCTTCGGGAATTCCTCCGGCTCCGGAAGTTCCTTCGGGAATTCCTCCGGAAGTTCCTTCGGGAATTCTTCCGGGAATTCCTCCAAAAGTTTCTCTGAAAACTTCCAGAGGAATTCCCGAAGAAACTTCCAGAGGAATTCCTGGATGAACTTCCAGAGAAATTCCCGGAGGAATTCCTGGAGGAACTTCCGGAGGATTTCCCGGAGGAACTTTCGGAGGAATTCCCGGAGGAACTTCCGGAGGAATTCCTGGAGGAACTTCCGGAGGAATTCCTGGAGGAACTTCCGGAGGAATTCCCGGAGGAACTTCCGGAGGAATTCCCGGAGGTACTTCCGGAGGAATTCCCGGAGGAACTTCCGGAGGAATTCCCGGAGGAACTTCCGGAGGAATTCCCGGAGGAACTTCCGGAGGAATTCCCGGAGGAACTTCCGGAGGAATTCCCGGAGGAACTTCCGGAGGAATTCCCGAGGTACTTCCGGAAGGAATTCCGGAGGTACTTCCGGAGGAATTCCGGAGGTACTTCCGGTTGAATTCCTGAGGTACTCGAGGAATTCCCCGAGGTACTTCCGGAGGAATTCCTGGAGGAACTTCCGGAGGAATTCCGGAGGAACTTCCGGAGGAATTCCCTGGAGGAACTTCCGGAGGAATTCCGGAGGAACTTCCGGAGGAATTCGAGGAACTTCCGGAGGAATTCCCGGAGGAACTTCCGGAGGAATTCTGGAGGAACTTCCGGAGGAATTCCCGGAGGAACTTCCGGAGGAATTCCCGGAGGAACTTCCGGAGGAATTCCGGAGGAACTTCGGAGGAATTCGGAGGAACTTCCGGAGGAATTCGGAGGAACTTCCGGAGGAATTCCCGGAGGAACTTCGGAGGAATTCCCGGAGGAACTTCCGGAGGAATTCCCGGAGGAACTTCCGGAGGAATTCCGGAGGAACTTCCGGAGGAATTCCCGGAGGAACTTCCGGAGGAATTCCCGGAGGAACTTCCGAGGAATTCCCGGAGGAACTTCCGGAGGAATTCCGGAGGAACTTCCGGAGGAATTCCCGGAGGAACTTCCGGAGGAATTCCCGGAGGAACTTCCGGAGGAATTCGGAGGAACTTCCGGAGGAATTCCCGGAGGAACTTCCGGAGGAATTCGGAGGAACTTCCGGAGGAATTCCGGAGGAACTTCCGGAGGAATTCCGGAGGAACTTCCGGAGGAATTCCCGGAGGAACTTCCGGAGGAATTCCCGGAGGAACTTCCGGAGGAATTCCCGGAGGAACTTCCGGAGGAATTCCCGGAGGAACTTCCGGAGGAATTCCCGGAGGAACTTCCGGAGGAATTCCCGGAGGAACTTCCGGAGGAATTCCCGGAGGAACTTTCGAAGGAATTCCAGGAGAAACTTTCGAAGGAATTCTTGGAGAATCTTCCGAAGGAATTTCTGGAGAAACTTCCAAAGGAATTTCTGGATAAACTTCCGAAGTTATTTCTGCAGTAACTTCCGAAAGAATTTCTGGAGGAACTTCTGAAGGAATTCCTGGAAGAGCTTCCGAAGGAATTTCTGCAGTAACTTCCGAAAGAATTCCTGGATAAACTTGGGAGAAATTCCTGGATAAACTTTAGAAGAAATTCCTGGAAGAACTTCTGAAGGAATTCCTGGAGAAACTTGCGAAGGAATTCCTGGAGGAACTTGAGAAAGAATTTCTGGAGGAACTTCTGAAGGAACTCCAGGAGGAACTTCCGGAGGAATTCCTGGAGAATCTTCCGGAGTAATTCCTGGAGAATCTTCCGTAGGAACTTCTGCAGGAACTTCCGGAGGAATTTTTGTAGAAACTTCCGGAGGAATTACTGGAGGAACTTCCGGAAGAATTACTGGAGGAACTTCCGGAGTAATTCCTGAAGGAACTTCAGGAGGAATTCCTGGAGGAACTTCTGGAGGATTTCCTGGAGGAATTCCCGGAGGAACTTCCGGAGGAATTCCCGGAGGTACTTCCGGAGGAACTTCTGGAGGAATACCTGTAGGGACTTCCGTAGGAATTTGTCTTGTATATCTTATTTGTACTGTTTGTCTTAGTTACTTTATTTGTCTTATTTGTCTCGTTTCTTTTATTTTGCTTATTTGTTCTATTTGTCTTATTTGTTTTATTTATCTTCGATTGTTTATCTCATCAAATTACCATATTTGATTTCAATTTATATATTTCGTATCCTCGTGTTCACAAATAGGAATACGCTTTTTTCTAGTGTCACGCTAGATACAAAGTTGACGGACTTTCTACCGCTCTCATAGCTCCTTTCCTGCCGTGCGCCTCAAGAAAATCTGCTGTTGGCTGCTTTCCCGAAATGGTAACTTTTGTATGGAATTTAAAAAACTTGGTTGAAGTAAAAAGAGCTTCCTCCAAAATTTATTGCGGTGACATATACTTTTTATTACATCAAAATGATCGTTGGAAAAATTCAAAACTTTTGTCAGTTGGGTTTTGCGAAATTCGGTTCCTTCGTGCCTCAAATCATCGGAGAGAGGTACTGAGAAGCGAAAATTTCAGTTCTACAATAGTTCAGTATTTAGAGCTTAATTCAAATTTGGGAAATAGTAGGTCCATGAAATTTTGTAGGAACATTCCTTGATAAATTTCAGAGAGATTGTCAGTTGGGATAAGCGAAATTCGTTCCCAATTCCAAGTTATAGACATTTTAGTACGAAAATAGCGCTCTACCGCGAGAGAGCTTCCCTCAGAGCTTAAGGAATCCTCGGAGGAATTGCTGGAGGAATTCTCGGAAAATGGTGGACCAAATTGTCCAAGGATTTGCTGAAGGAACGCTCGGAGGAATTTTAAGAAGAATTTCTGGAGGAATTCAGGGAGTTATTACAGGAGGAAAACCTGAACGATTTCTCGTTGGAATACCTGGACAAATATTCGGAGGAATGTCTGTAAAAATTGCTGAAGGAATTACTTATGGAACTTTTGAATAAATTATTAGTGGAATTCTCGGAGGAAATCCAGGATGAATTACCGGATGAATTACGTAGAGCCAAAAGAAATTCTGAGGGAATTTAAGGAGGAATTCCTGGAGAAAATCCAAGTGGAAACCCTGGACAAATTTCCGGAGAAATTCCAGAACGGGTTATTTTCGAAATTTTATGAAGAAATGCTCGAAGAAATCCTGAGTAGTTCCTGGAGAAATTTCCTTATTTGCCGGAGTAATTCCCGAAAAACCTTCCTGGAGGAATTCGCGTAGAAATTTCTGGAAGTGTTCGTGAAGGAATTATTGGGAAAATTCGTGGAGGAATACATTTGGGAGTTCGTGAAACAATTGCTGGAGGAATTCATGGAAGAATTCTCAAAGAAATTCCTTGAGGAATTGCCGGTGGAAGAGCTCCGGTGCTTAAAGAATTCCTGGAGAAAATCTCAATGAAACTCCTAGAGGCATTTCCGGAGGAATTTCAGGACGAATTTCCGGAAAATTCCTTGACAAACTTCCGGTGGAATTTTCGGAGGAATTCCCGAAGGATTTATCTTGGAAGTTTTTTATATGGACCGGAAGAATTCCCGGTAATGTTCCTGGTGAACGTCCCAGAGAAAACCCCGCAAAAGTCCTAGATAAATTATCTGAGGAATTACCGAAGATGTTCCTGAAATATGTCTTAGAAGAATTCCCAGCGGAGTTCCTGGAGTTGTTCTCGAATGAATTCCTAGAAAAAGTCGCAGAGGAAAGTACCGAGGAATCTTCGTAGGAATTCCAGCAGGAATCCCCTTAGAAATGTCTGGATGATTTTTCGAACGGATTCCTTTAGGATTCGTGAAACAATATTTGAAGAAACTCAGGAGAAGTTTCTGGACAAACTCCAGAATTAATCCCTGGAGGAACTGGACTAATGTACGGAAAAAAATCTAAATGAACATCATGAGAAGTTCATGAATTTGATCGAACTCAATCAGTAGTCTCTGAAAGACTTCCTTGAGGAAATCTCATGGGGGATTTCTTTGATGAATTTTTGGATAATATCTCAGGAAATGTTTGGAAAATATCCAGATAATTTTCTGGATGAACCTCTAAAGGACCTGATGGACGATTTGCAAGAAACTCCAGAATACATTCTTTGAAGAATTTCAGAAAAAAATCCAAGAGAAATTATTGGAGGAACCCCAGAATTTCAGGATTTTCTGGAAGAACTGCAGTAGAGAAATTTTAAAAAGAAACTGAAGAAACTTCAGGAGAAATTTCAGGGAGTATTTTCAGGAAAAAAAATGAAGAATTCATTTCATAAGGAATAGGGAAGGAAACAAGAATCATTTTCTGGAAAAACATATCGAATCTTGAAACATTTTACACAATATTGGTTACACCTTGCTCGAAGACCACAATGATCCATGAGACGGACAGGACTATAAATAGTACAGGTCTTCACTCACTCGAGAGGATTTATCTTCGGCGTGGTTATGCCGTACGTTTGCAGGTTGGTTATTCTTACTTTGCTTTCAGTATCGGCCACGACCTCCTGCTTATAAGGCAGAAGCGGTAGGCCCTAGACTACCGAGCTTGTCATATTTCACCCAAACACTGTAAATTTCACTGCATTTTAGAAAATAGGTGTATTTTATTTGAATAATTTATTTTAAATCTGTGTTCTTCATAGTTCTTCAACTAGTACTCTTTATAATATTTTCATTCGACGGATCTTGATAATCTTTCTGAATTTTTTTTAAATATTTTTCTCTAACGATATATCTTATCTGAATTCTCAGGAGCAATAAATTCACATCGCAAATAAGGTCGTTGTTGTTTTCGTGATCCTCCCCACACAGCGTCAGGTCAATCTATAGCCAAACCATGGTGTCGAAATCAGGTTAAGGCGTAGGAAGCCCTGAACCATCGAGATGAACGACCTCACTGATCCCAAGGTCGGCCATCCATTCCACCCAATCTCAGAATACGACGTCATTTCCGAATCGAAGAGTTATTTTTTCATATGCGTCCCCTATCGGACTACATCATCTAATCCGACAGCACTACAACAATTCTCAAAATCGACCGACTGGCACTTGGGAATCCGACCTGAAATTAAATGGAATGTGGTCATGTTATCAGCAATGAGGCAATGTTCATCTTAATAAAATTAAAGTAGAATCTTCCAGATATACATACCTGTAAGCTAATTTTAATTTTTTTAATGATAATTTCGCCGGAAAACAAATTTTGAATCGCGGACAAAACGAACCGAGAGCAGTACGAAAACAACAAAACGTCACGTTTACTTGCGGAATAATGCATCGATGCATTATTCCGCAAGGCAAACTGTCAGACTGTGTTTTCTTCACTGCAGTTGGCCTGCTGTTGCAAAATTGTTCTTTTTCCTTGTCAGCTCCGTACTGCTCAAGGAATCTCAGTAGCGCAATCATTCCTTGACCATTACTTTTCCTATCTTTTTGCACAGTACTTTAGAAGTCCATACCACCCTTTAGGCTTTCTGCGAGCGTGTACGCACACTCACATTTCACTTACACTTTTACTCAGTTTGTTTGCAATCTCGAGTAGCTGTCACGGCAAAATCAAACGGGATTGTTTGCAATTATGAACCGTGCGTTCGTTTTGATGAGAAATGTCGGCGAAACCCTAATTACCGCTCGCGGAAAATTTGATAGAGTTTTTTCGACCACACAATTGAAACCCCTGCTTGCAAACTCACAAAAAAGCTTTTCAAGACGCGAAAAGACGCCGCGACGCTTGCTTATGTGTCAACAAAAGGCTTTTCGTGAGAGTGCGCATCGGAGAGACGCCCCACGCAAGAGCGAGTGCTTGTTTTCCTTTCCTGCCGCGTCGCGGCGTCTTCAAGGCAAATCAGTCAAGTTCAGTCTTCTTCTGGTTCAGTTACCGTCCATCGCTCGGGTTGAGTAGTTCTTTGTGGTGTTTGGATGCTGGTTAGTGCGTCTCTTCATAAAGTTCAAAACTTTTTTCATTGTGCTCCTCCATTGTAAGCGAATATTCCAATTTTTGTGATACTTTTCTCTGTTAATTAACACGTGAAGAACTGTGAAATTAGGCTCAAGTGAACGGACAACGGGTTGCTTGTTCGGTAAAGATTGTAACGAATCGCGACGTGCTAAAAAATGAAGCAAGTTTAGTTGAGAAATTGTGTGACGAAAAAATTGCAAACGTGGTTGACACATTCAACAGCATCTTCCAGCGCCGCCACCCGCGACTCCGTATTTTCTTTCACCTTCTCTGGATGGACTCCGCTGAAGAGTAGGGTGTCTCAATAATATTAATTCTCAATAACTCACTATTTTCAACACTATGATAGCTCTGATCTGATATAATATTATGATATTATGCAGTTAGTTTATTAGATAAACTTTAAAAATACATTAATGTTAATTCGTTCTCATTTGCCATTAGGTTTTTTTTTAATTTAAATCGAATTTCAAAATTGTAAAACTACTATATTATTTAGATTGAATAATTTGATTTTAATACTAATCGGAATACTTTAAATCAAATAACCATTGCTTCTTTTAGCTAAGCATTTGTTGTACCGGCAGGCTTACGTGAATTAAATAATGTCAATTACAAGAATAAGAAATCAAAATTATTTACCTAATATCATCTCAATAATTCGACACGCCATTTTTTGTCTAACACTGCACTGATTAGTGTATAAAATATATTGACTTCTGAGCACAAATAGACGAAATTGACATTTAGATTTGATGGTACAAGCTACGAGCATCCTTTTCTGCTGTGGAATAATAGCTTTTCGATACAACAATTATTTTTTTTATCCGCTGACATCATAATCTGACGTTCATTTTTTAATTGTTTTAATTTAATTGTACTATAGATAGCCTATAACGAGTGAAATTTGGCTGTGTTTTTTGATAACACAAGTTGTCTTAATTGTTTCATTAATGAAAGGATAATTTAAAATTGGCCTTCAATCTTCAACTTAGTGTTCATCAGCATCAGCGTTCCAGTGTACAGCATTTCCACCGTTACTAATTGAAAGCTTTTATATGACTATCATTGCATGAATATGTCAAACAACATCCTAGACCAGACCGAGGATCGAACTCGTCTCCGGATTACCAATTCTACGTCTTTGCACGCAACTATAATCTGGGCTATAGAAATGTTTATGGTGCACTAAATCACTTTCTCATAGATTTTTATGTACATATGGCAAAATTTAATAGCTGATAACTTTTTTACACATTGACTTTTATTTTTGGGACACCCTATCGGAAACACCTTCGTCCTTATTGTATAGTAGTGGTGTTGGTGGAATGAAATAGCGGCCAGTGATGATTAATTTGATTAAAAATAAGTGAAGTGAAGAATAGTGTAAACAAACCGACCCCCACACTATCGCTATTCGGTTCGCCGGGAGGGCACCAAATGCCACCGCCGCAATGATGTTCTTCCGCGGAGGCTTCAGCGTTCGGCGCAACATCTACTCGAAGCTGATCCTGGTGCTGATTGTGGGGCTGTTTGTGTTGTTCTACTTCAAGAACTTGAATGGCAACGGGAACGCGAATAGTATCCCGCTGGCAAACGGGCTGGTGGGAACGTTGAATCGGGGCAACTTGCTGGCGGTGGTGGGCACCGATGGCCAGGATAGGATTTTCGAGCAACTGGTGCTGGCTGACCTTGCCAAGCAGGAGAAAGGGTTGGGCGACAGGGGCAAAGGGGTGGATCTGAAAGGAGAGGCAAAGGAGATCGGTGAGAAGCAATTGGCCACGATTGCCTTGAACGAGGAACTGAGCGAACATTTGAGCTACAACCGGACACCTCCGGATGAGAGGCATCCGGCTTGCAAGAGGAAAACGTACGACATCGGTAATCTGCCGTCCACCAGCGTTATCATAATTTACTACAACGAACCATACTCGGTGCTGGTGCGGACAGTTCATAGTGTGCTGAACACGGCCGATGGCCGGCTGCTCAAAGAGATCATTCTGGTGGACGACGGAAGCACCAACGAGGAGCTGAAGGGGAAGCTCGATTACTACGTCCGGACGCGGCTGCCTTCGAAGGTGAAGGTCTTGCGCCAGCGAAACAGGTTAGTCCGCTTGCTTATTATTCCTATACTACCTTACCAGATTGTCTCTCAGATGTCGTGGGGGGAATCGTTCGCATACTATTAACTTGCTGTTACCGATTCAAACGGTGGTTCGGTGGGATGGAATCGAAAAAAGTGAAATAATGACTGGTTCAATTGTTCTCGGGCCGCGTTCTCGTGACACGTCGCAGACAACCTGCCTGCCTCGTTGGCAAGCTGCTGCACGATGAAGAAAGGGAGAAGAAATTCCTGTCCGTTGTTCGTAATTTGTTAGAGCAGCGGTTCTCAAGCCTTTAGTAGGTGTGTGCTGCCTTTCTTAAACTGAAAATTTTAAAATCATAAATGAAACACTGCAATAGAAACCAGCGAGTTTGTTGTATTTTGATTTAGATTCAAACTAGAATAATGGTTGAAAATTTGTAATGAAACTGAATCACTACTGATTTCACTCTAAAGCATATTTCTTATTTCATTTCATTTTATTGTTAACTTATCGGGTACAGTTTGTTACATAATTCTTTATTCTTTATGATTCAGACAACTTAGGTCCTAATGATGCTTATCCTAATTAATACTAATAAAAGTAATTGTAATAAAATCATCGTTAATTATAAAACATGGCAGAATAAGCCCTTGTAAAATTACGACGAATCGTCTGTCGGGATAGATTAAAATCAAAACATGGGGCAACCTCGTTGAATGCCCGCTGTAGACCCACCATCGCTCCACGTTGTCCGTAATTCGTTCTTCGAAAAGGTATCCTCAGCATTCCGTTATTTCGCAGTGCCCTAGGTCGAACGTTCAAGTTTACTGATTCTAGAATTTCAGGGCAGTCGATTATGTCTTGGAGCGTATCAGCAACGACAATGGCCCGTGCAATGTGCCTCCGCAATTGTAGGCTTTCAAGATTAATTAATTGACAACAACTGCTATAACTTGGTAACCGGAATGGGTTTCGCCATGGAAGCAACCGAAGAGCAAAACGAATGAAGCGGCGTTGAACAGATTCAATTCTTACTGATCCGTTCTGGTAATTAGGATGCCATACAGCGGAACAATATTCCAGCGTAGATCGAACCAGCGAACAGTACAGTGATTTCAAGCAATAAACATCGGTGAAACCCTTGGCGACGCGAAAGATGAATCCTAATGTTCTAGAAGCCTTCTCAATCACGTAAGAGACATGATGCTTGAATGTTAGCTGCGTATCTAGAATAACACCAAGATCCTTTATGCAGTCCACATTTGGCTTCACAGTTTCGTTGAGCTCGTACTTGTAAATTATTAGCTGACGTTTTCGAGTGAAAGAGATCACTGAGTATTTGCTAGGATTGACAACCATCCGGTTCAATTGGCACCAAGCCGTAAATGAATTAATATGTATCTTGTTGTAGGTTCATTGCGTCAGAGATAGACCGAATTAGTTCATAGAGCTTCATATCATCCGCATACGACAGTCGCGGTCCTCGAAGCACATTGTTTACATCGTTGAAATACAAGAGGAATATCAAGGGGCCAAGATGGCTTCCTTGACGAATGCCTGAGGTTGCCAAAAATTCAGTGGACTGAGAATTGCCTACCGTGACAGACAGTCTCCGTCCGGTGAGATATGAATGGAACCAGCGCAAAAGATAACCAGCAATGCCAAGTCTTTCCAATTTCGCAACCGTGATAGCGTGGTTAAATTTATCGAAAGCTGCAGATAGGTCCGTATATACAACGTCCGTTTGTGCTTTCTGCACAAAGCTGTCGGTAATGCTCGAAGTTAGGCATAAAAGATTAGTGGTCGTAGATCTGCCTGAGATGAACCCATGTTGATCGGCACTCAGTAGTTCTGTTATAACTAGCTCGAATAATTTGGATGCAGCGCACAAGGATGAGATGCTGCGATAATTGTTGACATCTTTTCGATCGCCCTTCTTGTACACGGGAAACATTGTAGCGGTTTTCCACACGGACGGAAAAAGTCCACTGGACAGCGATTTGTTGCAAATCAGTTTAACGAGCAGAAGTTCGATGTGCCTTTTCAAGAACGCAGACGGAATGCCATCCGGACCTGGACTCATGGATGATTTTAACTGCGAGTTAGCTCTACGGATCATTTCTGCATCTACGAAAAACGTGGCCCAAGTGATCCCGACTGCAGGAACTTTGTTAGCAGCCTCAGCGAGTGTGACATCAGAGATGACTTCGTTACAATAGGTGCTCACAAACTTGTCGGCAAATAGCTGACAGATGGATTGGGGTGTATAGGCCACTTCCTCGTCCAGAGTCATTGTTGTAGGGAGCCCAGCTTGTTTCCTTTGTTCATTTATGTACTTCCAGAACGTTTTAGGCCTGGTCCTCAAGTTTTGCTGTATATTTTGCTGATATTGAGAAAAACAGAGGCGGCTAACAATCTTGTACGCAGAGTTTATTTTTTTGTAGTGCTCACGCAACGATAAGGAACCGTGTTTGGAATAGCGCTTGAGAGCAGCTCTTTTAGCAGTTTTCATTCTACGAAGCTGACGGGTCTGCCAAGGACAACTATTAGGAGCGACGATTTTCTTAGGAACATGTCTTTCAATCACGTGTCCAATAATATACGATAAAGTCAATGCCGCATTATCTGCATCACAACCGCCAAGAATGTCAACCCAATCCAATGTAGCAAAGAACTCAGCAATGCTATGATGATCGGCGTTATGGAAATTGTAGATTATGGGCTTGATCGATGCAACAACATTGGCTCGCGTGTTGTTCAGCTTGAGTATCAACGAAGGATGATGGTTAACTACTTTAACGGTGATGGAGCATGCAAAATTAGCGGAGCAGCGTCCTGAACGCTAACAAAACACAAATCCAGGCTGCGAATATTTTCGTTGGTAACGTGATTGATTTGACGTAACGTGGCTTTGCTGTACTGCCGCTAACCGCAAGTCGAGCACATCTGTATATGGGCCTCCATATACATATGTGCTCGACTTGCGGTTAGCGGCAGTGTAGTAATCGAGGAGTTTGGAGGCGTGACTGTTTAATGAAAATCGTTCCATATCTATGTGAAGGAACCCGTTGGAGGAGGAACTCCACGAAATTCCTGGCAGATTGAAATCGCCGATAATGATGATTTCGTCCGAAGCACTCGTCATTTCGATCACTAACAAGATTGATTGTGTGTGGGCTTCGATCAGTGTATCATCGCGAACACGATCAGGAGGTATGTATAGTGCACACAGGAACACCGAACGATGGGAAAGCTGGAGGCACACCCATACTTGCTCGACACATTCCCATAAGTCGTTGTAAATAATTCTTGCTTTTCGTTTTTTATTCACTGCGATTAGGACGCCTCCTCCTCCTAGGGTATGGGAGTCGAGCCAGGTTTCAGCCAACACAATCACATCGTAGCAATCATCGGACGTGGCAAGAAGATATTGTTCGACATCACAGTTCATCCCACCGGCGTTCTGATAATATATCAGCACTTCGTCAACGCAAACGAGGTTGGAATCCACAAACGGGGCTCTAGAAGTTTGAACGGCATCAGGCGGTGAAGGTTCAGGGATGTAAGAGTACTTGTCTGCAATAGCAGGTTGGGAGCTCCCCGATCTACATCTAAGTTCAGGGCCAGGACGACTTCGAAGAACGTTGGCTGCAACAGGCGCGACTGAACTAGAGCAATGCTTTTCATGGGGCGTCCTGGAGATCCAATGGAAGCTTGTTGACTTGCGTTGTGGACCAGCAGAGAGGAATGCGAATCTCGATGGAAATCACCACCGGGTGATATGCTGGAATTTTGAGCAGCATGAGGCAACGAAGGTTCAATTATAATTTCGTGATTATTAAGATACTTGCCCGAGGTGGCTGTTTGGGAGGCCCCTGATTCACATCCAAATTCAGGGCCAGGACGACTCCTTCTAAGGTTGGCTTCAAAAGGCGCGACTGAAAAAGAGGAACAGGGACGTCCCATAAAGCTATCCACGGGGCGTCATGGATGAAGAGTAGTCGAGCTCGTATGATGTTCGTCGCATGTTGTATTAGATCTATACGATATCGCATTTTGTATGTCCTTGGTGGAGGAAAAATCGTCACGCAGAGAAGAACTACAATCAGAAGAATACTTGCCTGTGCAAGCATGGTGGAAGCCCCCTTTTCTACCACCAATCTCAGGACCCAGACGGCTATGATGATCGGAGGCAGCAGAGAGCGGAACTGGATTGGGGCGATCAGGAGCTTCCAACAAGCTTTCTATTGTGCGTCTGGGTGATGCGGAGTCTTCAGGAGAGGTGATTTGGCATCGTACGGAAGGACGTTGGGCGGTTTCGCAGTGGTTTCCAATCAACATGCCGGATCCTGTCCGGAAGTGGGGGTCAGAAACTGGGAGGCGTTCGGGTCTGGACATATGACGACAGACGGCGTGTTCACACGGGGCATCCATAGGTTTTTTGAGAGGTCCTCAAACTCTCGGAAAAGCATTCCTGTCGGCCAGGTGTCTGGGCGGAGTGCGACTTCCTTTAGTCTTACGGCCAATCCGACCTTGAACGAAACGAAGCTCATTCTGCTGGTATCGGCACCTTTCTTCACTAGCGGAATAACCTTAACGGGATCTTCGCACTGGACACATTCTTTCACCAGTTTTTCGATGGACTCGCATTGCACACTAGGATGTATTCTTGAGAGATACAACCAGAACTGCTCGACGGATTCAGGGACAGTAAGAACCTCAGCAGAAACAGAGCAAACACTCGCTCTAGTACCGCTAACGAGAGATTTGCTGATGAGCAAGCTATCATCGCGACGTCGTTTTAAAGGTGGTTGGCGTAAGAGAGTTCTCGGACTGGACCGACTCGGAGTAGTAAGAGCGATGCCTTTCGACAACTGAGCGATCTGATTTCCCTGCTTTACGATTTCCGCTTTGAGTTCAGCATGGGCGATCTCATGTCTCTCGGTAATTGCCTCGATCGTGTTACCGAGTGAAGAAACAGTAGACTTGAACCGTGCACATTTCATGAGTTTCGCGCAAGCGTCGGTCATCCAGAACAAATTGAAATACGAGTTCAGAACATTCACGAAGGTCTTCGTCAATTTAATGCATAATGTTCTATGATTGAGTTATAGAGTTCCTTTCAGCAATGTTATTAAACTTATTACATTTTGTAAACTTTAACTAGCAAACAAAAAATCGACAAGCACATATTCTTCATCTTTATTAACTGTCTCATAGTCATCTAGAATAAGATAATAGCCATAATTATTGCATTTTTAGTTAATAACAACTTATGACTTGCTCAACAACAACTTGAACATTCAATATTTTACCTTCTGAATGATCATGCATAGGAACATTTGGTATGTCAACGTTTTGCTCGCACCCAGATTTACAGAATGTAAGTGTGGTTAATGTTAGGAACCGTTGGCCATCTTGATCTGCCAAAAAAATCCATATTGCGTTCTGACAAAACTTTGTGTTTGTCGACAATGTTGAGTATCAAGCTTGTTTATGAACTGATGCTCTTTTTGTAACTGCAACTCTGTAACGATATGCTTATTTTTCCTGATCAGTAACCACTCCGAATGAGTCAGTGTTTCAATTATACGTTTCTTCGGTTTTGATGCTAGCTCGGCGGTAGACCCTAAATCGCATAGCTCTTCAACAGTGCGGTGAAGTGCTTTGCGTAATGTTTTATACATGAATAAAAGATGATGAAACCTTAGCAAAACTTGTCGCAAAGTTGGAAGCTGGTTGAAACGAGTGATCGGCTCACATTCTTTGTGTCCTAACAAATAAATGATGTCGGAGCTTCGTGTGCACGTCATTTAAACAGAATTTTATGAAAGCTGTAATACGTTAAAAAATATAATGGTCATATGGATATTATGATCTACTATTTACTTACAATATAGAATTTAATATTTAAAATAAAATTTGAATCGTCGCGATCCTGAATGAATTATTTCCAAGGAATGTAAAATAACAACATTGCCAATGACAACGACATTATCCTCTCTTGTAAATGTTGGGACAAACTCAACTCGCAATAAGCGTTTGTCCCAAACTGCAACAGAATAGGACAATTATCGCCTGCCACGCATTTTGAGAAGTAGTCGGTTTCCGATGATGTTTTTGGTTGAATTAGTATATCAGTTATCATAGATTAGACATAAACTTAACCATCTGTTGACATGATTTGCGTTTTACTTCTGAAATAAACAAGTTATCGCAGTTTGAAAAGTTTACAACAATTACCTCTCCATGTTTGTTGCAAATAAAATGGAACGCAACAATGTCTTTATCCTCTGCAGATGGGGACAAAGAGTTATCGCTATTCTCTTTTGTCCCTTGTTTTTCGCATTTTTCAGCGACAATTACATTCCTTGATTATTTCTCATTATCTAGGAACTCAGCGAGATGTCAATGATAATGACATATAGTGAATGTTTTCCAACTGGTCCATATTTTGTTGCGTTACGCTCCGAGCGAAACCAACCCACACATATGCAGCCAAAATCGTAACAACTTCTCGAATTCGCCTCGAATCGACTTGCGGTCTTCAGCATCATCTTCATTACAAGTGAATTGAATTAAAGAACATTTGGAGATGTTTAAGTGTGCTAAAACGGGAAAGTAAAAAAGCTTTGCAATTTTACATAATATATTATGAACGATTCTCCCATGCACACTTACAAGTTTAGCATCGCCCAAATGTTAACGATTTGGATAAAATTTTGTCCAGAGCATCAGGGCGTCAAACAGTATGAAATAAGAAGGCGGCCCATCATCTTCACCGTGGCATCTTCCAGTCGGCATGTATTGAACCATCGTCCAACTCTCTCCTCCTCCACGCAATGCGGAGGGGTGTTTCGCGGATGAGGAGCTGATGATCAGCCGCGATATCGGCACTATGTTTATTCCGTACACTAAGAAGGTTCCGTTTCCATTTTCGGCTGACGCAGATGTGGTCGATTTGATTTTCTGTAAAGCCGTCATGGAACACCCACGTGAAGTTGTGAAGCGGTCAATAAGGGAAGAGCGATCCCGTCGAGTTGTCGCGTCCGATCTTCGCATTAAAGTCGACAATACAGATCTTGATTCGGAATTCTGTCTACGATGGCATTGAGTTGGCTGTAGAAGTTCTCTTTGTCTTGCAGATTGGCAGCAACATTGGATTATTGTAAGGTTTTGGACCCATGTTCTAAATTAGTTAGAATTTTTCAAAGCAAATCCTGAAGGAACTTCCGAAGGAATTTTGGGATCAGTTTTCCAAGGAATTATTCGAAGATTATAATAGAGTGTCCATAAGAATGATTAGCAATTTTCTAAATTATTTATGGAGGAATTTCCAAGATAAAAATCGATTTTTTTCTTTTCTCGGAGAAATTTCAAAACGAATTTCCGGAAGATTTTTCGTATGGTTTCTTTAAAAAATACCTGAAAGGGAACCTGAAGGGATTTTCAAAAAAAGTGTAGAGTGATTTGTGAAGAATTTTTTTGAATTTTGTGAAGGAATTCTTGAAAAAATAGCCGAATGATTCCCGAATGGATTTTTCAAAGGAGTTTCTAAAAATAATCTCGAAGTATTTCCAACGAATTCTTAAAAGAAAAATATCCGGAAAAACTACTCCAGGTGTTTTCTAAAGTTTTCCTTAAGATACTTCTGAATAAATTCCTAAAAATCCTAAAGAATTTCAAAATAATATCCGAAGCTATTCAGATTACGATTAGGTTATTTATCGTAATAAATATCGTGTTAAAGTGGAGAATGAAAATTGAATGTATGGGGATGGCATCAGGTTGTTGTTTATCATGATATTTATGATCATAAATGGCGTAATCTGAATAGGCTATAATTTGGCCGTTTGACACTTATGTTGGTCACAAACTAGAACAAACTAGATGTTGGTCACGCGACCAGGTATACGGACGTTAGGCATAAAGGATGTTAAGCATAAAATGCACCAAAAACAGCCCACGACATAAAGAAGGTATTATGCCTAACGTTCTTATTCCTAACGTCATGGACCCAGACCCAGATGAAGAAGTTTTCGCAAGAAGTTATGACGGATTTCCTGAAGAAATTCCCAAACATATTTCCGGAACATTTCCTTAAGAAGTTTTCTCAAGTTTCTTTAAAAAACAGCTAAAAAAAATTCAACGAGATTCCCGATAGAATTCCTCAATAAGTTTTCAAAGAAATTCCTAAAAAAAAATTAGAGGAAATCTGCAAAGTATTTTATAAACGTATTTCCGAGGGATTTTCACAAGATATTTTCAAACACAAACACCTAAGGAATTAAAAAAAATCGTAAAGGAATCGTCAAACGCATCTCTAAAGAAATTTCCAAAACAATTCCTTGAGATGTTTTCTAAAGTTTTAGCAAAGAAATTTTCAAATTAAATCCTTAAGTAATTCTTAAGTAATTTACAACATTGTTTTGTGAAGCCACCATAAAATTCTTTAAAATAATATTTTTCGCAATATTTACTTTTTTGTATTGATCATTTTGCTGCTAACATCTATATATGGCACTTTTTTTTGCCTGGAAATTAAAGTAAAACACCTGGAAAAATCAGGGAATTTTGTTTTTACAGATGAGTAGACACCCTGTATTAGCTGGAGAACCTCTGCTTACCGGCACTCTAAACTACTACCCTCTTCGTCGCGAGAATATGTGAATGTTGAAGCTCCAACCAATTCCAATCAAGCCACCAGCAACCACAAGTAACCTTTACGACCGACCAACCATCATCATCCCCAACACTAATTTCCCTGTGCCGTGGCAGCAGCAACGTGTCCGATATTTTTTTACTATCTGTTGTCATCTTTGTGGTGGTTCTACGTTTATTTTTTGTTGTACTGCTCAGTGCTCAGTTAAGGTGTGTTCCCCGCAATCAGCGTCTTAGCACTGCTTTACGGGATTGATGGGTCGTCGCACAGTGATGCCAAGGCGGAAAAAATGAAGAAAATTGAGTTGATCGTACAGCTTCGAAAGTATTTTTATAATTTTTCATAATGTTTGAAATGTCTTTCCTCAAAATTTCACGAAGATTGGATGAAAATTGCACGGGGTGCATCATATCGATCCAATGGTAAATCAAAGATGTTTTTTAAAATTGCTTGTAACATGTATGGCGAAGACATGATGTTGTTCAACCTGATTTTTAACTATGAGCACGCAATCGCACGCATGCCGAACTGGGCTTATTTCAAAGCTTATTTATCCAGCTTTTCGGAGATGTGATGATTGTTTTGCGCAAATCTGCGCAAATAGCATTTTTCTTCAAATCATTCTTGAAGTAAACATAAGCATTAACACGCCGAATACAGTGATCAGAAAATCGTGGGAACAAAATTTTCGAACAGCTGTATCTCAAGCGTCTTTCGACCGATTTTCACAATTCTTTTACGGATGTCTTACCTATCTCATCTAGTTTCTTCATACTGGTGATATATGTTTCTAGGGATGCTCAATTTGTCCCTAGAGGGGCGTGAATAAGGATGTTTTTTTATTCAAAACATAGTAAATTTCGATTTACATGACATTCTTCAGTCGGAACTTACAAGTTCAAAAAATGTTTTATAACACTATTCTAGCATTGACTATACTATGTGTCAACAAAATGTTTCTTCTGTACATCCCCAGCGACTCCAAAATGACCTCTATAGTAATGAAAGATGATATGCAAATGTTGACGACGAAAACTACGGAAACCCGCGCCAATGGAAACCCGTCATGTCCACATCCTAGGTCAATAGAGGCCAGGGGAATGATATTCTACTCAGTTTTGCCAAAATCAGATGTTCTAGGATCTCCTAACTGTTTAGGAGTTTGGATCAATTGGTCTACCAAGTCAAGTGAGCTTGATAGCTATCTGAAATCGACTAATCATATCCACACAAGTCCTTAGAGCCCACGCATATGATTAACAGTTATATCCATACCAGATGTTTCAGGTTCTCCAAACTGTTCTGGAGTTTGGATCAATTGGTCTACCAGGTCAATTGCACTCGGTACAAATCTGACAGCAATAAGATGTCCATACAAGTCAGTAGAGCCCATGCATACGATTTGGAACTCAGTTATACCAATATCAGATGTTCGAAGTACTCAATACTGCTCTGGAGTCTATCAAGTCAACTGCGCTCAATATAACTTTGACATCAACCAGTCATGTTCATACAAGTTCGTAGAGCCTATATGTGTGATTTGCAACTCTGTTATATCCAAACCAGATGTTATGAGCTACCCAAAATGTTCTGGAATCAATCGGTCTACAAGGTCAACTGCGCTCGATACAAACATGATATCATACATTCATGTTAATACATGTCCGTAGACACCACGCTTACAAATTTCGTTTCACTTATACCCAAACCAGATGTTCTAGGTTGTCCAAACTATTGTGAAGTTTGGAACAATTGATTTAACAGATCAAAATCTGATATTGACTAGTCATGTCCATACACGTCCGTCAAGCTCGCGTACATGATTCGCACCACATCTAAACCAGAAGTTCAAAAATTTTCAAACTGTGTAGGAGTTCGTATCAATTGGTCTACCAGGAATTCCTAGAGGAACTTCCAGAAGGATTCCTGGAAGAACTTCAGATTTTCCGAAGCAACTTCCGCAGGAATTCCAGAAAAACTTCCTGAGGAGTTCTAGAAAGAACTTTCGGAGGAGTTCCAAGAGGAACTTCCAGATGAATTCCAGAAGGAACTTCCAAAGATATTCCAGAAATAACTTCCAAAGCTTTCCAAAAAGGAACTTTCAGAGGAATTCCAGAAGAAACTTTCGGAGGAATTCCGAAATGAACTTCCGCAAGAATTTTAAAATAAACTTCCGGAGAAATTCTGGAAAGAACTTCCGGCGGAATTCCAGAAGGAGCTTCCGGGGAAATTCCAGAAGGAACTTCCGGAGGAATTCCAGAAGGAACTTCCGGAGGAAATCCAGAAGGAACTTCCGGAGGAAATTCAGAATGCATCTCCAGAAGAACTCCAGAAGGAACCTGGAGAATTCCTGGAAGTGTTTTCGGAGGAATTCTTCCTAATATTCCTCCAAGAATTCCTCCGGATATTCCTCTAGGATTTTTTCCTGATATTCCTTCAAATTTTTCGCCGGGGTTCTCCCAGAACTACAGGAACTTCTCCGGATTATCCTCCAGGAATTCCTCCATGCATTCTCCTTAATATTTCTACAAGAACTCAATTCCTCCGGAAGTTCCTCCTGGAATTCCTCCGGAAGTTCCCCCAGGAATTCCTCCGGAATTTCCTCCAGGAATTCCTCCGGAATTTCCTCCAGGAATTCCTCCGGAATTTCCTCCAGGAATTCCTCCGGAAGTTCCTCCAGGAATTCCTCCGGAAGTTTCTCCAGAAATTCCTCCGGAAGTTCCTCCAGGAATTCCTCCGGAAGTTCCTCCAGGAATTCCTCCGGAAGTTCCTCCTGGAATTCCTCCGGAAGTTCCTCCAGGAATTCCTCCGGAATTTCCTCCAGGAATTCCTCCGGAATTTCCTCCAGGAATTCCTCCGGAATTTCCTCCAGGAATTCCTCCGGAATTTCCTCCAGGAATTCCTCCGGAAGTTCCTCCAGGAATTCCTCCGGAAGTTTCTCCAGAAATTCCTCCGGAAGTTCCTCCAGGAATTCCTCCGGAAGTTCCTCCAGGAATTCCTCCGGAAGTTCCTCCAGGAATTCCTCCGGAAGTTCCTCCAGGAACTCCTCCGTAAGTTCCTCCAGGAATTCCTCCGGAAGTTCCTCCAGGAATTCCTCCGGAAGTTCCTCCAGGAATTCCTTTGGAAGTTCCTCCAGGATATTTCGAAGTTCCTCTAGGAATTCCTTCGGAAGTTCCTCCAGGAATTCCTTCGGAAGT
Organism: Armigeres subalbatus; assembly: GCF_024139115.2. Taxonomy (NCBI): domain Eukaryota; kingdom Metazoa; phylum Arthropoda; class Insecta; order Diptera; family Culicidae; genus Armigeres; species Armigeres subalbatus. Next base: position 105,209,856 of record NC_085140.1, read on the forward strand.
TCCTCCAGAAATTTCTTCGAAAGTTCTTCCAGGAATTCCTTCGGAACTTCCGGAGGAATTCCTTCGGAAGTTCTTCCAGGAAATCCTTCGGAAGTTCCTCCAAGAATTCCAACGGAAGTTCCTCCAGGAATTCCTTCGGAAGTTCCTCCAGAAACTCCTCCGGAAGTTCCTCCAGGAATTCCTCCGGAAGTTTCTCCAGGAATTCCTCCGGAAATTCCGCCGGAAGTTCCGCTGGAAGTTCCTCCAGGAATTCCTCCGGAAATTCCGCCGGAAGTTCCTCCGGAAGTTCTGCCGTATGTTCCTCCGGAAGTTGCTCCGGAAGTTCCTCCGGAAGTTGCTCCGGAAGTTACTCCGGAAGTTGCTCCGGAAGTTCCTCCGGAAGATCCCCCGAAGGAATTCCTGGAGGAACTTTCGAAGGAATTCCTGGAGGAACTTCCGAAGGAATTCCTGGAGGAACTTCCGAAGGAATTGCTGGAGGAATTTCCGAAGGAATTCCTGGAGAAACTTCCGGAGGAATTCCTGGAGGAACTTCCGGAGGAGTTCCTGGAGGAACTTCCGAAGGAATTCCTGGATGAACTTCCGGAGGAATTCTTGGAGGAACTTCCGAAGGATTTCCTGGAGGAACTTCCGAAGGAATTGCTCCGGAAGTTCCGAAGGAATTCCTGGAAGAACTTCCGAAGGAATTCCTGGAGGAACTTCCGAAGGAATTCCTGGAGGAACTTCCGAAGGAATTCCTAGAGGAACTTCGAAATATCCTGGAGGAACTTCCAAAGGAATTCCTGGAAGAACTTCCAAAGGAATTCCTGGAGGAACTTCCGAAGGAATTTCTGGAAGAACTTCCGAAGAAATTTCTGGAGGAACTTCCTTTGGAACTCCGGGAGGAATTCCCGTAGAAACTTCCGAAGGAATTCAGGGGGGGGACTTCCGGAGGAATTTGCGGAGGAACTTCCAGAGGAATTCCTGGATGAACTAATTTTATTTGTCTTATTTATTATGGCTATCTTATTTGTCTTATTTGTCTCGTTTTTCTTGTTTGTCTTATTTATATCAGCACTACTGTTATTACACAAATGCTTTTCATTTTCCAAAACCAGCTGGAGTTTGTTTATTTTGATCTGCTCATTGCGTGATTGGTCGGCGTTGCTGCTGTTCTCTCGCCGAAACACTGCATGCATGCATGCATGAGTGATAAATTTCTTCCCCATTGTTCTCCGTTTACGGCAAATTTTAAAGCAATTGTAAACTGCATAATGATGAAATAATTTTGGCGACACTGACAACGTCATTCTGGCGGGCTGAATTGGGCAGAGGAATACCACGTGCTTTTTTAACGGAAAACTTTTCCCTCAGATCTTAAGGCTTATTTCAGGGTTATAAAATCGTCATATGTATATGATAATATCACTGTCTTAAAAAAGCTTCGTAGCAATCTCAAGCACAAAAACCCTAAATAATCGGTGATGGTGCCTTTCTCGTTCGTTAAAAAAATAAGAAATATGTAAGAAAAGGTAAAAATAACACAAATATGTGAATAGGTCTTATTTTTCATATTTGTTTATATGCATAATACAATTTTTCGCCGAACGCAACTTGTTGCAAGCAAATCGGATTCACATAAGTGCCAAAAAAAGTGATTTTGTATTGTAATAATGAAATAAGTATTTTGGCCATAACTTCTGATTCCATTTTCCGATCTGACCAAATTTTCAATAACAAACAATGGAACAGGATTCTGTAGTTTGTTGCGAGCGAGTCGGTTGAGCATAAGTGCCAAAAAAATGATTGATGGGGTTTTACCCGTTTTTTGTATGAAAAAAATGTATTTTGGCCACAGCTTTTGAGCCCATAGTCCTATCCGGCCAATTTTCAATAGGAAACAATGGGACAATATTCCGCATCGAATGCAACCTGTTGCGAGAAAATCGGTTGACAAAAAGTGATTGAAAAGACTTTTTTCCATGTTTTGTATGGAGTGGCATCACTGTGCGTCGTGGCGCGCATATTCTTCCTGCCGTTCGTCATCGTCGCCGTTTGCGTACGATTGACGTAAAGGTAACTAATAAGCATTCAACAGGTAGAAAGTTGTTCGATGGCAGTGGAATCTGGCGGTGATTGAGTGGTTGCTATACTTATCCGACTGATTGTGTCGTTCGAATTTGAAGTAGCGAGGTAAATTTATTGGCTGATATCAAAAAACGCTTATCGATCTGAGGCGTGCGCCGTCAATGAGCGGAATCGGTTCATTTTTAGTCACTTATCTGTTTGATCAACAATCAGAGTCTGTAGGGAACGGTTTCTATCGTTCGTTTTGTAACATTTGTTTTTGTTATCATTGTTTGTTTGCATATTTATCGCAAACAGCCAATGAGGGGCCCTCCTTAGCCGTGCGGTATGACGCGCGGCTACAAAGCAAGACCATGCTGAGGGAGGCTGGGTTCGATTCCCGGTGCCGGTCTAGGCAATTTTCGGATTGAAAATTGTCTCGACTTCCCTGGGCATAAAAGTATCATCGTGTTAGCCTCATGATATACGAATGCAAAAATGGTAACTTGGCTTAGAAACCTCGCAGTTAATAACTGTGGAAGTGCTCAATGAACACTAAGCTGTGAGGCGGCTCTGTCCCAGTATGGAGATTAGAGTGGGGCGCAGTTGTATGGAAAAACGCAAACTTCGTCCGCTCAAGTGAGATCAAGGTTTTTCTGAATCGTTTTGGGACCCCAATCAACTGTGCAAAATATGGGCTCGATTTGTTGCGACCTCGCATGCCGCATCGCGTTTTAAATTTACATGGAGATTAGTATGGGAAAACGTACTTTTTTACATTTTTGCTCTTACCGGCTTCAATTTATCATCAATCACGTGACTCAATACGTTAGCATATAGTCTGGAAGATGCCGAAAGACTACTAGATTTTTTTCTTTGTGAAATGATTCCGGATAGCTCCCATTTGCTCTAAAGCCCTATAAGATCAATTATTTTGAAATAACACTCAGTTAAATCATTGGTCTACGTAGTTCGGCAGTGCTGGCAGAATAAACGATTTTTTGCATATGGTTTGAACACTCAATCTTCGAAGCGTTATAACTTTTTTCGTGAACTTTCCAGCAACGTGCCTTCTTCAGCAAAGTTTTTCTGGATGCTTTGGGTTATACTTTAACGCAATGTGCCACTTGGATTACGATGAACTGAAACCTCTAGTAGTAAAAATGCTAAAATATACGTTCTCCCATACTAATTTCCAAACAAACTTAAAACACGATGCAGAAAGCGAGGAAGCATCCAATCGGTCCGAAATTCTGCACATTTGTTCAGGACCCAGAATGGCTTCGGAAAACCATTGATTTGAAAAAATGACCATGACGCCCCATTCTAATGGAGATGTAATGCCAATAAGAAGAAGAAGCCAATGAGTATATATAAATATAAATACATATACTCAAGAAACCGAGGTAAAATATTTTTATGATGATTCCTCGGAATTTCATCATTTGGAAACTAAGTTTCAAAATGGGTGTCGACATATTTTTATGACAATGACAAATTTCAAAAAAATGCCCAATATATCCAAACCTTTTTCAAACTATCTTAGACTATACTTAGCAAAATATGCTGAACTGAAAAAAAAGGCTTTGATTTAGATCAATTCTAGACCGATATTTAATTGACATTTAATTTAGTTTAATTTAACGAACTGTGACTTGCTAGCCTCCAGCAGCGAAACGTTACAGTGACAGTGACAACAATATCGGCAAAAATATGTTTACTCAAAGCCCGGCAGTGTAAACCTCTATAAACATTCTGGAAAAAGTTTGACACCGCTGTAAAAAAAAAGCAATAAGCCATTTTACGAGACAGGTTCGAACAGCTGATCGAAATTTTGAGTGGACGGCTCGGTCTTTGTTTTGGTAAATTTGCATGCAAACCATCATCATTTCGTCATCATTATCATCATTTCATTCCATTTTCGCAAATGTTCCTTGTAAAATGTAAATATTAGTGTTAGGTCTCCTGTCATTTGAGCTTTCAATAAAATGGCTTATTGGTAATGTTTTTAACATAACCGCGAGTAGACGTAGGACTTGTATAAACGTAACGCATTTACATTTAATTTTTAACTTTTGGGTCTATGGAATTTAATTATAGGTATTGAATTTGGAAACGACAACTTCCATGCTGTGTAGAATTATTAGCAATTTGTTTATTCAAAACTTCTGGAAATGAAACTAATATTTAAATACATAATCAGAATTGCTTTATTTATAACTACATATTAGGCCCATATTTACTCAAGCAAATGTAGTGCATTTATAGATTTCTTATTGATGATAGCATTTAAATTTAAAAATTCTAATAATCGATTTTTTAGAATTGGGCAAAAGGTGCTTTTTTGAGGGAACTGTCTTATCGTTAAACCAATAAATACAGCACCAATTGCGTTGCTTCTTTTTGCTAACATGCGTGCTTACTGCTGAAAAAAAATCACAACAATAAGAAACAATTCAAGGAGCAGTAACCTTACTGAAATAGAGGAGGTACTGCTAATGCGTCAACGAAAAATTATTTAATGTTTTGGCTCCAAACTCCGAGTCTAAGTCAAGTTTAATAATATAATTTCTCAGAAAACGAAAACCAAAGTATAAAATACAGTAATATCCCGATTTTATCATCTCCCTGGTGAATTTTGGGGTGATAAAACAGGGTATGTGAAAAAATTGGAAAAAAAACCAGAATCATCCATCTACAGTGAGATTTTGACCCTCCCTTAGTAATAAGGAAATATGTCAGGACTCCAGTATTTTAAACGAGATAAAACTACTCAGCTTCCCACGGTGATTTACCATGAAAGTGACAAAATAATTGCCTACCCAAAGGCGGATGTGATGAATTGAGTCAACTCAACGAATGATAACGCACTGTACGTCATGCTGCCTATCTATAAGGCGCTCGTCGGATTGGATAGCTATTGTAACATTGTTAGTAACTATCCTAACGCTGGTTGCATGTATTGTACTCGTAATTTCTAGTGACCTCGATATTAATTAATTAAAAAAATAAATTAATTTAATTTAAAAAAATTAAAAGAACTAACTAAATCAGTCGTTCATTTGAGAGAAACTCAATAGCGTTCAATAATAACATGTATTTCGGCTTATGGATGCCTAATTTTGTAAAACTAATCTTGTTTAATACCTTAAAAATAAGTGAGATTTATATGGTAGCGAATTTCAGAATTTGCACACATACGCACACATACATGCATACAAATGGTCTATTAGTGTCTCAAAACATTATTACAATTTTTACGTTTTTGCTTTTCTGAGAAAAATTTTTTGTACATGCTTCTATATGTTCCTCAATTGAAATCAATTGTTTCTTTGAAATAAATTAGAAAAATAGACATATTTCCAAATCATATCATTTGTTATAATTATATTTTCAATATTAAAGTGAATTTGTTTCAAATACCATACATTTTATTTCATAATTCACGAGATTTCTTGATAGATTAATACGTAACACACCTGTGTAACGCATACAAAGTGAAATTATAGACACTTCCGACGGAAGGGTCAAAAATATTTCCAATTCTTGAATTCATTCCACGAATATGAATCATTTTATGCCTTGGAAAGGCCCCATGCGTGAACGGTACTAGTTATTTCTTGTCGAAATTGCTTACAGAATATTTCCAAGGTACTCAGAAGTCGTTCGTAATAAACTACATTCGGTTATTTCATGAAAATCAATGTTGTTTGTGGTAATATTTACGAAAATAAAAAGAATGACATAATTTTTGGATGATGATGATGATGATACTACCATCCAGGGCCGGATTTAGCCGGAAGGGGGCCCCGGGGCCAACAGGTTGTGGGGGCCCCAAAATGTACAAAAAATGTTGGTTTTGGTAGTAATGTAGTAGTAAAATTCTTCTTTATTTAAAACATTTTTTGTTTTACAATTAATTTTTAACATGTACAGTGATCGGCCGGTTGGCCCTCCAACTTCAATTTCAATTATTGTTATTATTATAATTATAATGTTTGACTTAATTTTTAAAATATAATGTATCATGACGGCCTTCAGGAGGCGCTAGTGTTTTTTAAAATTTGATAACCTAACTACTATGTACACTAATATTTACAATAAAAATTTGATAACCTAGATTGGAACTAGCGCCCTAAGCGCTTGTTGGTCCGAGTGCAAGCAACGGACCCTAAACTTTTCTTTACACTCACCAAAGCGTTCATGTAAGGTTTTTATTCCGGCCAGACGGTGGACCTCGGATGTTCTTGTCCTGGGAGGGGTGTTGAGGATCATCCTCAGGAATTTGTTTTGGACCCGTTGAAGTTTGAGGTGGTGGGTTTTAGCGCAGCTCTCCCAGACCGGCATGCCGTATTCGATCACAGGGAGGATGATTTGCTTGTAGACAGCAAGCTTATTTTTCAGGGACAATGACGACCGGCGGTTGATCAAAGGGTACAGTAGTTTCAACAAGACGTTACACTTTGTCACCGTTTTGTCAACCTGCTGCCTGAAAATAAGCTTGCTGTCGAGGGTCAAGCCAAGGTAGTCGGCCTCATTGGCCCATTCCACAGTCGTGCCATTGAGGATGATTTTACAGTCCCCAGGCGGAACAAGTTTAGGGATTTGGAGTGGGGAAAATGATGACCTGGGTCTTCGCCGCGTTGATACAGATCTTCCAGCTGGTGAGGTACTCTGTCAGGGCATCCAGGCCTCGTTGGAGTTTTGCCACTAGCGCTCTGATCACTCTACCGTTGTAGACGATGGATGTGTCATCTGCGAACAGAGACAGAATGCCGCCTTCTGGAGGTTCTGGCATGTCGGAGGTGAACAGATTGAAAAGCAGGGGCCCGAGGATACTGCCCTGGGGGACGCCTGCGACGATGTTGTGCGCATTGGAACTCGCTTCGCTGATTGAGACCCGGAATGTCCTTGCCGACAGGTAATTGTTGATGATTTTCACCAGGTAGCTGGGAAGATTGTAGCGTTGTAGTTTGTACACCAGGCCATCATGCCATACATTGTCAAATGCCTTCTCGACATCGAGTAAGGCCATGGCGGATGTTTTAGAGACAAACTTGTTCCGTCTGAGGACGTTGGTAACTCGGGTCAGTTGGTGTACAGTTAATCGACCGCGTCGAAAACCAAACTGTTCCTCGAGCAAGATATTGAGATTTTCGGCAGACTCAAGTAACCGATGATGAATAGCTTTTTCGAATAGCTTGGATAACCCTGAGAGAAGGCTGATGGGTCGATAACTTTTGGGGAGGAAGGATCCTTCCCAGGCTTCCGGATGGGGATGACTTTCGCTGACTTCCAGGACGATGGGAAGTAGCTAAGCCGGAGACACTGATTAAAGATCAGCGAGAGGTGCTCAAAGAACGGAGCACTCATGTGTTTGAGCTCGAGATTCAGGATGCTGTCGAAGCCTGGGGCCTTCATGTTCTTCGACGATTTGATATAGGCCGTCAATTCGTCAGTTGAGATCTCCAACTCCTCCGAGAAGTCGTTGGGAATCAAATGGATGTTGTTAGCATGCTCGTTGACGGCTGCTTCGTGTGGACTGACGATGTTCTGCCCAAGATTGTGTGAGCTGACGAAGTGACGACCTATTTCAGCGACCTTCTCTGCAGGAGTTATCAATCGATCCTTAGAGCCATTATTGTCTAGTGGGATCAAAGGTGGAATGGGCCGAGGCTTGGATTTTAGAATTTTGGTCATTTTCCAGAACGGCTTAGCATAATCTGGGAGAGTGCGGATCTTATTCGAGAAGTCGGTATTTTTGAGGTCCACCATTCTGGCCTTGATAATTTTGTGATTCGATTGCAGCGTGCCTAAGCTCAGGCAGTCCAGTACGCTGAAACTGCCTGCGAGTGACATTCCGCAATCGAATCAAATCTTTGGTGAGTGTATCGATGTTTAAGGAGTTGCTTACCTGCCGAGCCGTCGGTACGTGTAGCTCTCGGGCCGCCGTGATCGCCTCCTCGATAGCGCACAGCTGGCGGTCGATACTTTCCGGCGTCTCCGGACGCACTTCGTAGTCGACGGTGTTATCGACGCACTGCTGGAAACGCTGCCAGTTCACTCGGTGGTAATTCCGCCGTAACTGCTGGTGCCGATTGACCGAGGAGCCCAGTTCCGCCACCACCGGATAGTGATCCGAATTGAGCTCCTGGTATACAACCGGCTGCGAGACGTGGTCACTCAGGTTTGTTACGTAGAGGTCGAGCGTTGCGTGGGCACCGGACCGACTCAGCCGAGTGGGGGAATCCGGGCTCAGGATCGTGTAGTGGCCTTCCTCCATGTCGTTGCTCCAGATGGTGCCGTTTCGATTGCCGCGACTGTTGCCCCAGGCTTGATGTTTGGCATTCAAGTCGCCGGCAATGATATACTGGCCTTGCCTCCGCGTCAGCTTGACGATGTCCCTCCGAAGGGCAGCCGATGATCCATCGCCGGCTTTGGCTTGCGTTGGACAGTACGCCGCGATGAGCGCGATTGTGCCGACCGAAGTGGTGATTTCGACACCGATGGCCTCGATGACACTGAGCTGGAAGCTTGGAAGCAGACGACAGTTGATGTTGTAGCGAAGAGCGATGGCCACACCACCTCCCCTGGTCGGCCGGTCGAGTCGCACGATGCGGAAGTCCGGGATGTTGATGTTCACCTCCGGTTTTAGGTGCGTTTCGGTGATGAACGCCACGTCTATTTCCTTCTCCTTAAGGAAATCCTTCAACTCGATTGCTCTTTAGCGAGCAAGCGTTCCAGTTGACCAGGCCCACCCTAGCAGCCATTTTCAATGATGAACATGCCAAGTGTGAAGACCTGGTCGAATCGGGTTTTGCAGCCGCGCAGTCGAGTGGCGAGCTGCGCGAAGATCGGCATCAGTTGCTCCGGAGTGTACAGCGGGGCAGATTCTTCCGGTGGGACGGCTTCGTTCTCCGACTGCCGACGGAACCCAGGAGGAGGAAGCGGGGGCCATTCGCTGGTGGATGGTGCCGACGATGCTGGAGCTTGGACCGATGCAGCTGCCGCTGCCAGTCGCTTGTGCGGCTGTAGCGGTGGGAGTATTGGAATCACACGACGGGGAGCCGGGATAGCTGGAAAGTTCACCTCGTTGATTACAGGAACACGGTTCTTCTTCGGAATGGTCCTGGTGGAAGCCTTCTTCCGGATTTCCAGGAACTCGGCTCGCTTTGGGCAGCCTTTTGTGGTGGCCCGATGTTTGTCGCCACAGTTGGCGCACTTGGGATCGGCCACCTCCATTTTGTCGCACTCGTCAGTCGGATGGGGTTCGCCACACTTGTTGCAGCGCGGCTTCATGCGGCAGTTCCTGGTGCCGTGCCCGAAATTGAAGCAGTTGGTGCATTGCGTGACATCGCGGTGCACTGGCCGATATCGCTCCCAGTCAACGACGGTGTAATTTATAACGCCAACCAGCTTCAGGTCCTTCCAGGTAGTGGAGCCGTGCTCCAGATGGATCAGGTAAAGCTGGTCGCGATATTTCCTCGCCTTGTCGTGACGAGCGATCTTGTGCACGGCTACTGGCTTCAGTCCGCAACTTTCAAGCTCTGCTTGGAGCTCTTCCTCCTTCATGTCGTGAAGTCCTCGCAGCAAAGCCTTGAGCGGCTTCGTACCGGGGTGGTCATGAGTGTAGTACTCATACTTGTGGACCTCGAGGAACTCCACGACGGATTGATGATGGTCCCTGTTGGCCGGCATCACTTTCACGCCCTCGCTGCAGAGCCGAAAAGTACATTTCAGCCCCTTAGCGATCAGCTGGCGAATTTTTGGGCGTAAATCCGGCGGATCGCCCTTCACAAACACGGGCGGGCATTTCTCCTTCCGCTCCGGTTGCACCTGCGGCAGCTGCGATTGCTGCTTCTTCCTCTTTTTCGGCGGATTGCCGGCGTCATCAAGCGGCAACGGCGAGAACACGTTGCTCTGCAAAAGCTGCTTGGAGGGGTTACCCGCGCTTACCTGCCGAGCCGTCGGTACGTGTAGCTCTCGGGCCGCCGTGATCGCCTCCTCGATAGCGCACAGCTGGCGGTCGATACTTTCCGGCGTCTCCGGACGCACTTCGTAGTCGACGGTGTTATCGACGCACTGCTGGAAACGCTGCCAGTTCACTCGGTAGTAATTCCGCCGTAACTGCTGGTGCCGATTGACCGAGGAGCCCAGTTCCGCCACCACCGGATAGTGATCCGAATTGAGCTCCTGGTATACAACCGGCTGCGAGACGTGGTCACTCAGGTTTGTTACGTAGAGGTCGAGCGTTGCGTGGGCACCGGACCGACTCAGCCGAGTGGGGGAATCCGGGCTCAGGATCGTGTAGTGGCCTTCCTCCATGTCGTTGCTCCAGATGGTGCCGTTTCGATTGCCGCGACTGTTGCCCCAGGCTTGATGTTTGGCATTCAAGTCGCCGGCAATGATATACTGGCCTTGCCTCCGCGTCAGCTTGACGATGTCCCTCCGAAGGGCAGCCGATGATCCATCGCCGGCTTTGGCTTGCGTTGGACAGTACGCCGCGATGAGCGCGATTGTGCCGACCGAAGTGGTGATTTCGACACCGATGGCCTCGATGACACTGAGCTGGAAGCTTGGAAGCAGACGACAGTTGATGTTGTAGCGAAGAGCGATGGCCACACCACCTCCCCTGGTCGGCCGGTCGAGTCGCACGATGCGGAAGTCCGGGATGTTGATGTTCACCTCCGGTTTTAGGTGCGTTTCGGTGATGAACGCCACGTCTATTTCCTTCTCCTTAAGGAAATCCTTCAGCTCGATTGCTCTTTAGCGAGCAAGCGTTCCAGTTGACCAGGCCCACCCTAGCAGCCATTTTCAATGATGAACATGCCAAGTGTGAAGACCTGGTCGAATCGGGTTTTGCAGCCGCGCAGTCGAGTGGCGAGCTGCGCGAAGATCGGCATCAGTTGCTCCGGAGTGTACAGCGGGCAGATTCTTCCGGTGGGACGGCTTCGTTCTCCGACTGCCGACGGAACCCAGGAGGAGGAAGCGGGGCCATTCGCTGGTGGATGGTGCCGACGATGCTGGAGCTTGGACCGATGCAGCTGCCGCTGCCAGTCGCTTGTGCGGCTGTAGCGGTGGGAGTATTGGAATCACACGACGGGGAGCCGGGATAGCTGGAAAGTTCACCTCGTTGATTACAGGAACACGGTTCTTCTTCGGAATGGTCCTGGTGGAAGCCTTCTTCCGGATTTCCAGGAACTCGGCTCGCTTTGGGCAGCCTTTTGTGGTGGCCCGATGTTTGTCGCCACAGTTGGCGCACTTGGGATCGGCCACCTCCATTTTGTCGCACTCGTCAGTCGGATGGGGTTCGCCACACTTGTTGCAGCGCGGCTTCATGCGGCAGTTCCTGGTGCCGTGCCCGAAATTGAAGCAGTTGGTGCATTGCGTGACATCGCGGTGCACTGGCCGATATCGCTCCCAGTCAACGACGGTGTAATTTATAACGCCAACCAGCTTCAGGTCCTTCCAGGTAGTGGAGCCGTGCTCCAGATGGATCAGGTAAAGCTGGTCGCGATATTTCCTCGCCTTGTCGTGACGAGCGATCTTGTGCACGGCTACTGGCTTCAGTCCGCAACTTTCAAGCTCTGCTTGGAGCTCTTCCTCCTTCATGTCGTGAAGTCCTCGCAGCAAAGCCTTGAGCGGCTTCGTACCGGGGTGGTCATGAGTGTAGTACTCATACTTGTGGACCTCGAGGAACTCCACGACGGATTGATGATGGTCCCTGTTGGCCGGCATCACTTTCACGCCCTCGCTGCAGAGCCGAAAAGTACATTTCAGCCCCTTAGCGATCAGCTGGCGAATTTTTGGGCGTAAATCCGGCGGATCGCCCTTCACAAACACGGGCGGGCACTTCTCCTTCCGCTCCGGTTGCACCTGCGGCAGCTGCGATTGCTGCTTCTTCCTCTTTTCGGCGGATTGCCGGCGTCATCAAGCGGCAACGGCGAGAACACGTTGCTCTGCAAAAGCTGCTTGGAGGGGTTACCCGCGCCTCCAAGAGCAGTGCGCTTAGGCACTTTTCCAGCGACCGAATCGGCCACCGAGTCTCCCATGACGGGTCCGGGAGAAAATAACGCCAACGCGACAAGCGAAAACGTAAACAGCGAAAGAACGAGAAAAACACTACGAAAAAATGCGCGAGCAAAAAACACGTCCGTACGTGTTGCTGTGACTGACTGGATGAGAGAGTTGGTATTGGTACATAAGATTCCACTCTTCCTATCCAAATCGCTTCAATCTGGTGCCCTGATGGTTTTTTATGGTATATAATCATATAGTTTCAATATAATCTTAATCTATCTATCTATCTATCTATCTTCTATCTATATATATATATATATAAAACTCAATGTTTGTATGTTTGTATGTATGTTCCAGCATAACTTCTGAACCCATTGACCGATTTCAACCAAATTTGGAACACACATTCTTTATCTTAAGGAGACGACGATAGAGGGGTTAGGTATAATCTTTGGAAAAGGGGGAGGGTGTGGAGGGAGGGGTGTTTGCCAGTTATCGATCGACTCAGTGTAACTTCTGCAACCCTTGGCCGATTTCAACCAAATCTGGAACACACATTCTTTATCTTAAGAAGACGACTATAGAGGGTTAGGGCTAACCTTTTAAAAGGGAAAAGTATGGGGGAGGGTTATCGATTTATCGGCTCAGTTATCGATCAACTCAGTGTAACTTCTGAACCCCTTGGCCAATTTCAACCAAACCAAACCAACCAAACCAAATTTGGAACACAAATATGGGGGTTAGGCATGCTCTTTGGAAAAGGGGGATGGTGGGGGGAGGGGTATTGCTTAGTTATCGATCAACTCAGTGTAAGTCTTGAACCCCTTGGCCGATTTGAACCAAATTTTCTATCCTAATGAAGCGATTGGGTAAGTCATTTTAATCGAGGGTGTGAGAGAGGGGTATTGTTTTGTTATCAAGCAATTCAGCATAACATCTGAACCCATTTACCGATGTTCACCAAATTTGGAACCCACATTCTCTGTCTAAAGAAGACTATATCAGACTGGGTAGGAGTGTCATTGCTGAAGGAGATAGAGGATATATTTATTAAACTAACAGTTATTCATACCTTTTTATCCCATGGGTCAGTTCAAACCAAATTTGTAACCACATAATTTCTTCCCAAAAGGAAGCTATTATAGAGAGGCTATGAGGAATGCAGGAGGTTATTGGGGTCGGGTATTGTTTAGAAAACGACTTAATTTGAAATCCCTCTTATTTAGTTCATCTGATGTTCTTTGACATTGCTCCAGAAACAATTGCCCGAACTCCTTAAAATTCTTCTTCCTAAACAATAACATTTTCCCGGTAATAACATTTTTCCAAAAATGACTTTAACGAAAATGATATTTTCCGAAAATAATACTTCCCGATACACATATACCAGAATATGACATTTCCGCGGTGCTGGCCGGGATACGAGCAACCTTAGGGAAGATCGGGTAACCAACCCCAGTGGGAACTATGGTCGTATGCTGACAGGGAAGGGGGGGTTTGCTCCTCTCCGGAGGTGCAAATCTTATTGAGCGTCTGTTCTCCATGTCAGGATCGGCTCACAACAGCGTCTGTTCTCCATGTTAGGGGCGGCTGATCATCGTCCGAGTGCCAGCGAGGGACTCTAAATGAAACTGTGCACCATGGTCCACCGGAAATAAGGAGGAATGGTCCTCCGGAAATTAGGGGGTTTGGTGTCAGGCCCTGCAAGCCAGCCTTTAAAAATCATAAGCAACGAACAATCAACAAGAGAGTACGGACCGGAACCATCGGCGAAGACCACTGCGACGAAAAGGGACTAGCGATTGGAAACTCGGTTCGTGGAACTGCAAATCTCTCAACTTCATCGGGAGCACACGCATACTCGCCGATGTGCTCAAGGACCGTGGATTCGGCATCGTAGCGCTGCAGGAGGTTTGTTGGAAGGGATCAATGGTGCGAACGTTTAGAGGTAATCATACCATCTACCAGAGCTGCGGCAGCACACACGAGCTGGGAACAGCTTTCATAGTGATGGGCGACATGCAAAGGCGCGTGATCGGGTGGTGGCCGATCAACGAGAGAATGTGCAGGTTGAGGATCAAAGGCCGGTTCTTCAACTTCAGCATAATCAACGTCCATAGCCCACACTCCGGAAGCACTGATGATGATAAGGACGCATTCTACGCGCAGCTGGAACGTGAGTACGACAGCTGCCCAAGCCACGACGTCAAAATCATCATAGGAGATTTGAACGCTCAGGTTGGCCAAGAGGAGGAGTTTAGACCGACTATTGGAAAGTTCAGCGCTCACCGGCTGACGAACGAAAACGGCCTACGACTAATTGATTTCGCCGCCTCCAAGAATATGGCCATTCGCAGCACCTACTTCCAACACAGCCTCCCGTATCGGTACACCTGGAGATCGCCACTGCAGACAGAATCACAAATCGACCACGTTCTGATTGATGGACGGCACTTCTCCGACATTATCGACGTCAGGACATATCGTGGCGCTAACATCGACTCTGACCACTATCTGGTGATGGTTAAACTGCGCCCAAAACTATCCGTCATCAACAATGTTCGGTACCGACGACCGCCGCGGTACGACCTAGAGCGACTGAAGCAACCTGATGTCGCCACTGCATACGCGCAGCATCTCGAGGCAGCGTTGCCGAATTGCTGGAATACAGTCAAAGCAGCCATTAACGACGCAGCGGAGAACAACGTCGGGTATATGGGTCGAAGTCGACGGAACGATTGGTTCGACGAAGAGTGCAGACAGCACGCAGCGCGGGCGGTCATGCTGCAGCAAGATGCCCGGCAAAACGTGGAACGTTATAGACCGATGTGGAGACAGCAGACCCGCCTTTTCAGGAAGAAAACGCCGCCTGAAAGAAGCGGAGTGCGAGGAGATGGAACAGCTGTGCCGTTCTCAAGATACACGCAAGTTCTATCAGAAGCTCAACGCATCCCGCAAAGGCTTCGTGCCGCGAGCCGAAATGTGCCGGGATAAGGATGGGAGCATCTTGACGGACGAACGTGTGGTGATCGAAAGGTGGAAGCAGCACTACGAGGAACATCTGAATGGCGCTGAGAGTACAGGCAGTGAAAGTCAAGGCAGCGGAGAAGATGACTACGTCAGCTCAGCGGACGATGGAAGCCAACCAGCCCCCACTTTGAGGGAAGTTAAGGATGCCATTCAACAGCTAAAGACCAATAAAGCAGCTGGTAAGGATGGTATCGGAGCTGAGCTCATCAAGATGGGCCCGGAAAAGCTGGCCACTTGCCTGCACAAACTGATAGTCAGAATCTGGGAAAACGAACAGCTACCGGAGGAGTGGAAGGAAGGGGTTATATGCCCCATCTACAAGAAAGGCGACAAACTGGAGTGTGAGAACTTTCGAGCGATCACCATCCTTAATGCCGCCTACAAAGTGATATCCCAGATCATCTTCCGTCGTCTGTCACCATTAGTGAACGAGTTCGTGGGAAGTTATCAAGCCGGCTTCGTTGACGGCCGCTCGACAACGGACCAGATCTTTACTGTACGGCAAATCCTTCAAAAATGCCGTGAATACCAGGTCCCAACGCACCATCTGTTCGTTGATTTCAAGGCGGCATACGACAGTATAGACCGCGTAGAGCTATGGAAAATTATGGACGAGAACAGCTTCCCTGGAAAGCTTACCAGACTGATCAAAGCAACGGTGGATGGTGTGCAAAACTGTGTGAAGATCTCGGGCGAACACTCCAGTTCGTTCGAATCGCGCCGGGGACTAAGACAAGGTGATGGACTTTCGTGCCTATTGTTCAACATTGCGCTAGAAGGTGTCATGCGGAGAGCCGGGGTACGATTTTCAACAGATCCAGTCAATTTATTTGCTTCGCGGATGACATGGACATTGTCGGCCGAACATTTGCAAAGGTGGCAGAACTGTACACCCGCCTGAAACGTGAAGCAACAAAAGTTGGACTGGTGGTGAATGCGTCAAAGACAAAGTACATGCTTGTGGGTGGAACCGAGCGCGACAGGGTCCGCCTGGGAAGCAGTGTTACGATAGACGGGGATACCTTCGAGGTGGTCGAGGAATTCGTCTACCTCGGATCCTTGCTAACGGCTGACAACAACGTTAGTCGTGAAATACGAAGGCGCATTATCTGTGGAAGTCGGGCCTACTACGGGCTCCAGAAGAAACTGCGGTCGAAAAAGATTCGCCACCGCACCAAATGTGTCATGTACAAGACGTTAATAAGACCGGTAGTCCTCTACGGACATGAAACATGGACAATGCTCGAGGAGGACTTGCAAGCACTCGGAGTATTCGAGAGACGGGTGCTTAGGACCATCTTTGGCGGTGTACAAGAAGACGGTGTGTGGCGGCGAAGAATGAACCATGAGCTTGCCCAGCTCTACGGCGAACCCAGTATCCAGAAGGTAGCTAAAGCCGGAAGGGTACGATGGGCAGGGCATGTTGCAAGAATGCCGGACAGCAACCCTGCAAAGATGGTGTTCGCTTCCGATCCGGCAGGTACGAGACGACGTGGAGCGCAGCGAGCGAGATGGGCAGACCAGGTGCAGAACGACTTGGCGAGCGTGGGGCGTATTCGAGGATGGAGAGATGCGGCCTCGAACCGTGTATTGTGGCGTCAAATTGTTGATTCAGTGTTATCTGTATATATGTAGACTAAATAAATGAAATGAATGACATTTCCCGAATCTGAAAAAGTGACGTATATTGCATTTTCCAAAAAAATGGTGTTAACGAGTACTACTTATCGAGCTCTTTAACAGAAAAAGGGAAAACGTACATGTTTTAAAATGGATGTTACGTCACTTTTCCAGATTACGGCAGAATAACATAACATTATTTGGCAAAAGGTCATTGGACATGAAGGGCATTTGGGATAATTTTGAACAGCATCAGAAAAATCTTGCATAGAAAGCAAGCATTTGCTGGGTATAAAACAATGATTATTGTTACCCTTCATCGGAATAATGGTTTGCCCAGTAGATGTGATTGCCTCTTTAAAAGTAGGCATTTGCCCGGAATAAGGCAATGGAGGGTGTGATCCCTTCTTTAAAAATATGCGTTCGCCCGGAATAAGGCATTGGTGGATGTTTTTCCTTCTTTAGAAATAGACGTTTGCCCGGAATAAGGCTATTCAAACTCACGATCCCTTCTTCAAAATCAGTCAATGTTTCCAAAAGCCTTCTTTTAATCAAATGATGAAGTATCAATAAGTAAACACAATTACCCTGTTGACCAATTGATTTTATCATTTTCCGATTGTAAAAAAATCTGCGAACCAAACTGGCAATTCCGAGCAAGGCCGGGTACATAAAGCTAGTTTGGTAAATATATATAAAGGAATTCTCTCACTACGTTTCAATTCCATGTCCTGGACGAGAAAGGTCCTTTCTTCAACGCCGGTTAGTTTTAGATTTATGTTTTCAGAAATAGAAAACTAATAGCTCTGTAAGAGATAATTACCTAAAGACATATATCACTTATGTTCGAATCGCACCGGGGACTAAGACAAGGTGATGGACTTTCGTGCCTGTTGTTCAACATTGCGCTAGAAGGTGTCATGCGGAGAGCCGGGCGTAACAGCCGGGGTACGATTTTCAACAGATCCAGTCAATTTATTTGCTTCGCGGATGACATGGACATTGTCGGCCGAACATTTGCAAAGGTGGCAGAACTGTACACATGCCTGAAACGTGAAGCAACAAAAGTTGGACTGGTGGTGAATGCGTCAAAGACAAAGTACATGCTTGTGGGCGGAACCGAGCGCGACAGGGCCCGCCTGGGAAGCAGTGTTACGATAGACGGGGATACCTTCAAGGTGGTCGAAGAATTCGTCTACCTCGGATTCTTGCTAACGGCTGACAACAACGTTAGTCGTGAAATACGAAGGCGCATCATCTGTGGAAGTCGGGCCTACTACGGGCTCCAGAAGAAACGGCGGTCGAAAAAGATTCGCCACCGCACCAAATGTGTCATGTACAAGACGCTTATAAGACCGGTTGTCCTCTACGGTTGTCCTCTACCTCCTTGCAAGCACTCGGAGTATTCGAGAGACGGGTGCTTAGGACCATCTTTGACGGTGTGCAAGAAGACGGTGTGTGGCGGCGAAGAATGAACCACGAGCTCGCCCAACTCTACGGCGAACCCAGTATCCAGAAGGTAGCTAAAGCCGAAAGGGTACGATGGGCAGGACATGTTGCAAGAATGCCGGACAGCAACCCTGCAAAGATGGTGTTCGCTTCCGATCCGGCAGGTACGAGACGGCGTGGAGCGCAGAGAGCGAGATGGGCAGACCAGGTGCAAAACGACTTGGCGAGCGTGGGGCGTATCCGAGGATGGAGAGATGCGGCATCGAGCCGTGCATTGTGGCGTCAAATTGTTGATTCAATGTTATCTGTTTAGATGTTAACTAAATAAATGTAAAATGTAAATATATCACTTACAGAACACTACTATGTTTAAACTACAGTTGAACTAAAACATCATCTTTATTGACTGACTTAACTGACCACAACAGGTTCCTGAAAATTTTCAAGAGGATTATGTGATTATGTGGTTTGATCCCACGAAATCAGTTCGGAGATCGTAACGAAAGAGAGTCTCTCATTTGTATGTTCTACGGTTTCAAAAAGCATGCTAAAATAGGACTAAAACTTGATTGGCAGGATTATGCATGGGTATATACCTACTCCTTTGGCTTGGATTCAAAATGTATTTGATTTGGACTTAGAAAGTATTGGCTGTGTAATAAATTTGAATTTTAGTTGTGTTTGGTTTGAAATTAGATTACAACTCACCCTTTTTAGGTTATTAAATCTACGTTCATGCTTGCAGAGTTGTGAAAGCCACTTATCAATTACGGGCACAGTTCATCAGATTACACGTAAATTACTCAATTCTACTTACCTAAAATTCTTAAATGCTCTACCATACCGGCAAACATTTCAGGGCGTATTAGTTTTACAAGCGGGTGTGAACCACAAAACCGAACGCATTAGCTAATTTTGATGAATCATTATCCGTATTTATGCCGCCGGCTCATTACGGCCGGACGGATCATTGAAGGGGGCCGTCATGAATTATAGCTTCTTGTTCCGTTTGGGTCTCTCTGTGGATTCTTCTTCGTTACACATCGGGTTCAATTTGCGTTTTTTTCAGCTCATCGAACGGATGCATCAACAACGTACGGTTTACGTTGTAGGATTGATTTTAGCTAGGGTAATTACACCAAAATTTGTTTTTGTTTTTTCTATTGATTCTCCAACAACAATGTTTCTATTTTATGATAAATTTCATAAAATTCTTTAGTTTCTTCAGACCATGGCTTCGAAATGGATTATCAATTCAGAAATAGTTCATTTACCCTTAGCAAAAGTCCACGTGCAAGTTTGTTCAAATCTCCTGCACGAGACCGAACCGGACGGAGCAAAGATAAACAAAAATTTCGCTTTCGCAGATTACGAACTTTCCGCCGAGCCGGCATTTGTGCTGCTGCACTGCACTACTCGACTCCGCAGCTGCTGCTACTGGCTACTACATACGATTTGTTTTCCCGGCAGCATTTGATTTTTTATGGGTTTTACTGCCGTACCATTTTACCTGATAGCTGCTACCTGCATGTGTACGTTGTTTACTTTGGACAGTGCGGCAGAGCGCATTTTTTGATTGCTTTCCATGCTAAAACAAACAAAAACGCAAATAACTGGATCTTGGGCAGCCTTATGTCACTGCTGCTGTGCGAATAAATGGCAGCTATTTCGGGCACTTTCACTTAAATTAAACAAACGAGTAAACCATACTCGTCAATGGATTGGCGGGCCTGCAGTGCAGTTATGCATGCAGACATCTCTGAAACGCAAAAGGTGCTCGATCTCACGAATCGGCTCGTTAAAGACAATGTCAGACATGTGCACTCGACTTGATCTGTGCAAGTCTTTTATTCGGACTAATGGACAGGAATGCAATTGAGCAGATTCGTGTTTCGTAGAGACGAATTAAATCCAGACGGTTTGCGGGTTTTATGTTCTTCGAAATCGTTTCCTCTTGTCATAGTAAATAATACGGATGCCTAGAAAAATGCTTATTTGTAACTGAATCATTGGTTTGAGAAACTGCATAAGTCCATTTTACACAATTCCGAGAAAACAACAAAAAACTGTTTTTGAACAAATTGGTAACGAATCTTTCGATTTCTTCGATACGAATCAATAGTTTTTGGTAAAACCTTGTTTGAAGAAATCCTAACGTGCATATTTATGACAAATGTTCAGCTTCTGATTTTTTAAAATTTAACGGTAAATCGCAGATTGGAAATTATATTACTCAAATGTCCAGGGAAAAAAGAGGAATAATAATATAATAAATTAGCAATGATTTGTCATGAATTCAAGAATTTCATAGAACAACGACTTTTAGGGGAAACAATGTTTTTATCCACTTAAAAGCTCTAAAATCACTTTAACATGGTCAAAACATGAACGAAACGAATCGCATTGTTCACAAGACTTGTAGAGCACACCTAAAGCTTCCATATAGAGGTTGTTGCGATAGTTTTCGGCATTTATATCTCTCGTTAGATTTTTTTCAAAATTGAAAATAGCCCAAAAACACTAAATCGACTTGAGCCACCTCAAAATTTTATCCGAATTAGCTGAAAATTTGACAGGAGCCTTATTTTAGCATAAGAATTGTGATTCTCAGCTGACCGGATGAATTTTTGATACTTTTTGAAAACATGAAGAGGTCTAATATGTAGTTTCTCAAACAAACGAAAAAAAATTCATACACCTTTGAACAAAAATTTTTTTTTCGTATTTTTTGCCAGAATACGTATTTTTGGAAGAGAATTCAGAATATATAAAAATCTCATTTTGGCCAAAAATGTTACATATGCAGTTTCTCAAACAAACGGTTCAACTATTGTAGCCATTTTTTTTTGCCGAAATTTGCATAGCCGAGCGTTTGGTAATGGCCCTAGCAAAAAAGGAATAATTCCTATAATAATAATAATAATAATATATAATATATATAATAATAATTGCAATTATTGCAAAAAATCTCGTACGGAAGGAGAAATGCGGACAGAATGGTTGTTCTATCGGTGATCACAAACGTTTCGTGAAAGCGCTTAAGCGAAATCTCAATGCTTCGGCTAGGGATGTGTCTAAAATGTTGAATCTGTCCAAGTCTCATTCAGAGAACCAAAGACCGGGCGGGAATGCTTTCGTATAAAATTCGTACAAAGTACGATGGGAAAGTCACGGGCCCGGAAACAGTTCACCAAGATGCTGACGAAGCCTCATTGTCTTATCACGGATGATGAGACTTACATCACGGCGGACTTCTGGCAGCTTCCGGGGCTACTGTTCTTCACAGCCCAGCACAAGTTTGGTGTTCCGGAGGAAGTCTGGAAGCGAAAGTTTGCCAAGAAGTACATTATTTGGCAAGCGATCTGCCCATGTGGCAAACAGAGTGCGCCGTTCGTGACCACCGGGACTGTAAACGGGGAAAACTACCTCAAGAACTGTCTACAAAAGCGTCTGCCAAGGGCCCTACGGTATTCTGGTCGGATCAACTACTATTCAAATATTGTGCTGGAGTTGTACGAAACGGGGTCACATTCGTACCTGAGGAACTAAGGTCCCTCGAAAAGTGCTGAGCTATTATAAACCATATGTTGCTTACCAGCTTACTACTAAGTACCTAATGGGTTATATTCTATTGTCTAAAAATTTGAAAGGGATCGATCAATTAGGTAATTTTCTACAGCGTTTTTCCCCGTGATGCAATTTGATGTGGGCCACCCTTTATTTCTGAACATCTCAGCTACACATTTGTTTTACTGGGTTTCTTCATTTGTGCAGTCAATTTTCAGCAAAAATAAAATAAATCTTTATGGTTAAACAGCCAGGATTATCTTCTTGCATCGGTTTAATACTGATTCCATCACAAAGAGTTATTTCATTTTACTAATGTTTATTTTCTTTTCTATTGCAGGTGAGTTCTCCAGTATTAAAACCTTGGAAATTCTTCAAACGGTAACAAATTTAATTGTTTAAATTATTTCTTACTAACTGTTCACACGCGTGTCAATTGAAGCATTGGGATCTTTTAAGGGAGCGATTTAACTTTGGAGTGAACGATTTTTAAAAACCCAGATTGATTCGCCTAGCGGTGTTTGTTTTTTTTTTCTATATTAGATATTTTTTTCAATTTCATCGTCGCGGCGCAGTAGGTGATGTGAGTTCTGTTGTTTACTTTTCTGCCTCTCCGGGAATGTGAGGTTGATTTCAAAGCAGGAAGAAAATAAAAAAATGATATATAAAAACATCACCTTCATCCAGTGCTGCCGAATATTTACAACCCTGCAAGGAACAAACATAATATTTTTCCCCTGATGAAGACACCAACCCCGTGTCGAAACGTTGGACAAATATAAATCTTGTTTTAATCCTTAAAGACTGCGTAGCCGTTTTAAGTTAAAATAACAATAAACAGTTTTTTTTGTCTTTATTTAAGAGACTTGCAGCCCGAGGCTGGCTCGTCTCCGACAATAAACAGTCGATCATTCAAAAGTACAAAAAAAAAACATTTTTTTTCGCTTTTGAAAAAAAATCCATGCAGGGACCCTTGGGAAAAATGGGGAAAAACAATGTTTCTTCAATAACTCCGGAACGCAATGGGCGATTGGGCCAATTTTCAATAGCGAAAAATTAGGAAGGATTCCGCGTCGAACGCAACCTGTTGCAAGCAAATCGAATAAGACTAAGTACAAAAAAAAGTGTGTCTCATATTTTTTTGTACACACACACATACATACACCTGTGTTCAGAATAATAGCACCGGAAGCCGTTTTTCATACAAAATGGTCAACTTTGACAAACTGTAACTTTGTCGGGGGTTACTGCTCCAACGGATCAGACACAAAAACGGAAGAGACAGTCTCCAGGGGATGAGCTCCTTGGGGGCCGCTCCAAAACGCGGAGGCTTACTACCCTGAACAAGGGTAGTGGGGCTGGGAAGCTGAACCCCGGCCAGGTACCTTCAAAACCGGAGAGGAAGGACCTGGAAAGGTCCGTCCACCCAAGAAAGACGGTGGTAACGGGTTACTCCAGGCTGAGAGCTCTCAGTCGCACCAGACCAGGAAAATAGAGGGGGATGACGCCTCCTGGACCTTGGTCAAGAACAAGAGGAAACCGAAGACGTCAAGGGCCGAAAAGAAGGCCCAGGCGATTGAGGGTAGCAAGATGTCTAGGGTAGGCGCCAATCGCTCCAGGGGCGATGCCCTAGTCATCACGACGGACGAGGCTAAGTACTCGGACGCCTTTTAAGGCGGTGAGGAGTGACGTTAAGCTCGGTGAACTCGCCGCCGACGTACGTCGAATAAGACGTACTCGGACGTGCGATATAATCCTCGAGCTGAAGCGGGGCGTCTCGCAAAAGGGCGCCGCCTACAAGGTGAGGGCACTCACGACGGAGGTGAATCTAAGGGTTAAAGACCTGGACGAGATCACCGAAGTCGAAGAGCTCGTCACGGCACTGCGGCGACAGTGTGAAGTGGAGACGCCCACCGCAGCCGTTCGGCTATGGAAAGGTCCGGCAGGGACGCAGGTAGCATTGGTTCGGCTATCTGCAGCGGACGCCTCCAACGTAGTCAAGTTAGGGAGCGTCAATGTGAGATGGTCGGTGTGCCCTGTGGGCATATACGAGCAACCAGAAGTTTGATTCAAGTTCCTGGAACCGGGGCACAAGCAATGGGACTGCAAAGGCCCTGACAGAAGCAAACTCTGCCGATGCTCCGGATTGGAGGGACATAAGGCACAATGCTGTACGAACCCTCCCAATTGTTTGATTTGTTCCAGCAAAGCTGCGAACAGCAAGCACCCCACGGGGGTTCGATATGCCCGGTGTGCGCAGGTTTAGAGGAAACGGCGGAACACGTGTTATTCGTGTGCCCACGTTTTCGCGCAATGCGTGACCACATGCTTGCCACTTGTGGTTTGGACACTACCCCGGACAACCTAGTTCGGAGGATGTGTAAAGATAAAGTTGGCCGGAACGCTGTTTTATCGGCTATCGTCCAAATCGTCTCGGAGCTACACAGAAGGTGGCGCGTGGTCTCGAGGAATGGCTAGTTCAGGCGCAAACAAGAGGTGGTCCAAGGGTTCGGAGTCGGCTTCATGGGTCATACCGGTGCCATGTAGTCGAACTCGATCCTTACATCGAACAAGTGGCCGCGCGAAGAACAACATGGTATCGTCGCTTTCGCGGCGTCGGTCAACCGAGTGGGTTCCGTGCCCGAGGACGGAAAGGAGTCCTCGTCAAGGCTGGGGCAGTCGTAGGAACCGCGTCGGCAAGTCCCTCTGTGTGTTGGCGAATAGGTACTATCGCAGAGAGGTCAATTTGGGGAGCACGCGGCATAATAATTCTTGATACCAGCCGTTCAGAGGGAAGCAGGCGCGAAGTCGACCACCTTCCGAGGACATAGGGCGTAGTAAGGCCACATGGAAAGCCGGCAATGCGCTGGCACGATACCATGGTGTTCTTCTAAAAAAGCGAGTCACGGTGTTCGGTGCTGCAAGCACATGCAGCTAACCTCGAGGGTGCGTTATGCACTGGCCCCCCTTTGAAGCATTACTTTCTGGTTGTACCGAAGAGACTATGTGCTTGGCGGCAATGAAAACGGTTTAGCGGGTCGGGGATGTAGTCCTGCTTCCCTCGTTTGCTGTTGGAGGTGGTCCCCAATGTCTGTTGAGCAGATTCCCCCTCCATTGCTTAGGAAGAAAAAAACACACACACACACACATACAGACATCACCTCAATTCGTCGAGCTGAGTCGATTGGTATATAATACTATAGGTCTCCTAACCTTCTATCAAATACGAGAAAGGCAAAACACTGTTAAGAAAAATATTAATATCTTACGAATGGGCAGATGGCGGCAGCTGAAATTTTGTCTGAACCAGAGCATTAGTGATTAATCATAGATTTAATCATGATTAATGAATAATGGGTGTTTTAATCATTATTCATTAATCATAATCATACAAAAAATACGATTTAATCATTAATCACTAATCTTTAATCATAGAATTTTACATTTAATCATTAATCACTAATCATATTCATAATTATTTTGAGTTTATTCATTAATCATCAATTTTAATCTTTGCATACATCGCTTTTATTCATTAATATTTAATCATTATCATATAATTTGTACACCTTTTAATAACCCAATTCGGAATAAAGGTTACTTGCTTTTTGATCACTATGCAAATTATTCAATTTGATTATTCATAATCATTAATCATTAATCATACACATATTGTGTCAACATTTACTCATGATTGGTAATCGTTAATCACACTCCAAACGTTTTATTCATTAATCATAATCGTTAATCATTGTCAAAAATTAATTTAATCGTTAATCATAATCATTAATCATTGTCAAAAACGAATAAATCATTATTCATAATATTTAATCATAAAGTTGAATGATTTAATCATAACAAATTTAATCATTCACTGGAAGCTTTATTCATTAACGCTCTGGTCTGAACATAGTTCAAACTTATATCTTTGATATCGGGAAGAAAAAAAAGTGAAGAAATGTGGAGCTTTTTGTAAGCGATTGTTCCAAATTTGGTATTTGTATGCATGTATGATTTTCATCAACATATTACAGAAATTCCGTTTGAAACGGATGTACGATATCTCCGAATTCTGCAATTTTGGTAGAATCATCCTTTTCCGAAATTTTTTTTGTTAATTTTCGGAAAGGGACGATTCTACCAAACGTTGCAGAACTCGGAGATATCGAATATCCGTTTCATTTGGAATTTCTGTAATATGTTGTAATATGTTAATTTGTCACCACTTTTTTTTCTCGATATCTAAGATATAAGTTTGAACTATGAATTCTAGGAACTTTTTTCAAATGGGCGTACATGATTCTAAGCTTGATTTTTGGAACGGCGACTGTGCTCATTAATTAAACTGTTTTGGTGAACTTATGTGCCTAACAGAAGGAATAGATTCCGATCTATCTGATAGTACCGTTAGCTGAACGAAATATGCTGAATTGAGAGAGTATTAGCCATTTCAAATTTCAAGGTCAAACACAGTTACGCCTATTTGAAAAAAGTTCCTAGAATTTCAGTTGCCACCGTCTGCCCATTCGCAAGTTATTCATATGTTTAACAGTCTTTTTTTATGCTTAATTTCAAGAAATTCACTAATAAAGCTTTCAAAAACCCTGGTAACACTTCACTATCAGCTTTATTATCATTCTCCTTTTAAAGCAGACCTCAAAAAAAAATTACCAGGGGTTTTACGCGAAAAATTAGAATAAAACCATTTTATCGCTGTTTCAGAGAAATAACGTTCAGCGCAGAAGGTTACAGAGCATAGGCGTCATCCACAAAGTACGTCACGCTCCTAGGGGAGGGGGTTTAAAAAATACACACATTTAAAAATTCCCCATTTCTAAATGATCTGGTCCTTAGTTGCTTAATGTTTGTTTCTTCTTTTTTTCTATTGAAGTTTTTTTTTCATATCATTATACATTATACAATTAATCCCGTGGTGAATTTCAAATTCATCGCACATGCTTTTCTACTCTAATTTCTGAAAGCCCAAATCTGATGCTTTCCAGAATTTATGGCTTTTTAGTATAATCACCTTAACGTAGATCGCCAATTTCCAGATTCTCCGAACGAAATCAGAAATCAAACTTGCCTGGACTATTGTTTTCGCTTTTTCTTCTTCTATCGAGCTCTACATCTTTTAACCAGATCAATGCGGTGTTGAGATACGAAAAATATCATTACGCCTGATTTGACAAATCAGTAACGCTCGAATGTCCTACGACTTTGTCTAAAAAACAATACTATTATTTTGAATTTTTGTTTTTTAGTTAATTCTAATAATTCTATTATATTCCACCACCTGTTGTACCTTTGACAGATACGAGCAGTATGGCCGTCTTCAGTGTCTCGTACTTGACTCGACTGCTCCAAATCAGTGTGCGATCGATCGTGTTGATGTTGTGCACGCCAGCTTGTCCGGGAGAAAACGAAGTAAAAAAAAACATTCCTGCATATAAGAGCAGAGTATTGTAGAAGCTTATTAAACGAAGCATATTGATTTCCCGTTGGATTGATATGAAACACGTTTTTTGTCTGCGTGTTTTCAAAATAACTTCGTTTTCAATAAATATTTAGTCGCTTACCAAGGTGACTACTCAGGAATTACTTTCTCAACTAACAAACTATTCCTTCCCCGTGGCGCTCACGGAGAAGCAGAGGATTCCTCGGTCTCTTGTAGCAATGAGTGTCGAATTAACTTTCCTCCATATATCCTAACTGACTGTAAGGATTTGGCCGGCATCGTGATTGGTCTTGATCGTTAATTAATGAAACTCCAAATCAAATACAGTGAGAATTGCTTTCTAATCCCAAGAAGACTATTCAGTTGGTGAGCTGTGCATATTTATTGTTTCTCGGCCAATCACGACTAGCAACTACGATGTGCACATTCAATGAAGCTAAGCTAAGAAAACATTGCTCGAAATTTAAACTGTGGAACAGGATCGGATTATCAAAATGTCACGAGTGACGAGATGTCATTTGACATGCATTCTGACTCTCACGTCCCAGTTTTATGTTTAGAGCATTAGATGTGTTACAGGCTCGTAAAAATATAAAAGTAATTTTCTTCATAAAAATGTTTTCGACAAAATATTCAAATGATACAAAATAACATTTTTCAACACTGGTAATGTTGTTACGTTTTTGAGATACCTACTTAATGGAAAAAAATGCACTAAATTTATATCAAGAGAATTATATTTGTGATATGTGAAAATTATTTATAAATTAATTAGTTGGAAAGTGTGTCAGCAACCATTGTTTTAGCTGATAGTCCTTCTCCTTAACACCATTCTTTCAGTTAGCAAATTGTAACATGACTATCTTCGTTAGGTCTTTTCACTGCAACATACAGGAACACGTCGCCGTAAAACTTGAATTTGAAATCTACATAAATTCGATTCTTTGAATTGCAAATGCTGAGAAGAGAGCCCCACCAGTCCAACCAATTCCAGATCAATCCTCGCAGATAGGGTCTGATTTCATTTGACGAACCATCTATCCATCCCGGGGACGTGAGTCGTGACTTCTGACTTAGCCGAGTAAATTATGCATCTGGTGTGCTCCAATGCTGGTGCAGCCAGTCAGGGACACAAACACACATTGTGTGTATCTTCTACTCCGGATGGTTGTATCGCCGTGTGTCACATCTTGTCGTTACTTTGCCGCTCTGCCACACACAAAACGGTAGGCGAAACAAAATCCATCTAGTTAACCGGTGTACCGTTACGAATCGAACAACGTTTACTGGATTGATTTTCTGGGTTGGTGGCAGTAACACCTTCGTTCCAACGTAAACATAGACTTGAATTTTGAAAATTCTCAAAAGGAGAGGTTCTCTTTGTTCACTACTTAGCATAAAAAAAAACTAAGCTGATTTTTTATTTCCTGTCGCGGTTTTTCAAAAAAATACTTTAGTCAAACTGATTGTCTATTTATCTGTACACAAATATTTTTATTGCCAAAAACTTTTCTTGCAAATTGAATAATTATTGAAATAGATATATAATATTGCTCTACAATGTTAACATCAGGTATTCTGCCCACCGTTCGACATTTGGGTCAGAACGGTGCATAGTCCGAACCTCTATGCAAATCTACGTTGCTTACATATGTATTAAGATCGCCATCATCCTACCGCTCTACACCGTTATCGCGTTGTCCAAAACGGCGTGCATTCGAGCGGGAGATTTTTAATTTCGCATGATTACACACCAGTTTAGTTGGCTGGTTGTCGCCTTTCTCACGTTGATCAACCTGGCTTCTTCTGATTTCCTAATGATGGCACGTCTTCGAACTCACCGGAGGAAAATTGTCGTTCGTTGTTTCGTGCATGCAGGGTTGTCCGCGTTTCATTAATTGGAAATTTTTGATATAATAAATATTTTGAACTAGAATTTTAACTCTAAGCTAACTTGTTGTAAAATAAAATGTAGAAACTATTTTCAGTAATATAAATTACTAATAACATTCAATAAAGTAAAAATGAATGATTTTTAATTAAAAAAACAATTGGTGACTTTGATTTTCAAAGGAAACCTATGTTAGAGCTGTATTCAAATGTATGAAGACCCTTTTAGTAGTATCAATCGTTATTTCGCTTGGTAACTAAAAGAAATGCCATACACTAATAAAAATCCACACATTTTTAATGGCAAAAATCTAAAGAAATTTCCAAATAAATTTTATGTGTGCGTTAATAACCACCCGCTATAGGAGAATCCACATAAAGGTTATTAGGTAATAATGGTTATGTGTGTTTCCACATATATGCTATGCGAATTCACATAGCCGTTATGTGGTAAATGCTATAGTCAAAATTTATGTGTGCCACACATAATGGATATGATTGGATTTTTGTCAGTGTACGATTTATTTTGTTTTTTTATCATAGTTAGTAATATGTAAATTATTTTGAGATATCGCACGCGCGCAAACCATTTTACGATTTCTCATGAATGTAAACCATTTTTAAGTTATCACACAAATTCGCACGTTGAAAATTTCCCAATTTTCCAACAACAACCCTGTTTCCATGCTATGCGAATGCGATGAATGCCCTTTCTTGTAATCGCGTCCTCGCCGGCTTCGTGCCTTCTTTTATGATGATGATGTTTCAATGTTGTCACCTCGAATGCGCGCACACAAGGCTGCGATTGCGAAACCACAATCGCATAATGCCTAAAGGGTGAGAAGGGCAGCTTGCGATTGTTTTTTTTAGCAAAAAGTTTGTATCTGCTTAGTGTCAGTGGTTAGTTAGTTAGCAGCAGCAGCTGTAGTTGTTCCAGTTTGATGGCAGTTTGTGCTTGTTTGAGCAGATGGCACGTTCCGTGGGAGTCATGTCACGTAACTCGGGGGTCTCCGAACTTGATATGGATTATTTTAATGGAAAACAGTTGCATGACAGCACGCTTGAGAATTAATCATTTCCAAAGAAGTTGTACGACTGGTTAGCACCGGCAAGATAGTTCGGTAGAGACAATTCTATTTTTGGAGCATGCTATTATTGGTATTGTATTCTAAATCCGATTATCTATGCGTTATCATAATTGAAATCTTTTGAAACATTGAAGCTTGTTATTCTTCAGAATGTAAATAAAGTAATAACTACTTTGTGACAGGCTCATCTACCTCATTATAGAAGCTACATTTTTGAAATGGGTTGTACAGTGGACTTTTGACACCGTGTTTTTTCATAACCTTGTCCAATAGTTTCTTGTTTGAATTCGAGCAATCACGGAGTTGAAGCGTTGCAGTCACAATTGAAGAACACGTTTTAATATTTCTCATAAAAAAAACTCAAGCAATTTTTCCTGGAAATTTTGACGAATTTTCCGTGTTAATCCAATCGCCATCAGTAAGTGAACACAGAATTCCATCAGACGGTAAGCGCGGTGATTCAAAGTCGTGCATAATCTTCTTAACGGACTGGATTAACCGATTCAATACAGATGGGTCATATATGACCCAAGAATAAAACCAGCTGTCAAAATTTGGGTTTTGGAGATAAAGCGAAGCGGTTATGAGTAAAATGATGGTTTATAGCATCCAAGCTATCCCTGAATCACAACTAAATCGATGTTTTAAAAAGAATATAAAGATATGCGAAGTTCTCACCATTGTAATGAGTTGGATCAGCTCCTAGGGATATCACAATACCATTATTGACACTCTATAGTATTATCAGAATATCTACGACAGTCCAAAATGCCAACAAGATTGATGATCTAAATAATCCACATGAAAATATGGACACTATACAATATTTTCAAGATATCTATGACAATCCAAAATGTCCCCAAGTTCAATTCTTGATTATCTAACATTTAAATTAGCTCCTAGGGACATCATATTACCATTGGGGTCGTACACTTATTACGTAAGCAATTTTTCTGGATTTTGGACCCCTCCCCCATGTAAGATTTTTCATACAAATGATTTTTTATTTATATGGAGCGTAAGATATTGGCTGACCCGCACTCCCTCCATAAGTGCTTACGTAATATGTGTACGGCCCCATTACGGACACTTTATAGTATGACCAGAATATCTACAACAATCCAAAATGTCTTCAAGCTCAGATCTTTAATTTCGGTGTACAAAAACCTACAAAAACGGGTGCTGAAACGCAGCGGCTTTTAGGTTGATAGTCCGGCAACCACTTTGTATCATCGTTCTCCACGTTCTTTTTCCAGGAAGCCGCTAACCCTTCATCTACTTCTGTGGTTTCAAGCAACTCACTGACTCGGACTGCAACGGAAATCAGTCCAAAATACTTGGCATACGATTTTCATACGGGGTGAAGGCGAGACGGCCTTCAATGGCTGCGGCCTGGAACTCAAAGCGACGAATCGACAGAAACTTCTGAAGCTTTACATGAGTTTCCAATATCATCAATGCACACTCGATTTCTCGGATACTGGAGTACAACAGAAAGACGGTTTGAAGAAATGATGAAACAAATTTGAAATGCACTAACTGTTGCGGGTTCGACTGGGTTCGATTCCCGGTGCCGGTCTAGGCAATTTTCGGATTGGAAATTGTCTCGACTTCCCTGGGCATAAAAGTATCATCGTGCTAGCCTCATGATATACGAATGCAAAAATGGTAACTTGGCTTAGAAACCTCGCAGTTAATAACTGTGGAAGTGCTTAATTAACACTAAGCTGCGAGGCGGCTCTGTCCCAGTGTGGGGATGTAATGTCAATAAGAAGAAGAAGAAGAAGAAGAACTGTTGCGAAGGTTGGGCTAATGCGGTGTGGGAACGTCGGAATTGTTGCACAACCATTCGGTGTCAATAGCTTATGGGTTTAGGGTCATTTGGTCGAATGCCGTTTGGCTGAATATTTGAAATATGTTTCCTCATTGAGTGTGTGAAGTGAGAAGTTCGAAGTAAGAAGTGTGTAGTAGAAAATAAGATGTGAGAAATGAGAAATGAGTTGTGTGAAGTGATAGGTAAGAAATGATAAGTGAGAAGCAAGTAGCAATAAATACGAAGCGAGAAGTGTGAATGAATAACAAATAAGGAAAAAATAGAAGAAAAAAGATGCAGACAAGATGAAGGAAAAAGTAACAGCTAGAACAGCGGTTCTCAACCTTTTTCTTGAGAGGTACCCCTTCGAACTTTTGCATGATTTGAGGTACCCCCTCTCGAAAGTAGGCTTCCAATCCTCTTGAAAACATAAATTCCAAGCCCTTTGAAAGGAAGCTCCTTTAAGCTTTTGAATCCCTTTAGAGTAGGCTTCCGCGCCTTTTTATTAGTGGCTTTTGAGCCTCTTCCCAGTCAACACAAGATCGTTTATGATGTCACATAAGATGCTACAGTGGAGGCCATATAGGTACTTCCCCATACAATATGTACGTATATCGCCTCCACTTTAGCATCTTATGTTGCATCATATACGATTTTGTGTTGACTGGGTTGTAGAGAGGCTTCTGAGTTTCTTGAAGGCGGTTTTCGAGCCACTTAAAAGGAAGCTTCCGTTGCGTCTGAGCCTATTGATAGTATGCTTCCAAGCCTATTGAAAGAAGAATTCTGAGCCTCTTGAAAAGAGGCTGCCGAGACTTCCGAGCCTCTTGAAAAAAGACTTCCGAGCCTCTTGAAAAAAGACTTCCGAGCCTCTTGAAAGCAGGCTTACAAGCCTCTTGAAAGAAGGCAATCTAACCACTTGAAATGAGGCTTCCGAACCTTTTGAAAAGAGGCTTCCGAGCCTCTCGAAAGGAGCCTTCCAATCCTCTTGGAAAAAGGCTTCAGAACCTCTTGAAAGGAGGCTTTTGAGCCTCTTGCAAGAAGGTTTTCGAGCATCTTGAAAGGAGGTTTTTGAGTCTCTAGAAAAGGAGGCTTTCGAGCCTCTAGAAAAGAAGGCTTTTGAGCTTCTTGAAAGAAGGCTTCCGAGCCTCTTGAAAGAAGGCTTTCGAGCCTCTTGACAGGAGGCTTCCGAGTCTCTTGAGAGGAGGCTTCCGAGCCTCTTGAGAGGAGACATCCGAGCCTCTTGAGAGGAGGCTTCCGAGCCTCTTGAGAGGAGGCTTCCGAGCCTCTTGAGAGGAGGCTTCCGAGCCTCTTGAGAGGATGCTTCCGAGCCTCTTGAGAGGAGGCTTCCAAGGCTCTTGAGAGGAGGTTTCCGAGCCTCTTGAGAGGAGCCTTCCGAACCTCTTGAGAGGAGGCTTCCGAGCCTCTTGAGAGGAGGCTTCCGAGCCTCTTGAGAGGAGGCTTCCGAGCCTCTTGAGAGGAGGCTTCCGAGCCTCTTGAGAGGAGGCTTCCGAGCCTCTTGAGAGGAGGCTTCCGAGCCTCTTGAGAGAAGGCTTCCGAGCCTCTTGAGAGGAGGCTTCCGAGCCTCTTGAAAGGAGGCTTCCGAGCCTCTTCAGAGGAGGCTTTCGAGCCTCTTCAGAGGAGGCTTTCGAGCCTCTTCAGAGGAGGCTTTCGAGCCTCTTGAAAGGAGGCTTCCGAACCTCTTGAAAGGAGGCTTCCGAACCTCTTGAAAGGAGGCTTCCGAGCCTCTTGAAAGAAGGCAGCCTAACCACTTGAAAGGAGGCTTCCGAGCCTCTTGAAAGGAAGCCTTAGTACTGCTTGGAAGAAGGCTTCCGAGAGGCGTAAAAGGATGCTTCTAATCCTCCTCGACGAAGCAACCGAGTTTTAGTGAAAAAACAATCATTTTGTTCATCCGACGGTTAGTTCGTTTGATCTTTTGTTCCGCAGCCCTTCATACATTGTGCTGGTTGCGGAAGGCAGGATTCAATTGGGATTTATTGATCGCATTACATATTATGCACAATATAAATTTTTGAAATAGAAAATACACAATTTAAAAAAAAATTATCAATGAATTTTGATTGAAATTATAATATGTCCGCCATTACGCATTTTTGTCCGAGGTACCCCCTAGGGCCAGCGAAGGTACCCCCAGGGGTACATGTACCCCAGGTTGAGAACCGCTGAGCTAGAAGGAAGCAGGTAGAGGGAAAAAAAGAAGAAGAAAGATTGAAATGAAAGGAAGAATTAAAAGGAAAAGCGAAGATGGAAGAAAACAAAAAGAAAGTAGGAAGAAAGATAAATGAAGAAAGAAAATGAAAAAGAAGGCAGTAGGTAGAAGAAAGATGGAAGAAGGAAAGAGGGAAAAAGAAAGAGAAAGATGGAAGTAAAAGGAAGAATGAATTGAATGAATTTTGGAAAAAGAAAAGGAAAAGATGGAAGTAAGAAGAAGAAAGTAGGAAGAAAGATAAATGAAGAAGGGAAAAGAAAAAGAAGGCAGTAGGTAGAAGAAAGATAGGAGAAGGAAAGAGGGAAAAAAGAAGAAGAAAGATGGAAATAAAAGGAAGAATGAAAAAAGAAAAGGGGAGATGGAAGAAAGAAGAAGAAAGTAAGAAGAAAGATAAATGAAGAAGGAAAAAGAAAAATTAAACAGATGGTAGAAGAAAGATGGAGGAAGGAAAAAGAAAAAGTATAGAGAAAGAAGATGGAAGAAGGAAAACTTAAGAAGGAAGAAGAAAAAGAAGGTAGTAGAGAGAAGAAAGATGGAAGAATGAAGTAGGAAGACGAAAGATGGAAATAGGAGTAGAAGAAGTAGAGGGATGGAGGAATAAAAAAAAGGAACATGAAGAAATGAAGGAGAAGGAACATAAATAAGGAATAATTTCTTACTTTTCAATACTCATGTCTTATTTGCTTCTCTTATATCAAAAAGTGGGATTCTTAGTTCTCAACTCTATCTTGGCAGTTTTCATTTATCGCTTCTTGGTTCTTATTTCTGACTTCTCATTTCTCACCTCTCACTTCTCATTACATGAAACCTTCAAATAACGTACACTAGATATAACGTACATTTTTTCCCTATAAAAAATATGTTTGAAAAAATTGTTTTAAATATATGTCTAGGGATCAAATCATCTTTTAGAGTTTGAGTTTATCATTCAGATACATTATTTTTCCTCTGTTAGCTTGCACTGAAGGTACTATTCTGAGCACAAGCACGATGGGGCTCGTGACCCACCAAAGTGAATATTTTCCCTGAAATTAAAATATGCCAAAATAGTTCTGAAAAATAAACAAATTTATCCATTTTTTTATAAATTTTGGAGAAACTCTGTAAAGATTTCATCGGAAACTGCAATAAGATGTTCCATCTGTAATTCTTTCAGAAAACAACAAGAGTTCCTTTGAAAATAACTCTCCAAAAATTCCTTCGGACATTCCTCCAGGGATTCTATCGAAAAATCCATCAGAAATTACTTTGAAAATTTATCAGACATTTCTTCGCAGTTTCCTACTGCAAATCCTTTAAAAACTCTAGTAAAAATACTAGGAGGTCCTTTGGAATCCTCCTCAGGAATTCTTCCGAAAATAACTTCCTATGAAGATCCTAATCGAAGGAGGAGTTTCCAAAGGATTTCCTCGAGAAATTTCTTAAAGAATTCGTAATGAAACTTTCAAAGAAATGTCAATAGGAATTTTCAAATAAATGTCTAATCTAAATGTATTCTCGAACGTAATCCTAAAGGATTTTTCAAATGAAATTTGGATAAACAATTAAATGATTTTCTGAAGAGATTGTCGAAATCAATTCTAGACATTTTAAAATTTTTGGAAGAGTTGCTCAAGAAATTTTCGGAGAAATGTCCGAAAAATCACGAAGAACTTTCTAAAAAAAACTTCCAAACGAATTCCTGGAGGAGGTTCTGAAGGAATTCTCGAGGGAAACTTTAAAGAAATGCAAATTTCTTTCGAAGAAATTTCTTAAAAAATTACTGGAGAAATTGTTGAATGAATGTCCAAAGGAATATCTGGAGATTATGAATTTCTGGTGGAATACACAAGGCATTTTCAAAAGAATTCTTAACGGAATCTCTGAAGCATTTCTCCAAAAATTTCTGAAGGAATTCCTAAAAAAAATCGAAAAAATTCCTAAAATAATTCGTAAAGCAATTTCCGAAGGAATTCATTATCGAATAAATTTTGGAATTTTTCTGAGATAATTTCTGGACCAAGATAATTTTCTGAAATAATTTCTGGACCAAGCTCTGAAAGATTCCTGTTTTGAATTTTAAAAGAAATATCTTAAGAAACTAATCTTCCCTGACAAAATTCTTATATCGTTTTATTGTCTCAGTCGATTCTTTAACTTTTTATTTTCCTGTTCGGGAGTGCTTTGCGAGCAGTACTAGATCTTTTGAACTTATTGATAGTTCTTCGACTTTATTACATGTCAAATTTCCCAAAAAAAAACCCAGATTAATCCACCTAGCGGTGATGGTGCCTTTCTCGCGTAAAAAGGTAATAAATGTAGCCTTTACGTTTACACCTCGATGATGTACAAGAAAGGAAAAACAGTTACACCGTCTAATGTTATGATAGAAAATTTATACTAGTAGACGACAGATGGCGCTGCCAAAAGTTTCTCGAATTTCCTATGTTCGAATTTTGACTTTCGGACAATTTCATAGTACTATGAAACTGAACGAAGAGCATACTTACGCCTAAATGCGTGCAACACGAGCATCTTTATAGTACGATAAAACTCTTAATGGGAGCCAGCCACGGATAAACTTTAAAAATATTCATAGATGCAAGGCATTTTTCATAACACATTATAGTTCTATGTGACTATGTCTCATCACTATTTTAATATTATCTATTTTTTGCAATTAGCAATTATTATGAAATTCAATAGTGATCAACAGCGTTTTAGTCTCTGTCGAATGCAACTTGTTGCAAGAAAATCGGTTAAGAGTTACTATGTGAAAAATTGGCTAATGTTTTTTATGGCATTTTGTGCACACACATACACACACACATACGCACACACGGACAGACAGACATTTGTTCAGCTCGTCGAGCTGAATCGATTGGTATATAACACTATGGGTCTCCGGAACTCTTATCAAAAGTTCGTTTTCGGAGTGAAATGATAGCCTTTCGGTACAACTCTGTTGTACGAGAAAGGCAAAAACATATTTCTTAATCCGTTAACCATTTCCCGCCCATGGTGGTTTAAGAGCGCCATCAAGTTTTGCAACTTCTAACCTTGATCGGATTGTTTCAAGAACAAAAATCAAAATTTGGGAAATCTTTATGGCTCCATTAGTTGCAGTCTATAATCAATTTTGTGTCCAAATAGTAAACAATTAGAAACAAGCAAGTAACTATTGATTTACAATTAATTTTTTTTTCTCGTTTCACACTTATTTCGATTTTACCAAATAACTTTTGTTTTAGCTTTTTTTTTCAAAAATTACTCCTTCTATTCTTTGCAAAAAGTCGTTGGCGGGAAAGGGTTAACTATTTTGAAAATCCAAAACAAAAGCTGAGTGCTGCAAATGTAAACCGGCATGAAGAGTTTGTTAACTGAGACTGATGTTGGTGTAAAATCGGGCGAATGTTTGGCCATACTGCAAAAATAACAACTTATCTTATCGATTATCGAGTATTTCAAAATAAGGTTGATTATTCATGCTTCGATATAACGTACGAGTTTGAAAACAAAATGTAAGTTATATCGAAGTTTACCTGTATTTCAATTCTCATATTTCGCTTCTCACATATCACTTTTTACTTTTTGTGAAGTTTCATTCCTCAGTTTTCACTTCACACTTCGCAATCATCAATATTCACTTTTGCCCACTCTTCACTATTCGTAATCTGGGGTAAAATATTTTAACAATTCAGCCAACCGGCATTCTATCAAATGGCCTGACACCAGTTTATAATAAACCAAAGCACCTTCAATTTTTGTAGAAGCAGCTGAATGAAGAAGGATTCTGTTAAACACACGTTTAACTATTTTGAAGCTTTCTCTAAGTGCAACGTTGAATCGGACGCAGATCTGGGTGTTCAGCTCTGTAGGTCGGATGGTAAAAAGAACGCATTTCCCGTGTTTTTTATCGAACGCTGAACGATCGCGCAATCACAATTCTTAGTTCTG
This sequence comes from Armigeres subalbatus, assembly GCF_024139115.2. Classification (NCBI taxonomy): domain Eukaryota; kingdom Metazoa; phylum Arthropoda; class Insecta; order Diptera; family Culicidae; genus Armigeres; species Armigeres subalbatus. Next base: position 105,247,997 of record NC_085140.1, read on the forward strand.
CTTTGTGTTCGTGAGTAAATTACTTTGATATAATTTCGATCAAAATAATTATTTAGTCGCTTACTGCTTAAGTCGCTTAGGTGACTTCCTACCTTCTATCTTCTAATCTAATCAACTATTCCTTACCGTGGCGCTCACGGAGATGCAGAGGATTCCTCGGTCTCTTGTAGCAATAAGGTGAAACTAATTCTCCTCTCCAAATCCTAAACTGACTGTGAGTACGTCGCCGGCATCATTTTTGGTCTTGAATTAATGCAACTCCAAAACATGTACCGTGCGATAAGTTTTCTAATCTCTATGTCCAACGTTGAAGCAGTCACTCAAAGTTTATGTAGATTCCAGCAGCTCCGTCGATAATTCCTCCTACTATCCTAGTATTCAACTCTGAATTGCTACGATAATTCATACAGATAAACGGGAAATCCTACTTGAATTCCTTGATTTGCTTTGAAGATTCCTCCAATAATGCTTTCCGGAATGGTTCCAGGAATTTATTCATTAAATTCCTTTTGCATTCCTCGATTTTCAAAACAAATTTCTCCAAGAATGCCTCTGACCTTATTCTAGAAATCTGTCCAGAAGTTTCTCCAAGGATTCCTCCAGGAATTACTTCCTCGAGTCCTTCCATGACTTCGTTCAGGAGTTCCACCACGACTTCCTTCATGAGTTGCTCCAGGAGATTTTGCAGAAGCTCCTTCAGAAGTTTCCCTCAGTATTCCTCCAAAAGTTTCTTCGTGAATTCCTGAATGAAGTATGTGAACTTTGAAAGAGAGTCCTGAAGGAAATCAAAAAGGAACGGGTTTAAGAATTCCAGGAAAAAATCCTGGAAGAATCATAGAGGCATTTAGAATGAACTTCTGTAAAATTTTCAGAAGGAACTCTAGGAGAAAAACCAGAAGGAATTCCTAAAAGAATTCCAGAAAGAACTTCTCCAGGGGTTCCAAGAAGGTACTCCTGAAAAAACTTCTTTTGCAGGAGCAGCTACTAAAAGAATTTCTCCAAGGAAATTCTAGGGAAAAAAGCTCATAGAAGCAACCCAAAATAAACTTGAATTCCACGAGAAGTGCGTTGATTCTTCAGACCAAGAACAATTCTACACCTCCAGCATGGTATTGGCATATGGTATTGTACTAGCTTTAAAGGGTATATTATAATTTACTCTCTGACCGCACAAAAAAGAATTCTCGCTTAACTTTTCAAAAGGACCTAAGTAACATTTTTTTCATGAATTAATTTGAGTACTGCAATCAAAAGCTTTCATGTTTTTCTGTTTATTGCGCTATTCTAATTAAATCATGAAAAAAATGTTACTTAGGTCCTTTTGAAAAGTTAAGCGAGAATTGATCACCCGAATCTAGCAAAAGTGCTGCATCCGATACGAAGCACGATCAATCGCACACCGATTGATTTACTTTCCGACCGCAAACAAATTCGGATCTCGCGAAATTCCTGCGGCCAATACGAAACACGATCGATCCACACTGATTGATTTACTTGCCGACCACGCAAAGAAAATCAGGATCTCGCGAAATTTTTGCGCCCGATACGAAACACGATTAATCGCGCTCTCATTTGCATTTTTAAAGAATTCCAATAGAGAAACTCCAGACTAAATTTGTGAACGTTTTTCTATGGACGTGCAGAAGGAAACGGAATGTGCTCTGTATAAAACTCGGATAAAACGGACATGAATCGTAGACGGAGAAAGAGGCGGATCGAAAGCTTTCTGGGTTTCCGAGTGAAAAGTCCAGCGTACTATACTCGGTGGGAAACTAAATAATGGCGCAGACGCATGAATCACGAGCTGTATGAAGTATACAAGCCTTTCTGGAGCCTTTCTTAGCCGTGCGGTAAGATGCGCGGCTTCAAAGCAAGACCATGCTAAAGGGTTCGATTCCCGGTCCGGTATAGGAAATTTTCGGGTTGGAAATTTGCTCAACTTTCCTGGGCATAAAAGTATCATCGTGTTAGCTTCATGATATACGAATGCAAAAATGGTAACTTGGCTACGAATGCTCGCAGGTAATAACTGTGGAAGTGCTTAATAAACACTAAGCTGCGAGGCGGCTATGTGCCAGTGGTGTATGTAATGACAATAAGAAGAAGAAGAAGTGTACAGAAGAAAATATTGTCAATCGTACACGGAAACAAATGCAGACCCACAGGCATGAATAAAAAATCATGAAATCATGAATCAGGTCAGTTCATGAAACCATGATTATAATTCATGATTTCAGGAACATTATTCATGGTACTAGGCAGTCCTCATCAGTCGACAGTATGCATAACCGGTTATACTTCGAACACTCCATTCCCAAGAAGTAAGATCGGCTGAGAGGTAGCACGCTGGACTCTCGCTCAGTGTACTAGAGTTCAAATCTCTTGTTGATTTTTTTTATTCTGTCGATCTTAACAACCAAATTGTAACGCATTGGTTGCATTACGCCAAAAAGTAATCATGAAATCATGAATTATATTCATGGTGTATTTTCATAGCATGAAAACACAACGGATTCATGGAATCATGAATTATTTTCTCATTTCTGGGAACGGATTTTTACCTGTGTACCAGTGGGCTGGTCACTTAGTGCAAATGTCGGAAGAAAGAATAGCGAAAAGAGTGTTCAATAGAAATCCTGATTTTATTCAGCAGTTCTTACCATCGTAAACGACTTGTAGTTTGCATAAATGTTTTTGCGGAAGCGCAGTGGCGTAGCCACGGGAGAGTGGGGGTATTCTGGTTTGGACATAACCCCCCCCAAGAAACAAAATTTTTAGAATAATTTTTGAAAACGCCATGGTACATGCCTGGTATTCGCCGACGAAGAACTCTCCAAGCGGTCTCAATCTGTTGTACAACATTCCCAATCCATACCTATGATAGTCGTACACTCCGTGTTGTCCGGGGCAAAACCGAATTTGTTCTACTCCAGGTCGCATCTGCCTCGATTGCACACAGCCAGCGAGTACGGGGTCTACCCCGGAGCCGACGTCCTCTTCCAGGTTCTCTGCTAAACATGACTGCTGCTGGCCTCTCTTCCTGCATACGCACTACATGTCCAGTCTACTGTTATCTGCCACATGCTATCAGCCTGCCGATGTCTGCATTTTTGTACACTTGGTACAACTCGTGATTCATGCGTCAGCGCCATTCGCCATTTTTCACTATGCCGCCAAGTATTGAGCGCCGTATTTTCCGCCCAAACACTCCGAGAATTCGACAGTCTGCATCTTTTAACGTCCATGCTTCATGGCCGTACAGAGCGACTGGACGAATCAACGATGCTAGTTTTGTTCATGTATGTAGGCTACAAGATTTTGACTAGCTATGCAAACTCGCGGCCAACGTCATTATCATATGTAATGAGTGTTCCAAGAGATATTAACAGGGATGGGATAAATCAAATTTTCATCGAGGATGAGCAACACTCTCATGCGATCACCTATTCAAATTGTCAATTGATAAAAACACGCTGGCGAGTGAGAATCGTTCGATAATTTTATATCGATTTAAACACTTACCGTTACTTTTTTAACTTATTGCTCTACATAACACTAATACATAATGCCAAACATCAGATTGAACTTCATTGTTCACATTAAATTTGTATTGGTAAGGATTACATTTAATTGATAATTTTGTGTTTATTCACACTTAAAATAAATCGCCGAATTCGGTAAAATTTTACCGAAATCTCAACAGCAGAACTGTTCGGTAAACAATTTTACTGATTTTCGGTGATTTTGACAGTTGAACAATGGAAAAAATTACAAAAAATCTGTAAAATAATTACCGAACAGTTCTGCTGTTGAGATTTCGGTAAAATTTACCGAATACTGTGAAATGAGCTAAGTGTGTTATCTATTGATTGCAAAATTTGAAAAGTTATCGCCAAGGACAACTCGCCTACTTTTCACACCTGAGAAGTTATCAAATGATAATTCCAATCATTATCGTATGAGAATGATTTAGCACAACCCTGCATATGAATTCGTCGGTAACCTTAAATCGCATCCCATCCATTTCCACCTCAGGATAAACACCGTTTGGATTGCCACGTTCTCTTCCAATCACCAAGAATTTAGTTGAGTTTATGATCGATCCTATTCTTTCAGTGTCACGTTTAAATGGCACGAATCCTCTTCCACAGTTCTGCGGTCAACATCAATGATGTCGATGTCATCCGCACAACCAAGGGCATGTAAGACTCGATGATGGTTCCGTTTCTTTGCACACCAGATCTTCGAATTGCACCTTCCAGAGCTAAATATGTTGAATAGCAGATTAGAAAGCGCATCACCATGCTTCCATCCATCTAACGTCACGAACGAATCGGATTTCTCACCAGATACTGTCTGATACTCAATTTGTATTTTTCCAGCGTTGCACGAATCAGCCTTATAAGCTTTACCAGAAAGCCATGTTCTAACACTATATGCCACAGTTCATTCCATTTCACTCAGTCGTATGCTGCCTTGAAATCTAAAAACAGATGACGAGTCCGCAACTTTTATTCCCAGAATTTATCATGGATTTGTCGCAAAGTAAACATCTGATCCGATGTTGATCGTTCTTCTCGAAAACCGCTTTGTTAAAGCTATGTCCATTTAGAATCCGGAATCATTTATTGTATTGCAGCGGCACGGAAAGTGACCGCTGCAAGAATTCTTTTACAGCGGTTTGTCTACCTAGGCGCCCACTTGCTGTGGTATAAATTTCACGAAGTTTTGTGCAGCGTGTCAAAAATTATTCCAGATGGAAGCCGAAAGGAGAGAAAACAGTCTGCACACCCACGTTGATAATCCTGCTCATCGACGATGAAAGCTACGTCAAAATGGATTTCGGATAGCTTCCTAGCCAAAAATTCTACATGGTGACGGCACGAGGAGTAGTTCCTGCGAAGTTTAAGTTTGAATTTTGGACAAACTTGCAAAAAAAAACGGATGATTTTGGCAAGGGATATGCAACTGTGAGGCAAAGACCTAAGTTTTTGTGACGAATAAGACGATGGACTCGAAGATGTACAAGGAGGAATGTCTCAAAAACCGCGGTTGACCTTCCATAAAGCCCATAAAGACCCCGTGAAGTTTTGGCCAGTTTTGGCGAGTTGCCACTACAGCCGGGAAGTCATCCAGTGGTACCGCGATAATAACGAAGATTTCATCGATAAAAACATAAATCCACGCAACTGCCCACAGCTCCGGCCCATCGAGACATTTTGGGCAGTAATGAAGCGGAAGCTTAAGAAAAGTGAAAAAAGTGGAAAAACAGCTCGGGTCGCGACTCAGATGACCAAAATGTGGAACAAATGTGCCAAGGAAGTTGACTCCGGAGGTGTGCAACTTTTGATGAGAGGAATAAAGAAGAAGATGCGAATTTTCACTAGAAACAAGAAGAAATTATTTGTATCAATAATTTTTCCTTGAAGTACAGTGAATTACCCTTGTTTTGATGTATTAACCTTATTTGTGCGTCAATCCGTTACCGAGATACAGATGATTTTATTATTCCGGATTCTAAATGGACATAGCTTTATTCGCCGATAAAGGTCTCCGCAAACGGACGCAGTCTGTCATACAGAACACGGGAGATCAGGCGGTGTAGGTGGTTTTAAGGAGTGTTATACCTCAATAATTAGCACAAACATGTCTGTACCCTTTCTTGTAGATAGGACATATGAAGCCATCAAGCCAGCACGAAGGCATTTCTTCTCCCTCCCAAATCATTTCAATCATTTGGTGGATTTTTTCGTTCAGTTCATAACTTTTAGAAGTTCGACCGGGATTCCGTCCTACCCTTGCGACCGGCCTTGCCCTTCTTCAGCTCTCGAACAGCTTTTCTCACTTCGTCTAGCGTTGGTGGCTTCACTGCTTTTCCATCATCCTCAATCCTGATTCTGTTTGTGCCCTCTTTGTCCATTCAACAATAACTCAAAGTGCTCCTTCCACCTAGCAGCCACTCCTGCTCCGTTGGTCAACAGATTTCTGTCATTGCTGTCATTGATCATGACTGGCGCCGGTGTGCTTTTCTTGCGCAAGGCCGGATATTACTATAATAATATATTGATCATAACTTTTCATTTTTATTCAATAACATAATCCTGTAGGTTTACTAAACTAGTCCAAAGGCCACCGTGGCAATGAATATGCCACAACTTGCAACTCAATACATGACTTGTGCAAAGAGGAGACCCTTAAAATAAAACATCGGAATGACATTCAAACAGTAAAACTGCTGGCAGGATGATCTGCAAACTAGCAAAATGATTAAAGTTGTTTTACCAGTAGCCCATTGACCAGCTCCAATTCAATTTGCTGTGGCGCCAATACTACCTTTTGTGTGTTGTGGATGGAAGTTTTCGCGCCCATGTAGGTTCGACTTGTTTTTGCTCGATTGAAGTTTTTCTATTCGGACTGCAGAGATGACGAACCAGCACGTTGTTTGTCCAACTGAACCATAGCACAAAGAGGGTTTCTCACCCAATCCTGTCCTGACATGCAGTATGTTATAGTGGAAAAGCATGATATGTCCATATCGCAAAAACATGCCAAGATTTAAAACTACTGAGCAAGTGGTCCATCACCCTACTTGTTTGGTTTGTTATTTCGCTACGATGATTGGATAGCAGTGTCCAAGTGAAACAAAAGCCGGCCAGACGGCAGCAGCCGGCAGATGGGCTCTGCCGGGAGATGCTCGTATAGTGGAACCTGCCAATGCCGTTTCAAATGACCATTTATTTTACGGTTCACGGCCTTTGGGAGTACGTTGAGTAAATCGGTCTGTTGGAGTTATAGGCTAAGACCACCATTTCGGTCAATGAGGTTGGTTGTACGAAGCGGGTGAAGTTACTAATCAGTCCAAACCGAGAACAATAGTTTGTTCCTCTGGGGTTGGGTTAGTAACGACATGGTCCGTTGTTAAGATGTTTACTTCAGCGTGACCATTGGCATACAAAGACCCATAAATGTGGATATTTAAAGTAAGCTGAGGATACCACAGTGAGTAAATAGATTTATCATATGCTATGATCAGAAAATCGATTCATTGAATGAATTCATTCAACATATCGAACTTTAAAAAATAGGTGTTTTAAAACAGAGTACATATCATTAGAGTTTCCAAAAATTAACGATCGCAATCGATTCGACCCACAATCAAACTTCATCTGTAAGCTAATCGTAGTTTCGTAACGTCCTTGACGATATTAGTTTTCATCTGGCAATCAAGCATGCATAGCTTACCTAATGTCTTAAGCCTCATCACCAGCCCCAGCAGCCACCACATCTGCCAGTAGTGTGGTGATGATGCATTAGGCACTACAAGACATTAGGAGATGATGTAAAACAAGCGCTGATTTTCGGGGCGCCGCCGGTACCAGATCGGCGTCGGGTTTAGCTCGCTTGCATGGCTGCTGTCATGCGGAATGTGAAAGTATTTAAACGATGAGTTTAGTTTGCCGACATGCACACGATATCCATACTACAACGTTCCGCGTAAACATTCATTCTATATAATAATATTGATACCTTATTATGAATTTCGCCCCGAAAACAAACCGGTTATTGCACGCCTGTGCCCGTCTTCGTGAAACCTGCTGACCGGTTGCTTATTGCGGCGAGATGTTTAATTGCGTTCCATTCCTCGAATCAACTGTCTTCTACTCTGTGCCGGGATGTTGATGTTGCACAGGTCTTCCATTGCGAATTGTGGGCAGATTATGGATGGAATTCGATTCGCAGTGAATCGTGCCGCAGATGTCGTCGTATGTCACCGCGATGTCGGTCAAGCGCCGAACCAGGGCGCGCTGACAAATGGTGCCCTTTTCAAAACGACAAGTTTTGCGCCGGCTTCACTGTTTCTGCTAGCGCCTAAGCCATCTTTTGTGACTATCCCTATCGATGAGAGTCTCTTAATTCTCGTGTAGGGTATGATGGGGCAAGATGGGTCGCCTAAGGCGAACCCTGAATATCTCAAAACAGAAACATTTTAATTCAACTTTTCAACATGGATCTATAAAAATAGCTCATAATCTATAAGCCAGAGGTATGAAATAACAAAAACTCCACTTTTTATTCCATTTCGAGTCATTAAAGTAGAAGTCTATTTTTCTGTCAATCAAAAAATGACGGGGTAATATGGGTCAAACAGCGGGGCAAGATGGGTCACCTTTAATTACTGCAATTAATAATGTTTTTATTTCCAATATTGAATTACACACAGATAGATAGCTTTATTGCCAATGATTATATTGAATACAAAATAATTTTTGAGCCCTGGATGAAGAAATGGCTCCACATTCAAAAATGTCTGTAAATTCTTATAAAAACAAGCCGTCTGAGTATTGCTTTCTTAAAGACAAAAAATAGACATTTTCAATAATCAAATTACCATCATTATGTAAGAAGTAACCTTAAAATGATTAAACCAGCAATGGAAAATATGTTTTGAATACGAACTATGCCCTTCAGTATGTGCTGACCCATCTTGCCCCATTTGTAAGTTCATGTTAGAATGTCTAATTTTCGATCAAATTTATTTATTTCAACGCAGTTAGTATAACATCACCTACATTACTTATAATACATTCACTATGTTACTAAAAATGTTTAAATTTTACATTGCTCGACGAGATTACACGTTTTATAGAAATTGTGTTTCGCATAAGAAACAATGCTGAAAAATATTCTACCTTGCCATACTCTACCAAAATGAAATTTCATCATCAAATCGAGTGACAATAAAGTAGAACCAAATGATTCCTCTTACAAAGTCATAATCTACACATTAAAATGTACACGATGCTCAAAAACGGCCCTGACCCATCTTACCCCGTGACCCATCTTGCCCCGCCTAACCCTATACATGGATGAGACAGTGTGCCATGAGCTACAAAAGCTCACGTAGCACCGATTCAGTGCGACGAGAGAAGCTAGCGCGCACATGAAATAACTAAGTGAGCGTGCCTCAATGTACGTCTCATGAGACTCATCTCATGCGCTAGAAATGCATAGCTGGCGTTACTTAGGCGACGATATTATTGAATGAAAATTTCCCGCCCAAGCTGTATTACGCATCTCCGCTGTTGTTTGCAAAGGTTTGCCATGGCAAACAGCGCATGAGCTGATCGCATTGAGATGTCTCAATGCGACTCACCAATGTTAATGTGAGGTACACAAGCTTCGTGAGACTCGCGCGCGCTAAATTTTATGTGCGCGTAGCAGTCGTTGCTCAATCTCATCCTTTTTTGTACGCGTGCATGATGTCTGCTATCGATGATGTAATCGGACTGATTGATGCTAAGGCTCAATTGAATTCAACGAAGGTAACCCCTCGGTACAGGCAGGCAGCGAACGGTGCATTGTTGTTGTGACTACTTAATTGTTAGTTGGAGTAGAATTTCTATTCACAGTTGTTCACTTTTTGGCGATTGAGCAACAATTATTTCTACGATTGAAAGAGAAAAAACGGTTTTCGACAAAAGCTTGGAGCCTATCTATAGAAATAAAAAGGTTTTGACATGAGTTAACGCACGAACGGATTAACCTATTTTCAAGATTTTATAATCGACGAAATTTTTGCTTCGTAATACATATTCATATTTAGGGAACGACATTTTGTCAATGGAATATTTTGAAAATTACAAAATTAGTGAGTTGGGAAGAAATCCACAAAACGATCTAACATAAATCGATCTTCATAGTGCAATGCTGCAAAAAAACTAAGTTTTAATGCCGAGCAAGACAGGATCTGTTCTGGCAGTACCCATTAGAATTGCATTCAACATTTGAAGACTTTTCTAAAAATTTTAATATACGGGTTTTCAATAAGTTCGAATACATTTTCAAAAAATGTTTAAAAATTGAGATTAAATTATTTCTTTTTCCGGTTGGATTTCCTTGGACGTATTGTTTATAAGGAACGTTTGTAACATTTCTTTTGGAATTACCTTTATTTCGTACTTCTTCACGAGCTTCAAACGTTTCTAAAACCCATCGCAAGCAGCACGCACGGTCTGCATGGGCATTTCGTTCCAGATTTTGAGAATTACGTCTTGAACTGGTCCAAGTTACTGACCTTGTATTCGTACAGCTTTAACATAATAAAGGACCAAACAAGAAAGTTAAGAGTGTTCAAATCCGGGAAGCTGGGTGGTTGCAGTCTTTTGTCCAAAAAGTCGATGAAATTGTCCCAATATTGGGCTAAAATCACAATTAATCGATCAATTTTGAGGTTAAGAGCAGAAGGAAAACAAACATATATTTACACATGCCGAATTGCACATCAGTGTGCGAGCGTTAAACGTCACTCATCTCTATATATACCGCTAACGCTAACACCGATACTAATACAAAATATGTACATTGGGCTTACAAACACAATAATCAAACATTTGTATTCGAACTTATTGAACACCCTGTATTTGCTCCAAAATGGTTGAAAAAAACTGATTTTTTTTGACAATTTAGATTAAAAAAAAGGCGTAGTTCATCTGGAGCTGAAGCACGTGACCTACCAATTTCAATATTTGCCTGAAATTTTATCATTTCCCTCGAAAGGAATTCCCAAAGGAATTTCCGAAGGAATTCCCAAAGGAATTTCCGAAGGAATTCCCAAAGAAATTTCCGAAGGAATTTCCAAAGGAATTTCCGAAGGAATTCCCAAAGAAATTTCCGAAGGAATTCCCAAAGAAATTTCCGAAGGAATTCCCAAAGGAATTTCCGAAGGAATTCCCAAAGGAATTTCCGAAGGAATTCCCAAAGGAATTTCCGAAGGAATTCCCAAAGGAATTTCCGAAGGAATTCCCAAAGGAATTTCCGAAGGAATTCCCAAAGGAATTTCCGAAGGAATTCCCAAAGGAATTTCCGAAGGAATTCCCAAAGGAATTTCCGAAGAATTTCCGAAGGAATTCCCAAAGGAATTTCCGAAGGAATTTCCAAAGGAATTTCCGAAGGAATTTCCAAAGGAATTTCCGAAGGAATTTCCAAAGGAATTTCCGAAGGAATTTCCAAAGGAATTTCCGAAGGAATTTCCAAAGGAATTTCCGAAGGAATTTCCAAAGGAATTTCCGAAGGAATTTCCAAAGGAATTTCCGAAGGAATTCTCAAAGGATTTGCCGGAGGAATTCCCAACGGAATTTCCGAAGGAATTCCAACGTAATTTCGGAAGCAATTCCCAACGGAAGGAATTCTCAACGGCATTTCCGAAGAAATTCCCAAAGGAATTTCCGAAGGAATTTCCGAAGGAATTCCCAAAGGAATTTCCGAAGGAATTCCCAAAGGAATTTCCGAAGGAATTCCCAAAGGAATTTCCGAAGGAATTCCCAAAGGAATTTCCGAAGGAATTCCCAAAGGAATTCCCAAAGGAATTTCCGAAGGAATTCCCAATGGAATTTCCGAAGGAATTCCCAATGGAATTTCCGAAGGAATTCCCAATGGAATTTCCGAAGGAATTCCCAATGGAATTTCCGAAGGAATTCCCAATGGAATTTCCGAAGGAATTCCCAAAAGAATTTCCGAAGGAATTCCCAAAGGAATTTCCGAAGGAATTTCCAAAGCCGGACTCAAAAACTACCCTGTCTTTTGTGGTCGTGCTGGATTCCTTGACGATGGCATGGTGCGGAATGTAGGAATGTTCTGCCGGCTCTGAAACTTCCTGCATGTGACCAAGCTATAAATACTCTTCCATGAATCGGTGGTGTGAGTACTTGGTGGTAATACAAACATGACCATTTTGTATGAAAATCAATGCCAGGCACTATATTTTAGACAATCGTTTGAAAATGACCTAACAAACCCTTCCAGATTGACAACAGCATGTCAAAAAATTGATAACGTTTAAAGCTAGCAATATCATGGCAACCAAGTGTCGTCCGATAAGATGGCAAGGACTCTCTGTGCAAGGTAAAGTGATAACTTGCAGAAACAGGCACACAGAATACTAAACGGTTGCAGTTGTTCACAACATGAAGGTGAATATTTTATGCTCTGCTCCATTCTGCAACTTTATCGTGCACGAACGATCAAAACAGATAACTAAAAACATCCAGGGGGTCCCGTAGCGTAGTTGGCTACACGTTCGCCTTACAAGCGAATGGTCATGGGTTCGATTCCCAGCACCTCCACCAAACCCTCGTCAGTCGCCGGATGCGCAGCCTATGCGGTGGCGTATTGGGGAGCGCCCGTACCGATACGACTGACAAATTGTTCTTCTCGGAGGCATTCCTCCAACAACGTACCCGGATAAATGACAACCGAACAATGCAACGATCATTGGATTCACGACACGGACAAATGGACGCAATGGACAAGCAACGACAACAACAATGAATAATGGAAAAAATCTAAAAATAGATTCTGTGTGGATTCTGGCAGCAAAATACCACAGTAGATCTCGGCACAGTAGCGGTTAAGTAACACAGAGTGCCTACCAAATAAAGAAAGGAATAAAAAATTAAAACATCCGAGAACGAAAGTGGAGATGGTTGGGTTACGCTTTGCGTAGTAGAAAATATTTTGGCCGTTCATGTTTCACGCAAATTTTTAAATGTTGAACATTTCTTCAATGTTTTTTTTGTTTCCTAGAAATCTCTATTTAATACTTCTTTTTACTGCCCTAATTCAATAATCAGGCTTATTATTTTTTGGCAAAACCTTCATAAAAAAACTAGTACGATTCTCTAGTTTTGTGTTTTTTGTTCTGGAGACTCGAGTAAGTACAATAACCTGAATGACTTTCTGTCGGTATAACAACTCGCAGCTCAAGCGCTTCTTCTTCTTCTTCCATGGCTCTACATTCTCACTGGAACTTGACCTGCTTTTCAACTTAGTATTCTTTTAGCATTTCTTCAATTAATAATTGGAAGCTTTTCTATGCCCGCGATTATTGCATGAGAATGTATCTTGTGTGGCAAGTACAGAGGATATTGGGTACGCTATGCCCAGAGAGTCGAAAATGTTTCCCACCCGAAAACATCCTAGACCGGACCGAGAATCGAACTCGCCATCTCTGGAACTGGCAATCCTACACCTTTGTCCGCAAGGCTATCTGGAGACCCAGCTCAAACGCTATAGAATTAAATTGATACCCCAACTCAGCCGAAATCCCTTCTTACGTAAATACGTTATACAAACCCTCGCTTCAGATCCTCCCCATCCATCAATAGCAATCCATTCATAAATTCATCTCGTTGACAGCAATTTTCCTTTCATTCGGTCCCAATTCCCACAGTCCCAGGCCCGATTCCGATAACAACAGTAATGCACATTCCACCCACGCTTGCAATACGAGCTCTCAATTCGATACCATGCTGGAGGATGATGCTTTATCAGTTTGCTACTATCTGCGACATTGTTCTAAAAATATTCTTTCCAATTCGCATCGCAGCATACCTACTATGGCAGATACAGTCAGTGTAGTCACCTACGTCATCGTCGCCTACTGTTCGGGTGTCATTGGAGCTGATGGTGAAATGATCGCCCGTGCAATTTGTCACTAATGAGAAACTGGATAATCGAAAAACATAAATTTTCCTCACGCCTGGTGCCATGTGCGGATGTGTAGACGGTGAATGGCGAAGCCGATCGCCGTTGTCCCTAATTGCAATTTAATTTGGAAGCCACTTTACAAATAAATATCATTCATATTAGATGAGGCTCTAAATCAGAGCTCAGTTGTCGTTATACAATGATGATGAAAAAAAAACAAATTAATTTGGTATTGAAAACAGTTGAATTGGTGTTGAAGAGTAGGAAAATTTCAACAACGTACATAGGAAATAATAGCAACCATTTACTCGATATGCTGTTTGACTACTGTAATGATTCCTTTGTATCGATTATTTCTTTTACACGAAGATTTGTCTAAATCGTGTATTGCTTCATTCGGAATGTAAACTTGCTACAGTTGTTTCAAGGATGTTATCGATCATTTAGTAATTCGCGTTCGATCATTTAGTAGTTTGTCAATAACTCATTCTAGAAGCTGCATTTCAAAATGTGTTGTATGGTTAATGTGATTATCATTATCCAAAAATGCATTTCACATAGATTTTGGCCCAAAAAAATTGGAAAAATATTTGTAAGGCTCTATGAATTGTAATAAATTTGTAAAACGAAGTTGACTTCTGGTCACATTATGTATGGTGGACTTCTAGTGTGAAGGTTTTTATACAGCACTGCCTAAAGGTTCGTTGTTAGAATATAACTTATAACGGAGCTAAAGCGCTAGTTGAAGCAACTTAAACTAAATGATTGGAATTTTGATATCATTTAGTCTAAGTTACTGAAACTTTAGCTATAACTCCGTTGAGAGTGGAATTCAAACAGCAAACCTTGAGGCTAGGGCTTCCATTTTTCCCGGGAATCAACTTCCCGGGAAACGGGAAATGAAAGAATTATTTCCCGGTATTTCCCGGGAAATAAAAAAAAATCTCGAAACTAAATTCAAAATCGTAGTTCAAATTTTGTCGTAAAATATGATTTCGAAAATATACATTCTACATCAGTGATTCTTGCTATTTTGTCCTCAAATGATGAAAACAGTTGTTGAATGCCTGAGAAAGTTTTTGTTCAGTTTGAAAAGCGTTAACTCCTTCTACAAAACGTTTGCCATGTCATAGGGATCAGCATCTGCTCTGGCTCAAAAGTAAGATCTGCAGTGTCCTGAAGAGCTCCGCTATGTGCTACTTTTCCTAATTTTTTTAAAACCTTTTTCGGGTTGCACCCGCATTTTTTTTTTCAGTTTTTGGACAACAACGGCTTCGAGAGATTTTCTTCTATTATCGTCAAAATATTCCTAACATGAACTATTCTTATACTCGACGACTTTTTTTTAGTGCATAGAATCTTCTGGTCAACTTCGAAGGATAAGTAATTTTTATTCATGTCGTCCACTTGAACACGTTTTCGACTTTGAATGTATTTAAAGCAGATGAATGAAATATTTGAAATGAGAATTCTTCCTTTGCTTGAAATGCCGAACAGCACCTGAAACGCATCAAATTGCAAAAGTTTTGCGAGTATTTGTTGTAAGACAGTTGTAATGATCGCATACTAAAGACCTAAAATCTGTTTTTCCATCAAGATCTGTTAGCCCACCAATATTATAAAATATTCAAATGAAATATTTCAGAAATATCTCAAAATACAAACGAGTCTTCGGAATATGAGTCTGTTCGGGAATTGAATCAAAAAGGATTGAAGGTCTTAAAATACCATTGACAATAATAAGACAAACCTGCCAAAGCGGTCACTGCAATTGCCTGAATATCTGCGAACATTAGTAGCTCTGCTGTTTCACCACAGACACTAAATTTTTAATTCGACTTCACAACGCTTACCGACGTTTGGACCTACTGAATTAACGTATAAACTGGTTCTTTGTCTCTCTTCAACACGTGTTGGAATGCACTAGGGATCCTATAATGAGAGATATGCAAATACTTTTCTAGACGATTTAGCAACGCTGTTACTTTTGTTAGCAAACGCTTCCAGCACTTGCCGCAGCGCAAAATGTTGAAGCTTGTATATGACTTTGTATTTGATAACATTTTGGATTATGTTTGTTTGTCCACTAACAGTGTTCAAATAAGCATAATAACTAAAATAAAAGTGCAATACAAACAGGCAAAACACGTCACATAAACTAGGGGAACTGCTCCGTTTTCCATCTCACTGAACATATATTCATCTCATCGCAAAACAAAGAAATACAGCACCAATCTCGTCGCTTCTTTTTGCTAACACGCGTGCTCACTGGTGAAAAAATCACAAAATAAGAAACAAACCAAATTCCTTTTCATTGCTTTGTTTTTGATGGGATGAAAATAGGAGCTATGGGATGAAGTGCCGAACCGTTCCCCTATATTACTTCTAGTCGTGAAAGTAAAACAAATTGTTTATTCGACGAAACTTTTCTTAAAATCTATCTCCATACCTCAACCTCGTCTCAATCTGCAACAATAACAACGTTCATTTGGCTCACATTTTGACAGTTCTCAATGCTCGATTGGTTTACAATGGCCGCTTTCGCATATCTCTCATTATAGGATCCCTAGAATGCACCGTATGATTCTGTAGCATTTTCAGTATGACTTAAATTCATAAACTTCAAAAGGAAAACAAATAGTGAGATGATGCTAGTAAAAAATGTAATTGATACCCCAAAAACCGTTATCATCAAATTAAAAAAAAATAAGACAATTATTACAAAATATTTTAGTAGGTTCATTTCCCGGGAAATTCGGGAAACTGATACACAAATCCCGGGAATCGGGAATCCCGGGAAATATGATTTCCCGGGAAATCGTTTCCGGGAATGGAAGCCCTACTTGAGGCAGAGTTGTAGAAAAACCTTCGCACTAGAAGTCCATCATACAAAACATTTTGAAATTCAACTTTTGGAATGAGTTATTGACAAACTACTAAATGATCGAACGCAAATTACTAAATGATCGATAACATCGTTGGTTGTTGTTATTTCTTGCTTGTATTTACTCATCTGAATTATTAACCAGCTACTACTTCTTCTTCTTCTTCTTGGCATTACATCCCCACACTGGGACAGAGCCGCCTCGCAGCTTAGTGTTCATTAAGCACTTCCACAGTTTTTAACTGCGAGGTTTCTTAGCCAGGTTACCATTTTTGCATTCGTATATCATGAGGCTAGCACGATGATACTTTTATGCCCAGGGAAGTCGAGACAATTTCCAATCTGAAAATTGTCTAGACCGGCACCGGGAATCGAACCCAGCCACCCTCAGCATGGTCTTGCTTTATAGCCGCGCGTCTTACCGCACGGCTAAGGAGGGCCCCAACCAACTACTACGTCTTAAAACAAATGCATTAATTGGTTCATCTATTTTCGCTCACTGCCGTTGGGAGTGCCATACTTATATAGATATGAGTTAGCACATTCGCTAGTTGATAGTCTTTTTATTTTGTTGACCGAGGCGAGATGAGCCAGCCTAGGGCTGTAAGTCTCGTTAATAAAGAGATAAAAAAAAAATATTTTGTTGACTTTAAACACTGGAATATTTCCATACCGGGTGACCACTATTTTCGGTTCAGCAGTTTTTTCTACATGTGCAGAAGAGCATCGTGAGCGGCAATCCAAAAATTGATTGCAGCAATTTACGAAAACAATTATTCACTAAAAATGGACCCTAATCAATTTTACGGTGTTTCTTTGGGATCCTCTAGAAAACGTTTTTATTATTCAAAATTGTAACGACGATCATTCGTATTGAGTGAATTGAGACTTATGTTTGACTTATGATTTCAATTTTGTATTTTTACATCTGAAGTCAAGATAATGCTTCAAGCGCTCTGGATTAATCGCATAATTTATTTTGGTTAATCCAGATGTTAGACGGATCTCCGTACCAACCCTGAGTAAATATAAGTCTTCTCGGTCGGTTGAATCGGTCCATGGCTGCACGTCGCAAGCCCCGCAGTCTGCGGAGGGTCAGCAAATCGTCTTCCACCTAATCGATCCCCCTTACTCGCTGTGTACATCGCCTTTTTGTGCCATTCGAAACGTTGTCAAGAATCATTTTCACCGGGCTATTGTCCGACATTCTGGCTACGTGTCCGGCCCACCGCAGTCGTCCGATTTTTGCGGTGTGAACGATGGATGGTTCTCCCAACAGCTGTTGCAACTCGTGGTTCATTCGCCTCCTCCATGCACCGTCTTCCATCTGCACTCCGCCATAGATAGTACGCAACACTTTACTCTCGAAAACTCCAAGTGCGCGTTGGTCCTCCACGAGCATTGTCCAGGTCTCGTGTCCGTAGAGGACTACCGGTCTAATGAGCGTTTTGTAGATAGTCAGTTTGGTACGGCGGCAAACTCTATTCGATCGGAGCGTTTTGTGGAGCCCAAAGTACTTACGATTTCTTGTCATGATGCGTCTCCGAATTTCTCTGCTGGTATCGTTATTGGAGGTTATTTGAGCCCAAGTACACGAATTCTTCAACCACTTCGATTTCGTCACCACCAATACAAACTCGTGATGGCTGGCCTACATTGTCTCTCATAAGCCTCTTAATATCATGTACCTCGTCTTCGACGTGTTGATGCCTAGTTCAATCCTTTTAGCTTCCCTTGCAGTTTGATGTAGACTTCCTCCATCTTACGTGCCATAATATCAATGTCGTCGGGGAAACCAAATAGCTGAATGGACTTCGTGAAAATCGTACCACTTGTGGCAATCCATGTCCTTCGTATTACTCCCTCCAAAGCGACTGGCACGAAAGATCATCACCTTGCCGTAACTCTCTGCGCGTTACGAAGGGATTCGTGAATGCCCATGAAATTCGAACTACTGTATTCGTACTCGATAACAATCAAGCCAATTCACTTGCACGGTCGTTAACCTTATTACTAATAATATTAAAGAAAAATTGTGAAACTTGGCAAATAAATGAATGGGGGATCCGAAATAAATGTATATAGAAATAAACTAACGCTACAAGACGTACATCCCTGATGGTAAGGCGAGTGGTTCGTTGGCAACACCAAATCCGGGACGAATATCTCGCTTAACTTTTCAAAAGGACCTAAGTAACATTTTTTTCATGAATTAATTTGAATAGCGCCATCAACATAACAACATGAAAGCTATTGTTTGCGCTATTCAAATTAATTCATGAAAAAATGTTACTTAGGTCCTTTTGAAAAGTTAAGCGAGATATCCTGATGGAAAGGTGAAGAAAGAGTGGAGAAAAGGAAAAATCAGGGTGAAAGTGTGAGACCTGGGAACAAGTTGGACTTATCGGACGTACCAACGAAGCCGGAATATGAGGATAGAAGCATGATTGAGAGGGAGGTGTATCCGGAAAGTTTTGGGAAGAATAATGTAGCCGGTTCCGAACGCCAGCAAGGAAAAGTCTATAGCAAGCTACCTTCGCAGATACGCCCAACAGTGATCGTCGTGCCCGATTCCAATCCGGTTTAGCCGGGTCCGTAATACGAATGTAAACGTTTTGTTCCAGCAAAGTTAAGGGAGCCCAAGAGGGAGCCAGTCAAGTACTCCCCATGTTTGATCCTGCACTCACTCTTGCTCCACGGGTCACCATCAATCTGGGTTCATCATTTGTAAACTCCAACGGCAGCGTGACCACTTTAAGGCGAAATCGGTGCTCAAGGACAGCTAGCACCCGACCTCGATCCCCTGTCCCTCTGGGAAGCCGGCGGGAAGCATTTTCGTTTTGGGCATCCGGCCCGGCCTACAACTCGATCGCTTGGACGCGGTAATCTTTGTCCAAGGACCTCTGAAATTGATCACTGTCCTCCTCCGGAAGCTGGCGGTGTACCTATCTCGTAGCTGTAAAAGCCCAGACCCGAATTCCGTCAATGTCTACAGCGATTGCTAATCCAGCTTAGGGCCCCAACTGCATCGATCGGCCGCACCAGTTACTAACCTCACACTAACTTACTCTAACATGAAAAAAATGTAAAATGTAGGGGGAATTAAGGCTTTGGCAGGTTTTGTTCTATTATTGTCAGGGGTTTTTTATGACTGATTATGCTCAAATTTGGCCTAAACATTCTTTGCATATAAACGAATATTGTGGCCAAATTTCATAAAATTTGGTCGACAAAAACCCCCCTGAACAAAACCTGCCAAAGCCGTCTTTTCCCCTACCTCAAATATTTTAATTGACATAGCTGATCTCGATAGGCTTGTTGTTATTGATGTTAAAAATCAACAGACCGCATCGTGCTTTCGTGCTGTGCGGTTCTTTCTCTCTTTGCTGAAGGAAGTTTTTAATACTACCCGAAGCTATTTTAATTTCAACGGTGCTTCTTAGCGCTATTTGTACCCACTGATCCCGTTACGATCTTTGCAAGGACCCGTGCCTTCGTTTACGTTGGACCCGTTTGCGGAAGAAAAATTCCGACAAGCGGTGGTAATCCTGCAGGGACACCGTTCTGGGAAAAAACCTCTTAGAAGGTCACGTCTCCACGCTCAGCAATGATGAGCATTAATAAAAACAAGAGGAAGGGGAATCTCTGAATTTTCCACTTCCTTCAAAGAAACAAGGTTTCCGTCCTGCCAAAGTGCAGAAAAAATAGAAGGAAGCTGGAGAATTCAGATATTCCTTCAAACTCTAATATCGGAAATAATTCTTCTCCAATCGAACTGAGCAATCAGTTCGATTTGATTAATGATGAAATTGAGCAAATCGAATACACCCGATTCTTTTTTTACACGGATTATTTTCACACGGCCGTGTAAAAAAAATCCCATGCAAAATTTTTGCAAAGTTGCTCCATTTTGCATGATTCGTCGAGAAATCATAAAACTTTTTTTACACGGATTTTCAAATTTTGAACTGAAAACTTTTTTACACGGAACGCATCCCCCGTGTAAAAAAAGAATCGGGTGTATACCTCTAGCCCAGGTGATTCGATTCATGCGAAAAAGCAAAGGATTCCGCCAATTGTGGTATCTGTTGCCGAGTTTTCTGGCTTCCGGAATGAGATTTTGAGTAACCTTCAGGGGATCAAGGTTTCATTTCAGATTGCTAGGAAGGGTGACTGCCGCGTTTTGCCGGGATCCTTTGACGATCGCAAACGTCTTCTTCAGTATTTAACTGAGAAGCGCCATAAATTCTTCACATACGACGACAAAACTTAGCGATTGTTCAAAGTCGTCTTGAAAGGTCTCCCCAGTGATGATAAATCACTGGATGAGATTAAAATTGAAATTTCTCAATTACTTGGATTTTCACCAGTCCAAGTAATTAAGATGAAAAAGAAATCCCACTCTGGTACTTCCCACAGGGGCATTTCTCAAGAATTTTATTTAGTTCATTTTAACAAAAGTAATCTAAATAATATGAAAAGTTTGGTCATGGAAGCAAACATTGTCACATGAATGCTAAATGCATGATTTGTGGTGGAACCTCTCACGCCAAGGACGCATGTCCTGTGAGAGAAGATTCCAATAAATTTAAATGTGCAAATTGTGGGGGCAATCATAAATCCAATTTCTGGGAATGCCCTTCACGCAAAAAGTTTTGAATTCCCGTGCAAAATTGATGACGGGAAATTCCAATAGGATCCCAGATTCGACGGGTAGAAATTTTTCAAACGCTCAAATTTCGAAACCAGTTACCGGTCGAGCAATTCATACCCACCACAATTCACAAACAAATTGTGCCGCTCGTCAACGGGTAGCAAGCACTTCAGTAAATTCCAATTTTTCGAATGTACCTACGTATGCAAACATCGCTGCTGGTAGACAAAATTTCTCTTCTCAAAATGAGGTTTATACCCATGTCCCAACGGAAAATAATGGTCATGTTGCCGCTGCAATACCAGAAAGAAAGCACTTCAGAGGATTCAAAACAAAATTCTGAAAATGATTCTGAAGTTGCCTCCGTGGTATAGTACCAATGAACTTCATAGAATTTCTAATATTGAGACATTGCAACAAATGTCCAACAAAATAATTTCCAATTTTGTACCCTTAGTATAAAATAGGTTAAGATTAGTTTAAGTTGAAAACATTGTAATTCCTACATGGTTCAATTCAACCAGAGGAAAAATTCTAACTGCCAGAGGCAATTGAAATGTAATAATAATAACTAAAAATATAACATAGCAAATAAGGATGATAGTGTTAAGAAAACACGGAACACCTAGTCTAAGAGATGAATGCATGTATTAGATAATTAGCAAATAAAATTCAAAAAACCCAGATTAATCCACCTAGCGGTGATGATGCCTTTCTCGCTCGTTCAAAAGGTTTGGAAAAATCTCAAATAACACCAATATGTGGATTGGTCTTATTTTTCATATTTGTTTATATGCATAAAAAAATTCTCGCCAAACGCAATTTGTTGCAATCAAATCGGATGAGCATAAGAGCAAAAAATGGCATTTTATTTTGTAGTTTTAAAATTAGTATTTTCGCCATAAATTTTGACCCAATTGTACGATCTGGCCAAGTTTCTATAGGAAACAATGGGACAAGATTCTGCGTCGAATGCAATCTGTTGCGAGCAATAGATGAAGTCTAAGTGCTAAAAAAGTGAGCTAGATTTTTTTGAACTCTTTTTCACAACAAATAGTAATTTGACCATAACATCTAAGCCCCTAGTCCGATCTGGCCAATTTTCAATAAGAAAATATGAGACATTCTGCGTCGAATGCAATTTAATGCGAGCAAATCGGTTGAGGATAAGTGCCCGAAAAATGAGTGACATTTTTTTAGCGATTTTTCCATAAAAAAATGGTATAATTTTCGATCCCATAGTCCGATATGGCCAATTTTCAATAGGAAACAACGGGACAGGATTCTGCGTCGAATGCAACTTGAGGCGAGCAAATCGGTTGAGGATAAGTGCCCGAAAAATGAGTGACATTTTTTACACGATGTTTTCGTATGATTTTGTGTTTTGGCCATAACTTTTGATCCCATAGTCCGATCTGGCCAATTTAAAATACGAAACAATGGGACAGGATTCTGCGTCGAATGCAACTTGTTGCGAGCAAATCGGATGAGGATAAGTGCCCGAAAAATGAGTGACATTTTTTACGCGATTTTTTCGTAGGATTTTGTATTTTGGCCATAACTTTCGATCCCATAGTCCGATCTGGCCAATTTCAAATAGGAAACAATGGGACAGGATTCTGCATCGAATGCAACTTGTTGCGAGCAAATCGGTTGAGGATTAGTGCCCGAAAAATGAGTGACATTTTTTACGCGATTTTTTCGTAGGATTTTGTATTTTGGCCATAACTTTCGATCCCATAGTTTGATCTGGCCAATTTAAAAAAGGAGATAGTGAGACAGGATTCTGCGTCGAATGCAACTTGAGGCGAGCAAATCGGTTGAGGATAAGTGCCCGAAAAATGAGTGACATTTTTTACGCGATTTTTTCGTATGATTTTGTATTTTGGCCATAACTTTCGATCCCATAGTTCGATCTGGCCAATTTCAAATAGGAAACAACGGGACAGGATTTTGCGTCGAATGCAACTTGTTGCGAGCAAATCGGTTGAGGATAAGTGCTCGAAAAATGAGTGTTATTTTTTACGCGATTTTTTCGTATGATTTTGTATTTTGACCATAACTTTCGATCCCATAGTTCGATCTGGCCAATTTCAAATAGGAATCAATGGAACAGAATTCTGCGTCGAATGCAACTTGTTGCGAGCAAATCGGTTGAAGATAAGTGTCCGAAAAATGAGTGACATTTTTTACGCGATTTTTCCATATGAATTTGAATTTTGGCCATAACTCTCGATCCCATAGTCCGATCTGGCCAATTTCAAATAGGAAACAATGGGACAGGATTCTGCGTCGAATGCAACTTGTTGCGAGCAAATCGGTTGTGGATAAGTGCCCGAAAAATGAGTGACATTTTTTACGCGATTTTTTCGTATGATTTTGTATTTTGGCCATAACTTTCGATCCCATAGTTCGATCTGGCCAATTTCAAATAGGAAACAATGGGACAGGATTCTGCGTCGAATGCAACTTGTTGCGAGCAAATCGGTTGAGGATAAGTGACCGAAAAATGAGTGACATTTTTTGAGTAGTTTTGCGCACACACACACACACTAGGGTGGCTCAAAAAACACTTTTTCAAATTTTTTGATGGGCCGCCCTTTCATTCGGTTCTATTTGATGCCCTGATGCTCTGGACAAAATTTCAGCCAAATCGGTCAATGTTTGGGTGGTGCTAAACTCGTTGGAAGTTTATATAGAAAAATGTATGCAGAAACATCCAAAAACAGTGATTTGCAGTTGGACGGCACAATTAATTTACAATCAAGAACCATGATACTCATTCAGTTCTTGTAGAATTAAATACAGAATGTTATGCTGAAAACCGCGATAAGATTAGAGTTTATTATGCAAAGATATTAGCATTTTACTGGAGTGTTGTAGGGGTGAATTTATTTCTTTTCAAAGGTAAAAGAAACGAAATTTGTTTAAACCACACTTCAGAGAAATGCCAATAACTTAGCCGCGCAAATTCTAATTTTCTCGCGGTTTTCTGCATAACATTCTGTATTAAATTCTTCAGATCTGAATGAGTATCATTGTACTTCATCGTAAGTTGTGCCGTCCAACTGCGAACCAATGTTTTTCAATGTTTCTGCATACATTTTTGCATATAAACTTCCAAAGAGTTAAGCGCCGCCCAAACGTTGACCGATTTGGCTGAAATTTTGTCCAAAGCATCAGGGCATCAAATAGAACCGAATAAGAGGGCGGCCCATGAAAAAAAAATGAAAAAAGTTTTTCCCATACTAATTTGAGCCACCCTAACACACACACACACACACACACACACACACACACACACACACACACACACACACACACACACACACACACACACACACACACACACACACACACACACAGACATCACCTCAATTCGTCGAACTGAGTCGATTGGTATATAACACTATGGGTCTCCGGGCCTTCTATAAAAAGTTTGTTTTTGGAGCGATCATATAGCCTTTACCGTATACTTAGTATACGAGAAAGGCAAAAAAAAAAAAGAAAAAAGATGTTAAAAATCAAAATAATTTTATAAGCAATTTTTATTCATCGATTTAAAATTATGTATAGCTGTATTTAGGCCGTTACACATATTTATTTAACATTTTGTCCTACTGGTCTCCGAAAGGTCAAGGGGGAGGGATAATAAAAAATAACTGTTAAAATAAAAAAATCGAAAAACTCCTCGGATTTGTTAAAGAATGTTTTGAAAATCCTCAAAATTATCCAAATTTTATTTTGTTGCCCCCACAAAATATTATTTTTTGGCAAAAAAATCCGAGGGGGGGGGAGACAAAATAGATTTTAAATATTTGTATCGGCCTTATTACAACATCATTACCCATTTTTTGCAACCATATTGATAAACATTATAGTCTGGCGGAAACAAATTAGAACAATTAGCAACCTTCTGTTCCCCGAATAATACCGATAAAATATTCATGACTTTTTTTTTCAAACATGCATTTAAGGGAACAGATAGTATTAACAATTTCTGCTTTCTTCACATATGATTGAAATAACAAAATTGATAACACAAATTTGATTAATTTGCAAATTATAATCCACTGTCACGTCGTGTTCGATTGGGACTTAGAAAAACTACGATTTATTTGATGCACTTTCGTACTATCCACCAGACTGTAATGTAGTTAAGTGCGCTACCATATTGTTCTTCCTATAGCTATTCTGATTGATGTGTTTATTCGCTCCATTCACACCTGACCGTTGCTTATTATTATTTGCATTCGTTTACAGTTCAAAAACCAGTTCTCACAGCTTATAACTTTGACAAACAATCTGCTGTATGTTTTATTGTAGCAGATGGAAATAATACAAATACCATATAAACGTAACTTTGTGGCTACTTATTAGAGCTGTTTGTATACTTCAAACAGGTGTACTAACTTACAGGGCTGGTAGCGAGTCACTTTTTAGTGACTTGATCACTATTTTGAGTCTAGTCACTAAAAAGTCACTATTTGCATCCAAAAGTCACTATTTGTCACAGGCTTTGCAAAAGCGAGTTGCAAACCAAGTGCAGGAGGACGTGGAGAAAAAAAAATTGCTTGATTTCAGGCGCCGCTCATTTTTGCAAATGGGAGTGTTCATTCAGTTAAAATTTACTGTACTTAGAGTCAATTTATTCTTCTACAATTAACTCCTACTGTTATTGAACAAATCTACCTGTTGCTGGAAAAATCGTATTTTAAAAATGTCTTTGTTATTTTAATTTCTTTTACTAAAGATTCATAAGCTTTGTGAGTTCAAATAATTATCTGGCTAAGATAAGATCATTATTTTACAGTTTAACGGAAAAATTCAAGCTCATATTAAACATTATTCATGGTGTCTACTACCTGTAAAAGATGAGGCCCCGAAAAAAACCTGGGAAGTATTTTAAAAGGAATTTCAGAAGGGATTTCCAAATGGATTATTTAAGCAAATTTTCCGAAAGAGAGCCTGTATGGACTTCCGAAAAAAATCTAAAGAAATTTGTGGAGAAAAGAATTTTCCAAGAATTCCTCAAAAAGATTCCAAAATAAATTTCCAATAAAATTTTCGAATAGATTCCCGATGAATAGAATTTTGAATGCAATTTCTTTGGGAATTTTAATGAACTTTCAAAAGGTTTTCTCAAAGGAATTTTGAAACATTCCAAGAAATCTCCGAACGCAAAGGAATACCTGGAAGATTTGCTCAAATAAATTATCTAGAAATGTCGGAAGAAGTTGCTGGAGAATTTTCCTTAGGAAATATCTGGAACCATTTTCTTTAGGAATTTAGGAAAAAAAAACTCCTGAAGAAATTAATTAATATTTAAAAAAAAAACCGTGAAGGATTTTCTGAAGGAATTTCTAGAAGAATTTTCGTGGGAATATCCGGAACAATTCCTAAAGGTGTTTTCAAAAGTTTTTTTTACAGAAATGTTTGAATAAGCTCTTAAAAAAATCCCAAGGAATTTTAAAAGAATGTTCAAACATTTTCCGAAGGTGATTCCAGTATTAGCATAAGTACTAGAACGCAAGTGACACTGTAACCACTGGTTATTTGTTGTCCATCATGTTGTAGGGCATTTTTGGTTTCTTCATCAACATCTTCTTCTTCTTATTGGCATTACATCCCCACACTGGGACAGAGCCGCCTCGCAGCTTAGTGTCAATTAAGCACTTCCACAGTTATTAACTGTGAGGTTTCTAAGCCAGGTTACCATTTTTGCATTCGTATATCATGAGGCTAGCACGATGATACTTTTATGCCTAGGGAAGTCGAGACAATTACCAATCCGAAAATTGCCTAGACCGGCACCGGGAATCGAACCCAGCCACCCTCAGCATGGTCTTGCTTTGTAGCCGCACGGCTAAGGAGGGCCCAATCAATATCGGTTTGATGCCTATAGTACCGGTACTTTGGCTTCGATTGGGCAAGCGAACAGGAGCGATACACGCATTCTTAAACTTTTTTATAACTCTATTTGCGAATTTCTGAAGGAATTTTCTAAGAAAATTCTGAAGGAGTCCAACTTTAAAAGAGTTCCTACAACATTATCGACAAAATTCCCAAAGGAATTTCTGAAGGAACTAGTAAAGAAATTTACAAAGAAATCCCCAAATGATATTCTTAAGGAATTGTCATAAGAAGTTCTGAAGGAGTTTCTGGATAAATTCTCAAATAAACTTCTGGAACAATTCCTTATGATGTTTTCTACCGAATTACCAAAGAAATTATCGAACTAAAATCCAAAGGAATTCCTATAGAAATATCCAAAAGGATTTTTGAATAAATTTCCAAAAAACAATTCTGAAAGAATCTCGAAGAAATTTCAAACTAATTTCTGAAGAAATCTTCAAAGTAGATTACGAAGGTATTTCCGAAGAGTTTTCTTAAAGTAATTTCGAAAGGAGCTCCAAAAGGAATTTCTGGAGGAGTTTTTAAAGAAACTCGTAAAGGCATTGTCAAAAGAATCTCTAAAGGAATCTCCGGAACAACTCTATGAGTTGTTGTCTAAAGTTTTTGTAAAGGAATTTCCGAATGAAATTCTGGAGGAAGTCTGACGCAATTCTAAGAATTTCCTAATAACTTGAAAGAATTTCTGAATTGATTTTGTGCCTGGACGGTCGCACGGTGTTTCTGTTGTCAAGTTTTTCGGTCGATTCAACGATTCTGGAAACCGCACCAACCGAATTAATTGGACTCGTGATAAGCAACGCCGTCAGTTCAATCGCCGGGAGGATTCCAAGCTAGAAATCCAATTTGCTATCTGGACGCTAAATCCAGATGCCGTTGCTAGTCCACTGTAGGAAGCAGTGCCCATGAAGATGATCTGCGAGCAGATTGCCATCCTTGGGTATCGAGACTTCCTCATCATGTTCAAAGACGTATTCGGATTTGGCGCATGGTATCGAAGACGGAATGTCGGATCGGGGGATGTTTCTCGATTACGATGGCTGAGTGACACCATTTGGCAGTTACCCTGAAGCTGCTAACAACGAAAGGACAAATTACATTGGTGAGCCAGTTCTAGTTATTCTATTTCAGGGTAATAAGGTATAATAGATCTCCCCACCCCCTTCCGTTTAATCACCTAATCACCACCAAACAAGACTCCAATGTGCAAATGTGGAAGCATTATGTATTACATAATGGAAATAAAAGCTAATGAACGTTCGATTGCGCAGCGTTTCGGAGCGATTTGTCTCAGCAATTGTTGAAACCAAATTATTCATGACTTCATAAATGCTTTATTACGCGTTCTTTATAATATTTTCATTTAAACGCTCACAATGGACTATCAAATAACACATCGATTGCGTAAATTACATTGAAAAGTTTTATGACATTAATGTATTGTCATAAGGGGCGACTACTGAATACGCACAGGGCATCGTTTGCAACTATTGCCGCGGATATTGTGGGAGTCCCAGATATTCGGTTCGGTGGCGCTTCTCGACCTTCTACTCCCTGTGTAGGTAGTGCGAATAAGGGCGTCCTTGTGATGTTTTGCTGTACCTGTTATGTACAACTAGTACATCCCATTCCCTACACTTCCTGAGGTTCCTTGTTTCATAAGTGATTCCTTTTTGTATTACTAGCCTACATAACAAAAAGGGCACCAATACGGAACATGCGATATGATCAAATTATTCGTAGTACTACTTGACCAACGCCTCCAGCTGGGTGAGAGATAGAGGATGACACACACACATACACTTGAAAGAATTTTTTAATTAATTTTTCTGGTTTCCGAAGAGTTTTTCATAGGAATACTTGGCGGTATTTCCGATGAAATTGTTAATTATATTTTTTAATGAAATGTCTGAGTCAATTTCTGGATAAACTTGCGAAGGGATTCCTGGAGGTATTCCCTAAGGAATTTGCGACAAAAAATGTCTGGGAGGAAATTCTCAAGGAAATCCAGGAAATTGAATAATTCGTAGAAGCTTTTCCAATGAAGCACTAAATAATTTCCAGACGGCCTCTTGATAAGTTCCATCCCTAGTTTCCGTGAAGATATGCTTGGCCAATAGTAGTAATCCCCATGCTTTTTGCCTTCGCGTATACTAAGTAGGGGAAGGTGGTCGGTTGCTGGCACTGGTCGGGTGTCGGCACCCCGACGGAGCTTTTGACAGATAACAGATATGGACATTTTTACATATGTCATGCATGCGATATATAAGCACGATCTTTTTGTGCCGACTATCAATCCAAACATATGCCTATATGATAATCGGCCTTGAAGCTTCTGGATATAAGTTAACGGCAGATATGGTCAAAGCCATGATAGTTCAAGATGTGAAATGGCCAGATGAAGCGTCCAGTTGTGAAACGGAGAGAGCATTTGATGGTGCTTAGAATAAGAAGAAAACTGTGAATTCGAAGCCTGACAAATCAAAAGCAAAATGTTATCACCGTTATGCCGACAGATGGGTCATTATGCGTCCGAATGCAAGAGGGATATGAATGTTCCAAAAGAATCTTATAAGCAAAAGAAGAAAACGGACAAGAGTTTGCGGCGCAAAATGGAGGAAACCCAATGAAGTCTGATTGGATTTTTGATTCCGGTTCCTCCTCACACATGTGTCGATATCTTGAAGATGTAAGAATTCTCGAAGTATAAGTAATAGTGTATTAGTTGCCAACAATTAGAAGACAGACGTCCGTAATTGCAAAAAAGAGATTTAGAACTAGAAGCTGACTACAGTACAATCAAGGTATCAGATGTGCTTCGTATTCCTGAACTTACTATGAAGTTGTGTCCAGTTAGAATCCGAAATCATTTATTGTATTGCAGCGGCACGGAAAGTGACAGCTGCAAGAATTATTTTGCAGCGGTATGTCTACGTAGGCGCCCACTTCCTGCGGTATAAATTTCATGGTGTTTCGTGCAGCGAGTCAAAAATTATTCCAGATGGAAGCCGAGAGGAGAGAAAAACTTCTGCATACCCCCGTTGATAATCCTGCTCATCGACGGTAGAACTTACGTCAAAATGGATTTAGGATAGCTTCCTGGCCAACAATTCTGCATGGCGACGGCACGAGGAGTTGTTCCTGCGAGATTAAGTTTGTTTTTATGGACAAATTTGCCAAAAAACTGATGATTTGGCGAGGAATATGCAGCTGCAGAGCAAAGACCAAAGTGTTCGTGACGAATAAGACGATGGACTCTAAGCTGTACAAGGAAGAATGTCTTAAAAACCGCGTACTAAGTTTCATGAAAGCCCATGAAGGTCCCGTGAAGTTTTGGCCAGATTTGGCGAGTTGCCACTACAGCCGGGAAGTCATCCAGTTGTACCGCGATAATAACGTAGATTTCGACGATAAAAACATAATCTACCCAACTGCCCGCAGTAATGAAGCGGAAGACAGGAAGTTGTCTCCGGAGGTGTGCAGCGTTTAATGAGAGGAATAAAGAAGAAAGTGCTAATTTTCACTAGAAAACTAGACATAATTTGCATTTATATTTTTTCCTTAATGTACAGTAAATTACCTTTGTTTTGATGTATTAACCTTATTTGTATGTCAATCCGTAACCTAGATACAGATATTTTATTATTCCGAATTCTAAATGGACATAGCTTCAGGTTCACAAGATTTGCGGATTCGACCATAAAGTTGTCTTTACTAAGGATTGTTGCAAAGTGTTGAATTCGAAAGGAGAATTGATTGCGATCGGAGAACATTATGTAGGGTAAAATTCCCAATAGTGGACCCCCTAGTAGCGGAATTTTGCTCTTCCTGTCATAAGGCTTAAAAATGTTCAATATATTAACTCTGCTTGAAATCTAACAACAAGCTCTGCATCCTCTCTTCACAATACATACATTAAACACCCAAATACACGACGTTGTTCGTTGAAATTAACATTTCAAAGTCTAACTGAATTCGCCCTATAGTAGACCCCCTGAGGGTCCATAATAGGAAATTGCTTTCCTATAGTCGACACTTCATTTGATTTTCATGTCCCGTTTCGGGACGTTCTTCTTCCCTATTATGGACCCCCCAAAATATTCCTATAATGGACACTCTCGTGTTTATTTTTTATGGAATTGTAAAAAATCATCTAATTTTACTTTCCATAGCATTTCCAAGGCATGCAATCAAATCATACGACTGGAAGGTAGGTTGTCCCGATAGAATTTC
The DNA here is from genome assembly GCF_024139115.2 of Armigeres subalbatus. NCBI lineage: Eukaryota > Metazoa > Arthropoda > Insecta > Diptera > Culicidae > Armigeres > Armigeres subalbatus. Next base: position 105,279,166 of record NC_085140.1, read on the forward strand.
ATAGCAAAATGTCGACATTGTGTATTAATAATGCGAAAATGGCTGAAGGGTCCACTATTGGTTGGGGGTCCACTATTGGGATCTTTACCCTATACGCTTCGTCAGATTTTTCCTGTGTGATGCAATCCAAGAATGATATGGCGTTGTTGCACACGAAAATGAGACATCTGAATGTGCAAAGCCTGAAGCGACTTCGTGGGATGGTCGTTGGAGTTCAAGTTGACGAGAAGGAACTTGCACCATTTAGATACAAGGGAACCCGAGCCAGTGAAGTGTTGGAACTGATACATTCGGATCTGTGTGGTCCAATCAAGCATACTTCGTTGACTGGTAGCAAATATTTTATTACGTTTATAGATGACTGCAGTAAGAAATGCATTGTATATTTTTTGTGCACGAAACTAGAAGCTTTGCATTGTTTCAAGGATTTTCAAGCTTATGTGGAAACACAGACAAGCCATCGTGTGAACCGATTGAGATCCGATAATGGTACGTCAGGGGTGACAATGGGTCAAATGGGGGTGAGAATGGGTCACAGTTTCAACTACTTAGAATGCTTGTAGAATGGATTGAATGTATCTGAGGGCAAAAGACTTAAATATAATTTCGGAGACGAGCCAGCCTCGGGCTGAAAGTCTCCTTAATAAAGACACAAAAAAAAACTTTAATATAAGAGACCTTTTTGAACGATCTCCAGGCTGCCGGTGAGAGCGATGACCCATTCTCACCCCCTAGACCCATTGTCACCTCCGATGGCGGTACAGAGTATGTCAACCGAGAAATGCAAGAGTATCTCCGGAAGTGTAGCATTCATCATGAAACAAGCGTACCTTACAATCCCGAGCAAAATGGATTGGCAGAACGTATGAATCGCTGTATTGTTGAAAAGGGACGATTTCTACTATTTGACGCTGGTCTGGATATGAATCTGGCGGAAGCAGTAGGGACGGCGACCTTCCTTATCAACCGTTTGCCAACTAAAAGGCTTACAGTTACACCAGAAGAAACCAGATTTATCAGAGCTGAATGTGTTTGGGATTAAAGTCATGGTACATGTTCCAAAACTACGGAGGAAGAAATGGGTTTTTGAATCTATAATACACGAGCGAGGAAAGTGTTCCTGAGTAGAGATGTAGTGTTCCTGAATGAGCAGACCGAGCAAGGGCGATGTGGATAGGCATAATGAAAATCCTGTTCAGTCAGAAGAAATTCAGGATGATAACGGTTGTACGCTCGAAATAGCATCATCATCATCTGTGCTCCCGGTGCTCCCTCCACAACAGGAATACCTTTAAGGTAAGGCGCAGTGGACGGGAGCGCCGAATTCCAATTTCAATATCGCTTCTCAAAAAGTTCCTGTATCCAATGTACCGATTAAGGGTCAACCTACAACTTATCAAGAGGCGATACAGCGGGATGACAGAAATTTATGGCAAAAGGTCATGCTGGCTGAATTGAAATCATTGGATGACAACGAAACATGGGAACTAACGGAATCGCCTCCTGAACGAAAAGCGCTCAAAACAAAATGGATCTACAAGATAAAAACGAAAGGCTTATTTGATGGCAGTAGCAGTCAAGCTGGATTTGCAAATATATCAACTGGATGCAGTTACAGCATTTCTTTAAGACACTTCAACCAATGATGAAATATTCATGCAGCAGCCTGAAGGTTTTGAAGTAAATAAGGGGATAGTATGCCGATCTAAAAATGCCTTATACGGTCTAAAGCAAGTTAGTCGCGTCTGGAATACAAGTTTAGATGAAGAACTGCGAAGAATAGGTTTGAAGAAATCAAAATTAGACACCTGCATATTAGATCCGTTCAAATTTCAAAAAGTTTTTTAAAATCGACCGGTCAACTGGTATTCACAATTCTTATGCTAAGATAGACTTCTGGTGAAAATTTCAGCTCAATTGGTTGAAATTTAGGTGTGCTTCAAATCGATTTAGTGTTTTTGGGATGATTTTGCCCCTAAAAAAATCGTAACTCTGAGTGGGATGAACGAAATTCATTGCAACAACAACTAAATGAAAGCCATACCTATCCTCGAAAACTTTGTAGAACATTGTGTTATAATCGGAACAGATCTTCTACGCGTTTCAACAGATTTCGTCCTTCGAGATACTCAAAAATCAACATTTTTCATTGATAAAAGGCCTATGAAATCTACATCCAGATATTTTTTTGGATTGAATTTGTCGGGAAGTTGCAGCTACACATTCATTTTAGTATAGCACGGTATTAAATCTTAGGCGGGTATCAAATAAAAATTGTAGAAAATTGAGGAGTGGATTCACATTTTAATTTGCTTAATTGATTGCCTTATTACAAAGACTTGCACGCTGGCAAGCATTTCCATCGAACAAGTTACCATTGCTTTTCAATGATCGTCATCAAATATTTTTGGTTGGGACCTGAAATGTTGAGACAAAGTAATCATTGGTGACTTGGTAGATTGTCATTCAATTTTAACATTATGCTGCAACGGCAAGCGTATCTGGAGCAGTTGGTAAGGCGTTCGGCTGGTAATCACAAAGCTGAAAGCTGGAGCTGAAATTGTCACCAGAAGTCTATCTTAGCATAAGAATTGTGAATACCAGTTAACCGATTGATTTTAAAAACTTTTGAAATTTGAACAGATCTACTGCATATATATCAAAATAGTCGATGGGAAGATTATTATTATTGCAGTTTATATTGATGATTTACTAATATTTTCAAACGACGAAGGTGATCAAGAAGCAATCAATGACGAAATTTCAAATGGAAGATTTGGGTACTGCGCAACAAATACTTGGCATCCGCGTGAGTCGAACCAAAGGAAAGATTATGCTGGATCAGGAGCGTTATGTGAATGAACTACTACAACAGTTTGGAATGACCGATTGTAATACCGTGTCAACACCGTATGATCTGAATCAACGATTAACCAGAGATATATGTCCAAAACCAGCCGAAGAAATTCAACCCATGTCAAAAGTATCATTCCGTGAGCTCATAGGCGGTTTGCAGTTTCTTTCACAAGGAGCTAGATCGGATATTGCTTATGCTATCAATATTGTCAGTTCCTACAGTTGTAATTCCGGAGATGCCCATTGGACAGCAGCTAAACGGATTCTTAGATACTTAAAAGGAACAAAAAGTCAAAGGCTCGTCAATGAACAGAATAACCAAGAAACAATCAGGCAAGGATGTTATCGAAAAAAAATTTATTATTACTAGTTTTCATTCTACGAATTACACAATGCTAATGTAATTTGTAGCTCACTATCACTCCATAAAAAGTCCCTATTTGCTAACTTTTTCCGCAAACTAAAGTCACTCTTTGGTCACTTTTTTAGTCATCTTTGGTCACTACGTCACTATTTTGAACAACGTTCATCGCTACCAGCCCTGAAAGCTAATACCCTGGTTTTTCTAACTAGAAGGACTGTTATACATAAAAGCATTTTTTCCAATTAAAGGCTCCCCCAGACCTAAGCGGTTTCATCGCCGCGACGGCGACATCTACTCGCCGCGATTCTATCGTAGGGTAGCCGCAGGCAATGTTCAATTTACGCTTCCATACCAATGGCGACAGAATCGCTGTCGCCAAGCCATAGAATCGCGTCGCGACTGTCGCGTCGCGTGTGTTTGGGGGAACCTTAATGCCTTTTTACTTACTACAAAGTTTTAATGCTATTTTTTTTTTGTAGAAATTTCTGCTAGGCGAATCAATCAGGGTTTTGATATTCAGGACTATCAACAATTCGACTTCAGTTGTACATTTACACCTTAAAAAATAGAATCCCAGGAAATTACAAAACAAATATTGTTCTATCTTTACAGGGTTGGTCTAATCCGAGCACGGCTGGCCGGTGCCCGATTTGCCAAGGCAGATGTTCTGGTATTTCTGGACGCGCACTGTGAGTGCATGCCCCAGTGGCTGGAACCGCTGTTAGAGCGCATCAAGGAATCGAGCACGAGCGTCCTGGTGCCCATCATTGATGTGATCGAGGCGAAGAACTTCTACTACAGCACCAACGGGGTTACCGATTTTCAGGTGAGTGACATCCGCAACGTGCAGGATATCCATTTTCAATTAATTTTGACTCGGTTTCGTAGATTGGTGGCTTCACGTGGGACGGCCACTTCGATTGGCATGATGTGACTCAGCGGGAGAAGGATCGCCAGAAGGGCGAATGTCAGGAGAAGGATCTAGCCATCTGTCCCACCTACAGTCCGACCATGGCCGGTGGGCTGTTTGCCATATCGCGGGACTATTTCTGGGAGATAGGAAGCTACGATGAGCAGATGGACGGATGGGGTGGGGAGAATCTGGAGATGTCGTTTCGGGTGTGGCAATGCGGAGGCACACTGGAGACCATTCCCTGCTCCCGAATTGGGCACATATTCCGAGATTTTCATCCGTACTCGTAAGATTTGAATGTAAATTGCTTGTAGAAAGTAGATTTGAAATTGTTTTTTTTTTTAAATTGGAACAGATTTCCCAACGATCGTGATACTCACGGAATCAACACCGTTCGAATGGCAACCGTTTGGATGGACGACTACATCGATCTCCTGTATCTGAACCGGCCGGATCTAAGGGTATGTAAACAACAAGGTAATACATAATAATAATACATATTATTTGAATTATTTTTTATGATTCTAGGACCATCCGGAGGTAGGCGACGTAACGCACCGGAGGGTGCTTCGCGAAAAGCTCCGCTGTAAAAGCTTCGACTGGTACATGAAGAACGTGTACCCGGAAAAGTTCATTCCTACGCGGAACGTGCGGGCTTACGGCAGAGTATCCTCACAGGCAGAGAACCTCTGCCTGGATACACTGCAGCAGAACGCCGATAAACCCTGGAACTTGGGTATCTATACGTGCTTCCGCACGGAGGTATCCGCTTCGCAGTTGATGTCGCTGACGAAGCGGGGTGTTTTGAGAACGGAACGTAGCTGTGCCACCGTCCAGGACAATAACGCCGAAACGAGGTATGTGGTCATGATACCTTGTATAGACGATGAAGACATCGATGACACGTGGCGGATAACGGAGGATCAGCAGATGATGCACATTCCGTCCGGGTTGTGTCTGGATAGCAGTGATCTGTCCACAAAAAGTTACGTCCACGTGGCACCGTGTCTTCCGAGGGTTCGCACGCAAAAGTGGGAATTCCAGCACTAGCGTCCGCATGGGGTAGGCGACGAACTGTAGTATCGTGGGGGGAGATAACAGAGATCTGTATATTTTTGCTATTTATAAGAAGGGACACAGATTACCTCGTTTACAGTCAGAGAAAGTCTGTAGACAACACTCTTCCCAAGAAGGGTGAAATAAGATGTTTTAAGAAATGAAACGACAGCCGGGACTGTGCTGCATTACACCGAATGTCGATTCCCCTGGAGTCATCAAGGCGAGCATTTAGAGAAGTGCCATTCGGAATAAGATATCACAGTCCAACAGAAGATTTACCGACCGGTATGGAATTTATAAGTGAGACGCAATATGTTAAACTATGTATAGACAAAAAAGCGAATAAAACCCTTAGCTAGGTTATTAGTTAGATAAAGAAAAACACGGAACTGGACGAAATATGAGGTGCAGCATTTTGTAACTCCTAAATCGAGTCCAAGTTTGTTGGTAGAAAAAAAATATATATCGCGAAGTCGTCTTAAGCCATTCCCTCCTCTTCGATAGTAAGTGCAAGTGCGGCATCTGGAATACTGTGAACGGACTGACGGAGTTGAAATTGACATCACTAGAACTTACAAACTATAGACATATTTAGTTAGACTTGGCTAGACGCAGCTCTTTGCGGATAAACAACGCGACAATCTCGCGAAAAAAAACAAATTTACTTACTTATTGTAATGTGTAACATCGAGCCGGTAGCAGTCGGAAATGAAATCAAGAGTGAACGAGAGATAATAAGAACTAATAATGTGATATAATAGCGAAAACAACCGGGCCGGCGCGGTATGAATGAAAGATAAACACGCGGATCGCGAGCAAGCATCAAGTGTGGTTACAGTGATATTCGAAAGGATTACCACCAACTGCAACAAAAGAACTGCGCTTACGTATATATAAACCTAAGTAATAAGTTACTATTATTGCCGTCTGTCGCGCGGGTTCCTAACCGCGGAGGGAGATTGCAAATTATAATCGTCATCGTTTCGGTCGTTATTCGTAGTTTATGCTTTGTGTTGCTGTGTTACGGAAGAACAGTTTTATGGTTCACTCCGCGCCGTCACTTGTTGGACTTCATGTTTCATGACATCTGACTTTTGAGCCTCAGGCGAAATGATTGCTTTATTGTTGTAGGGTGTTTAAACGCCTTAAATTGTCTGTAAGGGCAAAGTTACTTCATATATGGAAAACAAAAGGGAAAAAACCTAGATATCATAGGTTTAGGATTTCCTTGAGGTTTTTGACACACCCCCAAGTAACCATGAGGCTGAAGCAGCATGGTTTGCTTATTGGAAGGCCTATGCAAACTATTTTCCTCACCGCATTAGATAAATATTCATCCATTGCAAGCTTTCCACGAATAAGTGTGATAAAACGAGAAAGAGTTCTCCAACAAATATTCATCTGGACGAATTTATCCAACAACAATTGATAGATGTGCTTTTGCAAAAGTCCCTCAACAACTTTAATTACTTGTCATAAGACGAGTTTGTACAATCCCTTTGAATTCCACCATTTCATTGTATCTTGACAGATACGTATTTCGACCTCAACAGTAAGGCCGTCTAGTCGACTAAGTCGAGTCAAGTACGAGACACTGAAGACGGCCTTACTGTTCAGGTCGAAATACGTATCTGTCAAGATACAATTAAGTGGTGGATTTCAATGGGATTGTACAAACTCGTCTTATGACAAGTGAGGATATTCCACTAAAAAGCTCAAAATAATTTTCTTATCAACTTTAATTAGTAACAGCCGAAAACGTTAAATGGCGGATACAAACGCATCTCCTCCCGCACGGGGCGACACGAAATTGTCCAATAGTACTTATGAAAAGCAAGAAAACGGAACCAATTAAAAAATAGTAAACTCAAATGTTGCCAACTTACAAACCAACAAATAAATTTACGAAAGCTCATTCTTACAAGAAGGAATAGAAATCGAGACTTAACTGTAACAATAATATGTAGTCATTTTGGCATTCTCAATTATCTCTAAATTATGCTTCGTTTCGCTGGAGTACTTTCTAACACCGCTTGTTTAGCTAGTTGTTGAATCTTAAAGTGCCACAAAAAAAAATGAGAAAACTTAAACCATTTAATTTAGATCTGTAAGTCCAATTCGGAACAAAAATTAAGTTAAAATGACGAAACATCACACTATGTGGCCCTCAACCGTACAATTCAGTTGCTCTTTCTTCTTATTTTATTACCTAATGTTCACATAATCTAAGATGATCCTTTCATTGGTGATTATGAAAACGAAACTGCTCAAAAATCTCCTTCCTCGTGTGCGACAACTTTGATCGCATCAATGAATCTTAGATAAAATAAATTGTAGTTTATAATAGTCATCATTTAACATTAGGATTCTTTTGAAACGGTCAGTTACAACACGCAAATGCTTTAAAAAACCATAATTTACGTACCGAAGTGTTTTTTACACTTCCACAGTCTGCGAAAAACTGTTGATTTTTAACAAAAAAAAAGTTTTATTCTTCCATGCAAATAGAAATCATAATCCCGAATAGTATAATTGATGTGAGTATGGTTTATTACTTACGAAAATGAATGTGAAACAAAGCTCACTTGTGGCAGACGTTATGTTTCCATGAATCTGGTACAATAAATTGAGAGCAACTTGTTTAGGAGGATGTATCCACGGATATTAACGATGCAAAGCAACTACATGTGGAACTGAGAACAAGAAACAGATATTTTTGTTAATAAATTTATTTGTTTACATCTTTAATATGGACGAAGCTTGCATTGATTGCGGTAGAACAAAAAGAAATAATTTACAATGTTGTGAAAACTCATATGTGAATATGTACATTATGTGTAAGATATTGATTTGAAAAATGTATTGGAGATAACCACTTTCCCTTCGATGGGACTCGAATCCATGACCCTACAGTACGCTAGACTGGTGCTTTAATCAACTAAGCTACGAAGGACCTCCGTCGGCATTCGCAACCTAGCGGCTACTGAAGGAGCTCGAGATTCCCAAATTGGACGCATAGTCAAATCACTCGCAATCCATTTCTCAAGCCAACACTTCAACATGTGTGTAGTACACTTTCACATTAGAGGAGCGTGAGTATTTAGAATGTATGGCGGCTATACACATTCTTCATCAGCAACTGTAGTACTGATTAAGTGAGGTTGTGTAAGCTATTTGCCAGTAGGTCGTCAAGCTCAGATTGAGGATTTGACTATGCGTCCAATTTGGGAATTTCGAGCTCGTTCAGTAGTTGGTATTACTTACTTGATACTTCATGGGCTACAGCTCTTCGATGAACCTACGCCGAATAGAGTATCCTTCTCCACTGGACTCGATCCTGGGCCAATCGCTTCCAGACGCCGTCAACATTGAGCGCCCTCAGGTCCTCTTCAACTGCAAATAGCCATCGTGTGCGCGGCCTTCCGCGAAGCCTGCGGCCTCTTTCGGGTTTTCCATTAAATATTATTTTTGCTTGGAGTTCTTCCGGCATACGAACAACATGTGCAGCCCACCGTAGTCTGCCGTGTTGTATAAGCTTAATAATATCCAGCCATTTATACACCTGGTACAACTCGTGATTCATGCGACGCCGCCAGATACCTGTTTATCGCCGAGTATTGTCCGCAGCACCTTCGAAAGCTCTTCGATCAGCCTCCTGTAACGTCCAAGTTTCATGGCCGTATAAAGCCACCGGAAGAATCAGCACCATTTCACCACCACTTGATTGCCAGCGAGCATGTACTTCATTTTGCTGGTATTGATCGTGAATCCAATCCTCGCTGTCTCCCTCTTAAAAGGCGCAAAAGCCTCTTCCACGGCTCGGCGATCAATCCCGATAATATCGATGTCGTCCGCAAATCCCAGGAGCATATGCGATCTTGTGATAATGGTACCGCTTCTTTGCACACTAGCTCTCCTAATCGCTCCCTCGAGCGGTATATTGAACAGTAGATTCGAGAGTGCATCACCCTGCTTAAATCCATCTAAGGTAACAAATGATGTTGATATTCCATCCGCAACCCTTACACTTGATTTCGAACCGTCCAACGTTATACGAATCGTCGGAAGTGTAGTGATAGAGAGAGTATCAATAATAGATACCATAGAAGGCTTTGGTTTGAGTCTTCTGATATAAGTGGTAAATCGAACATGACTGAACACGAGCTACTGAAGGAAATAAAAGCTCTCCGAAACGAGAATAGAAAATTGAAAACGAAGATAAGCCACGCAGATCCGAATAAAACTAATGATGTCGAATTACTGGTACAGCAGCCAGAAGCTACACAACATGTCCGCTATAGCAGAGCTCGCATCGATACGTCATCGCCAGTAATGTCTGGGATTTCACCGGCCTCCATGAGCGGGATGCCAATCAACGCATTGGGTATTCCGGAATGTCTTCCTTCGGATGGAGAAACATGGTCACAACAGGAAGCAAATTTGTTCCACTCGTTAGACTGTGCTGCAGTGGGTGGTTAAAGCAGCTTAGAACGTTATACATGGTAAATAGTGATTACCGCGAGGTGGTTAGTGTCCAGATTGCCAGCTGTATTTCGTTCCATCGACGCTGGAATCTGAAGCAATAAGTGCGGACTGAGAACCATTTTGTGCAACGAGCTGTAACTGTAGCCGGTGGTGATCGAAGTCATTGTTGTGTACCGACCGACTTCGTGTGTGTACGGGATTTCGAGCGATTTCGAAATGGCAGAAAAAGTTTCGATCGCGCGTTTGGGTAATAAAAATAAAAATTGAAATGTGAATGTGAATTCTGATCAGTGTCGACCTGTGGAATACGGTGAATGAGAAGAAACCGGAGCCAGAGACTGCGGCATGGTCGAAAGAAGATCAGAAGGCGAGGGCAATGATTATTTATAACATCGAAGATAATCAGTTGCCGTTAGTGAAAGACGCCAAATCGGCGGTCGATGTGTGGAAGAAATTGAATAAGTAGGGTAACCGTACCCTTAGTGGAGGTAGCACCAATAGTGGAGGTAGTGGGGTTTTAATGAGATTTATCATATTTATAGACTTTACGATGGTTTCAGTTGATGCATCGTGCTTTGAATATCTTGTTAAATGCAACTTACCTTAAGATTTCGTATGAAAAACTATTAAAAACAATGATTTTTCTTAACAAAATTTACTCCCTTGCACCTATAGTGGTGCAACTGTACCAATAGTGGCGAGTCTCATAAGAAACCAATGGATATCACCACTATAGAAACTAAAATTCATTTTACCGCCACTAAAGGAACAGTGTACCCATAGTGGTGCAAGCAATATTTGGTAATTGTTGATGTTAAATGACATCTATCTCATTTTTGTTAGCAAATTTATTAGTTTATCTATTGACTAAGATATCAAAGCTGTAAATTTCCCATAATTATCAATTTTTTAAAAATATTTTCTTTTGTGGATCTACTAATACCTCCACTATTGGTACCGTTACCCTACCACGAAAAGGCTACGGTTACGTCGCGAGTGTCGCTTCTGAAGAAGCTGTGTAGTTTTATTTACGAAGAAGGTGCGGACACAGAGAAACAGACGTCTCACTCAACACATGTTCCATCGTTCAGCTTTTTAACGGTGGATTCAATTTTTTGTAGGTGGTCGATCGGCCACCGATGGCGCTTCCATCGGTTTTGTTTGTGTTTGACGTTTGCTCACTACCGCCATCTGGTTGCCGCTTGACCACACACAGGGTATTTAACATTGGGCGATAATGTTTTCATGACGATGATTTTGATTGCATTTTGTTATAAGTGAGACGTCTGTTTATCTGTGGTGCGGATATGGAAGCGCACCTGTTCCCTATTGATGAGCTGTTTGATAGGCTATCGTGTGCCGGTCAAAAGATCGAAAGTTCGCTGCAGGTCGCGATGATCTACCGGAGTTTGCCGGAGTCATACGACGATCTGGTGACGGGGCTGGAGTGCCGGCCAGACACGGACCAGACGATCGAGTTTGTGAAACAGCGGCTGATGGACGAGAACCACCGACGGATGGAGAAGCGTGCAGGAATGAGCCGTGAGTGTGAGGACCGGGCATTGAGTGTGCACAGAAGGAGAAGAAGCGAACGTACGAGGGAACGAATTTGTTACCAATGCTGAAAACAGCGAAGAGGGACCCCTGAATTTGTTTCGGCTTGTGAGGCGATCGGCAGCAGGGGAACTGGTACGTGGATAGTGGCTGTTCGAGCCACATGAGAAGTGACCGGGCATTCTTCAGCAAAATCGACGTGAATGTGAAGCGTGATGTGACGTTGGCGGATGGTTCTACCGTGAAATCTGCCGGGGTAGGCGAAGGCACGCTGAAGTGTATCGATGGCAACGGCGAAGTGAACGAGGTAGTGATGAGAGAAGTGTTGTACGTTCCTGGACTGGACAGTGGTTTTATTTCGGTCCGGAAGCTTGCCCAGAAAGGACTGATTGTAAACTTTAACAAAGCTCAGTGCGAAATTATAAGCCTCGGAAGAAGAGTGGAAGCCGAGAGTTGCAGAGGAAAAAAACGCGGAATTGGCGTACGGGCGTGCAAATGCAAAGCAAAGCTAGCAATGAACGTTTGCTTGAGGAGGAGCGTCTGAAAGAAGAAACCTATTTTTATGACTGTGTGGACAAATATTGAGGAGAAACCCGATGGTGTGTGCCGGATGAGTCGTGAACGACGAAGACCAAGTGGTGAAGAAGACGAAGCACGGGCTGATGACGCATGGAGAGTACCGAAGACTGAGTGTCTGACTTTGTGAGGTAATGTTGTTTGACTTTGTGAGGTAATACTTTGTGGACTTTGTGATATCTGTTAGTGATAAAAACCTCGAGGAGTGTTGAATGTTGGACAAGTCTAATGTTATGTGTACGATGTTTATAATCCCTTACCAGCCCTGTGAATATGTTGTTGTCTATTGTATGTTGAATGTAAATAATAGTAAATAAACGACCACCGCGGAGAGCGAATCGCTTGTGTTTACGTCCACTTTACGCGTCCGAAATACCCCGCCGGGAGTTGTGTCGGTTCCGCTGTGTACCGTGGGAAGCCTCAGTGATAACTTCCCACAGAATCAGCAGTATCAGTTCCGCCGGAAAACCATATTCAAGCGTAATTTGCCATAATTCATTCCCTTTCACTGAATCGTACGCTACCTTGAAATCAATAAACAGATGGTGAGTCTGCAAGTTGTACTCCCGGAATTTATCAAGGATTTGTCTCAGGGTAAACATTTGATCCGTCGTTGATCAGCCCTCACGAAAACCTGCTTGGCATTCACTGATGAAGGACTCTTCAAGCGGTCTCAATCTGTTGAACAGAATACGGGACATAATTTTGTACGCCCAATTAAGGAGGGTTATTCCTCGGTAGTTGGCGCAATGTATTTCCTGATGATCAGGCTCCACTGTCCATCCCGCGCAGCAGAAGGCCACATCGATGCATGACACGTCATTCGGTCCTCTGAACGTTGACGCTGATGGAATCATAGTAACTCGCTAACTATAACATCCTGCGCTACAGAAGGTGACGTCGATACATGAATCACCGCTCGGTCCTCTGAACGTTGGCACTTGACCTTCGTTCAGCAGAACTACGTTCAATACCGCTAGTGACTCTAGCAGGATATAACCTCTAGTGTTAGTAAACCGGGAACCCCAGTCCACTGCCCACGCATTGAAGTCACCTGCTACAACTACTAGTTTAAGGCCAGTTAGTTTCGCCGCAAGAATATCAACTACCCTAGTGTACTGCTCTATACTCCATCTAGGAGGACAGTAGCAGCTACAAAAGTAAACACCGTTTACCTTTGCTATGACAAAACCCTCATCGTCGGGAGAAGATATTATCTTCTGGATGGGGTATCGCCCACAAGTTCAGATTCCCACCATACCAGACTTGTCCGCAATCCAGCTGCCGTTTCCGGCAGGGATGCGGTATGGGTCGGACAGCAAGGCAACATCAGCTTTGCACTCGATAACCGACTGTTGTAGCAGCAGCTGGGCCGCCTCGCAGTGGTTCAAGTTTAGCTGTGTTACTTGCATGTCTGGACCCTTCTAGAGGCCGGACAGGCCTGAGCACCGGTGAGATGCCTGTTGTCTGCCCCCGGAGGACAGATCAGACATCTCGGTGCAGCCTGGCAGGTGCGAGCCTGGTGGTTTTCGGCTCCGCACCTACGGCACAGCTAACTACGGTCAGGTCCCTTACAGTCATAGGACTTATGACCTTGGCATGTAACACCGCACCTGTAACAGGCCTGATTGGATTGGCTTGTGCTCAGCGAGCACACCGACCAACCCACCTTCAGTTTTACCTTATCCAGCACCTTCTTGGCCTCAGCCATAGGTACTTGGAATGAGGCAACCTGCATTCCCGCAAAGCCTTTGCGTAACCGAATCGCGGACTCCTGGATCTCGACATTGCACTGCTCCTTCAGTGCGTCTACCAGGTCTCCGGCTTCGGTTATTTCATCCATGCCCTTGCACTGGATGTTCAGGACTGGGCACAGGGCTCTAACCTGAACCCCGTCACCCAGGACCTCTTCCGTCAACTTTTTATACTCGGAACTCTGCCGAGTAGCATCCCGCTTCAAGGCGAGAATCATCTCGCCTTTGCGCGTTCTTCGGATGCAGTTGACATCCCCTCCTAGACTAGAGAGCTTCTCGGTGCCTCTCATAGTCTTTAGGACTTCGGCATAGCTTTTATCGTCAGCCTTGACAATGATCGCTTCGCCTCTGTCCTTCCGCTTGTCACTGCCATTGGAAGGCGCGCCCCTTTTTCACACGGGCTCTACCCTTCTTAGCGGTGACCGGTTCCGTACCCATGGTCGCACTCCTTGCGACCTGCTACCGAATTCTTTTCGCCTTTTTTTGATTCACGACATCTGTCCATGGCAGGTATTCCCCCCGGCGATCCTCTGGTATCTTCCTAGGTGGAGTTACCATTTTCCTCTCGGTCTTATCCACTCAGATCTTCTCTACGGTCCGTGCCGAGGCTTTATTAGCTGCTTTCAGGTCCGCATCCTGCGTGACCTTACTTAGCTTAGGAGTTGCACCGCTGGTTGCCATACTGTTACAGTTTAGTTTAGTGAGGTAATATTTAACATCAGTACGCACGTCGAAACACATTATAGTACTCGAAAAGAGAACAAAAATTGTAATCATCAAACGGTTGTCCTACGTCGAACGTCAACTGCCAACTCAAATACACCCCTTGATCAACGAACGAGCTAGGTCGACAATGACGATTCGCATCCGTCAATGATAACGGGCGAGAAAACGTACCTGTCAACCCATTACATCACCACCAATACAATAACCACGTCAGAGGCAGAAAACTAAAGCACCGTCGTATCGCACATTTGAGTCGTTCGTTGTCCGCAAGCCAGAAGGGTCGTGCCCACGATTGTGCGTGATAGTGCCAGTGTTAAATCCACGTTCTCGGGTGCCAGTGGAAAAGGGCACGCCGACGCCATTGAAAAATCCTCCTGGCAACTATTTGCAGCGTTTCCGAATCGGAACAATCAGGTAAAGCGCGCTATTTTCCTGCATCTGGATTAATTAAAATACAACTGTGTATTTTTCCTAACAGTTTGATTGATTGGGACACGTGGCCCACTACCTCCGGATTCGTACTGAAAATAAGTGGCCTCGCACCTCTGGTATCACGGATAGGGACGCATGCGACACTTTCCCGCTGACGACCGTACTATAGCCTGCAACGAAACGGGCATTGGCAACTACGGAAATAAGGTAACTTGTCAGTGGAACCATTCAGGCGATAGGTATCCTAACCTCAAAATTATTATCCCTTCAGTGCCAGTAGCATCGTGCACTCGGCGAATAACGGGTTTCCGAATCAATCCGAACCGGTTGGTCAAAAAGGTCGGCGTCAGTGTCAAATTGACTGCGAGACAGAAAAATCCCCCGAAAGGATAAGTTACTATTTAATTTGCCGAATCAATGGAGATATCTGACGTGCGTGCAACTCCACAGAGTGTTTTTTAGATAGCTGCAGTCCGGATTCGATTAGCGGTGAGGCTCTGCCAGAAGCGGACCGTAACGAGGCAGTGATCTCCACCAGAGCAGGAAGGCTGAAACCGGGACAATCCGGGAAGCGTGGCATCGACGGTCGGTCATTCGGTCCTGCGTTTTTGAAAG
This sequence comes from Armigeres subalbatus, assembly GCF_024139115.2. Classification (NCBI taxonomy): domain Eukaryota; kingdom Metazoa; phylum Arthropoda; class Insecta; order Diptera; family Culicidae; genus Armigeres; species Armigeres subalbatus. The sequence continues at coordinate 105,294,500 of NC_085140.1, forward strand.
GAGCCCAACGAGACCACGACCACGCGCGGCGAGCGAAAGGTGGACGGATCCTTTCCTGCCAACCGACGAGCCGAAGAATCGGCCACTGTTGTCATGTTGCCACTGCCGACATGGTAAAGGGGATGCGGCGTAGGTTTAGCGTAAGCTCCGGTACCGTGAGTAACAATCTCTTAGTCTTAAGATAAAGAAAATGTTATCTTGGTTCCAGCAACCACCATTTGCTAGGGAAAGCATGGGGACATAAAATGTGCGTTTCAATATACTGATGTAAAGCTAAAATCATGTTTTCTCACTTAGTTGCGCCATCTTCCCTTGGGGTTAGTTATGCATTCCGTCGTTTGTAGTACTCTGCCCTACCGAGTCGGGAATTCACAACAATACGCCGTTGAAGCTCTGCAGTCTGGCTCTCCGCCAGCTGCTTCCCCTCTGTAGGGAGCCAAATCTTCGATTCAGCCTCCTTCGAGGCCTTTACTGCTTGACTAACCGCCAACTCTCTCCTCAGTAAGAAGATGGATCTTGTGCTCCGCCTCCTTACTGGCTTCCGGCAAGGACTTCCATTCCGACTTCGCCTCCACGACTAGAGCGCAGAGGGTCAGTACGGCCTGCTTCAAGTCCATACTATAGTTCACTCGATTGTCCAGGAAGGACAAGATTACGTCCGATACGTCCGTAATCACTTCCATCGTCTGGACTCCATCCTCCCCGTGGTTAGTCATCGCCGAGTTAATGACTTTGTTCAGAGTGGGGCCGTCCATCTTGACGTCCACCGGCACCTCGTCTGACCCACCACGGGCTCCGCCATCGCCTCCCCCGGCGACCTTTGGGGTGACCGATCAAGGCCACTGCGCCTGGCCAAAGGGTTTTCCTTGTCGCCATTCGCCTCACCTCCCTCCTTCCTAATTTTTTTTTTTGTAAGATTACTCATTGCTATTGGGTCCCCCTTGCGGCTGCTGTCGAATCCTGTTGGTGTAGTCGCCTTCGCGATCCCATGGTTATCTTTACATACCTTGCGGCATGCAGGGAGGCCATGCGAGGGTTGACACTTTCGTGTTCAGAGCCAGATCAGCGCCTACTTCCACTCAGCTACCAGCTGAGCCACAGGATTGTACCGCGTGCTACAAGGCCCGCCACAGTTTTAGGGGACGGAAGACAGCCTGGCCATTAGCCCATTCGCCGTTTCAGGTCGGTGTCACCCGGTCTTACTAAGAGAATAGAATAACCAGACTACCAGCCCTCGCGTTCACAATATTTCAATATCCAAATACAGACCAATACACGCAACCAGTATGCCATAATCAGGGTCTTACTGGTATCAACCCTGACGTGCCAGTAGCACTCCCTGGGCTTGTGCTTTTGAAGCGGCACACAGTCGCTTTGATGGAGTCTGCTTACGGGCACTTGTGGTTTTTTGGGAGGGATTTTAGCAGAGCCCACTGCTAAATCCCACCACGCCCTAGGCAGTTCTCCCTGACTCGCAGACAGCTGGGGAGGGGTCGTCAAGCCCTTGGACATGGTCCCTGCTGCCCCCTAGGTCGGTTGTGTGTAGTGACATTAGACTGTTGTGCTCGGCAGATGGACATGAATGCTTTTCTTAACTGGTGCGTAACAAATGGAATGACAGCATTGGAAAATGCTCGGGAAAATGTTTTGACAGTGGACCATTATCGACGGAAAATGAAGTGAAATCCCAAATCCCGCGGTCACGTTTCCCGAAGTGTAAATCAGCCTTTACAATGGATAACGGTCTTGTCTGATGCCAATCAAAACAAAAGCGTCGCGACGTCGATGCATCGCTGGTGAAAACCTTACAACAGTCACAAAATGCTCATTAGCTGTCAACATCAGCTGATTGTTTTTATTTCTCGCTTTGCGTCGCCTCTCGCAAACTTTGATTCTGTTTTGTTGTCGACGTCGTCCAACAGTACTTCGCGAATCAATATCCTGATTTTCTATAGCGATAATAATTAATATTTTTTTGGAAAAGCGCTTTCAAAGTGTAACGTAATTATGAATATCAAGAGCGAGTAAGTAGCTTTATCAATCTTCATTGGACAAAGCCAATCACAGTCAAATTTCAGCATCAAAATCATGCCCCGCTCGATGGTGTGCGAGGACAGCAACCTACGTGGTGACATCACCATTTCCAGCGGATGCGTAATCCATCCCAGCACGACCATCATTGCCGAATCGGGTCCGATCGTGCTGGGCGAGAACTGCATTGTGGAAGAGTACGCAACTATCGTGCACCGGATCCCGAAGGGGCACCCCTCCTATCAGGATGCGTTGGATGGCAATGTAAAGCCGTTGGTAATCGGACCGGACAACATCTTCGAGGTGGGTTGTACGGTGGAAGCGCTCAAGATTGGCGAGCGCAATGTGTTCGAGTGCAAGAGCTACGTGTCGGCCGATGTGGTGGTCACGAATGGGTGCGTGATTGGCGCCGGATGTCGGCTGGTGGGGGAGCAAGTGCTACCGGAGAAGACCATCATTCATGGGAAGCAGTGCCAGCAGCGGGAAGCGATTGAGAAACAGAAGGTTGTATTGATCGAACGTTTTGTTTTTGTTGATTGTTGCTAATTTGATTTTTTTTCTTTTAGTCTCAAATGGTACAGCTGGATTATTTACGAAAAATTTTGCCTAATTATCATCATCTGAAGAAAGCTACCTATGACCCGAAGAAAGCCAGAGCGCAAGTTTGAATTCATACAGGATTATGAAGTATTTGAATTCCATCTCTATATAATTTAATTTTCTATTTATTCTAATTAAAAATCATGTTTGAACTTTTTGATCTATTACTACATGTAATGTACCTTTTGTTGTGTTTTAAATTTATCCATTTGTTTAAATTTCATCCAATCGCAATTGATATTCAAAGTCTCAATCAAACTAAGCGTTTTTTTTTTCTGTAGACAAGGAAACTTCTTCATCTGGTCAGTATAACACGTACAAAATTCAGTTACAGTTCAGTACCATTTTATTAAAAGCGCACCTTATTCAGGTTCAACCGGCGCCGTTATTCCACCCATCGTAACTTGATGTTCTGCATCGCACACTGTCGCACAGATTTCCATGTGTTGCTTTTTCAGTGTTCTAGTGGCGAAGGTTTGCTCACACTTGGGGCACGTTTCGATACGTTTCTGAAAATAGTACGGTAATACAATTTGGATTACCCCTAACCTGACATGACACCCAAACACTTACCCTGAGGGCTATCATCTGACCCATCATTTGTCCCGGAACTAGCTTCACTCGCACGTTCGTCTTGATGCCATGCTTAATGTACATATGTTTGTTGTACATGAGATGATATCGAAAATCTTTACCGCAGCAAACGTAATCGTCCTTGTAAGTGATACAAAGATGGTCCGCGGATAACTCCATGGAAGTAAACACAGCCAGACAGGTCCCACATTGTGATTCATGGGGATTTTCGTGCAACGACCGGTGAACGTCCAGCTTTTCCTGAGAAGTGCACGTCACCAGACAAATGTCACAAACAAATCTTGTCTGAATGCCATGCACCTTCTCTATGTGGTTATTCAGGTGATATTTGGATACAAACGAACTGTCGCAATACTCGCAAATGACACGAAAATTCTCATGTACCGTTTTGACGTGTTTAGTAAGGGCTCTCCATCGCTTGAATTTTTTGTCACACTGCTTGCATGGGAAACCAAAATGATCACCATGTATCCGCTCGTGTTCGTCCAGTGCAGTTTTGCCACGGAACGTCATCCCACAGAACCTACACGCAGTATCCATTGCGTTCAGATGCGTCTTCCTAATGTGAATGCTCATGTCGTGCTTGGTGTTTCTTTTCTGGTCGCAGTAGGGGCAGGCGTGTTCATATTTCTTCTGATGGCGTTTCATGTGAGTCGCCAGGGCATTTTTCGTAGAGACCGTCAACCCGCAGGTTTCGCAGATAAACGATTTGTGCGCTACCAGACTATGCTGATAGTACTCTCGGTAAGTTTTGAACACCAGCGCGCAGGTTGGATTCTTGCACGGGTAGGATCGGCTTTCTCGCCTCGCATGCATCCTTTGATGCTTTTCGAAGTTGGGTACAAAATTTGTCGAATAGCTGCATTTACTGCACTGCATTGGCTCCTCGGTTTCTATTGCCTCATATTTGATCTTTTTCTTCCGAGGACAACTTTCACCAGAATTTTTGACGGCATTTCTTCTTCTTTTGGTAGTTGGTGGCTGAGCTTCAGCGCTCTCCGGTGCCGTCAATTTTATATGATCCTTGACCAGTTCGGTCAACTCCTCAGCCGTACATTCGTCGGCATAGATTTGATCTAATTCCAGAGCTATCACATGGTCCGATTGTTGAATTTCTTCGTCGTCATCTTCATCCTCTTCTTCTTCTTTGATGACAAACCCTTCAAAAGAAGCCAGATCGTACAGCGGAAATTCATCCAACAAGTCTTCAACGGAGTAGTACTTCAACCGGCACAAGTCAAGATCCGTCATGACCCTTCGCAGGAGATCAGCTTTATCATTGAAGAGATTTATCATCGGTCGGGAGTTGAAATGTTTTAGTTCGACCAACGAGTTCATGAACAGGTGGACTGTGGTAATTTTGGAGCGAAATCTGGCAAAGAACCTAAGCAGTTCAAGGCACGGCATGCAAATCGCATTCGGCAGAAGATGTTGTTTGTCCTAAAAAATAATGCGATTCAGTTTTATGCTTGGGTTTGTTTGTAATCATTTTTAGAATCAAATCGATTTCTAATAATTTGGTACACGTATTTACCTCATCGATTGCCGTTCCAGCCGGCATAATATCGTAGAGAAACTCTTTTATACTGGCACCATCCAGCACGTGCTCAGTCGCATCCAGAGGAACCATCAGCTTGGTTCGTGATTTCGGCGCCTTCAGACACAACCGACACACTTGAGGAAACTTTTTCAACCGAAACATGAGGGTTGGTTTGGTCATGGCCGGATCGTCCAAACCGTCGGTGCAATTCAGGACATCTTCGATTAGCTTTTTTGTCTCCTCTCGGATAGCTTTTGGAGTCGCTTGCATTCGTTTCCTGAAATTATTGAGCACAACAGTCACAAACAGGTCTTGAAAGGAAAATCGCTTCACAATCGAAATACTGACCCATTCTCAGCGGCTGCATCTCCAAACAGCGTCGGTACCGATGTTATTTTGAGCAACTTGCGCCCTGCGGTTTGCAAGAAACAGTCTGGACTGAAGTGATCTGAGCATACCCGAACGAACTGCAAATTATCTTCCAGACTCAGAATGTCACTTCCGGTGGAATTTACGGCCTCTACCCATTTTGAGCGGATTATCCTATCAGCTGGAAAGTGGTACAAAGTGGTCGTCGCAGCAGAGGAATCATTTTTACATGATGGCACAATACACCTGCTTTCGCCAGAACTGTCTGACTTAATCGACTTATTTGGCTTGTTCATTTGGAAAAGAAGCACGAAGTACTGAAATATGTTTTTATGGTTCTTCTATTCAAGAATCCTGATATTAAAAAGTAATATTTATTGCGATTCTTTTCTAAAATTAGCATACTGGCTCACCAGTTACGCGCCGGGTCCCATGCGCCGAGTTGTGCGCCATGCAAAAAGTAAATAAACCAATGTCAAATAGATGTGAGCTTTCGGTAAGCTTTTCCACATTCGCTTGTAAGGTATGTAGCATATTGTCGTCCCTTTACGAAAAGATAGTTTTAAGTGAAAGTGTTCGAGGTTTAGTAGTTTTTTGCTTTTCTTTCGCCTGTGTTGCGTTCGGGATATTGTTTAAGTGGATATTAGTAGTGCAATTATGTTTAATTTGTGATGTAATATTCTACACTTAAATTGAGTAAAGTACCATAATATGACACAATACCTTAGCGGCGCACAACTAAGCGAGGCAGAGGTGAATGAGCAAAATGCTATAATATCTCGAGAATCACAATACCGAAAATTGACAGTTTGCCAGCCGCTGATTTGCAAATCTCGGGTACTTATTCAAAAGGACGTATGTGATTTTGTAAACAAAGATTCAAACGTCGATCTCGCTTAACTTTTCAAAAGGACCTAAGTAACATTTTTTTCATTAATTCTAGACCAACATTTGAAAAGGGCGTAACAGCCAAAATTTATTCCCTCTGATTCTTCGTCCACATACAAAGCTTTATATGTAGACGAAGAATCAGAAGGAATAAATTTTGGCTGTTACGCCCTTTTCAAATGTTGGTCTAGAATTAATTTGAGTGCTGCAATCAAAAGCTTTCATGCTGTTCTGTTGATTGCGCTATTCAAATTAATTCATGAAAAAAATGTTACTTAGGTCCTTTTGAAAAGTTAAGCGAGAAATTTTCTTTCTCCGAGGTCGGGCCGATGACGGTTTACTCATAAAAATTTACACGTTCGATTCATGTTTTTCGGAATGTAGATTTTTTCAATCAGCTTACACCATCAAGTCTAGTGTACTTCACATTAGAAATACTACAATAAGAGATCGGCGAAGACGCCATCTTGTTTCCAATCGAACCGTCAAAAGCGGTTCCAATTCGATTTGTTTACTTTTTGCATCCATAAGAAGCAAGCAAAAAGTTCAAGTGATGCCAGTATTATTTTCACGATTTCATGCATTTTCATACGTTGCCATTTCGACAGTTTTCCACTCCGCCGGTCTCTGGTTATAGGGTTGCTACTTCACATCACTGAGATGTGCTTTACAACCTCAGTTCAAATGGCAATGTTTATGTTAAGATCCATACTTGATACACCACGATGTGGTATGTATATCCATGAATATCCATAACAAATACACGTTCGACTCGTGTGTTTCTAAAAGTAGAAATTTCAATCCAAGTTACACCATGAAGTCTGATGTATTTCACATTACTAATATATTTTTTTACAAACTCAGTTCAATTGCCAATGTTTATAGCAAATTTCATACTTCATACACCACGATCACATATGTTTATCCATAAAATATTTTTAATTGATTTTAACGAACCTGTGTTGGCATTCGAACGACCCCAAAAGTGTCACAATTCAATGGAAAATCACATGTTTCAAAAGCAATACAAAAATAATAATTAGACTAAAACCAGCTTTTAAAAAAGATGTTTTTGTAAGTTTAATATCCTTTGCAATATGCAAGAAATTCAAGTGGTGATATAACGATAATGCGATGATCATGGAAACATGAAGAAGAAAAGAAGGAACACACTTAATTTTTTTCGCCGAGGCCGGCAAAATAAATTACCGAGAATCCAACAGCTGAGAAGTCGGTAAAAATCTCGGTGAAAGTTCAAATTGCCGACTGGTCGTAAAATGTGCGAAATCATTTAACTGTCAAAATTTGCCGGGCCGTTCGGTAATCTATTGCCGAACTGCTCGGCGAAGTGTTTCACCGAATTCATGTAAATAATTGTTTTTATTATTTTATTTTCAATAAAGCATAGTAAGAAATTTTAGAGCGAAATGCAACATAAAATCGCGAATATTTATTGAACCATATACACCATTGAATATACAATAAATTTATCAGAACATTTGAATAGTTTTTTTTTACAAAATGCATACAATAAAGTTACATATTTTGCATTCAAGCACGGAAGAAACAACTAGGTACATATGGCATGTCTTTTGCACAAAACATCCGCTCACGAAATAGCCGCACATTGAATAGATGACTGTCGTAATCTCTCGTTATATTATTCTTATTTGCTGGAAGGATCGCGCTACTTTTACAAGATGGCGTTTCCTTACAGCATTTGAAAATGCTAATAATATTAACTCTTGGCTCTGATAAGAGCCTTTTACATGTTGCTCAACGCTTCATCCGGCAGAGGGCGGTGCCACCCGCTTGCTCACCGTAATCAAGCGGAGATATCCAGGTTGATGCCGCCGTCCGAAGCCCGATCGTCTTCCTCTTTTGCTGCTGCCAATCGATCCGTCCATCGCTGATAGCTCTAGCTGCATCCAAGAGCGATTCCGAAGCGTCCTGCTTTACACTCAGGCAAATGAACATAAGAAATACATAAGGCAGAAATTATGAATCTACAAGATTATTGAAAATCATTGAAACATAAGTCTCTTATGCTTTTCATCCTGAGCTCTTCATATTTCATTATTGGGACGTATGTCGTTCATTAGTTGCGTGTAACGAATTTCATAAGACACATTTCATGTTTTGTTCAAAGTTGATTTGAAGGAAATCATAAGGCATTTTATGAAACATATCATGTTCATTTTAAGTTACCTTAATTGGAAGGAAGAGCTTCAGCCAAGAGAATTATGTTCTCACAAACTGTAAAGTTCTTCAAGTCGTGCGGTTGAATTTTTCATCGAGGGAGTCTGAAGAGAATATTGAGTGGAAGATTTCTCAAGTGTTAACTGTGAATAATAAGTGTTTGAGCAACTTTTTTTCTAGATTCGAAGACATTATAGAATGCGTTCGACACCACTTGATTTTTTCGTACTCCCTCGATGTCCTCGATACAACCGAAAAACGATTTGGAAATCACATGTATGCGTAATCATAAATAAATCAAACATTTTAATTATTTTCTGCCATTAAGCACATGGTCATTATTCGAGAAAATTTTCAATATGCTCGAATTAGAAACTCATAATGCGGCATTATGAATCGAATAATATATAGGAAAACGGAATAATAAATTCATTAATCTGCATTATGAATTCGTTAAGATGTTTTATTGGAATTACGAAATTCATAAGGCATGATTATGGCCTCTAAACACTACTTTTGCAATTCATAAGGTATGGATATGAATTGATTAATGTCTAGCGTACAGCGTTCATGATGCTTCATTGGGATTTCATAAAGGCGCCTTAAGAAAATATTATGTTTTGTATTAGCCATAAAAATCTTATTCATAAGGAGTTATTTTGAATTTCAAGTTAAAAACTTGTGGCAAATTTCCAAAAGGCTGAATTATGATATTCGATAGTCAATTTGCCTGAGTGTAGATCCGTCTCTTTCTGCGTCCGTCAATAAACTCGCTCGTCTACAGTCCATGCACGGTTATTTATGCACATACACAACAAGGTTCTATAGCGATATCCAACGATGTCGCATATATTGAGGCGATTGTCAGACGTACGTTCACATACATACGAAATCGTCGGACGTACGTATTTCTTTTATTTTTTTTCTTGCATAGCATTGGGGATAGCTTCAAATCATTTTCGATTTTTAACTTGTTTTAAATGCAAACTGTTTAGTTTCTCGATTTGCACATTTTATACTACCATATAATTGAAATGCTATCGCTGTTGTTATTACTCAATCTATCAAGATTGTTTATAATTCATTATGCCTCATCTGTATACCACAATGACGAGTTGAAAAGCTGTCCCACCGTGGAACTTCCACGTCCATGTATCGTCCATGTCCACGGAAGGTCGAAGAAAAGTTCATTCTCATCTCGACGCCGGCGTAAAGGAAAACAATCAACGCCTTCTTCGTTTAACGTACCTATATAGTAAAGCTATCAGTACACTGTTTGTCTTAATGACAAATATTTGTCAAGTCAGCCTGATATCCATGTCGATTTCTGGTCAGTCTGATAGATATCCGGATAAACTTGACAAATATTTGTCATCATGGCAAACAGTGTACTGAGGGCTTAATTCGATAGATTAAACGTTTGAGCAAAAAATAAAATAAATTCAGATAATAAAACTTACATGAAGACTATGTTTTTTTCAACCGCTGCCTATAATCGACGTATTTTTTATTCTCAAACACGTGTCTTTGCAGCATTCTGACGTTTGACAAATGCACTTCTCCGAAACTCGGTAAAGTTGATGATTTACCGATTAAGATCGCAAAACATGTTGCCGAATTTCAGTACTAAATTTTATTAACAGGTTTTCGGTTATTACATTTCAAATATTTCGGCGAATCAATATTTTTTGACGACATTCCGGTTAAAAAACATTTTACGGAACATGTTCGTTAAATAATTTCACCGAAAAAAAATCTGGCGATTAAGTGTGAAGGAGAATTTCCTTGTTACGTATCCCGGACACTTAAAGCTATGGTAAGGTGTCTGGATAAAAATCTCGATAGAAATCTTATTTTCTATTTTGTCTTTCCTCAGTACCGGAACAAGTACAAGAGGACACGGGGCCAGCGGCATATTCCGGAAACGCGTTCCGATGGAGCGTAAAGACCCAATCAACATTCGCCATACCCATTGTTTCAACAGGTAAGTTAATTTGTTTTCCAAGCTTCCCACAGTAACACATTGTTTTACACTTTATATTTCCAGCTGCGAAAACAGACACCATCAAGAATACCACCTACATTGCATTTTCTGACTGACACCTTCTGCGTTCCAGTTGTACTAGCTACGGACGAATCTTTTTGAATCGACTGGAGGAACACTGATACAAGGAGAACCAATTCTTTGCTTTTCTTCAGACTGCTTGTTGGTACCGCAGCCACTCAAGCTCTTCTCAGTTGGCCCCGGAACTGCAAATACAGTAATCCGCTTTATTCGCTAGGTACCATAAAGCTAAGTTTTAGTCATTTCTTCTTAATTGGGAACCGGAACCTTTTACAATCTGAATTTCAAATACTTTGGAAGAAGCTACTCCCGAATCATCATGTAAAAACAACTTTGCCGCTCAAAAATTTCTAATCTCAGATGAGTAAAGTATCCCTCCGTTAATCCGAACAAAATTTGATTATCGGGATGGGATGGAGTAACGAGTCGAACTCCGATTGTCTGAACTAGTTTAGGATTAACAAAGGGGTTCTGTATTTGATCCACATATCTACATTAACAATGATCAATCTTATTTTCATCTTTAACGGAAATTGCAACATCCATAGATCCAGACGCTTCTAATGACATTCACCACTGCGACCTGCAACCACAGCAGCGGATAGAACTACATTCAGGTCCATGCAGCAAGTGGAAAATTCTGGAAAAACATAGTGCAATTACACCCGGTTCTTTTTTTACACGGGTAGGTTTTAGTTGACTACGACCTTTAGCGTTAACCCTTAAAGGCGCAAGGCGATTTTTTTAGAAATCGTCGGAAATATTTTTAACGTAAATAACCATTGAAATCATTAACATTAAACGTATTTTCGGTTTGTTGTTTTAAAACAACATTGCGCATTTAAGGGTTAATGAAACTATGAGTTAACCCCATGAAAAAATTCAAAAAAACATCAAAGAAAATTCAGGTGGTATTTGAAAAGCTGTGAATAATCAGGTTAACAATGAAATTAAAGAATACCAAACGTGTAAAAAATATTGGGTGTATTGTTATAGGGCAATAGGTCAATCATAGTTATATGTATTTTTATTATTAATATAATATTTACAACTTTATTCAAAAACAAATATTTTCGTTCAGAATACGATTCATGTTATATGACTCGAAAACCAATGAAAGGACGTTGAAACGATGGAGTTATTGTTATTTTCATTGAGTTTTCAGTCTATGGTGGGAATCGGATCTGAACGAAAACGGAATTAAATAACATCACTAATTACTTTTGAGAGAAACACGAAATTCATCGGGTCTCAAATAAAACTAAACACGAATTATTACAGATTTCATATGTAAACACAATTCGAAATAATGGCCTACAATTAGGATTCTATTCGTTTCACACGTTAACATCGTGTGGATGCTTTATTAACGGATGATGAGATTCGAATGAGCGAAGTCGTAAGTTTTACACATGACATTGATTTGCTTTGTCAACATGCGCAAATGTATGTGTCAAACACAAGGCCTTCTCGTGTATTTTTTTTATCAGTGTTCGGAAAAAAATCCTTTTATCGGCCCGAAGTTGGAGAAGGCTTATCCCAGACAGAAAAAAACGAGTGGCTTGGCCGTTTTTTAGGGTGGACCTACATATTTTGAAAATAACGCGTTGTAGGCCCAATCAAAAATTAGTTTTTTCTAAGTAATAGACCTTTCCCGTCCGACCAAACACCTATGTTTTCTATTTTTCCCTAAAGCGTCCTTGGGTTTAGATAACATTGTGCATAAAATAATCTTTTTATATGAAACGGTTATTTTCTTACAATTTTTTAAAAAAATTAACATCGTCTGTTTTATGAGGTGAATTTTCCTGCCAGACGATGGTGATTCTATGAGATTTAGCATATTTGGCAACACTCAACAGTGGTGAGAACATCGTATAAAAATACTTTTTCTGGCAACTCTGTGTCATGTTTATTTATGATTGAAATGTCAAGTGTCATCGACAAGCATACCCAGGCGCAGCTGTTTACCACATCTTGGAACTCATGACAAGAAAGCTGAAGCTGCAACAAGAAGAGAATTTCAAGGACGCGATGAAAACTTGTAGGTGCTTCCGAAGGCGCTACTGCTACGAAGAATTACGTGGAAGGCGTATTCCAGTAGTTCCTGGAAAGCCGGATTGTTATCGGATTGGACATTGCTTTTGGAAAATATACGCATCAAGAATGGCCACCGCCGTCGGTCCGGTACCATCGCGGGAGCTGGAAGGACGATAATCGGCGAAGAGTGCTTCATCTACACTCACAAAAAACTCCGCATTATATTCATGAGTTCACACATGGATTTTTGCAATGGGGGTAGCAAAATGGATTCCATAGTTTCGACACATATATTCCATGCGCCCACATGCATTGCATGAGTGTTCACACATACTATCCATGTGGGTCATAGTATCCATGTGTGAATTTGTATGCAATTAAGTATGTGCCGACACATGATATGCATATTTCAAAATACATGGATTTTTGCCATAAAGTATGTGTCGATTTTCCTGAGTGTATGCTATCTTGGGCAGTATTGGGGTTCAGTTTGTGCTGCTTCCTGCTGTAGTTAAATTTTGCTGTTTGCCATTTGATCAGTTGGATTGCTTGATTCTGCTATCGCAAATTCTCCATTATAAACCTAATGCAAGTACGGAATATCGCTAATTCCCCGTTGAATAACCCACAATGCTCAATGACTACCAAATAATACTGGTAGAAGCTCCGTCATGTTAAAAAAATCCCAGTCATTCAGCAACTGGCGGATTTATTTACAATCGCTGATCGCCGGGCTCGCCTCTATGCTCTGTCTCGGGGGGTTAGCCCTAAAATCGGCTACTCGTTTTCGGCGAATAATGTGATTTCTACTTTACGTCGTACTAAATTTTTAAATTGCATTAAATAACTTCATGTCCAGGGTCATGCCTCTTCGCTTATATCACGCATCAGCGGAGAGTGAAGGTTTTGGCAAACCATTGTGAGACCAATTGCCTATTGACCTATAGTCCCTGTCTGCGTGCAATGCTACCGTAGGCTAGCTTGATACGAGGTTCTCTGGTTCTCTGTAGTCAGGGTTGGTTCGCTCTGAGGAGTATTTAAGAGAAGGTGTAAAAACTTCTCTTTTCTCGATCTGTTATCCGAGTGTATTGTGCAGAAATACACTTTATCTTTGTATGAAGGAGCGTGCGTAGTATCCACTCTTCGTCGCACAAGTCCACAAGTGTAAAGAGTACAGGAAAATGGTAATTTGCTGTTTACCAAAATGCATACATTTAGGCTATATTCTAAATCTTCCATGTAAATACGCTGTTGTGAGCGCCAAAACATAGGCCATTTTGTACACAATATCAAAACACACGCGACCGAAAATGTTCTCACTCTTTATCGATCATGTTTCTCTTGGCTTCAATCACACGTACGTGTGAACGCTCTCGAGTGTGAATCAATACACTTCTCTTTATTTGTAAATTCTCTACACATTTCAGGACGAAGTGTGAGAAATGGCCAACCCTGTCTGTAGTACGAATCAGCTTGATATTTTTGTTTAAGCTCATGATGCAGAAGCTTCTTCGTAGACAGTGATGTACAACTTTCCTTTGGCACAACCTGGAACAATCATTTGTCATAGTAAACATGTTCTCAAAAAGTGTTTCCGTCGCCGTTTCGCTACTTTGCGTAGGAGACTCACGGAATCATTCTTCTTCTTATTGGCATTACATCCCCACACTGGGACAGAGCCGTCTCGCAGCTTAGTGTTCATTAAGTACTTCCACAGTTATTAACTGCGAGGTTTCTAAGCCAAGTTACCATTTTTGCATTCGTATGTCATAAGGCTAACACGATGATACCTTTATGCCCAGGGAAGTCGAGACAATTTCCAAACCGAAAATTGTCCCGGCGCCGGGACTCAAACCCAGCCACCCTCAGCATGATCTTGCTTTGTAGCCGCGCGTGTTTCCGCACGGCTAAGGAGGGCCGCTATCACGGAATGATATTATCAATAAATACTTCAACCATTCAATCATCTAACCACTCTATCACTCAATTAATCCACCATTCACTTCTATTATTCCATAGTCACAAAATCAATGAACTCCTAAACTGCCGTCATACACATATTTGTCCCATATTTGCTGGCGTTCCTATGTACATTGGACAACTATGCGTATACCGGCAGTAAATCATTTATCAGTTTCCTAATCATTACATAACACAATCACTCAATGATTTTTTCAATCCTTAATTTGCTTAACCTCTTAAGTGATGAATCAAACACTCAATCAATCAAACAAGCAATCTGTTATTATCTCAACTGTCGTAATCTGGAAAAGTGACTGTGTCTAAAAACTTATTCCAAAAAACCGTTGTCAATGAGGCCCATTTGCAGCAAGGAGATGCAAGATGTTTGTACTAAGTGGCCTGCTGACGTATGCATATTAGCATCAAAAGGATTCAGGAAAAAGTAGTAAAAATCAGGACCTAATGGATCACGAGAATTCACCTGAGGTATTATTGATAAAGCAGGAACAGGTCGTTTGTTGGACATTCCTTGTTCAGCGTTCAGTTATTTTTTCCTTACGTTGGAATGCTTTCAGAGTTGCTCTGGAAGTGCAACAGCAGTGCATGGGTTTACTGAAGTTCGGAATGCACATTTTCCTCGAACAAATTCGGTCTAGAAAAGTAAACTAATGGTGCCATTATCGCCCCCGACCAACAGAATCCGGTTAAGTGGAAGACCATGCCGGAACCGAACCCGGTCAAAATACGTCCCGCATAAATCATTTCAACGTTGGTGGCGTACGCTATTATGATCAGCCGATAATCATGAGAATTTCCGTAGAGTTTCCTTGTTGTCTATTACGTAGCCACATATAAGGCACCCGAAAGGTATTCCGATCGTTGATAGAGATGCGTCCAACGCTTGGCTTTCGTCCACTAGGATCAGCGTGCAGTTGCGGAATAACAACGGCCGAGAAACCGAAGATTGAACGCGCTTGAATTTGCACTTTGCTTGTCTGTTGAATAGACTCATTTTCAGCGCACCAACAATCAGCATCAACAGTGAACTGATATTTGCACCGACTTCTTGGCTTGGGTGGTCAGATATGTAATAAAACAAAAACAATGAAAATATTTCCGATTTGTCACTAACGATGCTTGAATGTATTAAAATGTCAGTTTGGGGAACTATCTACGGCATCGAGGAACTACACACCCTTCTCTAGCGCATGTCGAAACTTTCTGAGAAGTTGCACCACGCAGATTGGCGAAAACCAAGGACCGCAATGGCGAGTTTGGAGGACCGCCAAGTAAGGATAAAATGGTTTTCGTGTTTTGAGGACCGCAATGACGAGTTTGAGGACAGCCAGATAAAGATGAAATGGTTTTCGTGTTTTAAGGACCGCAATGGCGAGTTTGGAGGACCGCCAAGTAAAGATAAAATGGTTTGCGTGTTTTGATGACCGCAATGGCGAGTTTGGAAGACCGCCAAGTAAAAACGAAATGGTTTGCGTGTTTTGAGGACCGCAATGGCGAGTTTGGAGGACCGTCAGATGAAGATGAAATGATTTTCGTGTTTTAAGGACCGCAATGGCGAGTTTGGAGGACCGCCAGGTAAAGACGAAATGGTTTGCGTGTTTTTAGGACCGCAATGGCGAGTTTGGAGGACCGCCAAGTTAAAACGAAATGGTTTGCGTGTTTTGAGGACCGCAATGGCGAGTTTGGAGAACCGCCAGAAAAAGATGAAATGGTTTTCGTGTTTTAAGGACCGCAATGGCGAGTTTGGAGGACCGCCAAGTAAAGATAAAATGGTTTTCGTGTTTTGAGGACCGCAATGGCGAGTTTGAGGACAGCCAGATAAAGATGAAATGGTTTTCGTGTTTTAAGGACCGCAATGGCGAGTTTGGAGGACCGCCAGGTAAAAATAAAATGGTTTGCGTGTTTTGAGGACCGCAATGGCGAGTTTGGAAGACCGCCAAGTAAAAACGAAATGGTTTGCGTATTTTGAGGATCGCAATGGCGAGTTTGGAGGACCGCCAGATGAAGATGAAATGATTTTCGTGTTTCAAGGACCGCAATGGAGAGTTTGGAGGACCGCCAGGTAAAGACGAAATGGTTTGCGTGTTTTTAGGACTGCAATGGCGAGTTTGGAGGACCGCCAAGTTAAAACGAAATGGTTTGCGCGTTTTGAGGACCGCAATGGCGAGTTTGGAGAACCGCCAGATAAAGATGAAATGGTTTTCGTGTTTTAAGGACCGCAATGGCGAGTTTGGAGGACCGCCAAGTAAAGATAAAATGGTTTTCGTGTTTTGAGGACCGCAATGGCGAGTTTGAGGACAGCCAGATAAAGATGAAATGGTTTTCGTGTTTTAAGGACCGCAATGGCGAGTTTGGAGGACCGCCAGGTAAAAATAAAATGGTTTGCGTGTTTTGAGGACCGCAATGGCGAGTTTGGAAGACCGCCAAGTAAAAACGAAATGGTTTGCGTATTTTGAGGATCGCAATGGCGAGTTTGGAGGACCGCCAGATGAAGATGAAATGATTTTCGTGTTTCAAGGACCGCAATGGCGAGTTTGGAGGACCGCCAGGTAAAGACGAAATGGTTTGCGTGTTTTTAGGACTGCAATGGCGAGTTTGGAGGACCGCCAAGTAAAAACGAAATGGTTTGCGTGTTTTGAGGACCGCAATGGCGAGTTTGGAGAACCGCCAGATAAAGATGAAATGGTTTTCGTGTTTTAAGGACCGCAATGGCGAGTTTGGAGGACCGCCAAGTAAGGATAAAATGGTTTTCGTGTTTTGAGGACCGCTATGGCGAGTTTGAGGACAGCCAGATAAAGATGAAATGGTTTTCGTGTTTTAAGGACCGCAATGGCGAGTTTGGAGGACCGCCAAGTAAAGAAATGGTTTGCGTGTTTTGAAGATCGCAATGACGAGTTTGGAGGACCGCCAGGTAAAGACGAAATGGTTTGCGTGTTTTTAGGACCGCAATGGCGAGTTTGGAGGACCGCCAAGTAAAAACGAAATGGTTTGCGTGTTTGGATGACCGCAAAGGCGAGTTTGGAGGTCCGCCAGATAAAGATGAAATGGTTTTCGTGTTTTAGGGACCACAATGGCGAGTTTGGAGGACCGCCAGATAAAGACGAAATGGTTTGCGTGTTTTGAGGACCGCAATGGCGAGTTTGGAGGACTGCCAGGTAAAGATGAAACGGTTTGCGTGTTTTGAGAACCGCAGAGTGTGTTTTAAGGACCGTATTGGTGTGTTGGAAAGACCGCCAAGTAAAGTAAAGGAATGAAGTGCGAGTCAAAATGATCGCCAGCTGGATTTAAAGAAGGGTTTGCGGGTTGAAGTGCACGCCTTGGGGTAGTAGCGTAGTTCACACCATGGGGTGGGCATGTTGAAAAGACCACCGTACAGAGTTGAAATGGTTTGATGATGATGAAAAACGCAATGGTGTGTTAAGAGCACTAGAAAGAACAAAGCAATTTTTTTGAGGGGACAATAATGAATTATGAAATGGAATGTATCATACCACGAATTGACAAGTCAAGTAATTTGATATTTTCAGCTAAAATTTTCTTTTCGTTCAAGTGAGTTGAACGAAGGAGTTCAAACGTTCAAGCCAAGCGATTTGCTCAATCCCCTTGTGTAATCTGAACTTAGTAGGGGTTTTTAATAGCCTTGCGAGAAAAGGCGTAGGATTGTCAATCCGGAGATGGCCGGTTTGATTCTCGGTCCGGTCTAGGATGTTTTCGGGTTGAAACTTCCTCGATACCCTGGGCTTAGTGTATTCATTGTATTTGCCACAGAAGTTCCCCCAAAATAACACATTTAGCCCAAGTTTGAAAATTTTATAAATAGAATTTTTAAACTTCAAATGCTATTATCAATAAGAAATCTATAATTGCCCTACATTTGCTTGAGTAAATAAGGGCTTTAAAGTTAGGAACAAAGCAATTCTAAATATGTATTTAATTATTAGTTTTATTTCCAGAAGTTTTGAATAAACAAATTGCTAATAATTCTACACAGTTGTCGTTTCTAATATCAATACTATTATCAAACTCCATAAATCCAAAAGTTAGAAGTTAAATGTAAATACGCTACGTTTATACAAGTCCTACGTCTAGTCGCGGTTATGTTGAAAACATTGCCCATTGCTCGTTTTTAGTCTAGAGCCCTGGCTTATTCACTGATGGGCAAAAGTATTCGCACCATCGTTTGTTGTCGTCGGTTTTCTTGTCTCCTCTTCTGCTCTTGAATCGGAGAGTGTAAAACACTTCCTCTACCTCTTCCGCGTGGCGTCAACAATTCGCTCTCTTCAGTCATACCACTACACTTTGTTCACTTTTACTTCAGTTCGACCGGCTTCACGGTGACCGAAGCACTTTCATCCTTGCTTTCATCTCACTTCTCACTTTTTCGACGGGTAGCAACTATTACCGGTGCCGGTGTCAACAAGCACAAACACTCGACCAGTCCCGCGAACGCGATGCTCTTTCTACTTTCACTTCTCTGACCGACAGGCTTCCTCGAAACTACGGTGCTTCTTCTTACTCCGCAACAGACCGGAGTTCCGCGAAAGTCGGCACGTTCCACGTTTGTGGTGGAGACGTATGAATTGAGGTTAGGAACCTCACACACAATATGAAAACCGCGTTCGGATGCAACTCGTTGCGATGCGCGAATGCGAAATCGTATGTCCCGCAGGAGCAATACAATTTTCTCAATTGTTTCCGGCCACTACGCGCGGAGAACACTCCCGGCTGCAATCCGGTTCGAAGGACCAAATATGTCCAGACACTAGCGAAATTCGGGAGTTTTTAGTGTTTCGGGCGTTTCGGCGCAATCATTAACAATCATTAACAGAGATTTCACAAAGTTCCTTTTTTTTTGCTTGTGCTTTTAATTTACGTATCGATATATCGGAATATCGATGTTTCACCGACGATATTTTTCGGCATCGATATTTCGGCAATAAAAACATCGATTCGGCAGTATCGATATTTTCCCGATAAACGCCCATTCCTGAAAGACAGACGTAGTCCTACGGCAAATGATGGGTAAGTTGAATCATCCATATTAACGATATTAACCAACAAAGGTTCTCTCCAGCCCTCCTCCGTAAGGGAAAGAGAGATAGAGAGAGGTAGATAGAGAGAGATAGAGATAGGTGGATGGAGACAAGACAGCTAGAAAGAGGAAGATAGAGAGAGATAGGTAGAGAGAGAGATAGATAGAGAGATTGGTTGAAATAGAGATAGATAGATGTGTATGTATATATAAATATATCTATATATATATATATAATATATATATTAGAGTGGGGTGTCATGGTCATTTTTTCAAATCAATGGTTTTTCGAAGCCATTCTGGGTCCTGAACAACTGTGCAGAATTTGGGACCGATAGGTTGCTTCCTCGCTTTCCGCATTGCGTTTGAAGTTTGTATGGAAATTAGTATGGGAGAACGTAAATTTTTGCATTTCTACTACTAGAGGCTTCAGTTCATCGTAAACCAAGTGGCACATTACGTTAAAGTATAACCTAAAGGATGCCGAAAAACTTTGCTAAAGAAGGCACGTTGCTGGAACGTCCACGAAAAAAGTTATAACGCTTCGAAGATTGAGTGTTCAAACCATATGCAAAAAATCATTTATTCTGCCAGCACTGCCGAACTACGTGGAGCAATAATTTAACTGAGTGTTATTTCAAAATTATTCATTTTATAGGACTTTGGAGCTAATGGAAGATTTTTGGAATGATTTCACAAAGTAAAAATTCCGAAAATAGGTTTTGCCCTCCGACAATTACAGGTTGTCCGGTAGTGCTGGCAGAAACATTGATTTCTTGCATATGGTTTAAACAATCTATTTTAAAAACGAAATAACATTTTTTGTAGACCTTCCAGCTGCGTACCTTCTTCGGCAAAGTCTCTCGGCATCTTCCAGGCTATATGCCAACGTATTGAGTCACGTGATTGATGATAAATCGAAGCCGCTAAGAGCAAAAATGCAAAAAAGTACATTTTCCCATACTAATCTCCATGTAAATTTAAAACGCGATGCGGCATGCGAGGTCGCAACCAATCGAGCCCATACCCTGCACAGTTGATTGGGGTCCCAAAACGATTCAGAAAAACCTTGATCTCACTTGATCGGACGAAGTTTGCGTTTCCCCATACAACTGCGCCCCACTCTAATATATATATATATATATATATATATATATATATATATATATATATATATATATATATATATATATATATATATATATAGCCTATTCATAGCCTATTCAGATTACGCCATTAATGACATAATAATTGGCGTTTCAGGGTAAATACGCTTTATGATGTCATTATTTACGTAATATTCCATACATTTTGCGCTGTCAAAAGATACCCGCTAAAAAGAATTTATTACGAACAATTATTACGAGAGAGCTTTCGTTCTAACTGGGATGCAGGGAGAAATTCAACAAAACAAAACTGACAAGCGTCACGCTCTCTTTGCCAGAGAGAAAATTCTCTCTGTTTTCATTTCGTTTCGTAGTTGACAGTCATGCTCTTTCTGTCGCAGCAGGGTCGAATGCATGTTAGATGGAAATCTTCTGAGCGCTGAAGAATAACTCGGATTGTGATGGTTTTGTGGAAAGCATTTTATATGATGAAAAATAATTATGATAATTATTTATTCTCCACTTATTCAACATGAATTGTTTAAAAAACAGATGCTCTCTAGAATTAACATGTTAACATGAAGTATTTAACTTAAACCTAGATTTAATAGAACAAATCGAATAAATTTTCAAAGTTCAAGGGCCAATGCGGAAGACAATTTAAAACGTAGGAATGGTTGTAAAACGAATATATTTGATGAATAAACATGATTTCATAAATTGTTTCAATTCTGCTCCTTGAATGGCTTAATATACTTTGGATTTCAACATTTTTCACGTGGGACAACTGTACGATTTGAATGGGATGTATATATAAAGTAGAATAGCCTTAAATAAAACATGGATTGGTAATGTTTTACTTCATCCAAAATCCAGTTTAAATTATATCACATTCACACGATTTTGTTAGAAGCTGTATCATTGATTGTCGAGTAGAACGCAATGGTGCAGTTTCCATTAAAAAAAAAAAATTGCTGAGTTGCCCTTCATACATGGAGATACTGGTGGAAATACATTTTAGTTCGATAATATTTCTTGAAAATTGGTCCAATCGTCCTTTTTTTATTTATTTGTGAGAATTCCCAAAAGTATCTAAATTTTTCTATCAAATCTCCGTTCGATCATAGTACAGAATCAAAATACTTTTTAAACTTAAAAATAAATTGAGGAATAGTCTGATTCCCCGAAGAACGGCGCACCCAACTAATGAATGTAGCTTGGCTCATTAATCCTTAATGAGAGCTTCAAATATTCTTCGAAAATCCCTTTTCATATTTTTTTTATTTTTTTTCGTAGAAACTTTGTTCAGAAAAAATGTTCGATTGTCGCCACACAAATGCTTGATTTCGCAAATTAAATTTTAAAACTCTCCTTGAATTCAACCCTGTATTAGCGTGCAAATGAGGAAACATGGAAACGACAAGATATATTATCTTGCTGCAGTCTGAACACCTCGTAATAATTGGATACCCTCTCACTTAACCCTTTCCTTCCCATGGTAGCTGTAGAGCTCCATCAAATTTTGCACCTTCCAACATTCATAGAATTATTTCAATCACAAAAAGCAGTATTTGGCAAAACTTTATGGTTCCATTAGACTGCAAATATAATCAATTTTGAGTAAAAATAGTGAAACTATTGAAAACAATCAAGTAACTATTGATTTACAATCAAAAACTTTTTTTTTCGTTTTCCACTAATTTTAGCTATGCCAAACAACTTTTGTTCAAGCACTTTTTCCATAGATGATTCCTTCCTATTGAAATCTTTGAAAAAAGTCGTGGGAAAGAGAGGGTTAACAAAGTCATAAATAGCCCAATCTGAATAGGCTATTAGAGTAGGGCGCAGTTGTATGGGAAAACGAAAACTTCGTCTGATCAATTGAGATCAAGGTTTTTCTGAATCGTTTTAGGACCCCAATCAACTGTGCAAAATATGGGCTCGATTGGTTGCGACATCTCATACCGCATCGCGTTTTAAGTTTACATGGAGATTAATATGGGAAAACGTTCTTTTTTACATTATTGCTCTTAGCGACTTCAATTTATTATCAATCACGTGACTCAATACGTTAGCATATAGCCTGGAAGATGCCGAAAGACTTTTAGGTCTATTCCACGATTAGAGTGACGTGAGGTGAGTAGACTCACTTTGTCTGAGCGATTCCCTGAGTCGAATGCAGTGAGAAGAGTCGTGGTGAATGAACTAGAATGAACTCTCACTGTATTCTGACAGTCGATTTTCAACGACGGATGTCGCTGTGGGGTGACTTTCAAGTAACGACTACAGTCGTGATGTTTTCATCTGTCGAGTAGCAATGGAGGTGAAAAAGTAAGTTTTATTTGTTTCTATCTAGGGGTAATGACGGCTTTGGCAGGTTTTGTTCTATTATTGGCAGGGGGGTTTTTTATGACTGATTATGCTCAAATTTGGCCCAAACATTCTTTGCATATCAAAGAATATTGTGGCCAAATTTCATAAAATTCGGTCGACAAAAACCCCCCTGCCAATAATAGAACAAAACCTGCCAAAGCCGTCTGTTCCCCTATATATAACCCGGTCTAAATGAAACAAAAATTTCAGGATAAGAATCACAAACAGGAAGCAATTCCAGTTGCTGGTGACGGGAATGGAGGAAAATCCACATGTTGCCAAAGGATTGAAGTTCTGCGAAGGGATGCAAATCTCTAAGCAGAACTTTTCCGAAATTTGGGGTGGCTTAACAAAAGGCCTGAACAGCTTGGAACAGCTGGAATGGAACAATTGTTGAAGGCAAATGATGAATATACAAAGCATCTACTTTGTTCTTTGGGTTTCTAAGAGTGCCTTCTTAGGCTTACTTTTGGATGTCAATAATGTTTCAAATTCTCTTTACGTCACGTGCCGTAAAAAGGAGGCTGTAAAACGAAGTGACGTATAACAAACTGCAATAAAAAGAGGAGTGTATCATCAATCGTAACCATTCCGTTTTTTCAGATTACTTTTTTCTACTCTGATCTCATAAAAGTAAGTGAGATACAAGATGTCCATAGCATCTTACAGGGAATCGATTATGTGTTTACCGCTGCTTAGCGGAGAACTTAACGATCGGCCGAGAGTGCTACAGCGGCCTTCTGGTAATATTCAACTGGATCAACTCAAACTAGAAAACGTGGGCTACATGACTTGGTTTTTCAACTGTATCCATGCCGCAAGGGGCAAGGCCCTGGCTCTGCGCGGCGTGTTCTAGAAGACATGCTTTGCCTATGCTGGCATTATCATCATCTTCACGCCTGATATCCCTCACAGATAAGTGTGGCACTGATGTAGAAATTATCTTAGTGATCATTAACCAGAAAAAAACTCGAGAAACAACCTTTTCGCAGAGTACCGCAGAACTTCCAGGCTGGCCACTGCCCAGTGCAAACCCCTAAAAACCCTGTAAAAAAGTGTTTATATCAATTTCAATTAGGAAAAATAAAATAATGCAAATCAGAGTGAAATTTGAGATGTTTTTTTATAATTTAATTAATTAAAGAAAACTAATTTATCATATTCATTTGGCATGTACAACGAAATACATCGCACTGCCTTACATCAAATTATTTTACATCGCTACATGTTTTAAATAGTGCTGTAACAATAAAATCTAGACCAACATTTGAAAAGGGCGTAACAGCCAAAATTTATTCCTTCTGATTCTTTGTCTACATATAAAGCTTTATATGTAGGCGAAGAATCAGAAGGAATAAATTTTGGCTGTTACGCCCTTTTCAAATGTTGGTCTAGAAATAATGTATACTTTAATGATATTTTTTATCCGGGTTCCCAAGGGAAATTAAACCGTATTGAAAAGGAAAATTTTTATGTATACATATAATTATACGATTTTTTCACATAATAGCTTGCATTATTTCATCCCTGATAACAGCAGCAGTAAAATTTTCTTCTTCATTGTTAACATCTTCAGGAAAATCAATTTCCAATTGAACTACATTTTCTTCGGGTATGGGTTAGGGCCATCCTTAGCCGTGCGGTAAGCCGCGCGGCTACAAAGCAAGACCATGCTGAGGGTGACTGGATTCGATTCCCGGTGCCGGTCTAGGCAATTTTCGCATTGGAAATTGTCTCGACTTCCCTGGGCATAAAAGTATCATCGTGCTAGCCTCATGATATACGAATGCAAAAATGGTAACCTGGCTTAGAAACCTCGCAGTTAATAACTGTGGAAGTGCTTAATGAACATTAAGCTGCGAGGCGGCTCTGTCCCAGTGTGGGAATGTAATGCCAATAAGAAGAAGAAGAAGATGGGTACATTAAATCTAACGCGTAAGTTGTGAGAGGTGTTTTGGGGGATCGCGATGTGGTTTATATGCAGGCCATCTATGCCTTTCTTTGCTCGTCTGACATAAAAGTCTAATTCCCCTATCTTTTTTTTCTTTCTCGTTTTTGTTTTTGTCTTATTGTTCTGTGTAATACGAAGCTATGGCCATCCGGAAGATGCTCCCTGACGAACCACAACTCGAGCCCGACGCTACGCCATACCGTTATTGACGTCAAATACCCGGATGAGCAGCTGAAATACCTCAAACCTAAATCCCTAAATCTCAAACCTAAATCCCAGTCCGTCCTGAAATTACGCAATCTAACCTTGAGTCGCCACGAGTATCTTGGTCTATACCCTTTCCCCTTACTAACTGTTGATAATAAGATGATATCGATTGTAAATATCATAAAGTCTCGGCTCCGTTAAGTGTTATACACGCCTGAGCCTGTCAAATAAACACAATAGATAAAAAAAAACGCGTAAGTTGTGTAAAACACAACATACATTAATAATTCTACTAGCTTTTTTGGGCTTATAATGAAGCTGCCTCGCACCAAGAATACATCGAAATACATTCTTAAAAATTCCAAACGATCTCTCAACAATCCATCTTGTTTTTGAATGCATTTGGTTGAATTTAATCTTCGATTCATTGTGCTGCATGTTTCCCGATATTCTATAAGGCGTGATCAAATAAATATGGTTTCAAAGGGTAGCCGGCATCACCTGTCGAATAGAAAATAAATTGGTTTATACTTATATAAATTAAATAATCATTTTTCAAGAATTTAAAAACAAATTTCTTAAACTTCAATTCAGTTAAAATTAATAAGCATAATGTGACTGTAGCTCTTTTTCTTCTTTACCTCCTTCAATGGTTCTACATCCCAACTATAACTTTGCTAGTTTTTCAATGTGTTCTATAAGCATTTTCTTAGTTATTTATCGAAAGCCTTTCTATGCCCTATTGCAAGAGTTTGTATCTTGTTTGTGTACAATGCACACTATGCTCAGGAAATATAGAATCCACTCCAATCCATGTTTCGGCTTGATTATTTTTATGTGACTTCCATCAACACAATTCGCTTTGACGCAGCCGCGCTGTTGCCATCTAGCGGCGACGGACGTGTGCGTGAAATCACTGTTTTTCAACATGGTGAAGTATAGGAAGTATATTTTAAAATGCTTTTAAAATGTTATTAATAGTGATATGTTGAAAACTTTTTAATACGTAGGGTTAGAATTTTGAAAAACTACATGTTAGGCTCCTCATCTACAAATGTTTTTTTAATCAAAATAATTCAACTTTCGTGTTACCTATATGAAAGTAAATTAAATTTCTAACCCAAAAAAGTGAACAATTTTAGGCTAAAATGTGTTTTAACGCTTTAATAAGCATTTAAAAATTGACATCCTATATCCCTTGCTGGGTGAAATAAAAAAGCATCAGCCGACCCCCATTTCGTTTTCTCGCTTTCGTCAGGGCCAATTAATGACACCAGGAAATCCAGACTTCTCGACCAAAAACCCATTTTAATTGCATTTTTTTCATCGTCATTCGTAGGAAACTTAATCGCTGTTTTGCAAATTTGTTCCTCAAAAACATCGATAATTTTAGACAACATTTTTGACATTGTTGGCTGAGCAACTCCAACGAAGAGGTCATTCCCAGCTCCTTTTTGATAGCTGCCTTCAGCGAAAAATCTGAGGGCAGCCGCTAGTTTAATAATAGGTAAAACTGTGGACGATCCTACTGTTGGGCCCAAATTTCCATCGAGAATATCAAAAAGGTGTCTGAATAAATCTTTGGAAACTCGGAAATACTCCACGAACCTGAATATTGGGTGGTAAGAATCGATTGTTAAGCTTTATCGATTATGAGGCATATGTGGGTGAAAATGGGTCACTGCTCGACGGTCGCAATGCACTTAAGAAGAAAACTGTTCAATTTTTGTTTCAAAATCTATAAACTAACTATGAGAGCGTTGACCCATTTCTATAATCACAGAGAATTTACTGAAACTTACGTATTAGATGGCAAATCTAGAGGATTTGATGCATCTCGAAGCTTTCGACGCTCAACTCTAACTGTGCATAAATCTTCGTTAGTCATATTATCACCCTCGGAATCGCTATCAAACCAGAAGTCAAAACAGCTCATGGTTAAGTTGTTAATCGTGAAGTTTTCTACGCACCTAGAACAGTATTTGATTTCGAATTGAATGAACAATTAAATACCAAAAGTACAAATAACTTACCTACATCAGGAATTTCTGTTTTATCAAAAAATAATAGACTTCGAACACGAAACAATCATACAATTTGTTCCACGTAAAAGTAAACATCAGTTGACATATTGTAATTATGGCGAATGATTTTTTATATTTTTTTTTTCTACAAAATTAGCGAATAACTTCAATCTAACTGCAGAAATATATTTCAATCCGATAAAATAAACACGATCTCAACGATTTCGATTATCTTTTGTAAAATATATGTTTTATTCCTTGGAGTATACAGTTCTTTCCTCAAAACTTTATGCGCCAAAATCGAAAAATGGCGTGGTTCATCGATTCGACAGTTTGACTAATGAACGCAATTTGACGTAAGTGTTACTTTATTTCTCGCGATGGAATGAACC
This sequence comes from Armigeres subalbatus, assembly GCF_024139115.2. Taxonomy (NCBI): domain Eukaryota; kingdom Metazoa; phylum Arthropoda; class Insecta; order Diptera; family Culicidae; genus Armigeres; species Armigeres subalbatus. The sequence continues at coordinate 105,321,891 of NC_085140.1, forward strand.
ACTCACGTCACTCGAGTCGAGTGTCGGAATCGCCAAAGAAAGAACAAGTGAGAGTGAAGTGACTCTTCTCACCTCACTTCACTCTAATCGTGGAATAAGCCCATTTACCGAAGAAGGTACGCAGCTGGAAGGTTTACAAAAAATGTTATTACGTTTCGAAAATTGATTGTTTAAACCTTATGCAAGAAATCAATGTTTCTGCCAGCACTACCGGACAACCTGTAATTGTCAGAGGGCAACACCCATTTTCCTTCTAGTCGGATTTTTTACTTTGTGAAATCATTCCGAATATCTCCCATTAGCTCCAAAGTCCTATAAAATCAATAATTTCAAAATAACACTCAGTTAAATTATTGCTTCACGTAGTTCGGCAGTGCTGGCAGAATAAATGATTTTTTGCATATGGTTTGAACACTCAATCTTCGAAGCGTTATAACTTTTTTCGTGGACGTTCCAGCAACGTGCCTTCTTCAGCAAAGTTTTTCGGCATCCTTTGGGTTATACCACGTTATACTTTAACGTAATGTGCCACTTGGTTCACGATGAACTGAAACCTCTAGAAGTAGAAATGCAAAAATATATGTTCTCCCATACTAATTTCCATACAAACTTCAAACGCAATGCGGAAAGCGAGGGAGCAACCAATCGGTCCCAAATTCTGCACAGTTGTTCAGGACCCAGAATGGCTTCGAAAAGCCATTGATTTGAAAAAATGACCATGATGCCCCACTCTAATATATATATATATATATATATATATATATATATATACTATTATATAATATACTATATAGGGGAACGGCTCGGCACTTCATCCCATAGTGAGCACGCATGTTTTTAAAAAAAGCGACGAGATTGGTGCTGTATTTATTCGTTTTGCGATGAGATGAATATACATAATATATATATGTGTGATATTTTTTATTATGGCTCTTCGAAGTGAGACATAACAAAACAAGACTGGCGCCACCTTCCCAGTTTAAAAAAAAAACTTCTACTCAGTTAATCCAGCAGTCAAGTCTTGAATACATTGTTTATCAATAAATGCCTAGCTAGCTGAATATAAGCGTGGCTACTAGAAATACTACAATAAGAGATCGGCGAAGACGCCATCTTGTTTCCAATCGAACCGTCAAAAGCGGTTCCAATTCGATTTGTTTACTTTTTGCATCCATAAGAAGCAAGCAAAAAGTTCAAGTGATGCCAGTATTATTTTCACGATTTCATGCATTTTCATACGTTGCCATTTCGACAGTTTTCCACTCCGCCGGTCTCTGGTTATAGGGTTGCTAGTGGCTACGATTCATCGTTACATGGAACGCATCAGAAAAGTTTTGCCGAAAAGAAGAGAACTCACATCATAATCACTGATGACAAAGGCCTCTGCCTGACTGCACTACCATTCAAGGCTCCAAGACACGATGTCCGTTGGAGCACATGCACATGTGTTGAATTAGTGCGTCAATGCCAGATATGTAATACAAAAATAGTCAACATGTGATACCACCACGACAGGATATGTCTTTGGTTGCCATCTCAGTGCTAATGGCGTAAGCCCACCCATCGCATCAAGATCACATATCCGAGAACAGGGAAGTTGTTCCTCGGAAATGGGTAACTAGTTCTTTTCGAAAACTGTATTTGATTTACAAAAGACATTGTAGAATATGAATATGCTCATAAAGGCAGTCGGATATGAAGGTTTAATGTTGAAAGTACTCCAAAGTCTTACAATAAAAAAACTGTTCATTCAACTTACTCAACTATAACTTCATGCTGAAGAACGTCCGCATTGCTCGCAATCGTAATCAGCACATCTTCGGCCGTCGAATGATCTTCTCCATGACCATTATTCTTGTCTTCCCCAAATGTACAGATCGCCATGTGTTGCTTCTTCAGTGTTCTTGAAGGGAAGATTTCCTCACACTTCAGACAAGATTCGACACGTTTCTGTAAACGATGGAAAACTTAACATTACGTAGATATGGTTGCAAAGCCTTAACTTACCCTAAGGGCTCTCATCTGACCCATTAGTTGTCCCGGGACCGGTTTTACCCGCGCGTTTATTGTTACGCCATGTTTCAGCATCATATGCTTGTTGTACATGTAATGATACCGCATGTCTCGGCCGCAGCAAACGTAATCCGATCTATTGGAAATGGAAAGCAAAAAAAGAATACAATAAAGCGTAAGCCGAATTTAATTTTCTGATTGTCTCACCTGTACGTTATGCAAAGATGCTCCGATAGTAAATCCTCGGATTTGAAAGCACTCAAACACAGTCCACACTCGAGCTCCTTGGGATTGTCGTGCCGAGGCCGGTGGCTGTCCAGCTTCTCCCGACTGTTGAACGTTTGGACGCAAACGTCACAAACGAATCTGGTTTGAATACCGTGAACGCTCTCGATGTGGTTGTTCAGGTTGTACGTGGTAAAGAAGCCAGCATCGCAATAGCTACACTCGTGACGAAACTTCTCGTGCACGATTCTAATGTGGTTCCGGAGACTGTGGGCGACCTTGAATTTTTTGTCGCACATGTGACACGGGAAGCCGTACGTTTCATTGTGCCTTCGTTGGTGCTCCTGCAGGATAAATTTCCTATGGAAAACCAGACCGCACGTTTCGCACGGAAAGGTGGCAGTGCGCAAATGCATCTTTGTGATGTGTATGCGGAGGTCGCCTTTCGTGTTATGTCCCCGTTGACAGTAGGAACACACGTGCTCATACTTTTTCATATGCCGAGCCATGTGGTTCTTTAGGGCGGTTTTTGTAGAACATGGAAGTCCGCAAGTATCGCAGATGAATGACTTGTGCGCCGTTGGGCCGTGCCGTTTGTATTCCAAACGCGTTTTAAACACCTTTGAACACCCCGGATGCTTGCACGCATAAACTCGGGCTTCTCGTTTTGCGTGCTTTTCCTGGTGTGTCATGAAATTACGTTTAAAGTACGTGGAAAATGAGCACTTCGTGCAGCTGAGTGGTTTATCAAGCTTTCTACCGCCATACTTAGATTTGATGGGAGGTTTAGGCTTTTTGAAAATTGGATAATCGTCCGAACTATCTGTAACCAGAAGTTCCGGATTGTCTTTGGTCAATTCGGATAACTCCTCCGCAGTACACTCTTCCGCATAAATCACATCTGATTCCGTTGGAAAATTCGACAGCTCTTGTACAAGTACTTCACATTTCATTTGTTCTGAAACCTCCAATTCCTCCTTTGGTTCTTCTTTAACGACGAACCCTTCGAATGAAGCTAGTTCGTATTGAGGAAATTCATTTAACAAGTCTTCGACGGTAAATTTGTTCTTCCGATTCAGGCCAAGATCTTTGATCACCGAACGAAGTGCCTCGGATTCATTGTTAAACAGATCTACAATAGGGCTGGAATTGAGCTGCTTCAGTTCGACCAGTGCGTTCATCAACTGATGGACGAAATTAATTTTGGACAAATACTTGGCGAAAAATCTCAGCAGTTCTAGGCAAGGTAGACACACTACATTTGGAAGCAGATGTTGCTTATTCTGTGAAATAGAGCAAAATTAATGAATCACTTGTGTGAGGTGTTGTGAGTTACCAACCCGGACCAATGCTTCCGTACGAGGCGTAATCTCAGCAATAAATTTTCCTATGCTAGTTCCATCCAACACGTGATCCGGGGCGTCGAGAGAAATCATCACTTCCGTTTCGGATTTTGGGGGTTTCAGACACAACCGACAAACGTGAGGAAACTTCTCCAACCGAAATACATTTTTGGCTGTACTCCAGGACGAATCGTTTAAATTCCCGGTACAATGCAGGGCATTATTTATCAGTTCCTTAGACTCTTTTTGCGCTGTTTCTGTGCATTTCTTTATTCTGATTGGCTCCTGTCGAATTCTGTGAGATGAGTCTCGCCTTTTAGATGCTCTTTTTACTTTGCAGAAAGCATTTTGTTTGCTGAAATATGAATTCGAGACTAAAAGCATTCCGATTTAATTGAAAATGTGTTAAAGTGGCTTACCCATTCTCAACGGCCGCTGCTCCGTACAATGTCGGAATTACTCCAGATAGTACACGTTTTCTGTTTCCGGACTTTCCTTCTTGGCTGAAGTAGAAACAATCGGCAGCGAAGTGGTCGGAACATATCCGTACGATATTGAAGTTGATTTCTTCCGTCAGTACTCGCCGGTGGGCTGTGCCAATGGCCTGAATCCACGCCGAACGTTGAGCCTCATCCTTCGGGAACCGATGGGCGGAATAGAGCGGTGACGTAATATGGAAGTCATTTTTGCACGACGGCACGAAACACTTCATTGAACCACAAATTTGTGAGACGAAACGAATTTTAAAATCAGAAATTTCGTAAAAATCGAACAGTGCTCGTGTCGTGGTGTGAATCAACTCCTAATCAAAACAAAAACAGGACGCTCTGTCGACGCTCGTGACAACGCGCCCGTGTTTGAATTTGACAACAGCGTCGCATTGTGTACTCCTTTTGAAAAAAGTGGTCAAAATAAATAAAAGATAAATAATTATTATTCCACGAATATCCATGTTTTTCGCGAGCGGTAATAGCCGCCAGCTTGCCTGTGGGTGCTGATGAAATGAAGTGCCTGAAGGTGCTGATGAAGTGGATTCACGCCCTCTTATGTGCCACATTGACCAACATGCTCGGAACGGTGGGTGCTATAGATAGTAGAATCTATAGATGAGCGAAAGCATGGCTGAGTCGATTTTTTGCCCGTCCGCCCGCGCAAATGACGTCACAGCCCTTAACGTTTCCATTGAAATCGTGACGTCATGCTCGTTTGGAGACACGTTTGACAGTTCGTTTGGAGACAGAGGATTTATCTTCGCTCATCTATATATTCCACTATCTATAGCCTGAAGGTGCTGATGAAGTGGATTCAGCCTTCTTATGTGCTACATTTATCAAAATGCTCGGAACGGTGGGTGCAGTTGACCTCCATAATATGGGGGACACACTTGTGGTATTCATACCATGGTACAAAAATCTTGAAATGAGTGCCATACCAATTATTGTCTTCATTAAAGATAGCCTTGAAATTATTTTCTTGTCGCCTTGTACCATGGTACGAATACCACAAGTGTGTGCCCCATATAAACGTGAAATCAGAGCAAGCCCACACTGTGCCACCAAAGTACTCTTTAATGGGTAAAAACGTACCCATTATGAAGTTAAATAGTTCAACCACAGACAAACAGACGTAACACTAAGAAAATTCCCATCGACCATGAGCTCATCGGTCGTTTTAAATTCAACTGCTTGCGAGTTTCATTTCCAGGGGCGCGCGCATCGTGTACCTTTGTATTTGACATCTCACACTAGCGCCTTCTGTTGACATTGTCGTACTAAATTTTGTTTCGTACAACATGCACGTTAGGTGGTAGTGAAATAACTGGGCAATGGATTTTGACACAAATTGTTCTAGCTGTTACGTCTGTTTGTCTGTGGTTCAACTCATTAAAAGAGTAAACACCGTTTACTCATTAATGAGTAAACGTCTTATATGTCAGTTTCAGGCGTAATTTTTACTCAATATTCGAAAAACATTTTTTTCCAATAAGGCATCGTTCAAAAATTACGTCCATTGTTCTTCGGCATTTTAAACCCCCCTCCCCTCTCTTCTCACAATCTGTCACAAATCACTGACCCCCCTCCACACTGTACGTACAAAACTAATGCATATAATGTTTCGTCTTCTTCGTGCACTATTTTTACAAGACACTTGTGAGAATTAACTCATCCCTTAAAAGCAAATTTTAATATTTTTTTGCTTGTTTCAAAAATGTATTAAGTACTTTTTATTGTCGGACGTAACACAAGACGATACCCCCCTCTCCCCCTGTCACAAACTGTCACAAATGTTTACCTCCCTCCCCCCTCAAACCTTGGACGTAATTTTTGAACAACCCCTAAGGGGTAAATTTTACTCTTTATTATTCTTAAAATTTATATTATCAATTCAGTGCAAAACCGAATTATAGCCGCTATCAAAGTTGGATTTTTCTCACAATCCAAACGTTAAACCTAACTTCGGAAGTGGTGCGCCCTTTTCATTTGGTGATGTGCTATACTGCCGCTAACCGCAAGTCGAGCACATCTGTATATGGAGGCCCATATACAGAAGTGCTCGACTTGCGGTTAGCGGCAGTATACAGCGCACCACTTCCGAAATTAGGTTTAACGTATGGATTGTGAGAAAAATCCAATTTCGATAGCGGCTATAATTCGGTTTTCTACTGAATTTATATTATTGTTATTGTATTGCTATTTTCAAAAGCAGAAGAACATAAATTCGAGCATTATCCTTTTTCAACATATTTATTTAAAGCAGAATCAGAATATGTTCATACTTTACATGTTTGATATTCGTTGATGCATAAATGCTAAACTTAAAACAAAAATTTCGTCTGGGTGCTTGCTTTTTTAGTTTCATATATTTGCCGGCAGCAACTGTTGATGCGGCATACCATTGTTACGCGCGGGTTCAACTGCCAACCGATCTGCCCCTCCTTTCGGTCTAAATAACTCGGAAGCAATTTACGGCATTACGCCGGCCAGAAGCAGGCCATTCAAATCGCTGCGGATTCCATTCAGTTAGCGACTATCGTATATGATGTACTCTGCCCATTCTCGTGTGCCAAGATGGGAAAATGCTTGCAAAGGTATGGGGAATCACTGCTTCCGCCACAGTCCAGATTGTTCAGCACTTGTTGCTCATGTTCTGGACGCAAGCGGTTAGAGTGACAGAGGTCATCAATGAAGGATAGAGAAGTTCCGTACTCCGATCGGAAATCCTATCACAGAGCATTGTCCCGATTTCAGCTATCAAGCCACTTCCAACTGTAAAGACGCTCATGTCTCCGAAACTCTGGCAGAAATAGCGCCGAGCCGAACCGAATATTTTGAACGTTGGTGGAACGGGCGACTTCCTAAAATGTCGTGTCCAGGATGGCGTAGCTTCTAAGCAGTTGTTGTTAGCTATAGAAAAACAAGAGTTATTATATATTTTTAATTATATTTCAAAAAGTACTTACTTTGCTTCAACTCCACCAACATCAGTCTGTCGAAACATGTAAATGGGCACAAAATACACATTATCAAAAAAAATACCCATTATTTTGACAGCTCCATATGCCGGAAAATAATGAGGGTTTTTTACTCTTTAATGAGTATTTAATGCTCGGGCTGCACACCCGAATAAAAAATATTATAGAAAAACAATACATTTTATTGTAACACCACCATTTGAAACAATAAATTTGCTTTAGATTATATCGTAGATGCAGTAATAGAAATACATTAGTATGTATTGTTATATACTATTTACTGAACTGTAAATGAAGTTTTGGCAAAAAATATACGGGTTGTTAAGAATCGTAGCAATACAAAATTGATTAAATTACATACATTTTTTTCGCATAAAAATTCGATTTATTGTAAAATAATTGCTGATAAAACTGAGCATTAAATGAATTTTACCTTAAATTCAACTGTTTCTCTAAAGTGGCTGTACAAAAATGTGTATTATATACGCATTGTTATGAATAGTAATGAAATCAGTAGTTCTAGTTCAGTTCAGTAGTATTTTTCCTAGAAAATTGAATAAACTGCTTGTGTTTTAATAATATTTATTTATTAATCAAATAAAAGCCATACTGTGTTAAAATGTACCAAACATGGTTTGGTTTATCATAAACATAACAAACAGATGAAACGTAACGTAACAATTTTGACGACTGCCCGCCTGAAGTAAAAATGAAGACAATTTATGAAAATGTTCTGTGGTTAATGGCTGCCCACGTAAAGTAAAAATAAAGTCACATAAGAATCAAGAAATTCAAGAAAAAACAGTTTGTAACGTTATTTTGATGTTTGATCTGCTGCAAGATTGACACCTTGCTCAACGTCCCGAATAACTTTACGCGCAACTGCGTATTTCATTGCTTTGTTCAGGTTGGCGATTTTCTCAGCGATGCCTTTGTTGATTCGTGTTGCATGAGCCAATGTTGTAATCTGTGACAAATTGTTGGCTCCTACTCGTGAAGCAACTCGTTGCTGTACTTTCTCTGGGGAATGCATACAAAGTATTTATTAGATTGTTTTCAGTGTTAGTATGAATAGTAATATACCGTGAATGAAAGCCAGTTTTTAGGTGAAATTCCAGGTCGGGGTTTAGCGTTCTTGAAACGATTGGTTGCAGTGCCGGTCACAGACATTGTTTGCAGTTTTTGGCACCATAAAAACAAAGCCAAGTTTTGACCGAACATGATGTCTGTTTTGACACGGAATCGATTTCCACAATTTGTTGTGCAGTTATTTCAATTCCAGGAACTGTTGTGAATACCTAAAATGAGAAATCAAAATTGTTCAAAATCATAAATACAATTTTCTTTTGGACAAAATATGTTACCATTTTTGCATTCGGATCCATTTGTGCCTTTTTGTCTCGATGTTTGCGAAGACAACAAGATCTTTCATTTCGGCTATGGTCAATTTCTGTTGATCGTATTTCTTCTTCAGATCTTTATATGCCGCTGCTTTTTCCTTGTATTTTTCCAACACATTGAAATACTTTTCACGATATGAACCGCCGTCGCCATCATCAGCCTGACTAGGATCCTTCTGTGGAATGATGAGTGGCTGTTCTTTCAACATTCCTTTTGTTACTAGCGATGTAGTCGTCTGTTGAGGGCGTCGTACAGCACTGGGAGCTTCGTTAATAGACAATTCATGACAAGAAGCATCAATTCCAAAGTCAATTGTCGGACATCTTACAGCAACCCTTCCAGGTCTAGCAAGCTTTCTGACATTCGGTGAATCTTCATCAGAGCTTGTTGGAGGAATTGAGAAGGCGCGATTTCTTGTCCGAGATGCATTACCATGACCATTGGACAGACAAGGAACTGGGATACGTGAACGATCATTTGACCCTCGGACTTTGACTCTGGTTGCATATCAGTAGCAGACACTTTGCTGGCAAGGACTTGTGGACTTGTATTTAGACCAACATCCCAGTCATCGAAGCCATCTTCACTGGAACTGTTCAGATCATTTCCCCTCGCATTTCCCTTACAACTCGGTGGATGATCCGGAATCAGACGCTTCCATTGCTGATAGGAGCTTTTCGTTTGGATATTTGAAACGTTGGCAGCGGCAGTAAACTCGGTAACTAGCTTTCTAGCTGGACCTGGTTTCAATGACGTCGTGTTTGGCTGGCTATTTTCAACAATGTCAACGATTGAATCGATTGACGATTTTTCAGAGTACGGTGACCTTGCTAATGGAGACACATGATTGCCGTGAGAATTGTACAATTGTTTTTGTGAACAAAACGTTCCCGATATTGTTTTGCCGTCAATCCTACGTTTTTGGGCATACTGATGTTTGTCTACCTCGAGGTCTACCTGAACTGCCTTTAAGCTTAAATTCAGCGGATCGGAGTTTTGTTCATTGTCCTCTGTCGAGCTTTTTAGCGGTGTTAGCCGCAACAAATACAAAGGCCACTGTTGGTGAAACCGGCACCATTCCCTTTGGACATCGCTTCATCGAGCTGGAAAGCATTAGGAGTAGAAATTTAATATTATTGAATTTCTTCCTTTACTGTACCGACCTATTTTTTTCAGTAACTTTTATTCCTTCAATCTACTTTAACTTTGTCAAATATCCACCGATTTTCATGTTTCTGGTATTGTTGGATCCAGAAATTCATATAGTTTTCGTTCCTGGAATCTGGAGACGTTCCGTAACATGGTTCCGGAGATATTTCGGATTCCGTTGGGGTAATAGATTATTTTGGCATGGAAAAATCCTTTTCTCAGCAATTTAATGATTGTAAAATATAAATTCATCGACAGATTTTTTAATACGTAAAGCAAAATGACCTCATAGATTCCCTATGATTATAAGGCCTCCTTGGAAGTACCTGGTTCCTGGTACCCTGGGGGAAGTAGCCACATACCAACCCAATCGAAACAAGGCCTTGTGATGTCTCAAACTTCACGATTTTGCAATGCCAGTGCATTCCTGATCATTTCAAGCATTATATTTCTATCTCTATCCATCTGGCCATGTCCCCGGATCAGGTGCCCGGGGGGAAGTGGCCACTTATCGGTCCATTTCAAACAAAGTCATACGACGTATCAAATTTCATGATTTTACAATACCAGTTCATTGCTCGCAGTTTTGTAAAATATTTTCTGTCTGTGTCCATCTGGACATGCCCCGGACCAGGTGCCCTCGGGAAAGTGGCCACTCATCGATCCGAATCAAACAACGTCATGCGCCGTACTAAACTTCATGATTTTACACCACCAGTTCACTGCTGGCAATTTCGTATATTTTATGTCTGTGTTCATCTGACCATGTCCCCGGATCGGGTGCCCTGGGGAAGTGGACGCTTATCGATCAGAATCAAACATCGTCATGCGACGTATCAAACTTCGTAATTTTACAAAACCAGTTCACTGCTGGCAATTTCGTATATTTTCTGTCTGTATCCATTCGGCTATGCTTGGACAAGGTGCTCTGGTAGTCACTCACTTATCGTCTCCCGAGGAAGTTCCAATGAATTTACCGACCAGATTCCAATAATTTCTCAAGAGATATGCAAAAGAATTTCCTGAGGAAGTTACAAAGAAAATTATGTATTTCCCGTAGAAATTCAAAAGCATTCCCGGGGAAATTCTCACCAAATTCGCGAGGGAGCTCCCAATGAAAGTTCTGAAAATTTCGTGATGAAATCCCAAAGATTTCCCAAGAAAATTGCGAAGAATTGCTTAAAATAATTTCCCAAAATGTCTGGAGGAAATTCCTTGTTATTTTGCGAGAGATTTCCTTAAAATAACTCGGAAAATCCTAAGAATAATGAGAAACCAATTAAAAACTAATAATTTACTCACTAGTTCAGTTTATTCATTCATACTAGTCAATCACGGAGTAGCATCTACGAAATGTACTGTCACCAAGCTCAAGTTGAGTTTATTCATTTATTTATTTAGACTGCCCTTCCAGCTTTCGCTATCTTCAGGATACTGAGGCCTCATTGCGCATTTTCTTTCGATAACTCTTTCGTATGAGTTTGCATGGTTTTGCTTGTTTCGAGTCTAGGTGCGCATTGCCGCCCCTGAGTTCGCCGTACACACACCGTCCTTTTGCACACCGCTAAAGATGTTCCTAAGCACTCTACTCTCAAATAGTCCGAATTGCAAGTCCTCTCCGAGTGTGGTTCAAGTTTTATGTCCGTATGAGCGTTCTGTAGAGTAGAGTGGGGCAAGAGTACGCACTTAGTTTTCAATCGATCTTGTGGCCCTTATGAAGCAAGCTTCTGCATATCAAATCAGTGTCGATGATTCATATACTCTTCCTTTATGTTACCCAGTGGAAAAAATATTGAAATTATTGAGATTCGTTTTAGTAGAACCCTTATTGCAAGACAAGTGAAAAACGCACTCTTACCCCACCGGTGGGGTAAAAGTGCGCATCGAGTGGGGTAAGAGTACGCATTTATCCAATCATGTGCTTTAAGTATATATTAACACATTTAATTGATGTTTAATGAGCATATATTAGGGAATGTTTAAAGATTACGTAACTCTTAATGGGGGAGGGGGTCCCAAAAATGTGCACTTTCATACGAAAAACCATTGTTTTTTATATATACAAAAAACTACAGAGGTAAAAATATATATCAGGTTTCGCGTGGCGTATACAAAGGCATTTTCCTTAAAGAAAGTCCACCAATCACGTAACGTAAAATTTGGCTATTTCATCACCCCTCCCCCCCATCTTACACTATTTGTATGAATCCTCTAAAAATTATATGGATCGTCACACATCTCACAACCCCTCCCAGCTAAACGTTGCGTAATTTATGAATGTTTCTTTTGATTAAATGAAATTATCATTTAGATGAAGTTGTGTTTTCGTACTATGTTTAGGTATGCAACAAGTCCTAATACAATTTCATTATTTCGTTTCAGTGTTTTGTTCGCTAAGTCCTTTCTAACACCGAATTACTTCAACTTATCCTAAAATCTTGTGATAATTTCGAATTCTGTCCCTTTTTTCTTAGTTGTGAATCTCTACGCTTTGGAAGAAGTCTTATTTCGGCCGGAGATACGGGTTTGACATCATAACTTGAAGATTCTTATGCGTACTCTTGCCCCACCGGTTCCTGCGTACTTTTACCCCACAGTCCCAAAAAATATTCAAGTAATGGGTTTGACTTCTTGGAAAACCAACTGGATTGGTGTTCTGTACCATAAAGTACTCTAAACAATAGGCTATCGAAATGGTATAATGTTCACCTGATTGAACGTATATATGGTAATGAAATACTAGTTGCGGAAATCCAATTATTTTTAGCAAAATGACCAAAAAGTTATCTAACTCCATATCTCCCTTGTTGTTTATTCAAATCGTTTACAATTACACATGATAATAGTTGGTCAGAATACCTGTCAAACTGATGCAGTGTTGCTAGTTTATCTTTTTTTATGACTTAAAAAAATCGAAAACGTACTCTTACCCCACGCGCACTCTTGCCCCACTCTACTCTACATGGTACGTTTGGTACGGGCGTGAATCTTTTTTTCCGCCCACTAGCATGTACTTTCCAGGTGGGCTTACCACGCCCTATGTCCTCGGAAGGTGGGAAGGGTCGACTTCGCGCCTGCTTCCCTCTGCACGACTGGTATCAAGAATGATGATGCCGCGTGTACCCCAAATTGACCTTTCTGCGATAGGGCCTATTCGCCAGCACACAGAGGGACTTGCCGACGCGAGGCCTACGCCTGCCCCAGCCTTGACGAGGACCCCTTTCCGTCCTCGGGCTCGAAACCCGCCCGGTTGACCGACGCCGCGAAAGCGACGCTGTGTGTGTGTGTGTGGGTGGGTGTGTACAAATTTTGTATAGACACACTTTTTGGAACTTACCATTACCCGATTTACTCGCAACAAGTTGCATTCGACGGGGAATGCGGTCCCATTGTTTGCTATTTAAAATTGGCCCGATCAGACATTACATTTCGGAATTATTGAAAAATCATTGTTTTTTCCCAAGGGTCGCCCCCTCCCTTGGAAAAAAATTAAAAATCGAAAAAAAAAATTTTTTTAGAATGGTGGCAATGCATAGTCATTAATGCAAAAACATGCAAAATGATAGAAAATATGCGATCTATTCCCCTAAAGTGCTTTTTTGACCTTTCTTATGTGATTTTTCAGTACATTTTACGAGTTACATCATCGCCGCTAGGTGGATTAATCTGGGTTTTTATTTTTGTGATTTAAATTGAGATTGTAAAATTCCTTGAATATTTGCCAGGACTCCATGAATGTCAAAAAGATGCTAATGCAGATATTGGACCTGATCACATTCCCCTGGGCAACTAGTCCGGATCACAACAAGATGGACACTGATGGAAAATATACCAAATTGCCAGCAACAATTACACAATCATGAAGTTTGATATGTCGCATGGAATTGATTGATTTGGATCAATAAGTGGCCACATTTCCCAGTTAACCTAAACCGGAACATGTACAATCGGACACAGATAAATAATATTCTACAAAATTGTCAGCAGTGATTTGGATGCAAATATTCACGAAGATTGATACGTCGCATGACACTGTTTGATTTGTATCGATAAGTGGCCACTTCCCCCAAGGCACCTGGTCCGAGGACATGACCAGATGGACACAGACAGAAAATACGCGGAATTGTCAGCAAGGAACTGTTATTGTAAAATCATGAAGTTTGATACGTCGCATGACGATGTTTGAAATTGTCAGCAGTGAACTGGTTTTGTAAAATCATGAAGTTTGATACGTCGCATGACGTTGTTTGATTCGGATCGATAAGTGGCCACTTCCCCCAGGGCACCTGATCCGGGAACATGGCCAGAAGGACACAGACATAAATTATACGAATTTGCCAGCAATTAACTGGAATTGTAAAATCATGAAGTTTGATACGTCGCATGACGTTGTTTGATTTGGATTTATAAGTGGCCACTTCCCCCAGGGCACCTGATCCAGGGACATGGCCAGATGGACAGAGATAGAAATATAATGCTTGAAATGATCAGGAATGCACTGGCATTGCAAAATCGTAAAGTTTGAAACATCACAAGGCCTTGTTTCGATTGGGTTGGTATGTGGCTACTTCCCCCAGGGTACCAGGCACCAGGTACTTCCAAGGAGGCCTTATAATCGTAGGGAATCTATGAGGTCATTTTGCTTTACGTATTAAAAAATCTGTCGATGAATTTATATTTTACAATCATTAAATTGCTGAGAAAAGGATTTTTTCCATGCCAAAAAAATCTATTTTACCAACGGAAACCGGAATATCTCCGGAACCATGTTACGGACCGTCTCCAGGGAGCTTCAGGAACGAAAACTATATGAATTTCTGGATCCAACAATACCAGAAGCATGAAAATTCGTAGATATTTGACCAAGTTAGAGTAGAATTAAGGAAAAAAGTTACTGAAAAAATCGGTCATTTTCAACCGCTAAACACGTAAGGTAATCTACAAACGTTTTCAATATACTTACAGCTTCCAACAAATATCCCTGGTTGCAGAGCTTGGCACGTTTACGAGCGCCATTTTGCTTTGCTGCTGTGTCCCGAGCAAGATCACGGGCGGATTTATTTTCTGCTGCCGCTGAAAATAAATATGAAGGATTTATTTCTATCTGATTTCAAACTTCGGAATTTACTCACCGTTCTTCAGTTTTTTAGAGGCATTATTTCTTTTCTTCGAGGCATTTTAAAATATATTTTCCCGCAGCGGTAGAGGTTGTAACAACAAAAATGATTTTACAGGCGGTGAACTTCGTCAGAAAACATAGGAAGCTAGTATAACACATAAGAATGTCCAATGTGCAAAAACTAATTGTCAAAAAGCAATTGGCTTTTTCCGTCAAAATTTTTATTCGTTCTAGAGATTCTTTATTTTATTTAAGGTTAACTTTCCCAAAGAATCCATATTTTGTGACTCCTCTAAGTATTTTTCAAAATAAAAATCAAAAAAGTTCTGTTTTCAAGGACGCATTTGCTCGATTTTGAAAGAACATCGGGAGAATTTCCCGGCCGGATCAAACGTGCAGCACTTTTTCGGTTTTTGTTTTGGATTTTTAAAATACTTGGAGGCTTCAAAAAATATGGGTTCTTTGGGAAAGTTGACCTTAAGTCAAAGAATCTACTGAGACAATAAAATGAGATTCAATTTTTGAAGGGAAGGTCATTTCGGTGTTTTTTTATCGGATGTTTATGATATAGTATATTTTAAAACATAGGAACAATGTAACAATTTGATATTGGAGCGCACAGCACTTTTTTATTTTTCGTAGTTCGATATTAAGATAATAATAAATAAATAAGATGTTTTATTTACTTCGTGTATCAACCCTTTTAAAGTGTTGCACTGCAGTTCGTCGTTACCCACACGTATGAAAAACGCTACTCAGCGGAGAAGAATAATAATTAATTAATTAATTATTGACGAATTCGAGAGGCACAAAGAAGAAGACATGCGACGGCGAAAAACAACAAAATCATTCATGGAAAAGTATTTATATGGCGGCGATTTTAAAATGCACGTCAAAAAATTAAAAAAAAAATCTGATTGAAAACTAATCAATGGAAAGTGCGAGATTGTCTTTTTAGCGTGCGCTTCACTTTGTGTACAAAGTGTATAACCTAATTTCAGGTACGACGAAAATGAATTATCGAATAAACATAGTTGCAAAATATTTTATTCTAAAATCTAAATTAAAAATATGAATTCTCATTTCTGTGTCTTACATACATGTGAATTAATCTATAAAATTTAACTATTTCGATTGTTGCTGTGAACGAGGAGTATAAAAAATGTCATGCAAGTATTCCTTTGGTATGTGACGTCATTAATGCACTATTTCTATAATGTGACGTCAATTGTAAGCGATAAACGATGTACCTTGGATGGTAAACGTATTGTTCAACATCTGTCACATATAAATCGACATTGTTGTTTTATTAGGTGAAAGTCGCAAACGAAAACATCAACTTTTCTTGAAAATTTATCATCAATTAGTTTCGCTTCCATTATCCCTGGAAATTGATAAAGCTATATGCGCTTTTTACCAAATAGAAGTGTAAAATACCGTTAGCATGTTCTAATCTTCCTGAAGGAAAAGTTTATGTTTACGTTTACGATTTTCGTTCTTATGAAACAACAATGTCGAAATATCATCAGTGAAAGTGTTCAACATAAAAACAAAAAAATGCGTAGTTCCAGACTCGATACCTTGTTTAGTGGTAATAAAAACGTTCCATACGCACGGCGACATCGAAGAGTAAGTTTTTTTTTGTTTAAACTTATTGTTTGTAGTTCTTTTTATGAAAAAAAAACTATCGTTTCAGTTTCCCCATCAACAATACAGTAACCATCCAAAATCTACTAACCTCAATAATCAATTACGGAATGGCTCGTACCACGTTCAGGACAAAAATGAAGAGGGGGAACTAAACGTAGAGTTCGGGCGCCCTCAGACTTCACAAGGAACATGCTGTTACGCTATTGATCAGCAGGTACATAATTACACATATAGCGTATTCTCTAAGGAATGTATTGACAGATAATATTTAATATCAGGCCATATCATCAGGATCTACAGGGAGTGATTCTGCAGAAGCATTTCTCAGCAAGGATCTCTACAGAAGCGTTCCCAAGTCAGATGATGAAATACCTTCTAGACAAGTTTTCATTTGTGATCCCGACCATTCGAATACTGAAAGCAGTTTTGAGTTTTCCGAAATTTCCGACTCGGAATGTGAAACATCTTCGAAGGAGAATTCTGAAAGCCAAAATGAACAGGTAAGTAAGACAATAAGTCGCAGTTTAAAACGGGAATATTCCTAGCTCTGAGAAACGTAAATACAAATACAGTGAACGTTCGCCAATCGGTTTTTATTTATTTGGGGCGCTTTTTGATTGGGGGTTCAATAGGCGGGGTGAATTAAAAGCAGTCAAATTTTTAGAAAAAATATTTAAGCTCTTTTAGTGGGATGTTTTCAACTGTTTAAGACGAGTTCAGTATTTTCTATTCAATTCCACTACATTTTGTTATCTTGACAGATACGTTTTTGATAAGATCAATGCATGTTTGCGCGTAAAACTGTCCTCTATTTAATGCAAAATGTAAACAACATTGCCTCTTGCCAAAATGCCCCAGTTAGCGAACGGCAGTCGATAGTAAGGTCGTGAATAGAAGATTATTAGAAGCTATTCACAAATTATGTAACGCTATAGCACAGACAAACAGACGTAACAGCTTGAACAATTCACTCAAAAATCATCGCTCAACTCCTCTACCACCATCTTACGAGCTTGTTACACGAAACATTGTTTCGTATGACATTGTCACCAGAAGGCGCTAGAGTGAATTGTCAAACTCGAGGGATGACGATGCTAGCACCTCTAGTTGTAAAACGCGCAATCAGTCAACTTCAAATTGGTCGATAAAGTCATTTATAGGATGAGGTAGGGGGTCAGGTCAAATATTATGGTTAATGCAAATAAATTGAATGGGTCAAAGTTGCGAAAATTTACGTTACGTAATGGCAAGATCATGTTCAGCTTCAAAATCATATCATTTCTATTTGTTGCAGGATAAATTTTTCAACAAAAATGATCTGCTTCATCCAAACCTAGTAATCACCAAGGAGGAAGTATTAGTTATGCTTATGCATATTTTTATGCGCCACAATCTCTCAAACAGTGCCCTCGAAGATATCCTTCGTTTGATCAACGTAGTTTTGGGGTTTTCATCACTTCCAAACACATTCTACTCGTTCATGTCATATTTTGGAACCCAACAACTAGTGCGTCATTTCGTGTGCAAAGGATGCGGTCTATACATGGGAACTACCCCTGAAGAAAATGCAACATGTGTAGAAGAAGCGAGAAAAATATTTTCATTTCTTTTGATATGATCACAAATCTGAGAAGCATACTCCTGAAGAATTGGGATAAAATACTTGCATATGGATCATCTTTGATTGATGGTCAATTCAGTGACATTCTGCAAGGAAAAGTGGCTTTCAACAGCAAGACGTATAATACGGATGGATCATACAACATTCTGATTTCATTTAACACGGATGGTGTAGCTGTTTTTAACTCCAATATCAAAAAATCTTTGTGGCCTATATTAGTGACCATCAACAATCTGCCACCCTCTCTGAGATTTTTACGACAAAACATTGTGGTTGCTGGACTTTGGTTGTCCAATAGCGAGCCAGATCTCGATGTATTCATGAAACCTTTTCTGGAACAATTGGAGTCTCTCGCAAACAAGGGTTTCCATTTGTATGAGAACGTATATTGTAAGGTTGTCACAATCTGTTGTTGCGTCGATAGTGTAGCACGCTGTAAACTCCAGCAGATTAAACAGTTTAACGGATATGAAGGGTGTAGTTTTTGTTTGCATCCTGGATATTTAACGAAAAGTAACCAAATACGATACAAATATATGGAAGTACACGAGAGAAATCATTTAGATACTGTTATGGCGATGGACTTGTGCATAAAACGCGGAACAGCCGTGAATGGGATTAAAGGCGTGTCAAATTTACTAATGATACCTTCGTTTGATATTGTCGTTAACTGTCCGGTAGATTACATGCATGCAGTTTTTCTTGGGGTTTGTAAGCAGTTCTGTGGACTATGGTTTGATTTCAGTACTAACGAGTATTGTATAAAAAGTTATATAGAATCTATTGATAGCATCATGACCTCAATACGCTCCTTCCAGGAATGCTCAAGATCACCGCGTAAGATTTCCGAAAGAAAAACTTGGAAAGCGAACGAATGGCAAAATTGGTTACTAATTTACTGTTCCGTTTGTTTGAAGGACTTTTTGCCGAAAAAATACTACGATCATTTTAATTTACTAGTGTTAGCAATTGAAAAACTCTTAAGCACAGGTCTTACCGAAGAAGATATCTTAGAAAGTGAGAGGTTGTTGAAAGCATTCGTTCGTGATTGCGAAATTTTGTATGGTATCGATGAAATGAAATATAATGTTCATTTACTTCTACACATTGCTGCATGTGTGAGAAATTTCGGTCCATTATGGGCCTTTTCATTGTTTTGTTTCGAAGATATGAATGGAGTTCTAAAGAAGTACATAAAAGGTCCAAAGCAACCTGTCCTTCAAATTGCAAACCGTTGTCTTTTAGCACTGAAGAAAGATAATATCAATCTTAACTCAATCAACAACAAAAAGTACGAGAATTTTGCGGATCACTTAATGAACACAAACAGAAAAGCAAATGTATAAACCAAAATTGTATCATCAGCGAGCATGTAATGAATACAATAGGTGAAGAAATCTCGGCTCCATTGTTGGAAGAGCGTAATTTAATGACTAAAAATAGATATACTTTTAAACCAGTAAAACAACCATCCGTGAAATCGCAACAAAATTCCGATGATGCAACGTTCACCATGAATGTAAACGGTGAAGATATCTATGGAATAATCCAACGCATTCTTTTTCAAGCAATAATTTCTATTTTGTTTATAAACCGTTATTTGTTCAAAATGAGCAGGAATTATTAATTGCAACACAAAAGGATAATGAAATTCTTGTTAAGGTCAACGAGTCGGTCAAAAAATGTGTTCGAATTTTTATTTCTAATAGAATGTTTATAAGGATTGTTAAATTTGTACCATGGGTCGATTAACATTAAAAATGTAAGGTTATCATGATGTAGGGAAACTGCTCCTGGAATTCATCTCAAGGCTCCGATATTCATTCCATCAAAAACAAAGCAA
This sequence comes from Armigeres subalbatus, assembly GCF_024139115.2. Classification (NCBI taxonomy): domain Eukaryota; kingdom Metazoa; phylum Arthropoda; class Insecta; order Diptera; family Culicidae; genus Armigeres; species Armigeres subalbatus. The sequence goes on from NC_085140.1 coordinate 105,341,727, forward strand.
TGGAAAGCAATTTGATTTGTTTCTTATTTTTGTGATTCTTGTACTTTGTGTGATTTTGATGTTGACCAAAAGAAGCGACAAAATTGGTGCTGTATTTCTTTATTTCGCGATGAGATGAATATATGTTAAGTGAGATGGAGATCGGGACAGTTCCCCTACGACTTTAAACATGTTTTGCTGTACATTTTTTTCATTCCTGACAAAAGTTTGCCCAAACAAAAGAAGAACAATATATTGTAATGTTTCAATAGAAAACAAAGTTTTTGTGTTGTATTTTATATTCTAGAACATCTGATGTGCCCATACAATAACTGTATATCGTAATGTGTACTGTATAATGTAATGTAATTGGACTGTTTCCACATAATAGTCAATGGTATATTTTTATCCGGGCAACCAAGTGCACAACACTGCATTTTCCAGGCTCGTTACCTGTACCGATTCCAAGAATGGTTCATTTCTATTCGGGCTGCCAGGTAGCGTCGCATACCCATCAGGCGTCGCATTGTTTTGCTTTTTTTGCTTATCAAATTGACGGCTGGGAATATTACGAAGTTTTTGTTGTGTTTATTATGCATGTCGCCGACAAGAAAAAATTAATGGAATAATATTAATATCTTTGCTTCCGGCATCGTAATGCTGGTTGAAAAGCCTAGATAATAGCTATACCTGAATATGAAGTGCATAGTGTCGTCATGCAAGGATTACGCCCTGTTCTCCAAACACCGATTCCCCAGAGATAAAGAAACTCGCGAGGAGTGGATCAAGTCCGTGACCGCATACGATAGCACAATCCTCCAGCGGAATATAAACTTCCATATCGCCCGTATTTGTTCCAATCACTTTACCGAACGATGCTTCAAACAACTCGAAGGAAAAACAATCCTTTGGGATTCGGCGGTGCCGACTGTGTTCGGCGACGAGGCCAACGAGAACGGGTAAGAGCTATTGAATAAATTGAAGATTTTTCATTGTACCTATATGTAAGGTCCCTTATTTCAGAAAACGTAGAGCCCCGTACTTCCATCGCAGAAAGGATTCTGCGCAAACTAAAGTGAGAAAATCTGCCATAGCAGCGCAAAAGGAGACCAAGTCACTGATAGAGAATGCGCTTGGTTGTGCCAGTAAGCTGGACGACAAAGGCTTGTCAGCGCCACAATTGACTGTCTTTCGATTGGAAAAGTTTCCGCACGTCTGTCGGTTGTGTTTGAAACCTCAGGAAACACAGACGGATGCAATGATTCCACTTTACGCGTTCGATTCCGCGTTGGATGGATCCAGCGTAGGAGAGTTCATCGCTGGGATCACGCCAACCGCAGCGAAATTGCTTCAGGTTCTATTTTTAAGCATTGGTTATTCTAGTTTCATTAACGCCACTATTATTTTTTTTTTAATATTTTCAGAATAAGCAAAACTTTCTACCGAACTCTGTATGTCTTACTTGTTTGGATATGCTGCGGTTTTTCGCCAAGTATCGCTCCAAGATCAGTTTGGTTCAATTACTGATGAATTCGCTGGTCGAATTGAAGCAGTTCAATTCCAGTCCAATATTAGATCTCTTCAAAACTGAACCCGACACGCTTCGCTCGGTGATCAAAGATCTGGGCCTGAACAGGTCAGAAAAATTTTCTGTTGAAGACCTGATCCTAGAATTCCATCAATATGATTTGGCATCCTTTGAAGGGTTCGTCATCAAAGAAGAAATAGAGGATCTCCCAGAGAAAATGGAGTACCAAGAAGAACTTGTCGATGAACTAATGATTTTGCCACCGAAATCAGAAGTTATTTTTGCTGAGGAGTGTACGGCCGAAGAGTTAACTGATTTGGCACCAGACAAAGGGCATGAGTTGCCTGAATCGGCAACAGATAGCAAGCAAACTGATTGCGATCAAAAAAATAATTCAACATTCAAAGGAAGATATGGAGGTAGAAAGCTGAGCGAACCACTAAACTGCACAAAATGTGAATACTCGACGTACTTTAAACGCAACTTTGAAACCCATCAGATGAGGCATGTGCAGCGGGAAACCCGGGTTTATGCGTGCAAGGCTCCGGGATGCTCAGAGGTTTTCAAAACTGGTGTAGAGTATCGAAAGCATGGAGCAGCGAAGCACAAGTCGTTCATCTGCGACACATGCGGTATTCGATTGTCTAAGCAAAGTGACTTGAAAACTCACGTGGCTCGTCACCAGAATAAGTTTGAGTTCGTTTGTACCTATTGCAATCGTGGGCACAACACGAAGAATGACTTAAAGGTGCACATCCAGAAGGTACATTTGCGCGAGGCCCGATTTCCGTGTGAAACGTGCGGAATGGTCTTCCAGAGGAAGTTTGTGCTGGAAAGTCATGCCCTCACGCACAGTAACGTCTACAAGTTTCCGTGCACAATGTGCGACAAAAAGTTCAAGGAGAATAGGAAACTTAAGCGACACATTGTCGTTGTGCACGAAAAGGTTCGCATTCCGTGCAGTCACTGCGAATTGGACTTCCTGTGCAAATATAAGCTGAACAACCATATTGAGAATTTCCACGGCATTCAAACGAGATTCGTGTGCGACGTCTGCGTTCTAACGTTCGACTGCCAGGACAAGTTGGACAGCCACCGGGCCCGGCACGATGATCCTAAAGAGCTCGAATGCGGACGCTGTTTGAGCGCTTTCACATCGGAGGATGTTTTCACGAATCATTTGTGCATAACGTACAGGTAAATATTTTTCATTTGGTAAAATTTGTTCATTTTTTGGTCTTGTGTGCCTTTCTCCTGCAATTTATACGATACATATCACCTACCACGTAATCATATTGATGACCGCCGCCTGTAAGGTACTCTCCCAAATTTTATGCCGTGGACTAACATCAATTGCAAGAGAGCTCGTGGGGTAGTATGGTAAGGGAGGTATTTTGGACCGGCTTAGGAGATGACCCAACTATTCTTCAGCAATAATGCGATTTTGTGATTATATTTGATTAGGTTCCCATTTAATTAAATACAGGGAACATTTTTCGGTAGCATTTGTATTAAAAATTGTCGTACATCGTACATTAGACACAAAATATCAAAAATTATGAAGATGTATTGGATTTTATTTTGGACCACTTGTTTTTATTTTGGACCACCCTTTGAACATATTTTCGACCACCATTGTAATTTTCTATGTAAATCATCACTTATGTTACAGGATTCATATAAGCAAAGAGAAGGTGCATTTGATAGGTATATATTGAATATCTGAAAAAAAAAAAGAAAATTAAAAGTCTGACACTTATTTAGAGAAAAAACGAAATATATTTTACTTGTACTCTACGTTTTTATCTTTATTGAATGCATTGATTATAATATTCATTAGTATTCAACTTTCTGTCAGTTATCATAAACTTCTTTCTTCTTCTTTTCAAATTTAGATGTAACAACCTTCTTCTTCTTTTCTTTTGGTTGGTTTCTTCGTTCTTCAGCCTTCTTTCGCTTTTCTTCGGCCTTCTTCCGTCTTTCTTCCGCATTCTTCCGCTTTTCCTCAATTTTCTTTCGCTTATCTTCCGCTTTCTCCCGTTTTTCCTCTATCTTCTTTCGTTTGTTGTTTAAATAACAAAAATTATATCAAAAATACCTCTAGCCATAACACAATTAAAACAGAGGTTGATACCTTCATATCAACATTATGACAAACGTTGATTTAATTTTTCTGTGCAAAAATCTACTTTCAAGGTAATTGCCTACATCACGGATAGAAAGCTACCACGACGAATTTCCATGCATATTGTAGGCAATTAACTTTGTTCCAGCTATGCATTAATATCGACCGGGTTCAAGTTATAAGGGTGATCGGCAATATGGGCCACCTAAGGAAATCGTTCCGAAAAGCGCTGAAAAGCTCAAAAAAGCATCGTTCAAATGTAGTTGACTTATACTAGAGAATGTTACCTTTCATATTACTTCGATGAATGACGAAAAATGCGTTTGGATATTGTTGGAATGCACTTTTGAAAATGTATTGATTTCAATGTGTGTTCCTGACTATACGGGGCAATATGAGCCACCATTTGGGGCAGTATGGGCCACCCTTCCAAAACCTTTATTTAGGCGAAAAAGTATCGTAATATGGAAGAATATGATATTCCTACAACAGTTGTGAGTATTCCATACCAAATAAAATGAAAAAACTGCACAACAGCGGACTGAACTGATTTGCCACTCTTCACCGTTTGAACAGCCACATTTCAGTTGGTCAATAGTCATTTCTGTTTCTATCGCAGTAATGCGCTGTTGTAATTTTTCCGTAATGAATCTTACATATAATCTTACATATATGATAATATTCTTGTATTTGAATACTGAAATCTGAACTTGTTCGCATTTTAAGGCCTGATATCTTGTTCTATGCAGGTATTCCCATATTGCCCCATAGAGACTGGTTTTGGGAAAAAAAGTTTTATGATAAATTCAGATTTGTATCAATATAAACATGTGTGCACAATATTCAATTTTAATATATCTTTTATTTGTGGTGTATTTTTGACCTGTATTTTAATCAGTTTTGTGTCAAAACCTTATTTATTATCTTGAAATCTTATAATAATTTTGCCTATGCAGTGAAAATTTACATTTTCAAGTAAATTTTCATGTTTGAATTGAATTTTAATGCGATTTTCACATTGATGCATATGTGGAGCATCCTCTTGAAGATCATATAACTTTTACATGATAAAACTTCTCAATAAGCTCATGCAATGAGGGTGGCTCATATTGCCCCGTATGTTCATATTGCCCCTACTGCCCCTACTGAAGGTGATTACCTCCGATTTTGTTAATGTAGGCAATTATTTTGTGAAAATAATCATAACTAATGTTGTTATAATTTTGATATGAAATAAAACTGGTCGAAGACACATTTTTATCAAATTATCTAATTATAACACACGTTGTTATAAATAACAACCATTGATATAATTAAGATATAATTTTGTTATGCATTCCTGATCGGGTAGAGGGACTGAAGGAACCTGATGTCGCCCCTGCATACGCGCAGCATCTTGAGGCAGCGTTGCCGGAAGAGGGTGAGCTCGATGGGGCCCCTCTAGAGGACTGCTGGAGTACAGTTAAAGCAGCCATTAACGACGCAGCGGTGAACAACGTCGGATATGTGAGACGAAGTCGACGGAACGATTGGTTCGACGAAGAGTGCAGACAGGTTCTGGAGGAGAAAGACGCAGCGCGGGCGGTCGCGCTGCAGCAAGGTAACTTGCAGAACGTGGAACGTTGTAAACGAGAGCGGAGACAGCAGACCCGCCTTTTTCAGGAAAAGAATCGCCGCCCGGAAGAAGCGGTGTGCGAGGAGATGGAACAGCTTTGCCGTTCTCAAGAAACCAAGGATGTTATCAATCATTTAGTAATCTGCGTTCGATCACTTAGTAATTTGTCAATAACTCATTCCAGAGGCTTTATTTCAAAATGTGTTCAATGGTGGAGTTCTAGTGCGAAGGTTTATCTACAACTCTGCCTAACAGTTCATTGTATGATTTTCACTAATAACGGCGCTATAGCTCCAGTAGCAGCATACTAAATGATTGAAATTTTATTATCATTTAGTATAAGTTACTGCTACTAGTGCTATAGTTCCGTTAAAAGTTAAACTCAAATATTGACCTGTTAGGCACAGTTGTAGAAAAACCTTCGCACTAGCCCACCATACAACAAATTTTGAAATATAGCCTCTGGAATGAATTATTGACAAACTACTAAGTGATCGAACCCAGATTACTAAATGATCGATAACATCCTTGCAAGAAACACGCAAGTTCTATCAGATGCTCAATGCATCCTGCAAAGGTTTCGTGCCGCGAGCCAAAATGTGCAGGGATAAGGAGTACCATCTTTGGCTGTGTGCAAGAAGACGGTGTGTGGCGGCAATGGATAAAAGATATTTTAGTTACAAGATAAAGATTGTCGCTTCGGTTCCCTTGGTTCCCGAACTGTCAAATCGTATGTATTTTTACTTAATTGACATTTAGCACCCTATCATCGCCAGGAGATGTTCCGGACATCGAGGGATCAACCACGAGCTCGCCCAGCTCTACGACGAATCCAGTATCCAGAAGATAGCTAAAACCGGAAGCGAGCGGGGTGGGCTGACCAGGTACAGAACGACTTGGTGAGCGTGGGGCGTATTCGAGGATGGAGAGATGCGGGTTTGTAAGCGAAATGGGTTTTGGAAGCTCTGGTTCGGCGAATACTTGATGGAGCTACAATTTATTATTTATTACCAGACTAAGGCTGAAGTGGCCTGTGCAATACATGGAAGTCTTCTCCATTCAGCTCGGTCCATTGCTGCACTTTGCCAACCACGCAGTCTGTGGAGGGTCCGCAAATCGATCCACCTTGCCCGCTGTGCACCTCGCCTTCTTGTTCCCGTCGGATCGTTGTCGAGAACCATTTTCACCGGATTACTGTCCGACATTCTGACTACGTGCCCGGCCCACCGCAGTCTTCCGATTTTCGCGGTGTGAACGATGGATGGTTCTCCCAACAGCTGATGCAACTCGTGGTGCATTCGCCTCCTCCACGTACCGTCCGCCATCTGCACCCCACCATAGATGGTACGCAACACTTTCCTTTCAAATACTCCCAGTGCGCGTTGGTCCTCCACGAGCATCGTCCAGGTCTCGTGTCCGTAGAGAACTACCGGTCTTATGAGCGTTTTGTAGATAGTCCGTTTGGTACGGCGGCGAACTCTATTCGATCGGAGCGTCTTGCGGAGTCCAAAGTACGTACGATTTCCAGCCACTATGCGTCTCCGAATTTCTCTGCTGCCTACTGCCCTTCGTATTACTCCTTCCAAAGCGATGTTGAATAGCAGACACGAAAGACCATCACCTTGCCGTAACCCTCTACGCGTTTCGAAGGGACTCGAGAATGCCCCTGAAACCCGAACTACGCACATCACCCGATCCATCGTCGCCTTGATCAACCGTATCAGTTTATCCGGAAATCCGTTTTCGTGCATTAGCTGCCATAGCTGGTCCCGATCGATTGTATCATATGCGGCTTTGAAGTCGATAAATAGATGATGTGTGGGCACGTTGTATTCGCGGCATTTCTGCAATACCTGACGTATGGCGAACACCTGGTCTGTGGTAGAGCGTTCCCCCATAAATCCCGCCTGGTACTGCCCCACGAACTCTCTTGCAATTGGAGTTAGTCGGCGGCATAAAATTTGTGAGAGTACCTTGTAGGCGGCGTTCAGCAATGTGATTGCGCGGTAGTTGCTACATTCCAGCTTATCGCCCTTTTTGTAGATGGGACACACCACACCTTCCATCCACTCCTGCGGCAGAACCTCATCCTCCCAAACCTTGGTAATCACCCAGTGCAGCGCTTCAGCCAGTGCCTCACCACCGTGTTTTAATAGCTCTCCTGGAAGTTGGTCAACCCCAGGGGCTTTGTTGTTCTTCAGACGGCCAATCTCCTCCTGGATTTCCTGGAGATCCGGAGCCGGAAGCCTAGGGTCATTACCATACCGCCACTGTTTTCTGCCATATCGCCATTCAGGGGCTCTTCGTAGTGCTGCCGCCACCTTTGGATCACCTCACGTTCGTTCGTAAGAAGGTTCCGGTTTATGTCCTTACACATATCAGGCTGTGGAACGTGGCCCTTGCGTGAACGGTTCAACTTCTCATAGAACTTTCGTGCGTTATTAGCGCGGTACAGTTCCTCCGTCTCTCCACGGTCTCGATCTTCCTGCTGGCGCTTTTTCCTCCGGAAAATCTAGTTTTGTCTGTTCCGCGCCCGTTTGTATCGTGCCTCGTTCGCCCTCGTGCGGTGTTGCAGCAATCTCGCCCATGCTGCATTCTTCTCCTCAACTAACTGCTCACATTCGCCGTCATACTTGCGGTGCTACCAATGGCGGATCGAATATCTCTCCAGCCATCTTCAAGAGATGCTGCGCCTAGCTGCTCTTCCGTTTGGAGTGCCACTTCCAGCTGCTGCGCGTAGTCTTGGGCTAGTCTACCGTCTTGTAACCGCCCAATGTTAAGCCGCGGCGGACGACTCCGACGCGTGTTGATCACCGTCGAGAGTTTTGAGCGCAGACATACTGCGACGAGGTAGTGGTCGGATTCAATATTCGCACTGCGGTAAGTGCGTACGTTCGTGATGTCGGAGAAGAATTTACCGTCGATTAGAACGTGGTCGATTTGGTTTTCCGTTACTTGATTAGGTGATTTCCATGTGGCCTTGTGGATATTCTTGCGGGGAAGAAAGTGCTTCGGACTACCATTCCGCGGGAGGCTGCAAAGTTTATGCATCGTTGGCCGTTGTCATTCGATACGGTATGCAGACTATCCGGTCCGATGATCGGTCTATACATTTCCTCCCTTCCTACCTGAGCGTTCATGTCACCGATGACGATTTTGACGTCCCGCAGTGGGCATCCATCGTATGTATGCTCCAGCTGCGCATAGAACGCTTCTTTCTCGTCGTCGGATCTCCCTTCGTGTGGGCAGTGCACGTTAATGATGCTATAGTTGAAGAAACGGCCTTTTATCCTCAGCTTGCACATCCATGCGTTGATTGGCTGCCACCCAATCACGCGTTGGCGCATCTTACCCAGCACTATGAAGCCGGTTCCCAGCTCGTTGGTGGTGCCACAGCTTTGGTAGAAGGTAGCCGCTCGATGCCCGCTTTTCCACACTTTCTGTCCTGTCCAGCAGATTTCCTGCAGCGCTACGACATCGAAGTTGCGGGGATGTAATTCATCGTAGATTATCCTGTCGCAACCTGCGAAGCCTAGCGACTTACAGTTCCATGTTCCAAGCTTCCAATCGTGATCCTTTATTCGTCGCCTAGGCCGTTGCCGATTGTATCGAGTCGTATTATCTTCTATGTCGTTCGTAATGGTTGTTTTTAAAGGCGGCTTATTGGGCCTGCGCAAACCTCCTGTCTCGTCGGAGGGCCATCGTGTCAGGGCTGTTTAGCGTCCCACCTAACACCAGGACTTGGGCTTGTGCGCTTTGAGCGGCACACGGTCGCTTTGGCGGAGCCTACTTGCGGATACATGCAGCTTTTTATAGAGGCAGGCGTCACAACTCGCAGATGGGGGGAATGATCGTCAAGCCCTTGGACATAGTCCCTGCTGCCCGATGAAGCTACAAACAAGAAGCAAATAGAGAACAAAGGAGGACAACTTACCTTCGCAGTGCTGTAAGATAGAAAGGATTGAAACAATTTTTCCTATCAGGGTAAGACACCCAGAAATCGCCCTCCCCCCAGTTTTCGCCCACCTATTTTAAAACTTTCATTTCTCGAAAACTAGTTGTTGGAAACAGCTAAAGTTCAGGTTTTTTCATAATTGATTGATGCTTGTATGGAAATTTTTTGACTGAACTGTTTTCAACAACTAGTTTACGAGAAATGAAGATTTTTAAATAGGTGGGCGAAAACTGGGGGGTGGGCGATTTCTGGGTGTCTTACCTACCAAGTTGACTCCGCTACATATCTTATATATAAAAATGAAATGGTCTGTGTTCGTATCCGCATAACTCGAAAACGGCTCGATGGATTTTTGTCATTTCTTCAGCAGAAACATTCGTTATAGTTTCCGACGGGTTTATATGATATTTCCTAATGCGAAAATGACGAGTAAAGTTGAGCAAATCGTGAAAAACTAAAATTGTGATTCCTATGCGAACTTGGCATGGGCAGTTCGGAACGCACATTCTCGCCTACTATGCAGGACAACGTCTGCCGGGTCAACTAGTTATGGATAATTTTCTTTCTTCCCCGGTGGAGGATGTTCAAGCCACTGTGTGACAGCTCGAAATGTGTTGACTACGTTGTGGAGTAAACCCTGATTGCTGCGATTGGTCTCCACAGACGAGCAGCAGTGATTCAAATGTGGAGAGGTGACGACGAGTAACAGCAGATAAAATTTTGATTTTAAAGTTTGCAAACCGCCTCGCGGATGAAATGTTTTATAATAAAATAAGTTTGTTAAAGTAAAGTTCGTTTGTATAGTTATTTTTCTCCGAATTTAGCATGCTAAATTCGGTATTTTCGGAACAGTCCGTGACAGTCTAAAATTCTCTATCATAAAAAAAATCTAACGTCCTCCATCAGCAACAAGCACTTTCTTTCCCAAACAACATGATTAATGGCCATAATTTCCCTTCATCGAATAACACTGTAGAAACTCTAATTTCTAGCAATGATCACTTTTGTTAATACATCTCTCTTGAATAGGGATGACTACGTCTGCTGCGGCCGAGATCTACGGTACCATTACATGTACAATAAGCACATGCTGATGAAGCACGGCATGACGACTAACGTACGTGTTAAACCTATTCCGGGGCAGTTGATGGGTCAGCTGAGAGCCGCCAGGGTGAGTATCAAAACGCACGTCGTTGATTTTATCTGACAGCAAGTACTAACTTACTGTACCTTCGTCCTACTTAGAAACGCATCGAATCGTGCCCCAAGTGTGATGAAATATTTGCCACCAGGACGCTAAGGAAGCAACATATCGAAATCTGCAGGGTTGGCGAAAAAGACGGCGAGGTTGCCGATGCGTTAAACAATATCTTTGCGGATGTTGGTGAGCATTCTGGTGAATGAAATTGGTCAGATATTGTTGTTAAGTCCATCATAGTTTGGTTAATTTATGAGATCCATTGAAGCTTGCTTTTTGAAGCCATGTAAATAAAAATATGTAAATGAGTAAGTAAGCCCTTGTACTCAGTAAAACTATGAATTGGAAAGAACAGACGATGTAATGCTTAACTTGACGGGGACATTCGATTTTTATAGGTACCACAGGATTTGCTTGAAACTTATTTTGATCTCATGACTGAACTTCGGACGGATGACGAAAGACCGTTTGTTACGTTGCTAATTAAGCGTTACTATATTACTGTAATCCCTAAATCTAATATAAATTCTACATGACATGCAGTAAAACAATACGCACTCGGTGGAACTCCCCTCTAAACCACCTCCAACTTCTCCATGGCAACGTCATCGTCCGGGTCGTAGTTGTCGATGTATTCGATTTCGTACGCAGCTTCGCCCGGTTGGCCTGACGACGACACGATGGAGCCACCTTCTTCGGCACCGTACGACGGCGCCACCACACCATGACCGGCAGGTTCGGAAGCGCCGTCGATGATTCCCGCATCACTGCCTATGGTGGTGTTCGGTCCTCGACATGAGAGCATGTGCTGCTTCTTGAGATTCCGGGTGGCGAACTCCTGCTCGCACCGGGGACACCGTTCAGCTTGTTTCTGTGGGTCGGAGTGAACGTGGTGGGATTAGTGAGATAGATCTGCCGAAGCGGGGAAAACGTGAACTTACTCTTAGAGCACGGATTTGACCCAACAAGAGTCCTTCCGTGGGTTTCACCCGAACGTTGGTTTTGAGTCCGTGCACCAAGAACATGTGTTTATTGTAGTAGAAGTGGTACTTGAAGTCCCGGTTGCAACAGATGTAGTTTTCTCTGCAAAAAGGATATTGTACATACAACAGAGTATCGATGGTAAGTGAATTAGTTCTCTGCTGTTCCACAACGTGTAATGTAGATTGATTTAAAGGTTCATTTGCCCCCAACAGTTCTTGTGGAATTGTGAACATGGACTTACTTATAGGTAATGCAGAGATGTTGGTCAAACTCTTCGGACGTAACATGAGCGGCCAGACAAACTCCACATTGCAGTGGCTTCGGATATTCGTGATGTACTTTGTGGTCCGCCAGCTTATCTTTGGAGTTGTACGATTGTAGGCAAATATCGCAGACAAAATATGTTTGGATCTGGAATAAGGTTCATAGTTATCGATTGAATAAAAACAATTCAGGAAGTGCACCTACATTGTGAGTTTTCTCCATGTGCATTCGAAGCTTATCCTTCCGACCGTACGATATCTCGCAGTGGTCACACTTGAACCGGATGTCCTGGTGGACAGACTTGATGTGTCGGTTTAGATGGGTGTACGACTTGAACCCGTACCCACAGACACTGCAGGTGTGTGTCCGCTGGTTTGTGTGCGTCTTGATGTGCTGATTCAGAGTGGATTTGGTTTTAAAACTGAGTCCACAATCCGGGCACTTGACCTCGAATGCGTTCAGGTGGGCCTGCTTCACATGCAGCAGCATCTCCGGTCGCGTGTAGTATTCCATGGGACAGTAGTCGCACTTGAACTGCCGGACGCTTTCGTGCCGTTTCCGATGCGTTTCCAGAGCAAACTTTTGCTCGAATGATAAGCCACAGGTGTCGCACATGTAGTCCCTGTGCTCGAGGCGTTTGTGCTTGTCCAGTTCCTTTTTCGATTCAAACTCCATGTCGCATCGTTTGCAGCGTTGCAGGAAGGGTACATTTCCTTCTGAAAAGTAAATTTGCAATTGTGATGAAAGTGATGAATATTCCTGCTAAGAATGAATTATAAGACCGGATGGTTGAGGTAGGACAAATGACAGGACACAGGTTTTAAAGATCAAAGCAGAAAAACGAACGTGGTAGGATCATAAGTTGGGAGCAGCTTTTCGATGAACATCAAACGATGGTAATCAATCAACGACACAATATAGCTGCTGGTAAGTTTGATATTGAGCTCAACTCATCAAGATGAAGCCGTAAAAGCTGGGTCACTTGTCTACAGTGAATAAAAATCATAATCTGTGAGAAATGTGCTTTACCCATATGAATCTTTCCATTCATAAATTTATATTTTTTGCTGTCATGAGTATTAAGACATTGTCCAGAGTTAAAATCGTGTCCAGTTGTTCAAAATATTTACTCACGGGGACAAGAAACTTACTTGAAATGCTTAACCAGATGCAGCTCGAAGGTAGGCGGAGATTACGTTTTAAACTTGCACTTTTTGTTTTTTTGCTTTTTTTTTTTTTTTTTATTCAATTTCAATTTAATGGACCATAATACATGTGTTTAGCAGAGATATGTCTTACTTACAGCTGCTCTTTAATCATTTTCCAATGGAGAATTTGAGAGTTTCTGAGACAATCTATCTGATAGGGAAAATTAATGACAAAACCCAAGAAATCAATTTAACTTATAATTAACTACATACTAGATTATCACAGTTTTGTAATTTAGGGGAAAAGATTCACGATGTGCGGGTTAGTTGATACTTCACAGGAGCGCCGGAACTTGTCTGACATCGTCTGAACAAAGTCGATAATTGTTTCAGTTTCCGCTAGTTGGTGAAGATCGTGTGTCGGAAACCACGGATTCAAGTCGAAGATCATCTTTAACAGCTTGTTTTGCTTGACTTGCAGACGTCGTAGATGAGATAGCGCACAGTTTTGCCATACAGGACAACCGTATGTAAGGACTGGTCTGAAGACGCATTTGAAGAGCAGCAGTTTATTGGCTAGTTGAAGAGACGATCTTCGGTTGATCAGTGAGTACAAAGAACGCATCAGACCATTGACTTTGTTGATGCTTTGATTTATGTGTTTGTCAAACAGTAGCTTTTGGTCCATCGTCAGTCCCAGATATCTGACCTCGTTTTCCCACGGAATTTCAATTCCGTTGACTTTAACTCCAGATGTAGGAAGACGTGATGGAGCCCTTCTTCGTGTGAAAAAGATTGCCTGAGTTTTCGATGCGTTCGTTTTAATGCGCCACTTCTGTTGGAACTCTTCAAGCTTATTCTGTGCATGTTGCAGTTTACAGATGATAATTTGAGGATCTTCATCCGAAGCTAGGAAAGCCGTGTCGTCCGCAAAAAAAGCATATACAACTCCGTCGACCTTAAGCGTATCACTTGTAAAAATGTTGTAGAGCGTGGGGCTCAGAACCGACCCCTGTGGAACGCCATATGGGATGCCGTGAGATTCTGATCTACATCCATTGATTGACACTTGGAATGACCTTGCTGCTAAAAACGACTGAATAAGCTTCACTAAATAAAGCGGACAGTTAGACCTATGTAGCTTGAAAACAATTGCCTCTTGCCAGACCGAGTCATAGGCTTTTTCGACATCCAGCATTATCATGCCAGTAGATTTTTTCATGGAGAATCCTTGCTTCACTAGTTTAGTTATTCGAGCTAGCTGGTGGTTTGTAGAATGGCCAGCTTTGAAGCCAAACTGTTCCGCAGGAATCATGTCACCAGTTTCTATATGTCGATTCAGCCGGTTCAGGATGATTCTTTCCAAAACTTTACTAAGGCAACTTAGCAAACTGATGGGACGATAGCTTGAGGGGAGAGTAACATCTTTGTTCGGCTTTGGGATGGCCACTACGTTCGCATGTTTCCACATACCAGGAAAATACATCAACCTGATGCAAGCGTTATAGACCTTTGTCAAGTACACCAGTCCTTTTCGAGGTATTCGCTTGAGCATGATGTTCCTTATCCCATCCTGACCTGGTGCCTTTTTGGTCTTAAGCCGATGGATAATACACTTTATCTCACTGGGTTTAGTGAGAGTAGATGGTTCATTGTTTAACTCGTTGAGTCTCGCAAGCTCCTCTATCGTTTGGTTCACTTCTTCCTCTGTTCGTGGATCACTCGGGAGCGTGTTGTTATGTGCTGAAGCAAAATTTTCAGCCAGCGTTTGAGCTTTCTCTTTATCAGAAACCCTGACTTGGTCTCCAATCCGCAAAGGAGGTTGGTATTTGATGCTACTGCGTAGGTTTTTACTAATTCTCCAGAACTTCTTGCTACCGTGAGACAAGTCACGAATAGTTTTTCCGAAATTCTCGTATTTGTGAGCAGCACATTGTTCTCGTATTTGTTGGGTGAGGACGTCAACGACTCTTTTGAGGAAAGGATCTTTGGAACGGTAGAATTGTCTCCGACGAACATTCCTGAGTGGTGGACAGACTTGATGTGTCGGTTTAGATGGGTGTACGACTTGAACCCGTACCCACAGACACTGCAGGTGTGTGTCCGCTGGTTTGTGTGCGTCTTGATGTGCTGATTCAGAGTGGATTTCGTTTTAAAACTGAGTCCACAATCCGGGCACTTGACCTCGAATGCGTTTAGGTGGGCCTGCTTCACGTGCAGCAGCATCTCCGGTCGCGTGTAGTACTCCATGGGACAGTAGTCGCACTTGAACTGTCGGACGCTTTCGTGCCGCTTCCGATGCGTTTCCAGAGCAAACTTTTGCTCGAATGATAAGCCACAGGTGTCGCACATGTAGTCCCTGTGCTCGAGGCGTTTGTGCTTGTCCAGTTCCTTTTTCGATTCAAACTCCATGTCGCATCGTTTGCACCGTTGCAGGGAAGGGTACATTTCCCTTCTGAAAAGTAAATTTGCAATTGTGATGAAAGTGATGAATATTCCTGCTAAGAATGAATTATAAGACCGTATGGTTGAGGTAGGACAAATGACAGGACACATGTTTTAAAGATCAAAGCAGAAAAACGAACGTGGTATGATCATAAGTTGGAAGCAGCTTTTCGATGAACATCAAACGATGGTAATCAATCAACGACACAATATAGCTGCTGGTAAGTTTGATATTGGAGCTCAACTCATCAAGATGAAGCCGTAAAAGCTGGGTCACTTGTCTACAGAGAATAAAAATCATAATCTGTGAGAAATGTGCTTTACCCATATGAATCTTTCCATTCATAAATTTATATTTTTTGCTGTCATGAGTATTAAGACATTGTCCAGAGTTAAAATCGTGTCCAGTTGTTCAAAATATTTACTCACGTGTACAAGAAACTTACTTGAAATGCTTATCCAGATGCAGCTCGAACGTATGCGGATAGTACGTTTTAAACTTGCACTTATCACAGTGCAGCAGCTCTTCCCTCCGCCCAGACTTCGGCGGCATCGGCTTCCCGTGCTTACCCCGTTTTTTACTTCGCGCCAGTAGCGCCTCATCCAGCTGGAAGTCCCCATCGGACTCATCGTCCTTGATGTGGTCATCGGTGTTCTCCAGCATCTCGGACAAATCCTGATCGGCATAGTGCTCCGAAGCGTTGGACAATCGCTCTTCGACCATATCAGTCTCGTCCAAAATTAGATCGTCCACCTCTTCCCCGCCGCACGATCCGACAATCACCTCTGAAGTTTTGAACCGTTTCAGCGGCTTATCATCGTCATCCGAGTCATCGATCACTTTCTTCGGACGGCCAGGCCTTTTCTTCTGTTTAGCCTCACTTTTTATGACCTTTGGACGACCGCGTTTTCGCTTCACCGCAGTTTCCAGGTATTCCACAATCATTCCACTATCGTCCACCTCCACCTTAATCAGCGCACTCTCCATGATATCGTCATCCCCTCGGTTTTCATTTTTTACATCCGGCATAGATCCAATGTCGTACTGCGGGAACTCTTCCAACAAATCATTGAGATCAATTTCTTCGTCTATTCCCAGAATATTAAGATCCTGTAACAGCACCAGAACGTATTCTTTCTGATCTTTGAAGAGCTCCTCCAGCGTCGAAGTGTCTCCCCGTTTAACCAAGGCTAAACCGAATGCGAATTTCAACACGTAGTTCATTCGC
This sequence comes from Armigeres subalbatus, assembly GCF_024139115.2. Lineage (NCBI taxonomy): Eukaryota > Metazoa > Arthropoda > Insecta > Diptera > Culicidae > Armigeres > Armigeres subalbatus. The sequence goes on from NC_085140.1 coordinate 105,358,197, forward strand.
TTGCGGTACGTTAGGAATTGATCCAGCTTTTCAGAACACATGTCACAAATGGCATTCGGTACGAGATGTTTTAGGTCCTATAATATGGGCATCAGATTAACTTTTTTTTTACGAAGTTCTGAAATTCAAATATAAAAAGAGGACTTACCGCCGGAATAGGAAAAGTAATTTCGTCCAATAAGTCATCCAGCTTAGAGCCATGTTTTTCACTGTGTTCCTTGAGATCGGTCATGTCTTCCGCGGCCTTCGGCTGCAAACAGGACCGGCACACATTCGGGAAGCATTCCAACTTGAAGATAGTCATCTTTGGAAAGAGAAATTTAACTTTCCCGCCTGGACAAGTATAATACCGCGGTCACTTCTTTTATAATGTACTACAAAATGTTCAAAATCTCTTCAAAACACCAGAATTTAGAAGTTTTTAGAAAAAAAATAATGCCATCCAAAGCGTTTTTGGACTTTTGGTTGTTTTCATTGGCGAATAAGTAAACAAACAATCCCGTCATTAAAACAAAATAAACTGTCATCAGTGTCATCAAGTTTCGAAAAAGCTCCGAAATTTCGAACTGATTTTTAGGGGTGTCCTACGAAAGGCTGAAACACATAAGGCTGAATGCTCATAAGGCTGAACTCAAAAGGCTGAAATCTCGGAAGGCTGAAATCTCGAAAGGCTGAAAGTATCAGAAAGCTTAAATGTATCGAAAGGCTGAAATTGAGGGGATGGAATGAATCCCAATCATACGATATGTTGTACAACTACAGTATCCCCCCGCTTATCCGGACCTCGCTAGTCCGACGACTCGTTAGTCCGGATCTCGCTAATTCGGATTTTTCCGGATTAAAAAGTATCAACACCCATTTAAACACATTATGCTGTCAGTTTTCAAATTTGTGCTGCACGTAAAAAAATAACCTTATATGTTATGCTACGTTTTGACAGGGCAAGTGAGTTGAACAACTCAGTTGAATTCAATTGACTTGCCAAAAGTTGAACATGTTCAACTTTCTTTTCGTTCAAGTGAATTGAATTAAGATGTTTACACGTTCCATTCGCGTGCGATTCAAGCGACTTGCTCAATTCACTTGCCTTGTCTAAACGTAGCATTATGGCAAAAACCATTCAAAAATACACCCAAAAAATTTGCACGTTCTTTCCACCTGAAAAATACGTAGATTTTTCCACCTGAAATTCACGTAACTTTTACCTGATTTTCAGATAGAAATTTCATTCTACGTGAAAATCAGGTAAGTTTTACCTGAGTTTTGGATAGAATTCACCGGACACGTAAGTTTCACCTGAATTTTCTGAAGCATTTGCAGCTACGTGTGCACGTAAAATGTACCTGAAAATTCAGGTGGAATCAACGTTTAGATTATTTGGAGTGTACTTATACTCTTCATTATGCCACCTAATGAATGATCCCATATCAAAAAGCTAATAACATTCATATGTTATTGAATAGTTTAAGTTTCAGAATGTATGTGACTAATGCGATGTATAAGCCACAGACAAACAGACGTAACACTAGAGAAATTTCCATCGACCATGACTTCAACGACCGATTTGAATTTGATCGATTGCGCGTTTCACAACTAGAGGCGCTAGCGTCGTAATCCTTCGAGTTTGACATTTCACTCCAGCGCCTTCTGGTGACAATGTCATACGAAACATTGCTTCGTGCAACATGCTCGCAAGATGGTGGTAGAGGAGCTGGGCGATGGATTTTCCTGAAAAATGTTCAAACTGTTACGTCTGTTTGTCTGTGTATAAGCTTTTTCTTATACATGTCATTGAGCGCCTGATTTGGCAAAAAAGTATTAGAAATATTAATAATAAACAACAATCAATTTTTTTACGTGTGTGATTTTGTTTTGATTCATTTGTATGGATTTGACAGTCGGATTAACGAGAGAAACCCCGGTAGTCCGGCCATACATTTGTCGGATCAGCGGGGGTACAGTGATCGTTCGCTAATTGGGGCACGACCACACCCCAACTAGCGAATGCAGTTCGCTAATTGGGGCGGTTTGACAAGCGTCAATGTTGTTTACTTTTTGCATTGAACAAAGGAAAATTTTACGCGCCAGAAAATATCGATCCCGCCAAACACGGAAACAAAACGTCAACGCGTTTTTGACATCACATTCTGACGTTTAGCTGCTTTTTAATTGGGTTTCGCCCCAATGAATCGCCTGCTTTGAGCGTGCTTACAGCGGCACACTAGGAGTTAACTTTCTGAAATCAGTATGGCGAAAGGCATCTAAGGCTCGATTTCTCAAAATTAGGCACCTTCATCGAAAAAATATTTGGTAGGCGTAGTAGCGGACACCTTCCTACATAACCGGTACCAAATAGTTTTTCATAAAAGGATCATAATTTTGAGAAAACTCGCGTTAGATGTCTTTCACCATACGTATTTCTTGCGGTTAACTCATGCTGGCTATTTGCGTATATACGATAGCGCCTGGATGTGGAAGCGGCGGGTAGAAAATCAGCCACTGCCAATAATTCATTAGCGAACCCCCAACTAAAAAGCGGCCCAACTAGAAAAACCCCAATTAGAGAACGTTCACTGTATACTGTATGTTGAGTGGTTGGATAGTGAATAAAGAATAATGAATGAATGATGAATAAAGAAAAATGAATGAATGATGAATAAAGAATAAAAAATAAGAAAAATAAAATAAAAAATCAAGAATAAAGAATAAAGAATATAAAGAATATAAAGAATATAAAGAATATAAAGAATATAAAGAATATAAAGAATATAAAGAATATAAAGAATATAAAGAATATAAAGAATATAAAGAATATAAAGAATATAAAGAATATAAAGAATGTAAAGAATATAAAGAATATAAAGAATATAAAGAATATAAAGAATATAAAGAATATAAATAATATAAAGAATATAAAGAATATAAAGAATATAAAGAATATAAAGAATATAAAGAATATAAAGAATATAAAGAATATATTAGAGCAGCGCAATAAAACGACTTGCTCGTATGGTGGTTGATAACAGAATGAAATTGAATTTATTATTTGTCATTGTTGGCATTAATTAACGGCTTACTATGATTAACATGATTAACATCACAACACTCCTCCTTAAGACGATTATTGGGAAACTCCCATAGCTTGTCGATTTCGATCCAGTTTGATTCGTTGTAGAGCTTTTGTCAGTCCATCTGCCACCTGTTCGTCAGTGCTAACATAGTTGATATTTACTATCTTTCGATCCAGAGCATCACGAATATAATGGTGCCGAATGTCGATGTGCTTTGTCCTTGGAGTGTACCCGCCATTTTTTGCAATACATATAGTGCTTTGATTATCGCAAAACAAATCTATTGACTGCTTTGGGCCGAACTGTGATAGGAGTCCTTGCCACCATGATGCTTCCTGTACCGCTGCAGACAACGCCATATATTCTGCTTCGCAAGTAGATAATGCTACGGTTGACTGCCTTTTACAAGACCAAGATACCGCACCGCCTTGTAGTAGAAATATATATCCACTAGTTGATTTCCGGTCATCTGTGTCAGCGGCCCAGTCTGCGTCAGAAAAACCAATGATCTTTTTGTTTCCTGATGTTGAATATTGAAGTTTCATTTTTGAAGTTCCTCTCAGATAGCGCATCAAGTGTTTCACTGCCTGCCAATGATTAGATCCAGGATTTGTATTGTATCTGCTCAATTGGTTTACAGCAAACAGGATATCAGGTCGTGTGCACTGGGCAAGGTACATTAGGCACCCAACTGCCTCTTGATACGGCACCGTTGCCATTTGTTTAGCTTCTTCCACATTCTTCGGTGACATTTCTTTGGTTAGCTTGATAGTAGTGTTCATTGGTGTTGTAGTGGCTTTTGAATCTTGCATGTTGAAACGGACTAAAATCGATTCAATATAGACTTCTTGATCTAGTGTTATACCATCTTCGGTTTGCGTAATCCGGATCCCCAAGCAACTTTTCGCTGGTCCAAGATCCTTCATGCGGAACATACTGCTCAGCTTTTCCTTTACTTCATTTTTTATGTCTTCGTCGTTGGAAAACAACATTAGATCATCTACATAAATTGCAACAAACAGAATCTTGCCGTTGCAGATCTTGTAATATAAGCATGGATCGTAATTTGATGCCTTCAAGCCTAACTTCTTGAGTGCTGCATCTAGTTTTGCATTCCATACGCGGCTTGACTGCTTTAACCCATATAAAGCTTTCTTCAATCGGCATACTAACGGTCGCTTTCCAGGTTGCTCAAAACACGGAGGCTGCTCCATATATATTTCTTCTTCCAGATCACCTTGCAGAAAAGCGGTGACAGCATCCATTTGATCGACCAGAAGATTATGCTTAGCAGCGAGCGCGAATAAATACCGAAGCGAACTGTGACGAACCACTGGCGAGTAGGTTTCATCGTAGTCCACCCCCTTTCGCTGAGAGTAGCCTTTGATAACGAGTCTTGCCTTATAGCGATCGATGTTCCCGGCAGCATCAAGTTTTGTTTTGAAAACCCATTTACATTTTATAGCCTTCCTTCCTTCAGGGAGATTCGTCAGTGACCATGTATTGTTATCCAGTAACGCCTGGTATTCCTCTTGCATTGCTTTCTTCCAGCGTTCGGAATCGTTCCGTGACAGTGCATCTTGATGAGTGTATGGATCATCAACTGTTGAACTTCTATCGTCAAACTTGGGTGCTGCGATTCCACTAAACTGACCCTGGCTCAAAAGTTCCATAAACGCTTGTGAACTGCAGGTCTCTTGTTGGAATGTTTCTGCAACATCGGGTTGATCATTGCTCTGCGATTCCGTGGATGAACAATTATTTTGGCTGTGACAGTCAGTTTGATTCTGAGAAGGAATGCAACTGGGAAGACCTTTTGGTGGAACTATAAAATCGTTGTACTTGCCTGGGAGTTTGTGCTCCCGACCGCTGCGCCTCGACACCTGTGACCTAGGTGGATATGAGAATTGTCGCGGTGGGAGCACAGGGGTCATGTCTACTACAGTGTCATTAGCAATATCAGCACTATCCTCATCGAACGTGTCATCGGAAGTTTCATCATTAACGTCGGTAAAGAACTCGTCATCCTCGTCATCGCTTAATACTGCTTCATTTTGAATACATTCTTGCGGAGATAAAGAAATCGCTTCCTCGTGCTCTAGGAGAATAATCGTTTTCCGGTTTGAAGTTTCATGAATTGGGACAGCAGCATCAACGCCTTCGTTAATGAAATTTACTTCACGACTTATTACGATTTTCTTGGACTGCAGATTGTACAATCTATATCCCTTTGATTCTTCGTCGAAACCAGTCAAGATGCATTCTTCAGACTTGGCATCCCACTTTTTGCGCTTTTGCTTCGGAACGAAAACCATTGCATTTGTTCCGAAAATCCGAACATGAGACAGATTCGGCTTCCTACCCGTCCATGCTTCTTGAGGTGTAACATTGTGACCTTTAGTTGGAGAACGATTTAACAAGTACACTGCCGTGGCCACAGCTTCTGCCCAAAATGCTTTGGATACCTTTGCCATGTGCAACATGCACCTAGCACGTTCCACGATCGACCTGTTTGCACGTTCCGCCATACCATTTTGCTCAGGAGTATAAGCATTTGTCGTCTGATGAATGATTCCGTGTTGCTTCAAATAATTTTTGAAACCAGCATTGACGTATTCTTTTCCGTTGTCTGTTCTGAGTATCTTCATCTTTCTTCCAGATTGTCGTTCCGCCATAGCGTGGAAATCCCGAAAAGTTTGAATGACCTCAGCTTCCGACTTCGTTTTCAAAAAATACGTCCACATTCTACGCGACTTGTCATCGATGAAAACAATGTAGTAGCGGCTTCCTCCTAGCGACTTGACCTCCATTGGCCCACAAATGTCAGAATGAACTAGATCAAGTATCCCATCAGCACGAGAACCTTGCTTGCAGAAAGGATGTCGACTATGCTTGCCCATTGGGCATACCTTGCAGTCCGTCATATTACCTCCAACAATATTGACTCGGTCACCAATCCATTGGCCAGGCTACGCACGCCATTGACACTGAGATGTCCCAAACGTTGATGCCAGGTTTTCAAGCTTGCTGCTGATGAGCATACCATAGTGTGATTCTTAGTTTCTTTTCGTTCTTCTAGCTTGAACAGATCATGTTGATGACTACCAGTGGCTATGATGTCGCCGTCTTGATTTATCACCTTGCATCCTTTATTGTTGAAGATGGCAGTGTGGCCTCTCTGCACAATCTGGTTGACCGACAATAGATTCGCTGATAGATCCGGCAAGTACTGAACTTCGCGAACAGGAATCTCGTCGTCACTACATCTAGGCTTCAGTAATATTGATCCACTTGCTGCTATTTGCATAGTACCTCCGTTCGCTGCTACTACAGTACCACTTGAAGGCTTTGCGTTTGTCAACAGGTTACCGTTTCGCGTCATATGTACGCTAGCACCGGAGTCGAAAAACCATGCTTCATCTTCCATCGGCCCGAAAGTAGACAATACGGCACAGAATGCGTTCTCCTTTTTCAAACTTCGGCAATCTTTAGCTATATGACCATACTTCGCACATTTTCGACACTTTGGTCCTTTAGGTGGATCCGGTTTCTTTATTTGCTTACCGGGATTACCATATCTTTTATTCGTAGCGAACGCCGATTCACTTGACAAAATACGCACCTCTTGAAGAAGTTTCGTTTTGATAATGTCGCCAGTGATGGCTATGCCCGAGTTCTCCAGCGCCATGATCATTGGACGATAATCGTCAGGTAAACCAGCCAACAACAGGGTTCCAATCCATTCTTCGCTGATTGCAAAACCGATTCCGTTGAGTTGATGTGCAGTCGATATGATTTGATTTACGTAAACTTCCAGAGATTCACAAGATGATAGTTCAGTCTTGATCAATTTGTGAAGTAAAGCGACTCGCCTAGTCAAACCTGAATCTTCAGCTTTCTCTAGTTTTACCCAGACTTCACGCGCCGTCGATGCTTCTTTCACATGAATATAATTGATGGGATCAAGAAGTAAGATGATCTTTGCTCTTGCCTTACGATCCTTGTCTGCGTTTACGTCTTCGTAGGTTCCGTCGTCCTTCTTCTTCGGTTTCACAACGCACCAGAGATCCTCGAGCTCCAAAAAAGTTTGTACAGCGAACTTCCAGGTGGCCCAGTTATCTCTACCGGTTAAACGTTCGATTCCAGGAAGATTTGTACCGACTATGCTACTAACAGCAGATCCATTTTGATTTGAAGGCATCTTGAATACCATACGTTTTTTTTTAATAATGGTTTGCGAATAGGCCCATAACCTATTAGAGCAGCGCAATAAAACGACTTGCTCGTATGGTGGTTGATAACAGAATGAAATTGAATTTATTATTTGTCATTGTTGGCATTAATTAACGGCTTACTATGATTAACATGATTAACATCACAACAGAATATAAAGAATATAAAGAATAGAGAATAGAGAATAAAGAATACAGAATAGAGAATAAAAAATAAAGAATAAAGAATAAAAAATAAAAAAATAAAGAATAAAGAATAAAAATTGCACAGAGAAGAAGGAAGAAGGAAAAAAGAAGGAGGAAGACGGAAGAAGGGAGTAGGAAAAAAGATGAAAGATTGAAGAAATAACATAGAAGAAGGAAGAAGGGAAAATTAAGATAAAGATGGAAGAAAGAATAATGATGAAGCAAGATTAAAATAGGAAGAAGACAGAAGAAGGAAGGATAAAAATGGAAGTATGAAAAAGGAAGAAAGAAGAAGGAATGATGAAAAAAGAAAAGGAAGAAGGGAAAAAAGGAAAATGAAGGAAGAAGAAAACAACGAAAGAATAAAGAAGATGAAGAAACAAGGGACAAGGAAGAAGGAAAAAAAGAAATTAGATGAAAGGACGAATCTAGGAACAGGAAAAAAGGTTGAAAGAAAGAAGAAAGAAGGTAGAATGAAGAAAGAATAGAGAAAAAAGAATAAGAAAATAGGAAGAAGAAACTAGGACAAGGAAGAAGGTAGAAGAAAGAAGACAGAAAGGAAGAAAAAACAAGGAAATGAATGAAGCAAGAAAAAAGAAGAAAAAACAAGGAAAAGTAAGAAATAATAAAGCAAAAGGAAAGAAGGAAGAAGAGCAACAAAGAAAAATGAAGGATGAAGGGAATAGGAAAGAAAGGAGGATTGATGATGGAAGAACTATGGAGGAAGAGCTAAGAAGAAAGAAGGTAGAACGAATAATGAAGAAAGAAACAGGAAGAAGGAATTAGGAAGAGTTGAAGAAGAAAGAAGGAAAAGGAAGAATTGAATAAAAAAGAAGAAAAAAGAGAGAAACAGCTAGAAGAACGTTTCGGATAATTTTAGTTTGTGCCCCTATTAACGTCAAATGTGAATTCTTCCACTAATATTAATTTCTCACGATTTTTCAGCCTTTTGTTATTTCAGCCTTATGTGAGATTTTTACTTATCAGCTTTTCCTTTGAGTTTGTTCTATTTTGCACAGATTCAAACCTGGGTGCTGCGGATAGAGTCGCTTTTGTGCTCTCAAGCGAGTAGCGGGATATTTTGAAATCAATCCCATAAGAAAAATTATTTTGCAGTTACTAGGCTGTCAAACATTTCCCGCTCTTCGAATTTCTCTTTCCATGCTGCATGAAGGCGCACAAATGCGCGAGACTCTACATGACTTTATGATGGTTTACATACATTCCTGCTCCAATCAGCTGCTTAATCTTGTAATATCTCGTAACGAGTGCATTTTAGTTGCATTCCTACTAATTTTCCATTTGAAACATAATGTGAATATATTTTTGTTAAAAAGAATGCAAAACTCAAACTAAGTTTATTTTTATTTTTACCCCAAATAATAACAATACTTCTCAATATAAAATCTAAAACGAACATAACCACAATCTCCAATGTTTGGCTCCGGCACAATAGAAAATTTTGGCTTCACTTTGACAACCAAATCGATTCTATCCGCACCACCCAGATTCAAACTAGAATACTGGTCGAAAATTTGGAATGAAACTGATTTCACTCTTAGAGTAAAATCAGCAGTGATTCAAATCGTTCAGGACTGTTAGTTTGAATATGAATCTGGAACATTAATTTTCCCAGCAGCTGTTCTAGATTCATTTTTTATACCAATCAAATGTCAAAAAGAAACTGGTATAACGCTCAGTTCGATTTTCTGCAGACTTGAACACGATTGAATCACGATATTCAAATATTTTTCAATTGTCTTGGTGTATGAATGCGTCATTTTATCTACGGATCAATCCACTTTGCAATTACAGCGCCTTACTTGGCAGCAACATAATGATTTCTTGCTTAACTTTTCAAAAGGACCTAAGTAACATTGTTTTCATGAATTAATTTGAGTAGTGCAATCAAAAGCTTTCATATTGGTCTGTTGATTGCGCTATTCAAATTAATTCATGAAAAAAATGTTACTTAGGACCTTTTGAAAAGTTAAGCGAGATTTCATTAAATTGAAAATTTGAAAAACATGAATGGAACTCTGCTTGAGAAACCAACATGTTTGTTTTATTTTGCTCCAGATGCAAACAAGAATTGGGTCCTAAAATAAAGAATCGATATTCGATTTTCTCCTGAAGGTGTCAGTTTTTCTTTCGACTCAAAAATCGAAATTAATTTGAAATTGAAAAATAGATGAAAAATGCTTCCTCAGCATTTTCGGTCTTGTTTGACGTAAGGATTCAAACACACTAGCAAAACACCGCAGGGCACTTGACTCAACCTTTGACAGTTAATATATGGGGCTGACGTTTTGGGCTGATGGTTCATTCGTTCTGAAATGTTGCACAGCCCAAAATTTGCCTTAAAATGTCTTAAACACAAAAATATTATTTTACTGATTTAGAATTTTACCAGAATTTTTATAACATCGGATCAAGAATTCTTGACCGATCTACTATCGTTTGCAACCACAAACAAGGTAGGGCTTTAGAACCCAATTTGTGGTCGAAAATTTGGAATGAAACTGAATCACTACTGATTTCACTTTTATAATCTCATGGGAAGAAACTTTGAGATAAGGCGGTTCCTTTTCCGTCTACGTCATCCGGGAGTACACAATTCTCATTGCTCTCCATTATTCTCCGTAAACAAAACCAGCATAGCTTCAACTGAGGCGGATATCCATCCAGAACGGCGATTCTGTTGACCAGTGGAACTCGTTCACCATTGCAAAGCGTATACTGTCCCGGGGAGCAAAAATCCCATCGGTTCCTTCAAGGGTTCCTTTTTCATCGGCGTATCCAGTGGTTCACGGGCATTAAAAGGCTTCCACAGTAAACAACCCCGCAACGTGTGTAGCCCCAGCAGTTGCAGAGGCGGAGTTTCATCCTGTCCGGTGATAGATATGGTTTTCTTATGTTCCCCGACGCCAAACCAAAGGGAGAAGGCGTTAGCTGCAATAATTAAATGATTTAACTACTTTTAATAATGTAATCAAACTAAATTCAGCAAAAACAATACTTACGAATAATCCACACGAATTTGTCTCTGCTTCTACCAGCTTCTCCTCGATTGTTTGGCACAACAATTTTCAAGTACATTTTCACCCATTAATGGGTAGAAACTTTTAATTTCGAAATGGGGTGTAAGTGCGCTCGGGTTACTGAATAATATTTAAATTGCCCCTTCTTTCCACTATCGTTTTACATTTGTGATTTAACCTCTATATTGTATTTTTCACGAATGATTAGATTCGCACGACGAAATTCAAGAGTTGTCAATTTTGTCTTAAGAGGCAATTTTGACAACCTTTTTATAGAATACCTTGATTCAAAAGCACGTGCTCGATTGAGAACGATGGGACTGAATGTAAACATCGAAGCACCAGTTGATTTTGTTGTGTAAACATGATCAGCTGGAGAGCTGAGAACAATGATTTTTTTTGTAAACATGAGAGGGCTGGCGGCAACTGTCACATCTTCAAGTGAAATGCGCACGGGAGCCAACAGCGAAATCGAAAGCGAAATCAGAGAACGACGAAATTTATATCATAAGCGTCTAAATGGTGAAAAAAATCGCAATAGAAACACGAATAAATTGTTCATAATAAATAATCAAACATGGTATTTGTTGAGAAAGTTCAACAAGCTGATTGGTGAAACTGGCAGCACGGAAAATATATATTACAGTAGCCGTTCGATAACTGCAAAATGTTTACTTTTCAGTTAACGAATGCCGTTCGATAACTGCAACGCATTCTAGACGTCAAACGGTTGTCAATCGACGTCAGATGCAATAAAAGTGCATCTAAATGTGCAGCGAAATGCAGCTGTCATTGAGTTTGACATCAGTTTGAAGTTTAGCGTTCCGATAACTGCAAAACTGTTGCAACTATCGAATTGCAGTTAAAAAGCATTGCAGTTAAATGACTTGCAGTTATCCAACGTCTACTGTATATAGATGAGCGAAGATAAATCCTCTGTCTCCAAACGAACTGTCAAACGTGTCTCCAAACGAGCATGACGTCACGATTTCAATGGAAACGTTAAGGGCTGTGACGTCATATGCACGTGTGCACGGGTAGAAAAAACTACTCAGCCATGCTTTCGCTCATCTATAGATTCTACTATCTATAGTGAAAAGTATGTTGGGAAAAAAGGTCCGCTAAATTATAATACTAGAATGTAAATCTACTAACTTTGTATCGGATAAATTATTGCCTGTTTGTCTGTGATCAGGTTGAAGCTTTTGTTCAATGTTCGAATTTTGTTGCGTTGCATGCAGCATCTCCTTCGCTCAACCGGCAATCAAGGGGAATTTCGATGCAGTTGTGCAACAAACTGTCGATTGTTCAGCTTTTTCTGTCTTTTTCTTTTTCTGCGTGCATCAAAATTGTTGAGAACCAAGCTGAGAACCTGGTCTGAAATAATCTATCCCGTTCACTCTGCCGTTGACCTATAGCTGACGTCATCCCTTATGTGCCTTCAAAAGCAAGTGAGAATAAGAGATAGCTATATTCATGATTCGCAAAAGCCAGACCTTCTTTTATAATTGCGTGAGTGAGTACCATCATAGCGAGACGCCGGAGCCGGACGACGATAATCCATTCCGATTCCGAGCCAAGATGGAAGAGATGTCAGTTCGCGAGTTAGTGGTGGACTATTATAAGTAAAAAGTATGGAAAACTAGTGGAGCCGGTTTCCGCAAGTGCATTTTCAGTGTTCGGAAAGATTCCCGAACAATTGTGGGAGTTTGAATGTGTCAAGTGCAAGACAAAAAGTGCTTTGGAGGTGATTTTTATTATGCTAAAGTTTAGTGGTAAGGATTCACTCAAGCAGAATTTGCTATTCTGAGATTCCGTATTTTGCGAGGATTTCATTTTTCCTTTCCATTCCGACGTCGAGTTCCGAGTGGAGCCGTGGTGAGTGGTAGGTGAGTGGTGTTGCGAAGCAACGAATAGGGTGGTGGTGTGCCGGTGTGTGTACCATCGGTGTTTCAAGCGTGACAACTGAAAGGAGACTAGCAATATTGTATATCTCTAATTTTTGTGTCTATTTTTGATTTTTACATAGCCGGTATCGGTATTAATAACAATTTTTTGAGTCACTCCAAAACTATAGCTATGCCTAAAAACTAGTTATTACAGAACAGCTGATTGCAATTGACTAAGAATTTGAGTATCTTTATGGTGAAATTCCAGAAACGAAGAGAATTCACTCTACGATATTCGCTTCCGTGTTCAGGTTTGTGAACCAAGGTAAAAAAAGTTAAATGCGTTTATTTACGTCAGTTTAACGAAGGTGTTAAGCCAATTTATTCACGTTTTGTCAAATGCCGTTTAGCCTAAAGTCGTTTGGCCTAATGGTCTTTGGCATAGGTAATAGATACAAATGAATTTTTTTTTTGTTAGTTTATTTTAGTTTAGTTTATTTAGAATTATGTAATCAAAATAAATATTTGCGTTAAATACGTAAAAAATATTTCAAATTTGTTTTATGTAAAACAAAAGATCAACGATATCTGTTGTGATTGCAATTTATTATCGACCGGCATCAACAATCAAAACTGTTTGAAGTTCCAGCAATATACACCAGAGAGTCGTGGTAAATGTCATTTCGATGGCATATGGAACAAAAACGTAATAGCTTTTTTAAACAGCTATTTACACGTCTGGATTTTTTTTATGAACATGTAACAAAACTTTTTTTTTGCAATTTTACACTTTTACATCAACTGTATTTCTGAACGAATTTTTAAAGGAAATTTCAAAGGAATTTATAAAAACACTTACGAAGAAACTTCTAAACAGAACAGTTTTCTGAAGTTTCTCTAAAATAAATTGGAATTTTAATCCAAAAGAATTTCTAAACAAATATCTGAAAGAATTCTTAACCTATCGTGGCTAGCATCGTAGCATTACCTACGAAAAAGCACGCTTATCGTTCACAAGAGCGGCGGGACTGCGTGAGTCATCCAGCATCATGCGAGTCTTGGAAGGATAAATCAATTTTCGAAGAAATTCGCCAGGAATTCTCAAAAAAAATCAAAGAATTGTGGAAGAGGTTTGCAAAGTATTTTACAAAAGTATTTCCGAGAAGTTTTCACAAGAAATTTTTGAAGGAGTCTCTCAAGGAACTTCTGAAAGATATCCAAAGAAATTCGGAATATCTACAAGTGTCCTTTTAGAAATCAAGGTCGTGTAGTGGTATTCTGGTAAACCTATTCCATCATTCTGCTAAAAAATGCATCAAGCTCAGTGGCGTTTCCCTAACCTCAATCTACACGTGCAGAGGATTTAATTTTGTGAAGTGCGCAAAAATGCATAGAATAACTAGACTTCTATTACATTAAACGACTCTGATAATTTTATTTTCCATTCAGGCTGTCAAAATATCAAAATTTATTAATTTGGTTATGTACCAGTGCAGTGGTTACGCGATGGTACTGATCAAGCAGAGTGATTTCAAATGAAGGTTGTGAATTTAATCTAATGCTGCACCCTTTTCAACTCAAACAAAATTTAGAATAAGCATTTTGAATAGAAAGGATTTACAAAACAATAAACAGCCGATTTATCACTCTGGTTTTAAAAATGTTATGAATTGAGATGTAGGCAAACGCTTCGCAAGTCATCCAAAATCTAGCTTGGTAACAAGTTAACACGTACCTCCCCAACCCCCATTTTACGACAAAACTCAAAATTCAAAACCATGCAGCTCAGCCAATTTCTAACGGATTTTCAAGCAATCTTCTGGAATCGATCACAAAATTCCTATAGTCTTAGGAACCGAAGTCAATTTTTTGTGCAATAGCCATAGTTCCGGATATATTCCGGGGAGTACTGGGGTTACCTCCCACCCGGAAAAATGGTCACTGGCAGATCGGCTTCGAAATCCATCGTGCGACATGTCAAACTTCATGGTTTTGTAAAACAAGTACACTGGAGTACATTTCGGCAATTTTCAATCAAATTGGCCACCCTCCGGGTACTTCCAGGGCCTGGTTCCCTTGGAGAAGTGGTCAATTTTCGTTCAATCTTGAAATCCATCTTGCGACATATCAAACTTCATGATTTTGCAAAACAAGTACACTGGAGTACATTTAGGCGGTTTTCGATCGAATTGACCTCTAGGAATTCCTCCGGAAGTTCCTCTAGGAATTCCTCCGGAAGTTCCTCTAGGAATTCCTCCGGAAGTTCCTCTAGGAATTCCTCCGGAAGTTCCTCTAGGAATTCCTCCGGAAGTTCCTCTAGGAATTCCTCCGGAAGTTCCTCTAGGAATTCCTCCGGAAGTTCCTCTAGGAATTCCTCCGGAAGTTCCTCTAGGAATTCCTCCGGAAGTTCCTCTAGGAATTCCTCCGGAAGTTCCTCTAGGAATTCCTCCGGAAGTTCCTCTAGGAATTCCTCCGGAAGTTCCTCTAGGAATTCCTCCGGAAGTTCCTCTAGGAGTTTCTCCAGAAGTTCCTCTAGAAATTCCTCCGAAGTTCCTCTGAAATTCCTCCGGAAGTTCCTCTAGAAATTCCTCCGGAAGTTTCTCTAGGAATTCCTCCGGAAGTTCCTCTAGAAATTCCTCCGGAAGTTCCTCTAGGAATTCCTCCGAAGTTCCTCTAGGAATTCCTCCGGAAGTTCCTCTAGGAATTCCTCCGGAAGTTCCTCTAGGAATTCCTCCGGAAGTTCCTCTAGGAATTCCTCCGGAAATTCCCTAGGAATTCCTCCGAAATTCCTCTAGGAATTCCTCCGGAAGTTCCTCTAGGAATGCCTCCGGAAGTTCCTCTAGGAATGCCTCCGGAAGTTCCTCTAGGAATGCCTCCGGAAGTTCCTCTAGGAATTCCCCCGGAAGTTCCTCTAGGAATTGCTCCTGAAGTTCCTCTAGAAATTCCCCCGGAAGTTCCTGTAGGAATTCCTCCAGAAGTTCCTCTAGGAATTCC
This sequence comes from Armigeres subalbatus, assembly GCF_024139115.2. Taxonomy (NCBI): domain Eukaryota; kingdom Metazoa; phylum Arthropoda; class Insecta; order Diptera; family Culicidae; genus Armigeres; species Armigeres subalbatus. Next base: position 105,373,610 of record NC_085140.1, read on the forward strand.
TCCGGAAGTTCCTCTAGGAATTCCTCCGGAAGTTCCTCCAGGAATTCCTCCGGAAGTTCCTCCAGGAATTCCTCCGGAAGTTCCTCCAGGAATTCCTCCGGAAGTTCCTCCAGGAATTCCTCCGGAAGTTCCTCCAGGAATTCCTCCGGAAGTTCCTCCAGGAATTCCTCCGGAAGTTCCTCCAGGAATTCCTCCGGAAGTTCCTCCAGGAATTCCTCCGGAAGTTCCTCCAGGAATTCCTCCGGAAGTTCCTCCAGGAATTCCTCCGGAAGTTCCTCCAGGAATTCCTCCGGAAGTTCCTCCAGGAATTCCTCCGGAAGTTCCTCCAGGAATTCCTCCGGAAGTTCCTCCAGGAATTCCTCGCGAATTTCCTCCACGACTTCCTCACGAAGTTCCTCCAGGAATTCCTCCGGAAGTTCCTCCAGGAATTCCTCCGGAAGTTCCTCCAGGAATTCCTCCGGAAGTTCCTCCAGGAATTCCTCCGGAAGTCCTCCAGGAATTCCTCCGGAAGTTCCTCCAGGAATTCCTCCGGAAGTCCTCCAGGAATTCCTGAAGGAACTTCCAGGCGAAATCCGGGAGGAGTTTCTGGAGGAACTTCCCAGAGGCACTTACGGAGGAACTTCCAGATAAATTCCTGGAGGAATTCCTGAAGGAACTTCCAGGCGAAATCCGGGAGGATTTTCTGGAGGAACTTCCCAGAGGCACTTACGGAGGAATGTCCAAAAAAATTCTTGACGATCTTTTAAAAAATCTAGTGGAGGAACTTCTGGAAGAATTCCTTGACGAACTTTTGAAGAAATTTTGGCGCTTGAAACTGGTTCACGCCGATCCACGCCACCGCTGATCACCAACGGCGTGACGCCGCCGCCGCTGCCTGAAAATGATTTATCACGCCACTGCCGGTAAAATTTTAATCCGCGCACAGGCCTACCTGGAAGTATCCGGAGGGTGGCCAATTCGATCGAAAATCGCCGAAATGGTCTCCAGTGTACTTGTTTTGCAAAATCATTAAGTTTGATATGTCGCAAGATGGGTTCCAAAATTGAACGAAAATTGGCCACTTCCCCAAGGGAACCAGGCCCTGGAAGTACCCGGAGGATAGCCAATTCGATCGAAAATCGCCGAAATGTACTCCAGTGTACTTGTTTTGCAAAATCATGAAGTTTGATATGTCGCAAGATGGGTTCCAAGAGCGAATGAAAATTGGCCACTTCCCAAGGGAACCAGGCCCTGGAAGTACCCGGAGGGTGGCCAATTCGATCGAAAATCGCCGAAATGTACTCCAGTGTACTTAATTTGCAAAATCATGAAGTTTGATATGTCGCAAGATGGGTTCCAAGATTGAACGAAAATTGGCCACTTCCCCAAGGGAACCAGGCCCTGGAAGTACCCGGAGGGCGGCCAATTCGATCGAAAATCGCCGAAATGTACTCCAGTGTACTTGTTTTGCAAAATCATGAAGTTTGATATGTCGCAAGATGGGTTCCAAGAGCGAATGAAAATTGGCCACTTCCCCAAGGGAACCAGGCCCTGGAAGTACCCGGAGGGTGGCCAATTCGATCGAAAATCGCCGAAATGTACTCCAGTGTACTTGTTTTGCAAAATCATGAAGTTTGACATGTCGCACGATGGATTTCGAAGCCGATCTGCCAGTAACCATTATTTTCGGGAGGGAGTACTCCCCGGAATATATCCGGAACCATGGCCATTGCACAAAAATTGACCTCCGTGCCTAAAACTATAGGAATTTTGTGATCGTTTCCAGAAGATTGCTTGAAAATCCGTTAGAAATTGGCTGAGCTGCATGGTTTTGAATTTTGAGTTTTGTCGTAAAATGGGGGTTGGAGACGTACGTGTCTAATAAAATGCACCTGACATTTTATTCAGCAAATACACGCTAACTTTGACCTACTCAATGACTTAGTAAAAATGTATTGCCCTCTCTTTTCTTCCCACGGAAATTTTACTCAATGTCCGTCAAAAGCAAGACTACTCAAAACTATGAGTAGTCCTGCTTTTGATAGAAATTGAGTAAAAGTTGTGTGGAACAAAAGAGACGGTAATACAATTTTACTAAGTCACTGAGTAGATGAAAATTAGAGTGTAAGAAAAATGTTCTTCAGGAATTCAAGGAATTGCTCCTAGAACTTCTTCGGCAGTGCGTTCTAGAATATTTCGGTCTGAGAATATTTCAGAATTTCATTAAAAATTGTTTGGAAACTCGACTATCTTTTTTGAGATGCTTCATGAAACTCTTCAAGAAAATCCTTCAAAAATTCGAATTCCTTCAAGAAATACTTCATGCATTGATCATCATACCGGATATTCCCAGAAAAAAATCTGTCGTGAATTCTTCATGAAAGGGGAATTTACCGGAGCAGTTCCTTGAAGAATTCTCCAAAGAAATTCTCACGAGAACAAACAGAGATATTTCTGGAAGAGCTCTTGAAGGAATCTTCGCAGCTTTTCTCGTAGGTATTTTTGAGAAAATTCTTGGAGAACTTCTATAGGAATTCTGAAGAAGTTTCTGTGGGAATTTCCGGGAAGATTCTTGGAGGATTTTTTTGAAAGAGTTCTTTGAAAAAAATTCGGAATCCTCAACAAATTTCCAGAGAATTCATTTCCAATATAATTTATTTGTCTTTCTCGACTTTCCTGGGAAATCCTTGGAGGAATTTTGAGGAAGGAATTTCTGGAATCCCAGAACAATGCGCGTGAGATTTTCTAGATCTAGATTTCACAATTTGATTTCCATAAGAAGAATTCCCGGGAGGTGGTTTTAATGGAATTCCATGTGAATTTCGGAATCAAGAAGAAATATTTGAAAGGAGCTTCCTTAGCCGTACGGTAAGTTGCGCGACTACAAAGCAAGACCATGCTGAAGGTGGCTGGGTTCAATTCCCGGTCCGGTCTTGGAAATTTTCGGTTAGAAAATTTTCTCGACTTCCTTGGGCATGAAAGTATCATCCTGGCTTCGAAACCTCGCAGTTAATAACTGTGGAAGTGCTTAATGAACACTAAGCTGCGAGGCGGCCCAGTGGGGGATGCAATGCCAATAAGAAGAAGATTTAAAGAGTCCTCGCGTAAATTTCTGTAGAGTTTGCGAAGAAATGTATGAAGTATTCTTAGAGAAATTCTATGAGTAATTATTTAAGAAGTTACAGGACGTCTCGAGGATTTCTTGAGCAAATATCCTGATGCATTCATATAGGCGCTTCCGGAGAAATTCTTGATTTTTTTTAAGGAATTACAAGAAGAAATCCTAGAGGCACTTCCGGAGAAATTCCTGGAGGCACTCTAAGCTTACGGACGAATTCTTGGAGAAAATTCCAACGGAAATCCTGGAGCAACTTCCACAGGAATTATTGGAGAAACTTCCGGAGAAATTGCTGGAGAAACTTCCGGATGGATTCCTGAAGGAACTTGCGGAGGAACTCTTGGAGAAACTTCCGGAGAAATTACTGAAGAAACTTCCGGATGGATTCCTGGAGGAACTTTCGGAGAAATTTTTGGAGAAACTTCCGGAGGAACTCCTGTAGGAACTTGTAGAGGAATTCCTGGAGGAACTTGCGGAGGAATTTCTGAAGGAACTTGCGGAGGAATTCTTGGAGGAAATTCCGGAGGAATTCCTGGAGGAATTTCCGGAGGATTTCCTGGAGGAACTTCCGGAGGTACTCCTGGAGGAACTTCCGGAGGTACTTCTGGAGAAACTTCCGGAAGAACTCCTAGAGGAACTTCTGGAGGAACTTCCGAAGGAACTTCCGCGCGGAGATTTAGCGTGAACGTTGCCAGCTGTCTCCGTTTTCTTACACTATTCTTGCTTAACTTTTCAAAATGACCTAAGTAACATTTTTATTCAAATTAATTCATGAGAAAAATGTTACTTAGGTCCGTAATTATTAGGTCCGTAATTTTTTCGTAATTAATTTTTTTGTTTTTTTATGACAAAAGTCTTTGAAATGCGTAAAACGTCAAAATCTGGTGTTATCAGAACAAAATAAATAAAAAAAATAACTTTTTGGAACTTTGGAAATTTTAAAATTGAATTTTTTTATGCCAAATGTCTTAGAAATGCATAAAACGTCGAGATCTGATGTTGACTCGAAAAAAAAATCGTCGTACACTAATTACGTAAGCACTTATAGGGGGAGGGAGCGTCTGCCATATGTGTATGAGAAAAATCTTACATGGGGGGAGGGGCTGTTGAAAAACCCGGAAAATTTGATTACGTAATAAGCGTACGGCCCCTTAGAAATGCATGAAACGTCAAAGAAATTTTCAAAGAAATTGACATTTTATGACTTAGTAATTTTTTCCAAAAAAAAAATTCTTAGCCCCAAAAAGGCATTTTTTTAAAGTCCCAATTTTCTATGTCCCAAAAGGTCATTTTTTTTTTCTCGAGAAAACATCAAATCTCGACGTTTCATGCATTTTTTAACCATTTGGAAACTTTTTATGAGGAGATGAAACTTTTGAGCGCTATTGTTCAGCTATCACCTTAAATATTGTGGTTCTAGTGGTTTCCCAACAAATAATCCTGGATGAAAACGCTACGGCGCTATGTTTTTAGCTGAAAAAGCCTATTATTAATAAAATTCATCAACTTTCAATTTCGTTAGGTCTAGACTTTAATTGGATATGAGAATAGATGCTCCCTAATTAAAAAAAAAAAGATAATTGTCATAAGAACTTGGCTGAGAATATGTATTTCCGCCAGGAGCTAGATCAATCTAGACTTAACAGTAAAAATGCCATCGGCGTGGTGAGAAATATTCGGCGGCGTAGTCAATTTTCATATGGCCGGGCGCCGATTTATTTTCGACGGCGGCGGCGGCGTGGCGTGGTTGCGCACAGGTCTATTGTCAAATGAATCAAAATTATCAAACAGAAGCCGCAACTCCGCAAAGGAAGTAAAGTTAGTTTTTTCTTGCAGTGATCACAAGAAACAAAAAAAAATACTTTAAACTTTGTTTAAAATTTATTGGCCCTAATTATAAATTAATAAGAAATTAATTGCGAGTACTGTCGTGCGGGGCAACTTTGGACATTTTAAAACAAGAATTATAACGTAAATTACGATCAAATTTGCATTATCACCATTCAGGTGTATTGTTGATAGTTGGATGAGAACTTTCTGTTTCAAATATTGTGTTTATTTCGTTTGATTTTTTTTTCAGAAAATTAAAAATTTAAAGTAGCCCCCTTAGTCAAAAGAAGCTTCGCACGAGTTACAAGTTACAGTTACAAGTTAAGTCAAAAAATTACAAGTACTTGTAATTTGTGTTGCATAAAAGTGATTCGCCAACTAATAATATTAGTACTTGTATTATTAGTAAGGTTGAAATGACAAGTCTGTCAGGTTCATTTACCTGTCAAAATTCATCCGACAGTTCACTGTCAATGCGGCGATAAATGATTTGTTTATGTTTTTCTGCAAGTTTTTGCATAGAATTCTGCGATAGATATACACGGAAAACGAATTTATTATCCTTCTCTCTTTAATGTATTGATTCAATCCGGTTTCTTGGTATTGGCATGGTATTGAAGTGATTTTCTACGAGGTTTTTATATGCGGATTTTGGGATTGACATGGGTTTCAGCTATTGCGATTTGTACTTGCGGGTTTCAATTTATGTGTTTTGCGAAACTTATGCGGATTTGGATTTTTTTTAGTCCAATAATTGAAATTGTTGAAACTATTATGAAATTTAGTTCAAAATACTTACATAATATCGTATCAAATTTTATTAAAAATTTAAGTAGTTTTTCTTTATTTTCCATGATTGTTATCAAGAATAGGGCAGAATGCATGGCCCGACCCGAGATTGTTCAGTACAACAACTCACATTTGAATCAAGTCATTTTTAGGTAAACTAAAGTTACTAAACTTTGCTCTGGGTAATATGTTTTTACGTGGATTAAGGTAAACAACGTGGTGTTAGAAGAGTCATTTTACACTAAATTGACGTCAGCACTTAAAGTATTTCTGCTTTCTCATGAGTTTTTTGAAAAATTTCATAATTCTCAGTTTTGTATTGGAACAAGAAATTTATTCTTAGTGCATAGTATTTTACTGTATGATAATTTAATGCACTTTGGATAATTGTTTCTTTTTATTTTAAGTCGTTAAAACAATAAAACGATGTATATTTGCTTTCCACAGCTGAAATAATAAAATAAAAGCTACTTGTAAATTAAATTACAGCACCATTCATACTTGTAAAAGAAACTACAAGCCAACGCCAATAATTTGTACTTGTATTTTCTTTATGCAACAGTTACTTGTAAATTCCACTAATATTATAAGTGCGCTTTACTTGTAATATTAGACTTGTAATTTGATACTTGTAGATTCATTATGCAACAGAAAAATACAAGTTACAAGCTACTCTACTAATATTATTAGTAAAATTTCGATTATGTTACAGGCCCCTGGTCCATGAACAGGTCTAACGTATTGACGAGGCGCCTCTGTTAGAAATTTTAAAATAAACTCTGGAAAGGATTTTCCGTGGATGTGCAGAAGAATTTTCCGTTCAGAAGAATTTCTCTTTGGATTCGAAAGTATTTCTCGTGGAAATTCAATACGAATTACCCTTTGTCAATTAAGAAAATTTATCCGAGGAATGTTTTTTTTTTATGGAAACTGTGCACACATACATAAAATCTACAAACAGATTATCAGTCCGCAAGTTGTATTCCCGGGATTTATCAAGAAATTGTCGCAGCGTAAACATATGGTCCGCTGTCTTCCTTCTCAAAAACTGCTTTGATATTCGTCGACAGACAGACTTTTTTTCAATTCATCAAACTGAGTCGATTTGTATATAGCACAATAGACCTTCTATAAAAAGTTCGTTTTTTGAGTGAAATGAGGGCCTTTTGGTACAACTATGTTGTACGAGAAAGGCAGAAAGTGTATCAAACATATTTTAGTTACATTACAGTAGATAGATTCATGTATTTCTTCGACTGATTAGGAATATTTGCATTAGCATTAGCATTGTTACGGTGTAATTCGTAGATTGGACACTAGTGATACTCATGTTTTACTTTTGAGATCCTTATCTAGAATGCTATCAGAAATCAAGAAGGGGAGTGGTCCTTGATTCCAGTCTTAAACAAAATAACAAAAGCATGAGGATTACTACTCCTGGCCACGCCCATCTTCACCATAACTAAGGAGAGGCAGGAAGTGTTGATGTAGTACTTACTTAACGAGAGGCCACCGACTTAGCGACACCATAAGTACCACGGAGTTGGATAATGAGGAAGGTAATCGTTGGGTCAGGATTTGCCTGTAGCTGGCAATGTAACCGTGGTAGATCTTACCCCGTAACACACCACGCAAAGGTGTCTACCCAGCATTACGGGTCTTCAACTGATTAGGAATATTTGCCGAACATAAAGTCCATTTCGCTCGAGACTTTTGATGGCTTAAATAAGAGATTGTGCACAATTATTGTTGTTTTTGACCACAGGCGTAACAATCAAAAGTAAGCAAGCCGTCTGGTGGCATAATTGTGGTTAGAACTTCAATATATGAAAAGATTTAAAACTATAAATGTGCTCAACCGCAGCATATTAGATTAAGGTTTGAGCCATATACCTGATCACAAAACATTTCAAAGGAGTCGATAGTGAAAATATGTTAAAACTATGAGGAAGCAATAGTTTGCTAAATTCAAGTAGTCTTCTTTCAGTTGTTACGCTCTAGTACTGGACTGCTGTGTTGGTGCGCGATATTCGAAACGCTTCACGGCAAAAATCGCGAATCGAAAAGGAGTTTTTTTTTATCTTTCTCCCGTCCTCCATATCTCTGCCTTCTTGTAGTCTCTTTAGTGGGATGGAGCTGGAAGTGTGAAAGGGTAGTTGAGTGGAAAAAAGGGTGAAGTGCATGACGACGGCGACGAAGACGACGGAAAGTGAAGAACAAGTTTTGGTGGGTGTGAAGAGAGTGGGAGGAGGGAGAGGAGGACGCAGTAGTTTGGCCGTCGCATGAAGACGGGTTTTGGCCGTGGTGTTGGTGGTCGTGGCTGTCCGCCCGGTTGTCTTCAGCAGCTTCACACCGAAACTATACTGGACTATCGGCGCTTTTGCACGGCGACGGCTGATTTTTCGGATTTTTTTTCTTCTCTCGTCCCGTCCCGTGCGCTGGTGTTGGCTACATCTGACTGACTGACTGCTAATAACCAGTAGCTACGGCGAGCAGCAACAGTAGCAGCGGCAGCAACACTGTTGGATCGCAGATTCGACATCGGACGATCATTGGCTCAATTTGAATGTATGGATATGGTCGGCAGGAGGAGACAGCAGCAGAAACTGCAGTATGCTAACTGGTAAGTTGTGTTTAATGTATTTTTACAATTATGAAATTATTGCTTCATTTGGTTGGATTATCTATAATTCATCATATTTGAGAATCCGTAATTGTGTAACAAGCTGCTTCAATCCAAAAAAATGTATTCTTCAACGATAACGAATCGTATGTATTGTTCGGTCATCAACTAGAAATATGTCACTCATAAAGAATGGCAAAATATTATGGGCTGGACACAAGTGTGTGCAAGTCTTATTTCACAAAAAAAAAAAACCTGTTATATACCAGCAGCAATTTTATTAAAATAATAAAAAAATGATATTTCAAATTTGCAGAACATCTGTAAACTGTAAATGGTCGAACTCTAGCGAATTCGTTATATTTTACATAAATTTGTGATATGAGATGATTGTGTTAGTATTCCAAGGTCATCATATAAATTTCGAAGTAAACCGGAGGAATATCAAACCCATAAGAACACCGTCTATGTCTTCCGTAATTGAAGTTAACCTTGGCACGGAGACATGATAATCCGTAGTGGTTCGCTGGGTAACAAGTAACGATATAAATCTACGGTTTGCTTTGATAGACAATGGAGTTATTGAAATCCCATCTCGATCGGAGAACAAACCGCTTGTGAAATAATTTGATGATAACCCTGGAATGCTTCATTTTCTTTTGTTGGCAACATCGAATTAATTATTTTACAGTGAACTCTGCCTAACTCGATGTTCTGTAACTCGATATTTTCCTTCACTGGATGAAATTTAAAGTCTCTTGAATCTAGCGTACTGCGTTCCCTTCGTAAGTCGATATTTCCCCTACTCGATATTGTCTAAGTAGGTAGAAGTTTTTTTTCAGTGCATTTTCACTTCGCTTACTCGATGTTGTCAGAAACTGTTCAATGCACGATATAATTAGAAGGTAGAAGTGAAAAGTGATAAGCGAAGAAGTGAGAATGAGAAGTGGGAAGTGAGAAATAACAAGTTAGAAGAGAAATGAGCAGTAAGATGTGAAAAGTGAGAAATGAGGAGTGAAAAGTGCGAAGTAAGGAGTGATTAGTGGCGATAGAAAAATTAAAAAAGAGAAGTTAGAAGTGAGAAACTCGAAGTGAGGAGACAAAAGTGAGAAGTGAAAAGTAGTAAGGAAAAAGTTAGAAGTTAGAAGTGAAAAGTGGTAAGTGAGAAATGAAAAGTCAGAAGTGAGATATAAGAATAAAGAAGTGAGAAGTGAAAAGGTAAAAATGAGAAGTACGAATCCAGAAGTGAGATGTGTGAAGTGAGAAGTGAAAAGTTTATAGTGAGCAGTGAGATATTTGAAGAGATTTGAAGAAATTATAAGAAGTGACAAATGAGAAGCGAGACGTGAGAAGTGAGAAATGGGGAGTGAGAAGTGAAAAGCAAAAAGGGAATATTATTTGTTAGAAGTAAAAGTAATAAGTGAGAAATGAGAAGTCAGAAGTGAGATATAAGAAGGTATAAGTGGGAAGTGAAAAGTGAAAACTGAGAAGTATGGAGTGAGAAGTGAGATGTGAGAAGTGAGAAGTTAAAAATGAACAGTGAGAAATTCGAGATAAGTGAAGTGAAAAGAGAATAATGAGAATTACGAAGCGAGAAGTGAGATGTGTGAAGTGAGAAGTGAGAAATGAATAGTGAGAAGTGAAAAGTTTATAGTGAGCAGTGAGATATTTGAAGAAATTAGAAGAAATGAAAAATGAGAAGCGAGACGTGAGAAGTGAGAAATGAGGAGTGAGAAGTGAAAAGCAAGAAGGGAAAATTTTATGTTAAAAGTAAAAGTAATAAGTGAGAAATGATAAGTCAGAAGTGAGATATAAGAAGGTATAAGTGAAAAGTGAAAAGTGAAAAATGAGAAGTATGGAGTGAGAGGTAAGATGTGTGAAGTGAGTAGTGGTAAATGAATAGTAGGAAGTAAGAAGTGTGAAGTTAGAAGTGTGACATTTGTAGTGCAAAGTAGTACTGAAACGAAGTGAGAAATGAATAGTGAAAAGTGCGAAATGAGAAATGAAATGTAGAGAGAGGTAGGTGAGAAGAAAGAAGTAAGAAGTAAGTAATGGGAAATGATTTGTGAGAAGGGAGCACTAAGAAGTGAAAACTGAGAGCCTAGGGAACGAGAAGTGAGAAACGATTTTTTCTGTTTCCTTCTTTTTATCATTTTCTTCTTGTGTCTTCCCTCTTTATGTCTTATGTCCCTCCATTCACTTCTCACTACTCAATATCTCACTTCTCTCTACCTAATTATTATCTCTCATTGCTCACCCCTTGCTTCTGTTTATCTAACTACTCATATCACACTAGCCTCACTTTGCAGCTATCACATCTCACTTCTCACTCCTCACTTCTCATATCTCACTTCCCACTACTCACATGTTACTGCACAGATCCACTACTCAATACTCAATTCCGTTTCTCAGTACTCACTTCTCACTACTCTGTACTCATTTCGAACATCTCATTTCTCACTTCCCAGTTCTCACTGTTCACTATTCACTCTGAACATCTCACTTCTCAATTCACTTTATAAGGAAACAAATTTAAACTATTCGGCTAAGTGGCATTTGGCCAAATATAAAATATTCCGTATCTCGATAACTCCCTAACTCGATGGTCCCTTCAATATCGAGTAAGGGAGAGTTCACTGTAATTTTATTACCTGATATTTGATTGATCTGTTTCTATCCTTTATTTATTGATTCGTTCATATTGCTTTCTTCCATCCGTTACTATTGCTTTGTTATTGTCTGAAGTTGATTTAAAATCCTCATATTGGATCTTCAATTTTCTTCGAACCTCGAAGTTTAGAAATCATTTCAAAATGTCTAGAGACCTGTTTCAAATTACAAAATCATTTCAGAATTGAAGATACCTCATCTTAATCCGATTGTTTGTGTTTTCTATTTTAAAATCCTAGAAAATATTTTTTTATTATGTTACGATCTGAACAACACCATCATATACCACTTCCACAATGAAAAAATGAGAATTGAAAGAAATATATCATTTATATTTTTATTTGTAATTGAAATCTATTACAGTCAAACCTCCATGAGTCGATGTTCTATGAGTCGATATCGACTCATGGAAGCAAATTATACCATATGTAAAAATGTTTTATGGGTTACTGTGATGATCCCTTATAAAAAGCTTTCCAAGGATTTTCTATTCCACATCTCGATATTTCCATGAGTCGATGATCCCTTCAATATCGACTCATGGAGGTTTGACTGTAATGATGTTATCTTACGATGCAAAGAAAATATAAAATCATTGGTTTTTTATGAAATAAAAATTAATTGTTGCTCTATTTATTTTTTATCAATCCAATTTCCAGGTTCATTACAACTTTTCAATCAAGCTTAATACTTAGCTTATTGAGAAGCAAAACTGAAGTCATGTTGATAGATGACTGGTTTTCTGCTTAACAACTAATTCAATTAAATTGAATATTATCGAAAGTAACGGGAATGACTTTAATACTTTTCTATCAAAACATGAACGATTTCACAGAAATATTACTTTATGTGAATGAATCCTTAGAATTGTCCTTTTATACACTTTCACTCCAACATTGTTTACAAATGCCGTCGAAACAGGAAGTACTGCGGCGCGCGTTGTACATTTTTTCGAGTGAACAAAGATCCTGGAAAAAGTACACGGTGGACCATTTTAAGCGTGAAAATGCATAGGATTTTTTGGTTTATTGAGCTCCATTGTATACGAAGGTGATTATAAGGCCAAAGACACGAAGCAACTCATAAGCAGGATCAGAAGCTACTTCCGGGAAATCGATGTGGCAGAGTCGTCCAGCAGCGATCGTATCATAACTGCAGGATTAAATTACGCTTCACAGCGAACCACGGACCATATGCTAATGTTCATTAGCTTAAGTTTGAATCAGGGATTGAACTTATAATTTCATTATTATTTAGTATTCAGCCATTAACTCATTCAAGAGGCAGAATTCATAAATGTGTTGTATAGCGGTGTTATCATCATTTAGTATATTAAAAGATACTAGCGTTTCACGCTGTGAATATATAACATAGAGGCGATAGAGCAATGTACCCTTAGACAAAGTTGTAGAGGGAAAATAGCGCTAGAAGTCCGCCATATAACACTTTTCGGAATTTCGCCTCTGGAATGAGTTATTGGCTGAATACTAAATGATAATGAAATGATAAGTTCAATCCCTGGTCTGGAGACTAAGGACAACTCTTTATATAACATATATTAGATTGAACTGTACTTCTTAGTCTACTTTTTATCGAGCCATTCTTCCCATTTCCTGTATTTTAGTGGCCACCCGTTATTATCGAGAAACCGGCTTCTTCGCTCGATGAACATCTAATGATTATTAGTCTATTGACAATTCTGATCAGTTTCTTTTCCGGAGCAAAACCGAATGTAACGCCTTTTTCCAGGTTGCTCGTTCTTGATCTCCCATCGCTATTATCCTTGAACACCTGACGCAGGGGCATCTTCCTTAATTGCACACATCCTGCGAGTGCGAGGCCAACACCGTTATCTGCTAGCCTCCACCTACTTAGTTCACCAGAGTTTATGATCAGTCCAATTGTTTCAGACTCTTGCTTGAAAGGCACGAAAGCCTCTTCCACAGCAGGTTAGAGAGCGCATCGCCCTGTTTCAATCCATCTAACGTCACGAACAAATCGATTCACCAGATATTCTGATGCTCGATTAAGAAGACCCTTCCAGTCCAGCGTCGCACGAATCAACCTAATAAGCTTTGCCGGAAAGACATGTTCTAGCATTGTATGCCACAGTTCGTTCCGTGTCACTGAGTCGTACGCTGCCTTAAAATCTATAAACAGATTATGAGTCCGCAAGTTGTATTCCCGGGATTTATCAAGAAATTGTCGCAGCGTGGTCCGTCCTTCTCGAAAACTGCTTTGATATTCGTCGACAAAGGTCTCCGCAAATAGGCGCAGTCTCCTAAACAGAATTCGAGGGAGTACCTTGTAGGCGGTATTGAGCAGTGTCAGTGTTTTAATATTCCTCTAAAATTTTTAGCTACTTTGGATGTAATTTGATTGTGCACACGTCATTTAAACTTTGTACGGATATTACTGTGAAAACTAACTCTTATGTGAAATGCCGTTTCACGAGGAGGCCCATGAACTATTAAAATATAATCAGCACATTGACTACACAGAATACTTCTTGAAATGCAGTTGTTGTTGCAAAGCGATTTGTCGTTTGGAAGCAAAGTTAGGAAGAAAACAAAAATGCTCTTAATTGATATTGATGTTATTCTTTTATGTGTTAAATTGAATTTCCCACGATTCAGTATTTCTTTAATAACTTTTCTTGTGAGCATAAGTAATTTCCATACAAATGTAATTGTTAGGATGGGATGGTGGGTGTGCGTTAGGTGTAATGTTTCTTACAATTAATCTACCTGGCCGGCCGGCAACTGCTGGAACTGTGACGAGACTGGATCGCATTCGAGGTCAGCTACGAGGAGGAGTGTAGGAGCATCGATTTGCTTGACACCGGCCAACGACGATACGGCCTTTTCGTTATCGTTGTAGGTTAGGTCACTCCGAACGCGCAACGACGATATAGCGGCCCTCGGGCCAGCAAGACTGGTTTGGCCACAGAAGAATCGGTATTCTGTATCCTGGGACTCTGAGTCGACGCCGCCTGGGGTCGTAACCTCAAAACGGTCACCTGTAGATAGGGCACCTAGGTGTCTGGCGTTTGTTCCGGTGAGGACTTTTGTCCAAAACCACTCGGGTTCTAATCACATAAGAGAATTTTCTTTTAAAACCTGACCACGATTTCGATTGCACTTTGCACCAACTCATAATCGAGTCACATACCTGATTCGTAATTTGGTATCTAACGAACTTGTTAATTAAAACCTTTCAATATATCTCAAGTCTGGTCTGGCTGAAGCTCTAATGGAAAGTCGCCCGATTTCTCACCTACGCACTACCTTGTCCCTCATTATTAATACATTCGTCTCACTAGCTCCGATTCTTTTTCGCTTCCCCTTATAGTGATCCACTGAACTTTAACTGTTCTACAATTCCATTTTCAGTTTTCTTGTAGTATACTGTGACAGTGTTATGATTTTAACCTAGGGGTATAATGTATTGGAATTCGCATTATTTAAATTTTTGAATTAATTATATATTACTAGCAGACCCGACGAACTTCGTTTCGCCTGAAATTGATTTAGTCTCTGATTAGCTCTCGAGTTATGCAGACATTTTTGTTTCATTTGTATGGGAGCCCCCCTTTCCAAAGAGGGTAGGGGTCTCGAAACATCTTAAGAACCTTCCCCGGCCCCAAAAACTTCTGCACACAAATTTTCAAGACAATCGGTTCAGTAGTTTCCGAGTGTATAAGGTTCAGACAGACAGAAATTCATTTTTATGTATATAGATAACAACAAAAAACATTTTAACGTAGGATAATCAAATTCTATTAATTTCACAGACTTACTGTTACAAACGGCAACAACTTTAAATGACGTTTGCATAATCAAATTTAATCCAAATTTGCTAAAAAATTAGGTAGATTATTAAAATGGAAAATGCAATCGTTTAAGCATCGGCTTGCGTGAATCTCCTGGTGCGTTTCGAATATTCTTGCCTGCAAAATAGGTGTTACAGATTGCCACTACTCTGGCTGCCAAATTGACCAGCCTCAGGCCGTTGTCATTGAGCGAAAGAACACTTTCCTTCCGACCTGTGCTTTGTGTCACCGATAATGATTTCTACGTCGTGTTTTGAGCATTCTCCGTACTTCAACCGAAAGCATAACTGTCTCATATTGAAATAAAATCCAAATCAATATGGGACAGTTATGGTTGCTGCGGCAGCGTAGATCTTATTTAGACGCTCATAGAACTCGTCCTTTACGTCAGGGGGTTTGTCGTTGGTTGGTGCGTATGCATTGATCAAGCTGTAGTTGAAGAACTTGCCCTTCATTCTCAACCCGCAGATGTGATCACTTAGACTGCCTAGTGCCTATTAACGCTCTACGAAAGAAACTTCATGTTCCGCCTTCTCGTCACCGATTAAGTAGATGTGGACATGTGGTACTTGAATGAGGTACCCGCAATTGGGTCCACTGCGCCGAATTCTCGTCCTCCTGTTCCTCGCCATCGGACCTCCTGAAGCGCTACAACTTCCACCTTCATGAGCTCTAGATTAAGGAGCAAAAAACTCGGGGAATTTTCAATCAGTTTCCGTTAAACTTTGCCGATTGTTCAATTCTGTATTTTCGATAACATTTTTGTTTGTTTTTCGATATGCCGCCTTACCAGGGCTGCCAATTAGGAATTGACATTGAAACAAATGTTGTCACTCACTTATTCACTCACAGAGCATGGCAACTCAGAGTCAAAGTAAAAGGGGTAAGTAAAATTCTGGGCGCTGGTTGCTTTAGCTGTTCTGTAGGTTTTGAAATCGACTACGATGACGAAGAAAACGGTGATCCAATACATCCTAGTCCCATTTCAATAACAACTCGGATGGAGTATGACAAAGCTCCGTTATGCAGGATTCTGCATGTAAAAGTCTCGTACTTCGCCTCGACGATTGTACTCGAAACTCCTGTTTTCGTAGTTATTAAATACTTAATAGACTTTTCTGCTTGTCATAAGACGAGTTTGTACTATTCCATTTAATTCCACCACTTTATTGTACCTTTGACAGATACGTATTTCGACCTCAACAGTAAGGCCGCCCTCAGTGGCAAGTCGAATCAAGTACGAGACACTGAAGACGGCCTTACTGTTGAGGTCAAAATACGTATCTATCAAAGGAACTATAAAGTAGTGGAATTCAATGGAATAGTATAAACTAGTCTTATGACAAGAAAATACATTCCACTAAAAGCTCAAAATAATTTTTGTATCGAACTTTTCTGACTAAAATCGTTTATCTACTCCAGGATGTTATCTCTGCTAATAAGTGATCGAGCCCGGAAGCCTTGTTGTAGTTCAAACTTCGGATGTTCACTTTAATCTGCTACAATGATGGGATTAAGAAAATCACTTGTCATAAGACGAGTTAATACAATCCCATTGAATTCCACCACTTAATTGTATCTTGACAGATACGTATTTCGACCTCAACAGTAAGGTGTCTTCAGTGTCTCGTACTTGACTCGACTTGTCTTACTGTCTCGACTCGGCCTTACTGTTGAGGTCACTTGTCATAGTGAAGACATTCCACTAAAAAGCTCAAAATAATTTTCTTATTAAGAAAATGTTGATGGTGGATCGTTCGCTCAGTGTTGCATCTTAAACTATATATCGTCGTGACAGAATATCGTAGGAGACAAATCAATATCGCCGATTGTTGAACTTTCTCCTACTTTTGATTGTACATTCGCTCGCCCGACTGCAGTAGCAGACACCACAATACCGCTGATTACTGGCCTATCTAGCAGACCTCCTGTGTATCAAAGGCAATCGCGAAGTTGGGTGAATAGTATTGTCTATGCGAGTCATCGCTGGAACGTCGCTGGATCGTCATCACGTCGCTCAACCAGCGAGTGCTTTCCAGTTTGGTGCTGCAGCGACGTATTGAATTTGCCTTCGTCGATGGAGTACTTACTGGAAAGGGTCGCCAGCGACCAGCGACGTTTCAGACAAACGACGTAGTCGAGGCAAGTTCAAACATGTTCTTGATTTTATCTGCATCGACAATACTTACTTGATACTTGATGGGCTACAGCTCTTCGATGAACCTACGCCGAATGGAGTATCCTTCTCCACTGGACTCTATCCTGAGCCAATCGCTTCCAGTCGCCCTGAACATTGAGCGCCCTCAGGTCCTCTTCAACTATCGGATCGGATCTGAGCGCGCATTTCTATAGATTCTGCACACGACCTCATCAGCTTAAGTGGTTTGGGTCCGCTGGCACTCCTCCACAGTTAACATAAAGTGTTGCATTACGAAGCGCTTTGAAAGAGGTGTCAGCTCTATGAAGATCGGTCGCTGAGCTGCTAAACACCGAGTTTAGAAACCATGTCATTGACAGTTTCCTTTCGGGAGAAGGAGTCAGCTTTGGCGTTACAGAGAATAACCAAACATTGTCGGATAGCCTTCCTGAACAATGCAGCGGCGAAAACCGGAGCTCTCCACTCCCGACAAATCGGCCCTAGTCGAGACAGGCGACAACTTTTGCCTGGATCCTGGGACACTGTGGGGTACATCGGCCCACGTCAACGGTCAACGGATCCACGGCACCCTGGAACGACATGCCTAGTCTCAAGGATGAGCCGGCCACACCGGACTTTCACATAAATTCGGCGGTAGGTCCTTCCGGGCCGTTTGTGAAATCTTCGAGGTACAAAACAGAGTAGAACATGTGATTTGGCAGTATCCAAAGTTTGTAATTCCGGTCTTTCGGGTCCCTAGCGGCAGCACAACCGCCCGCGATGCCTGTCTGCACTCTTCCTCGAACCAATCGTTCCGTCGACTTAGTCCAACATATTCGACTGTATTCCAGCAGTTCTCAAGAGGGGTCCCATCGAGCTCATCCTCTTTCGGCAACGATGTCTCGAACTGCGTAAAGCAGCGGTCGTCGGAACCGAAAATTGTTGATGGATAGTGTTGGGCGCAGTTTAACCACCACCACACAGTTTTGGGCGCAGTGGTCAGAGTCGATGTTATGTTAGCGCCACGAATTGCCCTGACGTCGATAAAGTCGGAGAAGTTTCGAACCAGAACATGGTCGATTTGTGATTCTGTCGCCAGATGTATCGATACGGAAGGGTGTATTTAAAGTAGGTGCTAGAGGCGGCGAAATTAGTCGTAGGACGCTTTTGTTCGTCAGCCGGTGGGCGCTGAACTTTCCAAACGTCAGTCTAAACTCCTCCTCTTGTCCAACCTGAGCGTTCAAATCTCCTATGATGATGTTGACGTCGTGGCTTGGGCAGCCATCATACTCAAGTTCCAGCTGCGCGTAGAATGTGTCCTTATTATCATCAGTCCTTACGGGGTGTGAGCTGTAGACGTTGATTATGCTGAAAGGCCGTTTTTTCCATTGATCCTCAACCTGCGCCTTCTCTCATTGATCGGCCACCACCCAATCACTTGCCTTTGCATATCGTGCTTTAAGGTTTCAGTTCCCTCGCTCGGAACTGATTAATGGTGCTAATACCCCTGATGGATCTCGTGCCGTGTTTCCTACAACTTACGCGGTCAATCTATGATTCCGTACTCGCGGTCAATCAAAGGATTTCACTAAGCCACTCGATTTGTGCGTTCAATTCATGGATCCCGAGTATTGACTTACACAGCCAATCCATCAAATTACTAGCTTCTAGGTGAGAAACCGATCCTTTTCCCATATCATGACTCCTCCTCGAACCATCCAAATTACGGCAACTTCGGTCGTACATCTTTCTTACACATAGACACACCCATTCCTATTGCAGCAACCACAACCAATCACTACAGCTGAATAATTCATCAGCACCTTGAAGTTGTTATAGTTTTTAGGATGCTTTCAAAAAATCTGCTCTGTCAAAACCAGGTGCCGCATTTTAGAGTTCTGCTTTGTGATGCGATGAGGATTATCTTCGCGTCCTCAGGAATTGTATATCAGGTCACAACACAATGTTTTATCGATTTCGTGCAAAGAATGCAAACGTTTTTCTCCAAAATTCAATCTGGTCGAGGAAATCAAATTTTGCATATAACGGTGCATTGTTCTGGCAGGATTTTGCTTTCCAAGGTTTGTTTCGAAAACATGTACAACTTACAAAGTGAGCTTGATGCTAGTAATGGGCAAATTATATATTTTTTGCCTTTGCGTAACGGCATAGAATCCCTCCAAAAACTTCGAACAGGATCAGGAGACCCATAATGTTATATGCCGACCGACTTCGCCCGATAAACTGAGGTGATGTGTGTGTGTGCATTTTTCAACCTTATCTTTGACCGATTTTCTCTCAGTAGACATGCGGAATCCTTTTCCAGACCCGATCGGACTATGGACTCGAAAGTTATGGCCTAAATACTATTTTTATAATACCCGAGGAAGACACCATTATCGCTAGGTGAATTAATCAGAGCTTTTCTCATAAACTTTTCATTTTCTACGGAAAGTTTCTTTCACTGCCGTTTGTTTGATCACTGTATCACTTCCAGAGATAACAATGACAACGTACGTTTAGAATCTGAGGAGATAGAACACGAACAAACTCGTTCTCTTACTCCAGCAAAAGTTGTAAATAGAAAAAAAGATTACTATTTTGCATGCCCTGCCTCAACTATTACTCAGCATTGAGATATTCAGTACCTATAATAGCATCTATGGAGTATTGATTATGTACACACAAAAAATAACACAATCGGTTCCTAGGCGACTGAGTAATAGAAGCCGATCCGGGAACAGAGAAGCTGTCGAAACTGAATTGGACCCTCTTTTCAAAGTCTGTTAAGTGATACCTAACTGATTACATCTTCTTCTTCATTGGCATAACATCCTCCACTTGGACATAGCCGCCTCGGAGCCAAGTGTTCATTAAGCACTTCCACAGTTATTAACTGCGAGGTTTCTAAGCCAAGTTACCATTTCTGCATTTGTATATCATTAGGCTAACACGATGATAATTTTATGCCCAGGGAAGTCGAGGCAATTTCACAACCGAAAATGGCTTAGACCGATACCAGAATCGAACCCAGCCACCCTCAGCATGGTCTTGCTTGGTAGCCGCGCGTCTTACCGCACGGCTAAGGAGGGCCCGTAATAAAATCTGATTACAAAATAACAAATTAATTATTCTAAGGTGTCCATTAGGTCTTCTCCCCTGAAAACGTTGATGATTAAAAGTAACTAAGTAAGAGATACCAAACTTGTACATTATACACAAAACTTAAAGTGTATACTATAAGTGTATAAAGGAATACCAAGATATGTAATTTAACTGAAGAAAACGACGAGTTTATACAATCCCTCTGAATTCCACCACTTAATTGTATCTTGACAGATACGTATTTCGACCTCAAAAGTAAGGCCGTCTTCAGTGTCTCGTACTTGACTCGACCGTCTCGGCCGTCTTCAGTGTCTCGTACTTGACTCGACTTAAGTCGAGTCAAGTACGAGACACTGAAGACGGCCTTACTTTTGAGGTCGAAATACGTATCTGTCAAGATACAATTAAGTGGTGGAATTCAATGGGATTGTATAAACTCGTCTTATGACAGGTGAAAACATTCCAGTAAAAAGCTCAAAATAATTTTCTTATGAAGAAAAAGTATAAGGAACAATTAGGCATTCGATTGAAATAGCAAGCCCACCGTAGCCTACCGATGAAGTAAACTCCAGTATTCCGCACAATTTAAAATTCTACCATTCAGATCGAGAGTTTGACACTAATTGAATGAAATAAGCTTCTACCAATGAACCTAACGCTAAAACACACTGAACCATGAGCTAGTTCAGCCGGTAGAGCGAGCAGCGCTTGCAAATCGTTTCTTGCTAAAACCTTACTCCATGGTGGTGCGGTTTCTCATGGAGATGGGTTTTCGGAGTTGGTTTGGGGTGCAGGAAGGGTACCCAGCGGAAATAA
Organism: Armigeres subalbatus; assembly: GCF_024139115.2. Classification (NCBI taxonomy): domain Eukaryota; kingdom Metazoa; phylum Arthropoda; class Insecta; order Diptera; family Culicidae; genus Armigeres; species Armigeres subalbatus. The sequence goes on from NC_085140.1 coordinate 105,394,509, forward strand.
GGCGATTTTTCTCCTAAGCAACAAAAATTGTAAATAGTTTTCGACAGACCGAACCACCAGCAGCAAAAACGACGACGACGACGACGGACGGTCAGCTAGATGATGATGATGGCAGCAATAGGAGCAGGAGGAGAGCATTCGATGAAGATTCGCACACACCGGCATCGAGCGGCGGCAGCAAGCAGCGTTACCCGTTCGTTACTAGGTGGCAGTGGGGCTTAGTTGTAGTTTGGTCGGTTTGGTATAGTTTTCCGATGCTGCTGCTGCTGCCGGAGTCAGAGGCTATACAATTGCAGCAGCACCACATATGCACTGTACATACTTGCTCACTAGCAAAGGGGTTGTTCATCAACCGCGTAGATTTATTTGGGGAGGGACTCCACTCAATCTGAATTCTGATCTTTATAGGATCGGACAGGATACCATTAGAAAAAGGACAACAGAAGCGGGACTAAAACCGTGCAAAAAATAGTCCTAGTAATTTATGAACAACCCTCGAGAGAGTTTCCTATAATGTAATCCACCAGAAGCCGCCGCTGCTGCTGGTGTTGTTGGTGGCGAATTCGACGAGGGGTGCACGCGAGATGCAGAAGGGGGAATCTAAGCAGCTGGTAGCTAGGAACATTGCGAACGAAACAGTTGAAAGGGGGACGAAGAGGTTTCTCGGTGGAGGGCGCTCCCTGCCGGGGGAGGAACACTGACTATAGTAGTTGGTCCCTAGCCGCTTTCGGCGAGGGATTAATGACGAACCCTAATGTGTGATGATTATAACGATGATGATGAAGTCGACGGTCACAAAGAGAATCAGAACCTTGTTGCGGGTGGAGGCGAAAAAAAATCATGATTTTTGGTTTTGGAAGATTTTTGGGGAGTACAAGGTTTCCGCCGAATGGTGTGAGGGGGTGGTTGTGGGATCGTCGAGACGAGGAAAATGTAAATTTGAAACCAAAGAAGAACACGAAAAACTGGTACACACGGGAGCGAACGAGAAAGTTGACGAGCGCCCAGTATATGTGGCGAGATTGGTGAGAGCGAGAGCGGCAACGGCGAACGAATCAGGTGGAGCAGAAGCGAGCGACGTGAGTATCGATCTCTTTTTGACAGCTGGCTTCTCGGCGAATGATGGTGTGTGCGGCGCGGCGGTGGAATAATCGACCGACCGTTCAACACTGAATGATGTGAGTCGGGCAGCCCGTGCGAGTTGAGGGGAGTGATGATGGTGCCGGAGTGTTTCGGGAAGATTTTGTTTCCATAGCCGGGTGAATTTGATGATTAAAGTTAATTATTGAGACCCATTAAATTGAGATTATATCAGCGGAGCAGGAATCGTTTGTGCATGATAACTATCAAAATCCTTGAAATAATTTCGAAGTAATTTTGAGTGCGAAAAAAACTATTCAACGGACGTATTCAAAAAGGGCGATGTTGAGTTTGATCTTAAAATTATCGAATGATAATTTTGCGATTTAATCAAATCATGGTGCGACGTCGAATTTCTCGACTGTTGTTGTTTTTGTTATTCTTTATCAAGGATCCGAGGTAGTTTAATTTATTCCTCTACCATCTCAAATACACTTCCCGTCTTTCGTGACGAGCCTTGTTACTCTGTCCTTCCTATCAGCATAGCATGTACTTTGTACTCGATGCATTCACTACCAATCCAACTTGTGCTGCTTTACTTCTCAAACTGGTATACAATTCGGCCGCCGTTTCAAACGTTTTGCCAGGACTCTTCATAACGATGGTTTTGTACAATACAGACACAACTCAAAATCTGTAAAATTTACAAACTTGAAAAGTTACCCAAGTCGAAATTCACAAAACCGTCGATGTTATCCGCAAAGCATACAAATTGGTTGGATCTTGTCAAACTCATAGTGCAAATGACAGGTTGTCGGACACGGCTTTATGCATGACATTTTGTTGTCTGCACAAGATAATTATTGATCAAGATTTACACAACCGTCCAAGCTTAATAGTTTCCGGCGAGACTGTCTCATTTGATTTGAAATCCTCCAACAGCTCTGCATACCATCATAGGTTTATTTTTTTCGGATGTCATCAACAAGACATCGTGCAGATAGGCGTATTCTTCAACTAAACTTCAATTTTGTTAGTTGTGTATTATTTCCAGTCAGAATTTCAATGCATTTCGATACTTGTAACAGCTCCAAGTATTAGTTTAGGCGACACAACTTCGAGATACATAAGCTCGGGACTCGCATAGTCTATCGATCATCTGGCTGAACTGTTCAATTGGTCATCGAGATGGGGTATAGCAGCTGGAATCGAATACCCAATTAATCTTAGCTATGGCAACATCCGCGACAGGTGTTTTTATGACTTACTGGACCGGATACCAGTCCGTCGTGTAAATCGCAGCCATCTTAGACCCATCAGCTACCCAGTTGCCGTCGTTAGCAGGGACGCTGTTTGGGTCTGCCAGTAGAGCGACGTCAGTCTCCTATTCGGGCAGATGCACAATGGTTAAGGTTCAGCTGTGTTACTTGCACGGCGTCCTCTTATTATCACCACCGGAAGGGCACGTAGGTCCGCCCATAACATGGTTACTACTGCTACTGCCTTATCGCTGGCCTGCGCCTTGTATCCTTCACAATCCCTGGACCTGTGATCAGACTCGAGACACCTAAAGCACCTTTCCACCGAGGGTGGCTGGAATATGCTGACTGGGCATATTGGCCAGCCGATTTTCAGCTTCTCAAGCGCCAAAACCTTTTTGGCATCAGTGGTTGGTAACCTGGAAAAGGCTACCTGTGTGTCAAATGGTCCACCTCGAAGTCTGTTCTAGCTCTGCGCCACACTGCGAGCTGACGACGAAGATGCTGTCATCTGCTTCAGTAACCTCGTCCTGTTGTTAACACTGGAGAGTTACTTCGGTTCCCAGCGTCCTCACTTCGACGCCATTACCCAGGACCGCTTGGGCCATTTTTTGTGCTCCACCTTTCAGCACCAAGAGTAGTTCCCTGGTCATAGTACGTAAAATTTTTAAATCTCATCCTCCGATTCTAATCAAGCGCGAGTCAAACCCCACCCGACTCATGGCCCAGAGAATCGTTCATGATTCGACTCGTGATTTGCATCATAGCATGATTTCTACGCGTTACGAAGGAGCTACAACACATCTTGGAAACAGCGAGGATCAACGGATACAAGGAAAGAACAATACAAGCAATCATCAACAAGAAGCAGAGGAACCTACGAAAAAACGAACTGACAACACTGACACCGATCGATGAACCGCTGAAGAGGGTATCGGTCCCCTATGATCGACACATCACCCACCAGCTACGCCATCGACTGAGGAAATTCGGCATCGATTTAGTATTCTCCAGCAGAAGCAATCAACTGAAGACACTGTTGGGCTCCACAAAGGATAGAGTAGAAATGTTAAATAAGGCCGGGGTTTATCAAATTAATTGTTCACAGTGTGATAAAGTATATGTAGGTCAAACAAAAAGATCGTTAGATATAAGGTTCAAAGAACATATTGCAGAAGTAAGTAAGGCTAAGAGGGAAACTGATAAGGGGTTAAATTATGAGTTTAGGTCTAAGGTAGCTGAACATGTATATCAGGAAAATCATTCAATTACGACATCAAACATTAAAATTTTAAGAAATGTCTTTTCTCCGTGGAAACGTACAAACGCGGTTGTTGAATAAAGATCAAGGAAATGGTAGCTCCTGGCTCTTCAAGTTTATACCTAAGCATTAAGCGAAACAAGCGAGTAGAAGTAAACACCGTAGTAAATGTAACTAGATAAGTACCTAGATAAATTATTATAGTATAAATAGTGTAAGCTGCGATCATTTTCTTCAAGTCGAGTCAAGTACGAGACACTGAAGACGGCCTTACATTTGAGGTCGAAATACGTATCTGTCAAGATACAATTAAGTGGTGGAATTCAATGGGATTGTACTAACTCGTCTTATGACAAGTGGGGTCTACGCGTTAGTTTTTCTTTAAATTCATCGAATTAAGTTCTTTGCTTAAAGCAATGGATAACCAATCTATACGTAACAGGGTTCGTACTTTTCGTTTCGGTGAGAAGAAAACAAGCGATTTTCGGGCCAAAAGCCTGAAAGATAAACGAAAATCGTGCCGACTTGATGGAATTTTTCTTGTTTCATCATTCTTACGCGTCACTCATCGTTTGCGATAAATTTCGGTGTTCATTTAAAAAAATGTATAACCGCAACGGAATTCGAACTCAGAACACCAATAAAAATGGAACTAGGTTGCGCTCACTTGTTTCATAACGGCTACTCTTGTGTGTGCAGTGGTGGAGGTACGAAAAGGGTGAAAGAAGTGAGAAACCCAGCAAATCTACTCGCGACACTGACAGTGAGGGAAAATAGAAAAAATCTCTCATCAGGCCGTTTTTCACGCAACATGATTTCTAGGCGAAAATCGGCGTGAGTGAGCATTACGATTCCTGATACGTGATCATAAAATACGCTTGGATTGTTTTTTTTTACGCTTTTTTAAGCGAATTATTTTTTCAGCGAATGAGCGAAATTATGCGATTCTGCTTAAAAAACTCAAGCACGATGCTCTCCTAGCAGAATCGCAAGCGAGTTAACTCGCGCGTGAGGCTTCGATGATTGATATTTGATATGATTCTACCAACACTGCGTGCGACTTCGCCCAGTGCCGAAAATATTTCGCCACATCTCATGGAATCCAAGTCTTCAGCGTACCTTCCGTTGTCGGTTTTTATCAACAAAGCTTCATCTTTGTTCCTTCGCGTCCTTGCCTGGGTGAGGTGCGTCCACCTTTCGCTTTGCTCTGCTGACAAGTTGCCAGGGATTTTCTGTCCGCTGTTGAACTTTCGGAGGCTAGCTAGCATCCTCCCCTCCCCAGTGCCCGGCTGCTTGGGTCGCACCAGGTCGCTTCCCGGCTAAACACTGCTTCGTTTTGGTGATCGCACGTCTTTTGACTTTACGGTTCATCTGTACACCGGCCCTGCTGCCTGGTGCGTTTGGAGCGCGTCGCAGTCCTCCCCTCGTTGACATGCAAGGTGAAGTCAATCGCCTCTTCGCACCTCCTCGAAAGGAGAAGGCCTCGGTCTGGGATCCCTTCACGGCCTTTCTCACCTCCAGCCAGTCGTATAATGAACGTGCCTTGATCTTGCCTTGCGACTTGAACAGACTGTCAAAATACGGCAGGTTCTGCTTCAGTTCCTTTATGAACTCAATGAATTGCACCAAGCTGCACGATGACCACCCACAACCCGAGTATTGGCTGGTTGAGCGATAGTCTGGCTATCAGCACTCGCCGTGAAAGGGTTTACCGTTGCGCTTGACGGTAAAGGCAAATTTTCTGCGACCAAACTCAGTATTGTATCTTGCTAAAGTTAGGCTTCCTTCATATCTTGATTCTCTGTTGTAAACAGTTCTTTGGATATTTGTGTTATGGTGCGGTTAAAATTTTGCCTATTTGTATCATGATTTGAAAAGCCTGAAGTGCCTTTATCGGCAAAATTGAATCAGCAGCTTCTCTATGAAGTGCGATTGTTGGGAATAGCGATGGTCTACCATTGATTATCTTCAAACACCTATTTTGAATTACTTGGAGTTCCTTCATTGAAGATCGACGAGATGAGTCCCAACAAGTAACCAGATACAGAAGTCTGGAGTGGAATAGAGTATGGTATAGCCTTATCATATATTCCACATATATTCCACAATATTCCACAAATGGAGCTTAACTTGCTTTTAAGCATATTAATATGTTCAGTCCACTTCATCGTCGAGTCCAAAATAAGTCCAAGAAAAGAATATTCATAAACTTCCTCGATCAGACATCCATGAACTTCTAAAGTATCTCGTGGAGGCAGACGTTTACGAGGAGAGTGGATAACCATGTACTTTGTTTTGGCGAGATTTAGGGAAAGCAGTATTGAAGAATTGAAGAAGTCTTTTAGGACAATGTATTGAAGGAGTCTTGTAGGACAACGATGTCTTCCTTGATTTGTCTTTGTAGATCCGCAACGCAATTTGCTTCATAAAGTAATGAGGTATCATCAGCGAATAGTCGAAGCTTGCCCTTCAGAGGTAACTTGGATATATCGTTGATAAACAGCAGGGATAGAATAGGCCCTTGGGGTACACCAGTTTCAATGAGACCTAGAGAGCTTTTACTTTCTCCGATTGAAACAAATTGGCGTCGATTCGTTATGTAACTAACTAGTTATTAACAATTTTGCAGCGCCTCGGAATCCCAACGCATCAAGCTTGGTCATTAGCATACGATGGTCAATAGTGTCGAACGCTTTTTTCAAGTCTATGAAAAGTGCTGCACCCAGTGACGATCGAGTAAATCGTATATTTTATCGACTAAATCACTGCAGGCCGTTAGGGTACTTTATCCAGAACGAAATCCGTATTGATGGTCGCAGACCAGCTGGAACCGCTGGACAAAGCTGACGATACTCGTGGCCAACCTTTTTTCCAGAACGGACAGGCAGGAGACTGGTCGATAGTTCGACATAGTTGTTTCATAAGGGCCGAAGTCGCAAATGTAAACAAATCGAGTTTATGTCATATATCGAACCTCCTGGAAATGTACTATATGTAGCATATTCAAAATGGTAAAAAATATTGTTTTTTTGCTGTAAAAACAGGAAAATACAGAAGGGCGATATTACATTTCCGTAGGAATTTTTTCTCGGTGCGATTGCGCCCAGTTTCTCCATGGCAGCAAAAGGGCTAAACTGTGTTTCATTTTTGCATTATGACACTTTGTTCTTGCATCAAAAACACATGTGAGCAAAAGGGCTAAACGGTACTTTGAAAACACAACGGGGCGATGCAAACAGGCGATACTGACAAATAGTTTAACAGCCGGGCATGGAATTTGGGCAAAAGGGATGTTGTCAAAAACATTATAGCGCATTTCTGAAGGACGCAAGTGTACACTGTTAGAAAAAAAGGACGACTAGTTCTTTAAACCTATTTTCAAATCGAAATAAATCCGAAGTAAATTTTATTTATATGTGGATTCAATGATTAGATATGGATGAATTTCATGCAAACTATTAACATTTAAAATAACATCTACTCTTTGAAATATAGGGGAACTGTTCCGTTTTCAATCTCACTGTACATATATTCATCTCATAGCGAAACAAAGAAATTCCGCACCAATTTCGTCGCTTCCTTTTGCTAACATGCATGCTCACTGCTGAAAAAAATCACAAAAATAATAAACAAACAAAATACCTTTTCATTGCTTTGTTTTTCGTGAGACCAATATCGGAGCTATGAGATGAAGTCCAGGAGCAGTAACCCTAATTGAAAACATGCCATGGAACATTCGAACCCATTTTACTCCATTCGAGCTCATTGCGACATTGGCCCTTATGAAACAACTGTGTCGAGTTATTGGGATCCTTATTATTACCAGACTTGAGTATAGGAACTACTCTCGCAAGTTTCAAACATTCTGGATACTGTCCGGTGGAAAAAAATCGTTGAATAGTTCCATCATGAATTGTGTGATAAATTTGTGATGGGTTTTGACAAATATGGCGGTACATTATCGGGTCCTGCTGACTTTTTTGCTCCTAAGTTGTTGACTACAGTTGTTACTTCATTGATTGTTGTGGGGGTCATATAGAACGAACTAGATAAGGGAACGAGGGTACCGAACTTATCGATGCAATGATCACTTGTGATATTGGCTGCCAAGGACGGTCCAATACTACAAAAGTAGTCATTGAAGACAGTACAGATGTTTTTGGTATCCATAATTTCCTGATCGTTCACCTCCAGTGAAGATATCTTGTTGACGATTCGTTTCTTTCCTAGGTTGACGTTGACGAATTTCCATGCAGTCTTAATATCTGCTCTCTCCAGCTGTCCGTAGTAGTACTCCCTTTTACATTGCATTTTCTGTTTTTTTAAGCAATCTTGATGCATGCTGGAACGCTTCTTGCATTGCTAGGTTTCCTGGGTTCTTCCGATGCCTGTTTAAAAACAACAAGACCTACAACAAGATACTACTCATAAGAAACGCGACGCGAGACAAGACATAACACTTATAGTTCTTACAATCGTCAACAAGTTAAAATTTACCTTATCTGTCGACCGGTTTCGGGTGCGATGTCACCCATCATCAGGACAATGTCCAACATTGTCCTGATGATGGGTTGGACATTGTCCTGATGATGGGTGACATCGCACCCGAAACCGGTCGACAGATAAGGTAAATTTTAACTTGTTGACGATTGTAAGAACTATAAGTGTTATGTCTTGTCTCGCGTCGCGTTTCTTATGAGTGTCGTGTCGTTCTTACGTTAAGCACAAACCATAAAAATTGTTGCTACAACAAGATATCAATTCATTTGCCGCTTGATGCCTACTGAAACGGATGGTTGTCAATCCTAGCAGAATGCTTCATTCGTTTTGCTCTTCGGTTGCTTCCATGGCGAGATCCATTCCGACTACCCAGTTACAGCACCCGTTGTCAATTAATTAATCTTGAAAGTCTACAACTGTGGAGGCACAGTGCACAGGCAATGGTCGTTGCTGATACGCTCCAAAGCAGAATTGACTGCCCTGAACCTCTGGAATCAGTAAGCTTGAACGTTCGACCTAAGACACTGCGAAATAACGGAATGCTGAGGATATCTTTTCAAAGAACGAATTACAACGGGTCTACAACGGGCATTTCAAGGTTGCTTCAGGTTTTAATTTATTTCTAACCCGACAGACGATTCGTCGTAATTTTATAAGGGCTTATTCTGCCATATTCAATAATTAATGTTTTTGACGTAGGACTTACGTCTTTCTTTACTATACTGGGTGTCATTTAGATTTTTGGAAATCGAGAGCGTTACGCTGGAAGGGAAGATTTCAAACGATTCTAGCGCCTTTATCTTTCGATGGATTTTTAATATTTAAATATCAATCGACTCGGACACTCTCCAGCAATTTGCCTATTTCATTGAAAATTAAGATTCTTAACGATAGACTATTGAAAATTTCAATTCTTGTCAAAGCCAGCAAAAATTTCATATGTAATCAATCCCGTGCATTCCTAACACGGACATCAGAATGCGGTATGTCACGGGCCTTCGGGTCTAGCGGAAGATTTTCTTCGTGTATAAAAGAAGCAGCGCCTGCCGTGTTCGAGCCATTACAATTTGTGACAGCAACGCGTACTGACGTGCTTTTTGCTCGCGCATTGTTCGTTTCGTTCGTTCGTTCGCTGTGTTTGTTTACCTACACAGCATGCAGTCGCCAGTGGGTCTGCGAATATGCATGAAAGGAGTGGGCGCATTTTTTTGTCATTCTGTGCTTGATGATGGTCGGATGCAGTGGTGTCGGTTGCGATGGATGCAATCGCCCATCGCATCGCTCGGAGTTCATGGCTAGTGGCCGATGATGGCTAAGGCAGCGAGGGCAGCGGTGGTGGATGAAGAAGAATACAATAAGAGAGCATGTTAGCAAAAATAAGCATATTTGTGCTGTATTTCTTTGTTTGGTAAACGGGTTCCCCTAAAATAGCACATTTTGCCCAAGTCTAAAAATTGTATTAATAGAATTTTAAAACTTCAAATACTATCATCATTAAGAAATCTATAAATGCCCTACATTTGTTTAAGTAAATAAGGGCTTGATAGTTAGAAACAAAGCAACTCTAATTATGTATTTATTTATTAGTTTTATTTTCAGAAGCTTTGAATAAACATGGAAGTTGTCGTTTCCAATATCAACACCTATAATCAAACTCCATAGATCCAAAAGTTAGAAGTCAAATGTAAATACGTTGCTTTTATATAAGTCCTACGTCTACTCGCGGTTATGTTAAAAACATTACCCATTGCTAGTTTTATTATCATGACTTTTATTAGTATTAATTAGGATAACCATCATTAGGACCTAAGTCGTCTGTTGATGTAAGAAATAATAAATAATTGAGACCTAACCGGCATCAACCTTAGCTCAAAGCGCTAGAGAGCGCTATCAGATTGGTCGTAGTTCATTTATTCGACTAGAAAACTCAACTAGCGTTGATCGACTATCGTTTCCAGAGGGTACCGCATGGAGGCAATGCTACACTGCCCACTATTGTCAAAGATCGCAGGCTTTGGAAATCGGCAACAAACATAGAAAACATACAAGCAATTCTTTTAAGGATAAGCATCTCGGAATCCAAAACAAAATTTACCCTCGTTTTCAAGGGCACAGCACTCAATATAAAAGCATCGCACAACTGTCATTTTCATTATGAAATAATAAAAACAAAAGTTGTCCGCTGCCTCCGTATTGAGTGGTGTGCCCCTGAAAACGCTAGTGAATTTAGTTTTGGATTCTGTGATGCTTGTCCTTAAGTGTTCCTGCACCAAAACAGTAAATATTATGACTAGTTACAAACAATTTCTTGAATATGGACCATTCATTGAAATCATTTACGATAATTGTTTACAAATTCTTATCGATAACATATTTAACACTCTTTTTCAATGTTTTTTGGGGGATAGGTCATTCATTCTCACTGGGCTTTCGAAGACAAATAACAGCGTCGGCCGTGTCTACGCAGTCAATTAGAAAGAAGGAATGAATATTAGTAGTTAGTCTTTGTTATTTATGGACCGTGTCTACCTTGCGTACACCGCTGACGGCGCCAGGCCTAACTGCTTAGGCCTAAAACTCCACTATTGTTTCCCAATCTTAATCCCATCGAATAGTTGTGGGATGTTCTGGGGAAATGGATCGCAAACATGAAATCCGGAACCAGCACCTGTTGAAGGTGGTTCTAATGGAAGAACATATTCAATTCCCAATTATTTGAAAGGGCTACGAAATGCTGAGACGATAACTGGGAAAGAGCGTCAAACATAGCTCTGGTTATAACTCACAAGTTCCAACGGGTTTTACGATGAAAATTGAGCGCCAGCAAAGGGTTGCGTGCTTAGCTGGTAGTGTAGCCTGGGCACTTGCCTAGGATGTGGTGAGGCTTGACAGTGGGCTCTGCTGAACTTCTTTAAAAAGAAGCAAATATCCACCAGCTGACCCTATCAGAGTGATCGTGTGCCGCTCATAGCGCACTAGGTGTTGGGTGGGACTTTAGACAAATTTCGCCCGACTGATCGAGTGTCTATTCACCAAGTAGGTGCGGCTCCAACAGCGTCTGCTCTTGCATCCAGTATGAAATGTTATTCCCCGGAAGCTATGTCAAAGTAGGCAGCCCCTTCCCGTTGGCCAACAACCTACTGCTCCCGCAGCTTAACAAACCGTCCGAAAAACCAATAAAGAAAAATCGAGAACTGATTTTTCTTTGTAGGTTTTTCGGACGGTTTGTTACACTGAGAACAACTTTTCCAAAGAACTTATATTTTGTGAAGCCTCTAACCATTTTTAAAATCGAAAACAAAAATCGAAAAAGTGCTGTTTTTTTCAAGATTGACCCGATTTTGAACGAACATCGGGTGAATTTTTCAGGCCGGTTCACACGTGCAGCACTTTATCGGTTTTTGTTTTCGATTTTAAAAATAGATACAGACTTCAAAAAGTATGGGTTCATTGGGAAAGTTGACCTTAAATAAGTCAAAGAATCGATTGAGCGATTAAAACTTTTTGACGGGAAGGTCAATTGGAACATGGAATGTTTTAACGTTAGCTCAGTAAGGTAAGCTGACACAACTCGCCAGCGAGCCACGATTAAGAGTTTACGATATATATGGAGATACAATCAGATTAGTCTTCGCACTCTAACGTGAAATCTGTGTTGTTATATGCCAGTGAGACTTGGTGTGTATCAGTGGAGATCACACAGAAACTGCAAGTATTCATCAACCGATGCCTACGTTTTATAATTCGGGCCTGGTGGCCTCACAACTCACAACACATAGTGGACCAGTGGAGAATTATCACAAAAAGTATTCTCCTTACTGGGTGGGAATCTAACCTACACTCTATAGCACATACGACTAGAAAGTTGTCGCCGCTAACCACACCCGCACGGCCAGAAAGCCCACCATGCCCACCATAGTTTTTGTGCAATACGAATACATTGTTAACTTTGAACTGAGAAAAAATATGAAAAGTGAAAAAAAAAAAAATCTCGGAGGTTTTGTTTATGAACCTTATAACCGCAATTTTTTTCCGTCACTGTATTTGTTGATTTTGCTTCATTGATAGACAGTTTGTCAGTTCAATAGTTGGCTCGTGGATCGCAATGAAACTAGTTTGTAAGTTACTTCTTATAAATAATAACCTCAATGATAATTGATAGTTGAATAATAAATTTCAGCTTTGAATAAACTGTGTGAAATGGACACTGTTGTCAAAACCATTTCTTTCAAGCCAGAAAAAATCCGTCGCAACAACACATATTTCCAGAGAATTTTGTTTTGGGTCTGTACGCCTTCGCTTCGTGATACTAATTCAAACGAGTCAAACAAACAATTCAAACGTGATGAAAAAATCATAACCAATAGAATACATATGTTCAAGAGTCATAAAAATTCTCATCGTGTTAATGAGCCACCGGAAAGACAGTTACATAGAATAAACATTACTATTTGGAGGACTAAGATGAAAATTGAATACATAGTAATGTATTAATGTATATTTAGTAGAGTGAATGCTGTATAAATTTTAAATGCTTTAGAATGTCTCTCAAAGCAGCCAACAGAAACTCAGATGAAAATTGAATAATTATGTATGTTTAGTAGAGTAAATGCTGGGTGGATTTTAAAAACTTTAGAGTGTTCGAATTTGAGAATCTCAAAACAGCAAATAGAAACTAGAAGCAATTAATTTTATTAATTTATTTCATTTGTAACGCCTCAAACATTTCCATGGATGAAGAAATGCGCAGTAGCAACAAAACTTACCAAAACTTCGGTAGACCCCTCGACGGACCTGCTATACAAGAGGCATTTCACAAACACACCTACTCATATAGGTGCAAACAATCAATGAAACAGCACAAACACTTCGCCAACTCAACCCACTGTATTGGTGCAATCGCCATCCCAATGCACGCAACGGAACGGGACGGCAAACCCGCCGTACCATACAACCGCCCTCCCACTCCGGCCCATTCAGCAGGCAGATTGATGGTGATCGAAACGAAAGGGGCCGCCTGATGGTTTCTCGCTCATTCGGTTTGGATCTCTTTTCGGTGTGTCGTTCGAACGCAAAAGACGATGCAGGAACGACGACGACGACGACAACGGTGTGGACCTTCCTTTTGTCTTCCCTTTCGTCGAGCAATATAGCAGCCTGGCAGCAGCAGCAGCAGCAGCAAGTCCTTCTTCGGGAGTCCCGGTGCAGCAGTCGTAGTCATCGCCGTCGTAGGGAACACTTTGGAACACAAGTCGGTGTCGCGCTGTGGTTCGGTTTTTCTGAGTCGGAGAAAGTGAAGAAAGTGAGCCCCAAAGTTGGCCCAGTGTGGTGTGGTGTAACGTGAATGACCATCCTAGTGGGGACGGCAGCACTATTGAGTAGTGAACCTAACCTAGAAATTGATAGGAAGAAACCATCAGCTGAAGCAAATATGGCGAGCCGAATTTGTAGGAAAAAGTGATGTGGAACTTCGAGAAGATTTTTTTTTTCGTTGCCCCACTCAACGACATAGAATCGAGCAGCGGATTGAAGTGAGGTGAGGCGAGGGATGATTGCGTGAGGGACTGGGCTGGAGGTCCAAGAAGGGGGCTTAAGGCAGAGCAGCAAAAAAAGTGTGTTCAGTTTCCTTTGTGGAACTTTTTCAGTGTTTCTCGGGTGTGAGTGTATGCGTGGAAGGCCTGTTTGGAAGTGAAGCTATAACTTGTGTCAGTGTATTTCGGATCGTTTGTATGAATCGAGAAGGCAGCAGACGGCGATTGTATAGCAGCTCTTTGACAGTTCGCTTCACTGGAATCGCTCGCCTATGTGGAGGAGAGCCTGACTGAATACACTGTGTGTATAATACGGAGGTACATTGTGCAAAAGTGGTATCGGTCGGGTTTTGAGAAGAGGAGAAATAAAAAAACTAGTGACACCTCTTGTGCTGTGTGTTCCGACGACAACGGAAGCAACTCTAGCATACAAAATGGAAGCAGCAGCAGGTTCGACAGATTCTTCCGGAATCAATACTTGAAGGCGTTGCCAGTGGAAAACGGTAAGGAAAAGGGCCTAGATTCGCAGCCTTCGCAGTTACGGGATACGGACGGGTTCGGGATGCCTTCAGTCTTCACAAAGAGGCCCACTGCCAGTTTTTATTCGGGTGCTGAAGTGTGTGTCCTTGAGAAAGGAATGCTCGGCTGCTATACATTTTCTGAGACCGCTGTTGCTAACCGTTATACATTTCCACTTTCCACTATCTGAGGTTAATTTACGCTCCATGGAGTTGGGCTGGAAAGTGCTTGGTTTGGCAGTCTGAGAGGTCTGTCGATTTTGCAGAGGCAGGAAGTTAATTTTATTACTTAGTTTAATATTTTATAAACAGAATTTGACCGGTTTAAAAATTAATATCATTGGAACCAGATTTCCCCACTTCTAAGAATTGGGTCAAGGATATTGGCCTTTTGAAATTAATTTTGTATAATTTGTGTTCTAGTTAATTTTAAGATGATTGATTTTGGTTTTTTATCTGATTTAAATTTCGTTGGTAATATCTTTGAAATAAAATTGAAATTTTTGATTGTAAATCAAGGTCATATAGCCTTGGCAACTGGCCCTTATTTCTTGCAAGTAAAACTTGACACCCCAGAATTAAGAAGATGATTGTAAATCAAATGATAACTAGTTGGATTAAATTGATATTTTTGTACACATTAACGTAGGTAGTTCTATGAATTGTAAAATAATAAATATGCTTTTCTACATCAGACGAACATAATCCAGCAACATTGTCAAACGCTTCGTTTCGTCTACAATTTGCTGTCTACCGTGGAGAATATCAATATGTCTTTCGAAGACAATAGGAGAGATTCCTTCATCATGGCCGCCACCTAGAAATAACTTGAAAAAAAAAGTAGAAATATAGAAATTTGACATGGCATGTGTTACAAAAAATTATTTTACAAACATACAAACATGAAAATACAAATAACAATCAACTAATTAAAATAACTGACGATCTCTCTGTGCCCCGAGAGAAACGTCCAATGTTTCGCCCTTTGCGAGATATGACGAGTATTCTTGTCCATCAGTCAAATCCCGCAAACGTATTTGATTTGCGCATTGCTTTTTGTCTACAGCAGTTAATCTGCTATATTCATAGCTGGATTTTGTTATCCTATTTGGGCACATCGATAGAATCGATGCCATGAGGCATCAATAATTTGATGTCTGTGACTGGAACATTTATCCACATAAAAATTTAATTGCCTACTTACAGGCTTTCTACTAGACGAAGAACATGGTGTCACAAATAATGGTACAGTCTCACTTTAACCCTTAAAGGCGCAAGGCGATTTTTTTTAGAATCCGTCGGAAATATTTTTAACGTAAATAACCATTGAAATTATTAACATTTAACGTATTTTCGGTTTGTTGTTTTAAAACAACATTGCGCATTTAAGGGTTAACATTTACGAACGGTACGAACAAAAATAAAACGTAACACATGTTATAAGAAATGGGAATCAAAATTACTCTAAAACGCTATAATCATTTTTATAGCGTTTTAGAGACAATTGAGATAATAATATACTAACCTCTTGAACTAACAATGTTTTGTGTTCCACAGATGCAAAATAAAGGCCGATTCATCAGTTTATGTTCTGCTTCTCTGTTTTCAGTTCTTAAAAGAGTTGTGAAGAATTTAAACGTCGCTCGGCTCATTTCTAGTTTTTCACAATTTTTCACTCTTCACTTCTCACTTTTTACGTTTCACTTCTCGGTTTTCATTTTTCACTCTTATTTCTCATTTCACACAATGTGATTTAAAAATGTTCAACTGTTTTGCCAAACGGCATTCGATCAAATGACCCTTACGGTCAAACAGCGTTTGGCCAAACAAAATTCGGCAAAATGATCCTGAAACGACTAATTTTTTTTTTCATACCCATGAGCCGAGAATTTAGAAAAATTGATGACTCAGCCGACCAGGAAGGCATAACATAATTATAACTTGAAAAAAAAAAGACTACACGTTTTTTTGTTCAAGTAAGCATTATTATATTTGATTTCCAGATTGAACAGCGAATCATCTCAGGACTTTGATTTCTGTATCTCGAAATGTCTATCAACAGCTTTCCAAGCAGTTTTACAACACGATGAAAATGGTTGAGTCTTTGTTGTTATTTTACAGGATTTTTTTTAAATGCCCTTCCACTACAGTTCTCGTCCCGTTTCAACATAATCTTATTTCACTATTTTAGGAAAATTGGATTTGAATAAAATTATGTTATATGACTAACCATAATACCTCTACAGGTATTCAATCGGTCAGGCCAGCATCCATTTTTTACGCTGAGGTAAATCTTTATGAGAAAACTATTTAGAGCTTTTTAGTGAAAACTTTCATTTATATTTTCAGCTTATTTGAATAACATTTCAAAATTGCTCAAGTCGATTTAGTGTTTCCATGACATTTTAAGGTTTCAAAAAAATCTAACAAGAGATATAAACGACAAAAGTCATCACAACAGCCTGTAAAGGAAAAGGCATGAGCTCTAGAACTCTTGTGAACAGTGTGATCCTTTTCGTTCAGATTTTGACCATGTTTGAGTGATTTTCAAGCTGTTATACAATATTGTTTCATTCAAAAGTCATTGTTCTACAATATTTAGGAATTTATTATGCATCATTGCAAATTAATTTTAATGTTATTACATTGTTTTCTCCGAATGTGTTAGTAATCTTTTTTAGAGAGAAGGGTCATTTGAAATGCTGGAGGTTGTTGGAGCTATGTATTGTTAAGAAAAAAAGCAATTTAGAATAACTTCAGAAGATTTTGGCCTATTTCCACCAAAAAAGCAACACATATTCTCTATCCTGAGCAAACGATTATAGAGAGGAAGGGTCATTGGGAAAAGGGGAAGCTGTCTGGGAGGTGTAGCGTGCAAGGTCATACATAAGTGTGTTAAGCATATTAGCGTTAGACATAAAGAACGTTAGCTATAATTTAAATTGCGCATTTTTTAGTTCATGCGAGGTTGATTGTACTTTTGAGATTGTACAATTCTCCGAAAATTTATCTCCCAAATCAAATTGAAAAATTTCCCAAAAGTAGCAAATCTTCGGAAATGACATTCCCCTGAATGTGACATTTTCCTTAAAATATTTTTTCTCCGAATATAACATTTCTTCTAAAATAAAATTTCCTCGAATACGACTTTTTTCCGACACTGACATTTTTCTGAAAATGACATGTCCCAAAAAATGACTTGTTCCCAAAAATGATATTTTCCCGAAAACATAATTTCCCTGAAAGTGTCATTTCCCCGAATGAGACATTTCTCTGAAAATGACATTTCCTCGAATATGACATTTCTCCGAAAATGACGTTTCTTCAAAAATGAAATTTCTACGAAAATTATATTGAGAAAAGATTCATAAAATATGTCACACAAAAATTGGCGATTTTCAACCACCCTCCCCACTTCGTCACCCTTTTCGAATAAAACCTCTTGATTTTTTGTATGGGTCGTCATGCTGTTCGGATCTCCTCTCCCCTCCCCCTAAAAGCCTGACATACATTAAAAAGGTTTACGACACCACCTGACGTAGGCTGATACTAAACAAAGTAGTACACCCAACCGGCGGTTGTTAGATTTTCTGACAATTCTGTATAAGAATCTACCAAAACCTGTATAAGAGTTGGGCATATGCGAAATTGTTAGATTCTCATACAAAAAATGTAAGAAAACCTTACAAAATTGTTAGATTCTTATACAATATTTGTATAAGAATCTAACAATTTCGCATATGCCCAATTCTTATACAGGTTTTGGTAGATTCTTATACAGAATTGTTTGAAAATCTAACAACCGCCGGTTGGGTGTAGGCAATCTTGTTAAATACATCCATCAAATCCTGAAACGAAAAACCTTTAATCAGTTTTACACACTGACGGATCAATAACAGACTCCAGAACCGGCTTCAGTGTAATTGTGGAAGGAGATGTAATACCTAAAAGAACCCATAACTTACTTAACATCTACAGCGTCGAAAGCAGGACAGTATTTGAAGCTCTGAAGTGGATATCAAACCAAAATAGAGTAGGTGCCTTCATCATATGCACCGAGTCTCTGAGCGTGATAACAACTATCGAAAAGAGAAAGATTAAATCTTACCTCAAAGATGAAATAATCAATCCTGTTCAATGACATTACCGGAAAAAAAAAACATCCATTACCTTCGGTTGGATCTCAAGGCTGATGCCAAACGACCCCTCGACCTCAACATGATTATGCAAAAAATAGTTGATCACAAGGAAACTAAAACCATCATAAAAAGAAATATGAATAACAAATGGCAATTTGGAATGGGAATCAACCAGAAATAAGAAATTAAGAGAATGCAAAAAGTGTGAACTGCAGAGTGGACTTTATACTAACCAGACTACGAATTTACTTACTTACTTACGGATCCTGTACACCTCCGGTGGTGCAAAGGGGCGACTTGAAAGATCTCCATCCTGAGCGTTGCCCGGCTATCGCTTTAACCTGTTGCCAGGTTAGATTTCGGTCGACTTCTTTTATTTCTTTATTGAGGCTTCGTCGCCATGAGCTTCTGGGTCTGCCTCTGCTGCGATGTCCCGATGGGTTCCAGTCTAATGCTTGTTTACAGATTTCGTTTCCGCCCCTACGTAGAGTGTGGCCGACCCAGCCCCACTTCCGATCCCGAATTTCTGTTGCTATCGGCCTCTGGTGACAACGACGATGGAGCTCGTTGTTTGAGATCCAGTTGTGAGGCCACCAGGCCCGAATTATATACTGCAGGCATCTGTTAATGAACACCTGCAGCCGTTGAATGCTCTCCACTGATACACACTATGTTTCGCTAGCGTATAACAGCACAGATTTCACGTTAGAGTTGAAAATTCGTATTTTGGTGCGTTCACTTATCTGCCTGTTTTTCTAGATATTTCTTAAACTCGCAAAGGCAGCCCTGCTTTCTTTATACGTGCGCCTATATGCGCCGATCTTGGTATCGCCGTCTGACGCCATCTGGCTACCAAGATATTGGAAGCTTTCAACATTCTCTACTGGTTGCCCGGCTACTGTGAAACTGGAAGGAGTCACCGTGTTTACATCCAACGATTTGGTTTTGTTGACGTTGATGACTAAACCTGCCGAAGAGGAGCGCTCGGCAAGGTCGTTGAGCTTACTCTGCATATCAGAGCGCCGTTGCGCGAGGAGTGCAACGTCATCAGCCAATTCGAAGTCGTTTAGGTGCTCCATGGTTATAGGCTGCCATAACAGCCCGCGGTTTGGTTCACGGTTAATCGCATCTACTAGAATCTCATCGATTACGATGAGGAACAGTAACGGTGATAGAATACATCTTTGCCTCACACCAGCTACGACCCGGAAAGGGTCGGACAGGACCCCATTGTGCAGCACTCTACACGAAAAGGCCTCGTACTGTGCTTCGATGAGGCCGATGATTTTCTCAGGAACCCCCTTGCGTCTCAGGGCGCCCCACATATTCTCGTGATTGAGACGGTCGAAAGCTTTTTCGTAGTCAATGGATACCAAGTAAAGGGACTCTTGGAATTCGTTTACCTGCTCCATAACGATGTGGAGCGTGACAATATGGTCCACACTGGATCTTCCGGCATGGAATCCGGCTTGCTGCCGCCGGAGAGTCGCATCGACCTTCTCCTGAATCCGGGCTAGTATTATTTTGCACAAAACTTTTAGAACGGTACACAGCAACATAATGCCTCGCCAGATATCGCAGACAGTCAGGTCACCCTTTTTGGGCACCTTCACCTTCACCTTGCATTCAGTCGACCGGGAAAGTTGCGGTGTCCCAGATATTATGAAATAAACGATGCAGTAGTTGAGACTACGAATTGGCCATACGCAATCAACACATGCCTATCTACTACAAAAAAAAAACAGATCCACCCAATTGCACAAAATGTAATCCAAATTCTTACTGTCAAACAAATTATAGTCAACTGTCCAGGATATGATGATGCTCGGGAAAAATTGGGCCCCAACCAAACGACGACAGCCTCCCTAAAAAAATCGCGCTTATAGATGAAATATGACATACAACTACTCAACGGAAAACTTGATATAAAACAGTAGAAGTGTTGAAAGTTCATCAGTTCATCAAGTTTCACCACTTTTACCAGTAACCACCTCACCGAAAATAGGATACTTCGACTCAAAGGAAGACAGCGTTAAGCACTGACGATCAGCAGGCCACCGTAATCGAGAACTAGGAAGCGGTACCAGTCCCCAAGAAGCCAAATTTTAAGTTGATAGGATGGATGTTCTGCCAGCGGATCGGTTGAGACCAGTGAATAAAATATACATCTAGATCCTTACTCAAACTCTATAAATTGAACTAACAAGACTCGAATAATATTTAAAGAGTCTTTAATAAATATTTAATAAAATGTTTTTCATTGGATTTTCTCTATCCCATCTGTTGTCCTTCTCATCAAATGATTAATCATCAATAACAAAACACAATGACCATGTTGCCCTGTGGGTCTACATTTTTACACGCAATGATTTCTTAAAACAGTTCGTTTGAACATGGTGGCATTGTTAAGTGTTTAAAAGCCTAAAAATCCATGGACAAAACCTAAACGAAATGATTCTCAATGTTCTCAAGACTTACTTACGGCGAAAAGCCGATCAAAAGCCGACGCAAAGCCTTCCGCGCTTTAAAAAATGCCAAGAAGTGTCTGCCGCCAGACAGTCATAATCTGGAAATATTGCTCTCCGAGTATCGAACGGCCCGGAATGATTGCAGACAAACCATCTGGGAGGAAAAAATAACGAAGCTGGACGATTTCTTGATGGAATCAGTAGCGACTAAACAACAACCGAACTATGGCGAAGTATAAACTGTACCCTGAAAACCAACGATAGCACTCTACGTGATTCGGCCATCCTCGCAGATCCCCTGGCTGACCACTGCAAGACGCAATCATTCTACGAAGAATATCCCGACCAGTTCGAGAGGAAGTACGGCAATCCAGCTAGGGGAACTAGAGTACGCGCTAAGAAAATACAACTGCAAATCAGCCGGGTTATAAAAACTGCTATAACAGAATAACAAGTTCTGATATAAATCTGTTACTATCTACTGGTCGGGTTACCCAATGCAGAGGAAGCTGCCCCTCGGAGGAAGAATAGCTCTCCTGGAGGCCATCAGCTCAGAATGGCGGAACGGAACCCTACCTACAGAGTGGAAGTCAAGCCTGGTAGTCCCCATTCCGAAGAATCATGGAGCACCCAACGACCCGAGCGGGTACAGACCTATAGCACCAACGTTACTTCCTAGAAAGCAACGGAATACTCGACAATCGGCAACATGCCTTCCGATCGGGACGCGGAAGGATCACCTACTTCGCACCACTCGGTCAAATACTGTAGGACGCAAGGGAAAAAGACCAACCTCTGAGCATCCCTGGAAGCCTACAGTCGCTCATGGACACCCGGAGTTCTACAGGAGCTCAAGCACTGGGGGATTTCCGTCAATTTTCTCATTTTCATCTTCCTAACAAGCCGTTCTTTTCGTATTTTTCTGGGAAACCACGTATCCAAAGCGGTGAAGGAGAAAACCGGGGTCCATCAGGGCTCTGTCATCGCCGTCAACTTATTCTTGATAGCAATGAAGGATGTCTTCGCGGAACTAACCATTCTAATCTGCACATTCTTGTGTACGCCGACGACATTTTACTGTTGACAACAGGTGAGCTATAAAAATCGACTTATAGGAAGCTACAAGCAGCTGTGCGATGCGTAGCGAACTGGACCAAATCCGGCGGCCGCCATCAGATGGCAGCAGGAAAATGCATCAGATCACATATCTGAGACTATCCATCGGCCCCCTACGCAGGCCATTACAATCGACAACATCCTAAGCCCAACCAAGAAAACGAATCCTAGGTGTTACCATTGATTGGAAACTAACGTTTCGTGACCACTGTAACAGAGTATGGACGGAATGCGCAACCAAGGTAAATATGCTCAAAAGCATCTCGAGAAAGCGAACCAGAAGCGACCGGCCCACGTGACTTCGGGTTGCCAACGTAATCAGCAGTCGACTCCTGTACGGCCTCGAACTAACCAGCATCAACCTCCCAGACTTCATCACCACACTCGGCCCTACTTCTATCGTCAACATCTGCAGACATAGCCTGCACGGAAGCTGGAGTCCTTCTATTCCGCTACAAGGCTACAGCAACGTTATGCAGCAAAGTGGTAAGTCACAGAAACAAAGTCAAAAAAAAATAAGCAATAACAGATGCAGCCTGCGAGAACGGGCAAACGAGGCATTCTTCAAAATCTCCAACAAACAGCTCCCTCGAATAGCCGTTCACCGCCGTCTGGGAGCAAGAAGATCGCTGTCCAAAAGTGGATCTCCACCTAAAACGGCTTCTGAAAAGAAACCCCAACCGAGAACAGGCGCTCTTTGAAGAACGCATCGAATCTAAGCTCGAAAGCTGAATGTAAAGTCGGCGTAGAAATCACAGCGGAAGCATCGACAATTCGTACCGACCCCCGGACCAATGCTCGGTCTTCTTGACCGAAGCTGCGGCCATTTTACAAGCCTCATCAATACCCAATATAAAACAAGTTATAATTAACCGTCTCGGCCAGCGTACTAGTCACCTTATCATCGTCAACAAACAAACGTCCATGGATTCAAGCCACTGAGACCACAGCCGACACCCCTGATGTGGGTTTCGAGCCACTCCGGAATCAGCGGCAATGAGTACGCAGACACTCTGGCAAACCTGCGAAGAACCAGAACCTCCTCAGCCGTGAAGTACTCGCTGGCGACGCCAAGCACTGGACAAAAACGGCGATCACAACATCCTGGGCCACCGAATGGTCCGGCAACAGAACCTCTGCTGTTGGGTAAAAAAAAACGACCCTTCCCGGTGAAGACCAGCAGAACCGTCGAGAACAAGTAATCCTGTCTCGTCTAAAGACAGGTTTGCCCGGTTTTCCAGGCGGCCCGAGAAGTCAATAACATCGAGCAGGCATACTACGCATACAGAATCGACAAATTCTAACCCGCAAAAACCTACCTATCTACCTATCCTAAAAAGTACCGAATCATGTAAAAAATACCCTATCCAATCATGATAACGACCTGGCAATTCACACGGACTACCCCCATGGACAATGTTTGACAACACGGAATCAACGATAAGACGAAACAAGCAATAACCAACGAAAATTCTAAGAATCACAAACCTTCAAGATCTAGAATAACAACTTGCTTTCCGTTCGGCACCCTTCTGGTCTGATCTTGAAATAACTATAATAACAAATTGTCTGTGAATCCTATTTTCTGCAACCAGACGTGAGTCAGCATAGGGCTGCAAGCCTCTTTCATATTAAAGAATAATAATAAAAAGACTTTCGAGTACTGTGTTGTACATACTTCAGAAAATCATTGCATAGAGGAAAGTGTTGTACATTCGATTTTTTTACACGGGGGATTCCTACTGTGTGAAAAAAAAATCCGTGTAAAAAAAATCGGGTGTAGGTTTAATTCATACAAACTTAGTTCGATGAAATTCACTTCCAGCTGTCAGAAGCTGCGAAAAGTCTAGACATCGTCTTTTCGAGCATAATGTTTACGGTGTTCATCGTTAAGATACGATACCGGCGATTCTATAAATTGTTTAAAACCAACTACTTTACATTTTAAAAGATTCACTATGAGCTCATGGTGAGAGAATGAAAATTGGAAATCGACCAAATTTATGGGATAACCAGAAGTTATGCAGATTTATTGAACACGAATCAGTTTGATAGGAAATTAGTGATGAGAATTAAGTATGAATGGTGAATCATGTGAATAGATTATCTCCTGTATTTAGTTTGTGCTGATTGATGCTGAGTAAACATATTCTCTTTATGGACCGCGCCCTTTATTGCTATCTCTAGTTGAATCCTACTTCTGGTTGAATAACAGCTTGACTGGGATAAGGTGAGTCGATCAAGCTTCGAAAAAAATGACGAATTCTCCATAGACTGCACGGCTTGTGCCATCTTACTATAGGCAGGGCGGAATAAAACAGATTCTTATTTACTACTTAGGCCATTTAAACCTTTGGTCCGATATATGTACATCCAAATGTCACGCTTAAGTAAGCCACATTTGCTGGATGACTTTTCGCTAATGCAGTTGGCTGCGCCGTTCTTTTTTAATCCAGAAGGATTAAGCACAAATCTGGATCTACTTAGTGACTGAGTGGAATTTTATTGCACTCCCTTTTTATCTAATGGAAAATATACTCAATGGCTGAGTGGAATTTTATTGCACTCTCTTTTTGTTCTGCATTTCTGCTCAGTATTAAATAGGCAAAAAGGTTTTTACCAAGTCACAGTTAGGTTACACCTTTTTAATTGAAATTGGATCGAATTAGCGCAGAAGCATACG
This sequence comes from Armigeres subalbatus, assembly GCF_024139115.2. Lineage (NCBI taxonomy): Eukaryota > Metazoa > Arthropoda > Insecta > Diptera > Culicidae > Armigeres > Armigeres subalbatus. The sequence continues at coordinate 105,419,064 of NC_085140.1, forward strand.
GAACTACTTAGTCACCATTTTGCAGTACATGTATGAAAATTTGACATGAGCATTCTATGAGATTATATTACCGAATTTTGTAACCAAATTTCGATGGATTTTGTTTTACAAAAAACATCCCTGCTTACGATACGTATTAATTTGACCAAGCCGTCTTTGACTATTAATAATTAGAAAATTATGTTCCCTTATTTGGCCAAATTCGTTTCAACCAACATTCAGAGGAATAACATCTGCCTCATGTGCGTTCACCGTAAACCTATGTCCCGCAGGGAAATTCCGACTCAACTCGAGTGCGAAGCCTCGTTTTGCAAACTGCTTCTAACCAGACTTCTTCCCTTCAATAATCAACCCATCAAAAGAGCTTTTTGTTCGCCCGGTAGCTACTTGTGCGCACCTCTCGAAACTAGCTCAAGGTCATTTGTGGTCCCGAAAATTTGCCAGGAGCAGCTGTCATCGGCGTTGCCGTCGTCGCCGCGGCGGCGATGCTGCTGCCACGCGCGGTCTTCTCTACGTGCGAAGTGAGCGAGCAATCACCTGATTGACGTCAGCGAGCCGCTGCTGCTGTTGCTGCTGAAGTGCTGAGGCCTTCCGGTACGGCCTGGGGGCGCTGCTGCTGGGGCTAGCAAACTGTGGCTGTAAAACGCGGATTTGCGATTCCTTTCTACTGCTAAGCGCTGTGCCGTTTCGTTTCGTCTCGCCGTCCATTATCAGCTCAAGCAGCACCCCGTGCGAGTGTTAATAATAATACGGTCACCCGAAGCAGATGGGATCTCACTTTTTTTGTTTTCAGTGTTCCGCTGCTGCTTCACACTTTTTCATTAATATAAATATGTGGCTGCTCCTGCGGTGGACAGCAGAAAAGATACACCATTATAAGGTAGAATTTTCCATAAAAAAGAGGCAATAAGCATTTGGATCGCATGGTAAAATAAAATAGTTTGGAACAGGTCAGCATTTTCTTGGAATCATCTCATTTTCATGAGCAAACTAAACATATCACAGCACAAGGGCGAAATGAACTTAATTGACTACTTTAGATTTTGTTTTGAATCCAAACTGGAAATTGAAAATTCAAAAATTCGGAATTTAAAAAAATCCTTCATCACTTTTTTTGTAATTTTTGCGTCTTCAAATTCCTTCTTTCCGATGGGGGCATCTACACTTCATTCCTATATTCGAAGCGGCCGGTGTGTGGCGATGTCGGTGGCGCGGTTCGAACCTTTCTGATTCCGACGATTGCCGCTGTGTTGTGGGGTGGCGTTATATTTGTTTTGTTGTGATTGTTATTTCGAGGAAATGAGTCAAATGAATGTAAATTTAATTTGTCGCACCCGCTTTTTTTTTGCGTACGGGTCGGACTGCTATTGCAGGGCGAGAGAGGCATTTGGCGGTTCGGTTTAGTGGCGCGCGCAATCGCCCGTCGAGGGGGAGGATGAAAGCGCGTGATCTACTAAAAGGTGGTGGTAAGGACTTCGGTACGGTGCGGTGGAAATTATTCTGCAAAAATGTGACAATTTTTTTTTCATTTTGTGAGCTCAAATTGGAGTACATTGTATGGAATAAAAGGAGCAACCGTTCGTTCCGTTTTATGTGCTAATGGTGATAATTTTAAGAGACGTTTCAACGCTAATTACAACATAAAACAAATTATAATTGTTCGTCTGACGATGACGGGTATGGCAAACTTGTGGTAGGCCTTGGGTCGAATTTCAGAACCGTCTTCTTTATCAGCGTATTTTATGTGCGAACCATAACAAAAGATGAACTAGATTTTGGACTATCGCCTTGATGTTAGTGTTTTCGCATTGTTTAATTTTATGGACCAAATATGCTTTTTTGTAAATTGATTGATAAGTTTGATCTACTGAAGAAGTAGAATGAATCAACTTTTTAAATCAATTGATTCGATTTGCGACAACGATATTGCTCTTTATTCAAACTTTTTCTCAACAGTAGTTGAGCATGTAATTTATTTCCCACAATGTGTAACAATTTATTTTCATAACATAAATAATCAGGGTGGCCAGTGAGTTGGGAAATCGAGAAATGCTAGAAATATGCGGGAATTGAAAGTCTATGCGGGGGAAAAAGTCGGAAATTTATTGAAATTATACAAAAAATCGAAAAAAAAACGTTTGATATAACGAAAATGATATTGAAATCCTAATTCTTTAATATCGAGTCTAGAGGTCTTCTCGATAGTAATGATGGATAGCTTCGGAGGGTTCCTGAAATCGAAGAAATCTCCCAGAAAAAGCTAATGAGTATTTCGTAAAGTACGATACGATAAAATATTGACTGGTCAATAAAACGAAATAAAATTTTGGACAAGAAAAGTTAAAAAAATTCGTCTGAAAGTTCTTTCAATAACTCCTCTGGAAGTTTCTTCAGAAATTCCTGCGGAAATTCCTCCAGGTATTCCTCCGAAAGTTCCTCCAGGAATTCCTTCGAAAGATCCTCCAGGAATTCCTCCGAAAGATCCTCCAGGAATTCCTCCGAAAGTTCCTCCAGGAATTCCTCCTGAAGCTCCTCCAAATAAGTTCCTTCAGTAATTCCTCCGGAAGTTCCTCCAGTAATTTTTTTTCCAGTGATTCTTCCGGAAATTCCTCTGGAAGTTCCTCCAGGGATTCTTCCAGAAATTCCTCCAGGAATTCCTCTGGAAGTTCCTCCAGGAATTCCTCCGGAAGTTCCTCCAGGAATTCCTCCGGAAGTTCCTCCAGGAATTCCTCCGGAAGTTCCTCCAGGAATTGCTCCGGAAGTTCCTCCAGGAATTCCTCCGGAAGTTTCTCCAGGAATTCCTCCGGAAGTTTCTCCAGGAATTCCTCCGGAAGTTTCTCCAGGAATTCCTCCGGAAATTCCTCCAGCAATTCCTCCGGAAGTTCCTCCAGGAATTCCTCCGAAGTTCCTCCAGGAATTCCTCCGGAAGTTCCTCCAGGAATTCCTCCGAAGTTCCTCCAGGAATTCCTCCGGAAGTTCCTCCAGGAATTCCTCCGGAAGTTCCTCCAGGAATTCCTCCGGAAGTTCCTCCAGGAATTCCTCCGGAAGTTCCTCCAGGAATTCCTCCGGAAGTTCCTCCAGGAATTCCTCCGGAAGTTCCTCCAGGAATTCCTCCGGAAGTTCCTCCAGGAATTCCTCCGAAGTTCCTCCAGGAATTCCTCCGAAGTTCCTCCAGGAATTCCTCCGGAAGTTCCTCCAGGAATTCCTCCGAAGTTCCTCCAGGAATTCCTCCGGAAGTTCCTCCAGGAATTCCTCCGGAAGTTCCTCCAGGAATTCCTCCGGAAGTTCCTCCAGGAATTCCTCCGAAGTTTCTCCAGGAATTCCTCCGGAAGTTCCTTCCAGGAATTCCTCCGGAAGTTCCTCCAGGAATTCCTCCGGAAGTTCCTCCAGGAATTCCTCCGGAAGTTCCTCCAGGAATTCTTCCGGAAGTTCCTCCAGGAATTCCTCCGGAAGTTCCTCCAGGAATTCCTCCGGAAGTTCCTCCAGGAATTCCTCCGGAAGTTCCTCCAGGAATTCCTCCGGAAATTCCTCCCGGAATTCCTCCGGAATTTCCTCCAGAAATTCCTCCGGAAGCCCCCCCAGGAATTCCCCCGAAATCCCTCCAGGAATCCCTCCGAAGTTCCTCCAGGAATTCCTCCGGAAGTTCCTCCAGAAATTCCTCCGGAAGTTCCTCCAGGAATTCCTCCGGAAGTTCCTCCAGGAATTCCTCCGGAAGTTCCTCCAGGAATTCCTCCGGAAGTTCCTCCAGGAATTCCTCCGGAAGTTCCTCCAGGAATTACTCCGGAAGTTCCTCCAGGAATTCCTCCGGAAGTTCCTCCAGGAATTTCTTCGGAAGTTAATCCAGGAATTTCTTCGGAAGTTCCTCCAGGAATTTCTCCGGAAGTTCCTCCAGGCATTCCTCCGGAAGTTCCTCCAGGCATTCCTCCGAGAGGGGGAGACATAATTGTTTTTGCCTTTCTCGTATACTAAGTATACGGTAAAGGCTATATGATCGCTCCAAAAACAAACTTTTTATAGAAGGCCCGGAGACCCATAGTGTTAGATACCAATCGACTCAGTTCGACGAATCGAGGTGATGTCTGTGTGTGTGTGTGTGTATGTGTGTGTATGTGTGTGTGTGTGTGTGTGTGCGCAAAACTACTCAAAAAATGTCACTCATTTTTCGGGCACTTATCCTCAACCGATTTGCTCGCAACAAATTGCATTCGACGCAGAATCCTGTCCCATTGTTTCCTATTTGAAATTGGCCAGATTGGACTATGGGATCAGAAGTTATGGCCAAAATACAAATTCATACGAAAAAATCGCGTAAAAAATGTCACTCATTTTTCGGGCACTTATCCTCAACCGATTTGCTCGCAACAAGTTGCATTCGACGCAGAATCCTGTCCCGTTGTTTTCTATTGAAAATTGGCCATATCGGACTATGGGATCGAAAATTATACCATTTTTGCCTTTCTCGTATACTAAGTATACGGTAAAGGCTATATGATCGCTCCAAAAACAAACTTTTTATAGAAGGCCCGGAGACCCATAGTGTTATATACCAATCGACTCAATTCGACGAATTGAGGTGATGTCTGTGTGTGTGTGTGTGTGTGTGTGTGTGTGTGTGTGTGTGTGTGTGTGTGTGTGTGTGTGTGTGTGTGTGTGTGTGTGTGTGTGTGTGTGTGTGTGTATGTGTGTGTGTGCGCAAAACTACTCAAAAAATGTCACCCATTTTTCGGGCACTTGAATCTTGAACCGATTTGCTCGCAACAAGTTGCATTCGACGCAGAATCCTGTCCCATTGTTTCCTATTTGAAATTGGCCAGATCGGACTATGGGATCGGAAGTTATGGCCAAAATACAAATTCATACGAAAAATCCTGTAAAAATGTCACTCATTTTCGGGCACTTATCCTAAACTGATTTGTTTGCAAACAAATTGCATTCGACGCAGAATCCTGTCCTATTTAAAATTGGCCAGATCGGACTATGGGATCAGACGTTATGGCCAAAATACAACTTCATACGAAAAATCGCGTAAAAATGTCACTCATTTTTCGGGCACTGACCCTCAAGCGATTTGCGCGCAACAGGTGGCATTCGACGCAGAAGCCTGTCTCATTGTTTCCGATGTGGAATTGGCCAGATCGGACTATGGGATCGAAAATTATGGCCAAAATACAAATTCATACGAAAAAATCGCGTAAAAAATGTCACTCATTTTCCGGGCACTTACCCTCAACCGATTTGCTCGCAACAAGTTGCATTCGACGCAGAATCCTGTCCCATTGTTTCCTATTTGAAATTGGCCAGATCGGACTATGGGATCAGAAGTTATGGCCAAAATACAAATTCATACGAAAAAATCGCGAAAAAAAATGCCACTCATTTTTCGGGCACATATCCTTAACCGATTTGCTCACAACAAGTTGCATTCGACGCAGAATGTCTCATATTTTCTTATTGAAAATTGGCCAGATCGAACTATGGGCTTAGATGTTATGGTCAAATTACTATTTATTGTGAAAAGAGTTCGAAAAGTCTAGCTCACTTTTTAGTACTTAGACTTCATCTATTGACGCTCGCAACAGATTGCATTCGACGCAGAATCTTGTCCCATTGTTTTCTATTGAAAATTGGCTAGATCGGACTATGGGATCGGAAATTATGGCTGAAACATTCATTTTGCCTTTTTCTACGAAAAGGCTGTATGTTCGCTCCAAAACCAAACTTTTACAGAAGGCCTGGAGACTCATAGTGTTATATACGTATAAGCTCGATGAACTGCGATGATGTCTCTGTGTGTGTGTGTGCGCACCAAAAGTGCGAAAAGTTTAGCTCACTTTTTGGAACTTATCCTCAACCGATTTAATTCCAACTATAGATAGTAGAATATATAGATGAGCGAAAGCATGGCTGAGTCGATTTTTCTGCCCGTGCACACGCACATATGACGTCACAGCCCTTAACGTTTCCATTGAAATCGTGACGTCATGCTCGTTTGGAGACACGTTTGACAGTTCGTTTGAAGACAGAGGATTTATCTTCACTCATCTATATATTCCACTATCTATAATTCCAACAAGTTTCATTCGACGCGGAATCCTGTCGTATTGTTTTCTATTGAAAATTTGGACCATGGGCACAGAAATTATGGCCAAAATATACTATGTGTTATAAAAGCGAGTAAAAAAGTCTAGCTGACTTTAATGGACTTACCTCAACCGATTTACTCACAACAAATTGCATTAGATGCGGAATCCTGTTCTATTTAGAAAGTTGGCCAGATTGGACTATTACCTTTGAAATTATGGCTAAATACTTTTTGCCTTTCTTGTGCAACAAAGTTGTACCGAAAGGCTATAATTTCTTTCCGAAAACGAACTATTGGATGCTTCCACACTGATACACTTCCCTCTTCATACGGGAGTTTGGTAGAAAGACGGTCATGAGATTTATATCATAACAAATATTGCTCTCCGCTCGCTTGATGGTAATGACATTTTCGTTTTCTTTTTGTGTATTTGGAGCTTCAGTTCTTTTTACTTCCAATAGTGATATCCTTAAAATATATGACTGGGTAAAATAAAACAGGGTATGTACGTCAAAAGATTGAAAAGGAAACAAAAATGTCGAAATTCTTATTAGCATATTGTAGATCAAGCTGAAAACCGAACCGAGGTTTCGCGACAATCGCATTTCTCGCATTTCCGGATGTTGCAACTGCATCGCGAGTAGTGCGCAACTGTGCCATAGTCGGGCACCACTCGCGATGCAGTCGCGACATCCGGGAATGGGACAAAATATGATTTTCGGTTTTCAACTGGATCTACAATATCTTTGCCATAAATAATCTGATTTTCATAGAACGGACAAAGAAATTTGTCTGTTTTTACTCCTAGCTACTAGCTCATCTATTTTCAAGCACATACATTTTACGAAGGTCGAGAAAGGCACCATCACCGCTAGGTGGATTAATCTGGGTTTTTATGGAAAAATCGCTAAAAAAACTCACTCATTTTTCAGGCACTTTTCCTCAACCGATTTGCTCGCATTAAATTGCATTCGACGCAGAATGTCTCATATTTTCTTATTGAAAATTGGCCAGATCGGACTATGGGCTTAGATGTTATGGTCAAATTACTATTTATTGTGAAAAAGAGTTCAAAAAAGTCTAGCTCACTTTTTTAGCACTTAGACTTCATCTATTCCCCAAGCAACAAAAGTTCAACAAATCTGGTTGCAGTAACCATATTGTGACTGAATCCGGTCATATATAAGTTACTGTGATTGATGTGCAATATGTGTGCTTCTCAGGTCGCTCGCAACAGATTGCATTCGACGCAGAATCTTGTCCCATTGTTTCCTATAGAAACTTGGCCGGATCGTACAATTGGGTCAAAAGTTATGGCGAAAATACTAATTTTAAAACTACAAAATTAAATGCTATTTTTTGCTCTTATGCTCATCCGATTTGGTTGCAACAAATTGCGTTTGGCGAGAATTTTTTTATGCACATAAACAAATATGAAAAATAAGACCAATCCGCATATTGGTGTTATTTGAGATTTTTCCAAACCTTTTGAACGAACGAGAAAGGCACCATCACCGCTAGGTGGATTAATCTGGGTTTTTAAATAATTGTATCGGCCTAGTTAACAGTAAAAAAATTCTATACATAATAAACGAAACCTATTAACCGACTGCTCCAATAGTCATCGCACAGATCTAGTTTCAAGTTACACAACGAAAAAAAAAACATTTTGTCTAAATCTATTGCTCATGCTATTCGAATCTTTTAAATTTAGTTTATTGACTACTATTGTACTTCAGAGAAATAATTTTATAGTACACAAGGGTTAGTTTTTACACATGTTTCACATCATTTTTTAATGCATATTTTGGTTTCAACGCGCACGTATCTTTCGTGTGAAACCGATTCTATGGCTATCTGGTTTTTCGCGATACTTATGTCCCGCATAAAAACCTATTCCAGTAAACATTTGATGATACTCCACACTTTTATGAAAATCAGCATCTGTTCTTTGGTTTTTAATCAACTATAATGTTGAGCACAATTTGCATTCGATTTGAAATTCATGAATAAACTGAAAGACCATTGTGATAAACGGCCATTAAAACAAACGATAGCAAGTCATCGTAGAAACAGGAAGCACTTATACCCGTTACTAGAAAGGGCACGATAAATCATGTTGATGTCATGCAGCTGTATGGATAAAAATCTCCAAAACTCACAAGACGAGTGGTGACAATGCCCAATTCGTGATCGCCCACAATGGCCGACTAGCACCCACATCAAATTTTCAGAAACACAAATCTTGTTCAACAACTACTAGTTGATCAAGAAAGGGCTACCGTCAAGCTTTTCATAAGGAGTGACCTTGCAGATCGACAAGACTCCACGTTAATCGACAAATTTCAGAACGAAATTCAAAAATTAAAACGCAAAAACTAGTTCATGGATCACATCTGGCAGGTTCGAACGTTTCATATGCCACCAAACTCTCTCGCTCTTTATGTTCGAAAGCTGAAGGGCCCAACATAGACAATATCATCAGTAGGAGCATATTCAAAAAAAAAAAGGTTCCCCATTATGCTGCCTGCCTTGTGACGACGATTGTGGATGTGAAACTAGATGCGAGGGCTTGTCGCATGTGATAAACTGTCATCGCCCCGCTGCCACCACCTTCGCCGTCGTCGCCGCAAGTCTTTGTCCATCGTCTCACCCCACCGCACAATCTCGCGGGGGAGCAGCAGTCAACGTGCCCCGAAACAAACGATCCATCTCTATCGCCGCCGCCGCCGCCGTCATCGTCGACATCATCACCGAAGAAGCAAATCCAGCGGCAGCAATCCCATGGACGACCGAACCGGCGCGCGGCGCAGCGATGCGATTTTCCACACATTGGGCCGCGCGCGCTGTTGCCAGAAAGAGAAATAAAGGAAAACCAATTCATCGGTGTTTCCGTTTCGGTCCAACATCATTGGGGCCGCTGGCTGAGCTGAGAGAGAGTGTGTGAGATTTTGGAATGTTCGGTCGAACGCACTGATTTGATTGCTGCTGATGCACGGGAGGGCTTGGGGTGCGACTGGAGGTCATGTGCGGCGGAGAAAAGTGGCCAAACCTGGTACACACATCGGAGCCGGTTCGAAAGCACAAAGAAAACCATGCACCAAGCAAAAGAGAAAGAGAGTCGGAGAGCCACACAAGCGGCGTTATATTTGGGCAATCCGGTACTGATGGGGCTGGTGCTACCGCTCGGTCGATTTTCCACACGTCCGTCATCGAAGAAGCAGCAGCAGCACTAGCAGTGAACGGCCACCAGTGAGAGTGAGAGTGGAAACGGAAAACATCTGATTCGATCGATTTTTCCGGTTGCCTTTGTTAACTTCGGGACGGAAACCATCGGGAGGATAGTCGGATCTGTTACTGCCGCCACCGGGAGCAACCCATTCGACCCATGGAATTAAGTCTTGCTGTGTTGGTTGATGAACCGGGAAGGAAAATTCAAGAAATAGAGAAAAAATATTGTCATTTTTTACACTACATATTTGTTGATTTCAACAGGATTTGTTTGAAACAGAACATAATTCACTAAATTAGTCAAAAAAACAAGTTTCCAGAGAAGATACAGGGGATGGACAAAATAATTAGGATAGGCAAATTTTGGGTAAAATTAGATGTGTTGTAACTATCTTAGTTATCATCCGATTTTGACAATTCAGGCATGCTCGAACTAGAAAATTAATGCAGTTTGACGGTATGTCCATGGAACCGACTATGGCCACCGGATTCCGGAGATATTCCGGGTTTTTCGGAGGTAGGTTCAAAATTGTAAATTTGAGGTGGATATTAGGAGAAGTTGTAGTTAAAAATTGAATAACATTAGTAACCACAAATGAGGTAGGGCTCTTGCTGATTGGAACCATATATTGAGATTTGGAATCGGACCAGAATCAAGTGAGATATGGCCATTTCTTTAAAATCGGTTCCGATCGATACTTATCAAAGGGGTCAGGCCACAACTTCATTTGAATCTCGCTTTTTGATAGATCGTCCACTATGATTTTATTCTAGAAGGGCTCTAATGTGTCCAGAATGAAAAACCAATTGAATAAACGGATCCTGGAGTCGCTGGGATGTCCCCGGGGAACCTGTGAATGGGGACATTTAAGCTTTAGCACCAAAATCAGTCATTCGACGGCTCTTTTTTCATGGTTTTCGATCAGGAAACGAAGTGTGAATATAAAATGGTCCATTGACGGCTCTGACCGATTCCAGGATCTACGGATTGGCCCCCAGGAACCTGTGCAAGGGGACATTTTAGTTTTACCACCAAAATCAGTCGTTCGACGGCTCTTTTTTCATGGTTTTCGATCAGGAAGCGAAGTATGAATATAAAATGGTCCATTGGCGTCTCTGACCGCTTCCAGGACCTACGGATTGGCCCCGGGGAACCTGTTGAAGGGAACATTTTAGTTTTACTACCAAAATCAGTCATTCGACGGCTCTTTTTTCATGGTTTTCGATCAGGAAGCGAAGTATGAATATAAAATGGCCAATTTACGGTTCTGACCGCTTCCAGGACCTACGGATTGGCCCCGGGGAACCTGTGGAAGGGGACATTTTAGTTTTACCTCCAAGACCAGTCATTCGTCGGCTCTTTTTCATGGTTTTCGATCAGGAAGCGAAGTATGAATATAAAATGGTCCATTGTCGGTTCTGACCGCTTTCAGGATCTACGAATTGGCCCCGAGGAACCTGTAGAAGGGAACATTTTAGTTTTAGCACCAAAACCAGTCATTCGACAGCTCTCCATTCATGGTTATCGATCAGGAAACGAAGTACGAAAATAAAATGGATCATTGACGGCTCTGACCGCTTCCAGGGCCCAAGGATTGACCCCGGGAAACCTGTGGAAGGGAACATATAAGTTTTAGCACTAAAATCAGTTATTCGACGACTCTTTTTATAAGTTTTCGATCAGGAAGCAAAGTATAAATATAAAGGGACCATTGACAGCTTTGACCGCTTCCAGAACCTACTGGTTGCCCACGAGGAACCTGTGGGAAGGGACATTTTAGTTTTTACACCAAAATCAATCATTCGACAGCTCTTCGTTAATATAAGTAAAGTAATAATATAAAATTGACCATTGATGACTCTGATCGCTCTCAGGACCTACAGAATCCCCTCGGAAAACCAGTAGAAAGGAACATTTAAGTTGCAGCACCAAAACCAATATCTCAATAGCTTTTTTTTCTTGATTTTTGATCAGAAAGCGAAGTATGAGTATAAATTGGACCATTAATGGATCTGACCACTTCCAGGACTAACGGATTGCCTCCGGGGAACTGTGGAAGGGGACATTTTAGTTTTAGCACAAAAACCAATCATTGGACGGCTCTTTTTTCATGGATTTTAATCAGAATGTGAAGTATGAACAAGAAATGGACCATTGACGGCTCTGACCGTTTTCTGGACCTACGGATAGCTCACGGGGAACCTGCCTACTTCATACTTCGCTTCCTGATCCAAAGCCATGAAAACAGAGCCGTTGTATGACTAGTTTTGGTGCTAAAAATAAAATGTCCCCTTCCACAGGTTTCCTGGGCCAATCTATAGGTCCAGAAAGCGGTCAGAGCCCTCAATGGTCCCGAAACTCTAATCGAATAATCGGTCGGTCTAATCGGTCTAATCGAAACCACTAGGAAAGAGACGTCGAATGACTGGTTATGATGCTTAAAATAAAATGTCCCCTTACACAGATTCTCCAGGAGCAATCCGTGGGTCTTGGAAGCGGTCAGAGCCGTCAATGGACCATTTTATATTCATACTTCGCTTCCTGATCAAAAATCGAATGACTGGTTTTAGTGCTAAAACTAAAATGTCCTCATTCACAGAATCCTCGAAGGCAATCAGTAGTTCCTGGAAGCGGTCAAAGCCGTCAATGGTCATTTTTAATTCATATTTCGCGTTCCTGGTCGAAATCCATGAAAAAAGAGCCTTCGAATGACTGGGTTTGATGCTAAAACTAAAATGTCCCCTTAAACAGGTTCCTCGGGGTCCAATCCGTAGGTCCTGGAAGAGGTCAGAGACGACAATGGACCATTTTATATTCATACTTTGCTTTCTGATCGAAAACCACGAAAAAAGAGCCGTCGAATGACTGGTTTTGGTGCTAAAAATTAAATGTCCTCTTCCACAGGTTCCTCGGAGGCAACTAGTAGGTCCTGGAAGCAATCAGAGCCGTCAATGGACCACTTTATATTCATACTTCGCTTCCTGATCGAAAACCATGAAAAAAGAGCCGTCGAATGACTGGTTTTGGTGGTAAAACTAAACCGTCCCCTTCCACAGGTTCCCCGGGCCAATCCGTAGATCCTGGAAGCGGTCAGAGCCATCAATGGACCATTTTATATTCATACTTCGCTTCCTGATCGATAACCATGAAAAAAGAGCCGTCGAATGACTGGTTTTGGTGGTAAAACTAAAATGTCCCCTTCCACAGGTTCCCCGGGGCCAATCCGTAGGTCCTGGAAGCGGTCAGAACCGTAAATTAACCATTTTATATTCATACTTCGCTTCCTGATCGAAAACCATGAAAAAAGAGCCGTCGAACGACTGTTTTTTTTGGTAAAACTAAAATGTCCCCTTCCACAGGTTCCCCGGGGCCAATCCGTAGATCCTGGAAGCGGTCAGAGCCGTCAATGGATCATTTTCTATTCATACTTCGCTTCCTGATCGATAACCATGAAAAAAGAGCCGTCGAATGACTGGTTTTGGTGGTAAAACTAAAATGTCCCCTTCCACAGGTTCCCCGGGGACATCCCAGCGACTCCAGGATTCGTTTATTCAATTAGTTTTTCATTCTGGACACATAAGAGGCCTCCTAGTATGAAATCAAAGTGGACGATCTATCAAAAAGCGAGATTCAAATGAAGTTGTGGCCTGACCCCTTTGATAAGTATCGATCGGAACCGATTTTAAAGAAATGGCCATATCTCACTTGATTCTGGTCCGATTCCAAATCTCAATATATGGTTCCAATCAGCAAGAGCCCTACCTCATTTGTGGTTACTAATATTATTCAATTTTTAACTACAACTTCTCCTAATATCCACCTCAAATTTACAATTTTGAACCTACCTCCGAAAAACCCGGAATATCTCCGGAATCCGGTGGCCATAGTCGGTTCCATGGACATACCGTCAAACTGCATTAATTTTCTAGTTCAGGCATGCCTGAATTGTCAAAATCGGATGATAACTAAGGTAGTTACAACACATCTAATTTTACCTAAAATTTGCCTATCCTAATTATTTTGTCCATCCCCTGTAGTTGTTACGGTAATAGGTCTGTCATTTCGATAACATAAAGAAAAGGTCCTTTTGGTATTATTATTCATTTCATTTGCAAGTTATTTCCAAAGATGTCTTTGGTGCATCATTCTGGGTATCTATTCCTGAGACAAAGTAAATGTAACTATTCTTTAGATTTCCACTTAGTCTTCGTAAATAACTCACTTTAGAATTAGAACTGATGCATATTGAAAACATGTTTTGAAATCAATTTTTATTAAAAAATAATTTACATCGAATTTTGTTCTCAATATTATCTAAGCAGGAGAGCTTTAACCTGTTTTAATCAACGAAACAATTTTGCGCATTTTTCTCAGACAATTCTTCAATTCTTGAAAATTACCAAACATTCTTTACGGAAAAAGTTGCTTTTTGGTAAAACAATCATTGGCACCTTGACAAAATCACGTTACATTTAAAAAATAGTAATGAACTATTAATTGTTTCTCAGTCCCTTTGTCGTTGGGTTTCAAGTATTCTATTTTTTCTGATCCATTTCTACTGTACACCTGATTTTACCAATGGCTCTTCCCATGTAATGTTTTTATTCAACAACGCCGTACTCAGGACTTCACCGGTAAGGTAACAGATTCACCGAGAAATCAGTTTTTCTTTTTTATTTTCAAGAGAAAATATTTTGATTCTGACTAAGCTCGGTGGTAGTGACTACAACTTCTCATAAGCAGGAGGTCGTGGGTTAAATCATAGGCTTGTCCATATTTAAAACCCAGAATAATCCACCTAGCGTGACGATGCCTTTCTCGATTTAATCCCTTGGTTTTGCCTTAGTGTGATACACATAATAAAAAATTGCAATAATTGCGTGTGAACCCACACACACATACGCACACACGGACAGACAGACATTTCTCAGCGTTCAGCTCGACGAGCTGAGTCGATTGGTATACAGGGTGTTCAATAAGTTCGAATACACTTTCAAAAAATGTTTAAAAATTAAGATTAAATTTTTTTTCCCCGGTTGCATTTAATTGGAAGTATTGTTTATAAGGAACGTTTGTAACATTTCTTTTGGAATGACCTCTATTTTATACTTCTTCACGAGCTTCAAACGTTTCTAAAACCCATCGCTAGCGGCACGCACGGTCTGCATGGGCATTTCGTTCCAGATTTTGAGAATTACTTCTTGAACTGGTCCAAGTTACTGACCTTGTATTCGTACAGCTTTAATATAATAAAGGACCAAACAAGTAAGTTAAGAGGGTTCAAATCCGGAAAGCTGGGAGGTCGCAAAGTTTTGTCCAAAAAGTCGATGAAATTGTCCCCATATAAGGCTTAAATCGCATTTTCCGTGTATAAAGGGTTATCGTCCTATTGTAACACGTAGGGCTGACCTCCGTCGTATCACCGGGCCACTGGGGGCATCAATCGTCCCCAAAACCTTAGTTTTGCAGTGCGCCGCAATGATTTTGACCTTCAACAAAAACGGCTATTTATGATGCCCCAATCCATTTTCAACGCGCGTAATAAACAAACAACAAGTGACAGAATGTCAACACTACACACATCCGATAGCGTAGGTATACCGCCAACGCTGACACCAATACTAATACAGAATATGTACATTGGGCTTACAAACACAATGATCAAACATTTGTATTCGAACTTATTGAACACCCTGTATAACATCCTGGGTCTCGGAGACTTCTATAAAAAGTTCGATTTTGAAGTGGAATGATAGCCTTTCGGAACAACTTTGTTGTACGAGAAAGGCATAAAATATATGTTGCAAAGATTTTCACTTTCCAAGGTGAATCCTTGATTTATATATCTGTTTGTTTAACCTACCCAATTACCACAAAAAATGGGTTCTTTCTTTATTTTTAACTAGCTGTATGTAGCCGGCCTTGCTCGGAATTGCCAGTTTGATTCACAGTTTTTCCACAATCGAAAAATGAATAAACCAATTGATCAACAGGATAATTGTGTTTTCTTTTTGATACTTCATCATTTGATTGAAAGAAGGCAGATTTCATTTGAAAACATTGACTGATTTTGAAGAAGGGATCAAACCCATAATCCCTTATTCCGGGCAAACGTCCGTTTCTAAAGAAGGAAAAACATCCACCGAAGCCTTATTCCGGTCAAACGTCTATTTTTGAAGAAGGGATCACATTCACAATGTAAAGGAAAGGAAGGGAACACATTAATCATTGCTTTTCACTGGGCAAACCATGATTCCGGTGAAGGGTTGAGTTGATCGATAACTAAACAATACTCCTCTCCTCACACCCTCTCCCATTTACGACGAGCATTCCTAAGATAAAGAATGTGTGTTCCAAATTTGGTTGAAATCGGTCAAGGGGTTCAGAAGTTACTAAACAATACCTTTCCCCCACACCACACGCTCCCTTTTTTTCAAAAAGCACCCCTAACCTAACCCCTAAATTGCCGTCTCCTTAAGATATAGAATGTGTGTTCTAAAATTGGTTGAAATCGGCCAAGAGGTTCAGAAGTTACACTGAGTTGAGCCATAACTAAACAATACTCCTCCCCTCACACCCTCCCCCTTTTACGAAGAGCATCCCTAATCCCCCTCATGAACATGCATAAAAACTCTGAATCGAGCGCAATTCGAAAGATAATTGAGCAGTTGTATTTCAATTTGCCCAAATAGGATCGCAACTTTGTGCTATAAATACAATAGCGCTGCAGCAGTTGACCAAGAATAAAGTTTTAGATGAGATACGTTTACGGGATTTAATTGATAGACGTTTCTCGTTGAAGACCAAGAGCGAACCCCCTTAGTTTTTGACTAATTTATGTGTTTGTTATTTTTATGCTAAGGCACAATTACTATTCATGAGCTAATAGTAATTGTGCCTTAGCATTTGTTGTGCCTTTGTCAGCAAAGTCGTCGGGGTGACAATGGGTCAAATGGGGGTGAGATTGGGTAACTGTTTCAACTACCTATAATATAATAAATAAAGAGGAAGAGTCGTTAGCTCCTTTGGGAGCATCCATAAATTACATAACGCTTAGAGGGGGGTAGGGGATTGCCCGAAGTATGACAACATAATTTTGGGTGCTTCTTACAAAAAGTGTGACGTAGGGGGGGCGGGGTTTGAAAATGGCTCATTTTTGCGTTACGTAATTAATGGACCTTCCCACCGCTTAGTCGAATAACACGTTAGGCTAACCGTTATCAGACGAACAGGATTTGGTTATTATGCCAAACGCTAGTTGGCCGAATATTTCGATCAGCCAATTAAGACGTTTGGTCGAAGAATCCATTTCGCCGAAAAAGTCATTTAGCGGTACAGATCATTCGGCCGAATATATTGTTTTAGGCTGAAAATGAATTCAGGTCATTTGTCCGCAAATGCCACATAGCAGTACAGGTCGTTTGATCGAAAATAATATCAACAGAACGGGACATACGGCCGAAAATGTCGCTCGGCTGAACAGGCTATGCGGCCGGATATGGCCGAAAATGCAATTTAGCCGAACTGGACCTACAGTCGAAAAGGTCGTTTGTTCAAACATGTCACTCGGCCGAACAGCTCATTTGGTCGAATGTGTCACAAGATGAGCGATAAGAGGTTTTCAGTTCCAACTTATAACCATTTGGAATAGACCATTCGATCGAAAATGTCGTTTGGCCTAAAATTGAACGCGGTCAGTCATACATCCAAAAAATGTCATTACACCGAACAGATCAATTGGGCAAAAATGTCACTTGACCGAACACTTCTTGTTTTTGCCTTTCTCGTATACTAAGTATACGGTAAAGGCTATATGATCGCTCCAAAAACAAACTTTTTAAAGAAGGCCCGGAGACCCATAGTGTTATATACCAATCGACTCAGTTCGACGAATTGAGGTGATGTCTGTGTGTGTGTGTGTGTGTGTGTGTGTGTGTGTATGTGTGTGTGTATGTGTGTGTGTGTGTGTGCGCAAAACTACTAAAAAAAATGTCACTCATTTTTCGGGCACTTATCCTCAACCGATTTGCTTGCAACAAGTTGCATTTGACGCAGAATCCTGTCCCATTGTTTCCTATTTGAAATTGGCCAGATCGGACTATGGGATCAGAAGTTATGGCCAAAATACAAATTCATACGAAAAAATCGCGTAAAAAATGTCACTCATTTTTCGGGCACATAGCTTCAACCGGTTTGCTCGCAACAAGTTGCATTCGATGCAGAATCCTGTCCCATTGTTTCCTATTTGAAATTGGCCAGATCGGACTATGGGATCAGAAGTTATGGCCAAAATACAAATTCATACGAAAAAATCGCGTAAAAAATGTCACTCATTTTTCGGGCACTTACCCTCAACCGATTTGCTCGCAACAAGTTGCATTCGATGCAGAATCCTGTCCCATTGTTTCCTATTTGAAATTGGCCAGATCGGACTATGGGATCGAAAGTTATGGCCAAAATACCAATTCATACGAAAAAATCGCGTAAAAAATGTCACTCATTTTTCGGGCACTTACCCTCAACCGATTTGCTCGCAACAAGTTGCATTCGACGCAGAATCCTGTCCCATTGTTTCCTATTTGAAATTGGCCAGATCGGACTATGGGATCAGAAGTTATGGCCAAAATACAAATTCATACGAAAAAATCGCGTAAAAATGTCACTAATTTTTCGGGCCCTTATCCTCAAATGATTTGTTCGCAACAAGTTGCATTCGACGTAGAATCCTGTCCCATTGTTTCCTATTTGAAATTGGCCAGATCGAACTATGGGATCAGAAGTTATGACCAAAATACAAATTCAAACGAAAAACCCGCGTAAAAAATGTCACTCATTTTTCGGGCACTTATCCACAACCGATTTGCTCGCAACAAGTTGCATTCGACGCAGAATCCTGTCCCATTGTTTCCTATTTGAATTTGGCCAGATCGAACTATGGGATCGAAAGTTATGGCCAAAATACAAATTCATACGAAAAAATCGCGTAAAAAATATCACTCATTTTTCGGGCACATATCCTTAACCGATTTGCTCACAACAAGTTGCATTCGACGCAGAATGTCTCATATTTTCTTATTGAAAATTGGCCAGATCGGACTATGGGCTTAGATGTTATGGTCAAATTACTATTTATTGTGAAAAAGAGTTCGAAAAAGTCTAGCTCACTTTTTTAGCAATTAGACTTCATCTATTGACGCTCGCAACAGATTGCATTCGACGCAGAATCTTGTCCCATTGTTTTCTATTGAAAATTGGCTAGATCGGACTATGGGATCGGAAATTATGGGTGAAACACCATTTTTGCCTTTTTCTACGAAAAGGCTGTATGTTCGCTCCAAAACCAAACTTTTACAGAAGGCCTGGAGACTCATAGTGTTATATACGTATAAGTTCGATGAACTGCGATGATGTCTCTGTGTGTGTGTGGGCGCACCAAAAGTGCGAAAAGCTTAGCTCACTTTTTGCCTTTCTCGTATACTAAGTATACGGTAAAGGCTATATGATCGCTCCAAAAACAAACTTTTTATAGAAGGCCCGGAGACCCATAGTGTTATATACCAATCGACTCAGTTCGACGAATTGAGGTGACGTCTGTGTGTGTGTGTGTGTGTGTGTGTGTGTGTGTGTGTGTGTGTGTGTGTGTGTGTGTGTGTGTGTGTGTGTGTGTATGTGTGTGTGTGTATGTGTGTGTGTGTGTGTGTGTGTGTGCGCAAAACTACTCAAAAAATGTCACTCATTTTTCGGGCACTTATTCTCAACCGATTTGCTCGCAACAAGTTGCATTCGACGCAGACTCCTGACCCATTGTTTCCTATTTGAAATTGTCTAGATCGAACCATGGGATCGAGAGTTATGGCCAAAATACAAATTCATGCGAAAAAATCGCGTAAAAAATGTCACTCATTTTTCGGCACTTATCCCTCAATGATTTTGCTCGCAACAAGTTGCATTTGACGTAGAACCCTGTCCCATTGTTTCCTATTGAAAATTGGCTAGATCGGACTATGGGATCGGAAGTTATGGCCGAAACACCATTTTAGCCTTTTTATACGAAAAGGCTGTATGTTCGCTCCAAAAACCAAACTTTTACAGAAGGCCTGGAGACCCATAGTGTTATATATCAATCGATTCAGCTCGACGAACTGAGATGATGTCTCTGTCTCTCCCACTTCATACGGGAGTTTGGCAGAAAGGCGGTCATGAGATTTATATCATAACAAATATTGCCCTCCGCTCGCGTGATGGGAATGACATTTTCGTTTTCTTCAGTTCAACTAACATCCAAAAGTGTTATCCTTAAAATATATGACTGGGTGAAATAAAACAGGGTTATGTACGTCAAAAAGATTGGAAAAGGAAACAAAAATGTCGAAATTCTTATTAGCATATTGTAGATCAAGCTGAAAACCGAACCGAGGTCCCGCGAAATCGCATTTTCTCGCATTTCCGGATATTGCTACTGCATCGCGAGTAGTGCGCAACTGTGCCATAGTCGGGCACCACTCGCGATACAGTTGCGACATCCGGAAATGGGACAAAATATGATTTTCGGTTTTCAACTGGATCTACAATATCTTTGCCATAAACAATCTGATTTTCATAGAACGGACAAAGAAATTTGTCTTTTTTACTCCTAGCCACTAGCTCATCTTTTTTCAAGCACACACATTTTACGAAGGTCGAGAAAGGCACCATCACCGCTAGGTGGATTAATCTGGGTTTTTTTTTTGGAAAATTCAAAGCATTTCGTGTAACTTCTGAAGATTTTTTAGAGGAATTACCGAAAATAATTTTTCGATAGAATTCCGATGAATTTCCCGTGGAAATTTCGAAGAATTCCCCAGTCACTCCTGATGATCTTCCAGTGAAAATTTAGTAGAACTTTCCTTAAAAATTTGAAGGAATTATTCGCGGATATTTAAAAGAATTTCGTTTGTAATTTATAAAGAATTTTCCCGGAAAAATTGCAAAGCGATTCTCGTGGAAATTTAAAAAAAAACAGATTGATCCACCTAGCGTTGGTGGTGCCTTTCTCGTGCATTAAAAATAAGAAAAACACATAAGAGAGGTCGAAATAGCACTTTAGGGGGATAGATTTTACTTTTTCCATCAATTCATATGCATTTGCGGTCATTTGAATGCTTTTCTGCAATCTTTGAAAAAAATATTTTTTTTTCGTTTTTGAAATTTTTTTCCTAAGGGGGGACCCTTGACAGAAAAACAATGTTTTTTCAATAACTTTGGAACGCAATGACCGCCAATTTTCAATAGGAAACAACTAGACCGCAAATCGAATAACGCTAAGTACCAAAAAGTGTGTCTCACATTTTTGGACACACACACACATACAGACATCACCTCAATTCGTCGAGCTGAGTCGATTGGTATATAACACTATAGGTCTCCGAGCCTTCTGTCAAAAGTTCGGTTTTGGAGTGATCTTATAGCCTTTACGTATACTTTGTATACGAGAAAGGCAAAAATCCTGTGAATTTTCGGAAGAATTCCCGTTGAAATTCAGAAAAAATCCCGTTGTACTATATTACGAATCGTTAAATTCACGGTTTCATTCATTTACCAATTCCGAAGAATTTCCTGAGAAAATTTCGAAGAATTTCTCGGGGAAACTCAGCAAAACTTCCCGAAGAGAATTTCAAAGAATGTTACGAGGAAATTCCGAAGAAATTCCAAAAAAAATCCCGAGAACATTTCGAAGAATTTCTCGAAGAAAAAAATTCTGGAGATTTTCCCTATTCCCTTTGATATTTTCAAAAAAATCCCCTGGAGTTTCCAAAGAACTTTCCGTGGCAATTCCGAAAATGGTTCCCTGGAAATCCCGAAGGTTTTTCCGTATAAATTTCAAAATAATTCCTATAGAAATTCCGAAGAACTTCCCAAAAAATTTCGAATGATTTCTATGTAAATTTTAAAGAATGTCTCGTGGAAATTCCTAAAAATTTCGCGTGGAATTTCTGAAGAATTTTTCTTGGAAGTTCCGAATATTGAAATCCGTATGATGACCAAAGAGTTATCAGTAGAAAATTTGAAGAAATCTTCGTGGAAATTCCGAAGAAAAAAGATATTTCAAAGTTCTACACGTGGAGATTTTGAAGAGTTTTTATTTCCGAAGGATTTTTCGTAAAACTTAGAAAGCATTTGCCCCTGAAAAATACAAAAAATTTCTCGTGGATTTTTGGCTTTGGATAGTTTTAGAAAAATACTGACGAGCTCGGTGGTCTAGTGGCTACCGCTTCTGCCTTATAAGCAGGAGGTCGTGGGTTCAATTCCAGGCACAATTCCCTTTTCTTCTTTGTATTTCTATCTTAGTTCATTCTGTGTTTCACGTTCTACCAAAACGATTCCTACTGTTATAACCTCCCCACACAATCCCAAAACCTTCCGTGGCACTTATGAGAGGTCGTAGAGTTCTCTGCATTTTTCATAAGTAGGTGTCCTACTAACAACATCCATCCCCTTCCTCAGCATTCGCAAGGACGTGGCCAGGACAGATCTCGACTATTGGAAAGTGCTTTGCTTCCATCTAAGAGATAGTTATTAGTCCCAAATCGATATCTGTGGTAACGGATGAAAGTGATGTTAATACTATCATACAATAGTCTTGGCTTGTACCACCTACGAATTTGTGCGAATTGCTTAATGCTAATGCTAATGGATAGTTTTAGAAAAATACTGCATCATTGATTTGAATTATTTCATTTGACTCTTGAACAACGGCAGTTCCTAAATAACCAATACGATTTACACTTCGTTTTTGTGTCGCGAAAACGATTGATGTTAGCAACCGATTGATGTTGTGTTAGATTTGGCTTACGGGCAGCAGGGACTATGTCCAAGGGCTTGACGATCCCTCCCCAGGTCATCTGCGAGTTGTGGCGCCTGCCTAGGATGTGGTGGGGTTTGACAGTGGGCCCTGTTAAACCTCTATAAAAAGCTGCATGTATCCGCAAGTAGGCTCCGCCAAAGCGACCGTGTGCCGCTCAAAGCGCACAAGCCCAAGTCCTGGTGTTAGGTGGGACGCTAAACAGCCCTGACACGACGGCCCTCCGACGAGACAGGAGGTTTGCGCAGGCCCAATAAGCCGCCTTTAAAAACAACTATTACGAACGACATAGAAGATAATACGACTCGATACAATAGGCAACGACCTAGGCGACGAATAAAGGATCACGATTGGAAGCTTGGAACATGGAACTGCAAGTCGCTAGGCTTCGCAGGTTGCGATAGGATAATCTACGATGAATTACATCCCCGCAACTTCGATGTCGTAGCGCTGCAGGAAATCTGCTGGACAGGACAGAAAGTGTGGAAAAGCGGGCATCGAGCGGCTACCTTTTACCAAAGCTGTGGCACCACCAACGAGCTGGGAACCGGCTTCATAGTGCTGGGAAAGATGCGCCAACGCGTGATTGGGTGGCAGCCAATCAACGCAAGGATGTGCAAGCTGAGGATAAAAGGCCGTTTATTCAACTATAGCATCATCAACGTGCACTGCCCACACGAAGGGAGATCCGACGACAAGAAAGAAGCGTTCTATGCGCAGCTGGAGCAGACATACGATGGATGCCCACTGCGGGACGTCAAAATCGTCATCGGTGACATGAACGCTCAGGTAGGAAGGGAGGAAATGTATAGACCGGTCATCGGACCGGATAGTCTGCATACCGTATCGAACGACAACGGCCAACGATGCATAAACTTTGCAGCCTCCTGCGGAATGGTAGTCCGAAGCACTTTCTTCCCCCGTAAGAATATCCACAAGGCCACATGGAAATCACCTAATCAAGTAACAGAAAACCAAATCGACCACGTTCTAATCGACGGTAAATTCTTCTCCGACATCACGAACGTACGCACTTACCGCAGTGCGAATATTGAATCCGACCACTACCTCGTCGCAGTATGTCTGCGCTCAAAACTCTCGACGGTGATCAACACGCGTCGGAGTCGTCCGCCGCGGCTTAACATTGAGCGGCTACAAGACGGTAGACTAGCCCAAGACTACGCGCAGCAGCTGGAAGTGGCACTCCCAACGGAAGAGCAGCTAGGCGCAGCATCTCTTGAAGATGGCTGGAGAGATATTCGATCCGCCATTGGAAGCACCGCAACCGCTGCACTAGGCACGGTGGCTCCGGATCAGAGAAACGACTGGTATGACGGCGAATGTGAGCAGTTAGTTGAGGAGAAGGATGCAGCATGGGCGAGATTGCTGCAACACCGCACGAGGGCCAACGAGGCACGATACAAATGGGCGCGGAACAGACAAAACTCGCGCCAGCAGGAAGATCGAGACCGTGAAGAGACGAGGAACTGTACCGCGCTAATAACGCATGAAAGTTCTATGAGAAGTTGAACCGTTGCCACAGCCCGATATGTGTAAGGACATAAACGGGAACCTTCTTACGAACGAGCGTGAGGTGATCCAAAGGTGGCGGCAGCACTACGAAGAGCACCTGAATGGCGATATGGCAGACAACGGTGGCGGTATGGTAATGAACCTAGGAGCACGCGCGCAGGACATGCGACTTCCGGCTCCGAATCTCCAGGAAATCCAGGAGGAGATCGACCGGCTGAAAAACAACAAAGCCCCTGGAGTTGACCAACTACCAGGAGAGCTGTTTAAACACGGTGGTGAAGCACTGGCTAGAGCGCTGCATTGAGTGATTACCAAGGTTTGGGAGGATGAGGTTCTGCCGCAGGAGTGGATGGAAGGTGTCGTGTGTCCCATCTACAAAAAGGGCGATAAGCTGGATTGTAGCAACTACCGCGCAATCACATTGCTGAACGCCGCCTACAAGGTACTCTCCCAAATTTTATGCCGCCGACTAACACCAATTGCAAGAGAGTTCGTGGGGCAGTACCAGGCGGGATTTATGGGTGAACGCTCTACCACAGACCAGGTGTTCGCCATACGTCAGGTATTGCAGAAATGCCGCGAATACAACGTGCCCACACATCATCTATTCATCGACTTCAAAGCCGCATATGATACAATCGATCGGGACCAGCTATGGCAGCTAATGCACGAAAACGGATTTCCGGATAAACTGATACGGTTGATCAAGGCGACGATGGATCGGGTGATGTGCGTAGTTCGAGTTTCAGGGGCATTCTCGAGTCCCTTCGAAACCCGTAGAGGGTTACGGCAAGGTGATGGTCTTTCGTGTCTGCTATTCAACATCGCTTTGGAGGGAGTAATACGAAGGGCAGGGATTGACACGAGTGGTACGATTTTCACGAAGTCCGTCCAGTTATTTGGTTTCGCTGACGACATTGATATCATGGCACGTAACTTTGAGAGGATGGAGGAAGCCTACATCAGACTGAAAAGCGAAGCTAAACGGATTGGACTAGTCATCAACACGTCGAAGACGAAGTACATGATAGGAAGAGGCTCAAGAGAGGTCAATGTGAGCCACCCACCACGAGTTTCTATCGGTGGTGACGAAATCGAGGTGGTTGAAGAATTCGTGTACTTGGGCTCACTGGTGACCGCCGATAACGATACCAGCAGAGAAATTCGGAGACGCATAGTGGCTGGAAATCGTACGTACTTTGGACTCCGCAAGACGCTTCGATCGAATAGAGTTCGCCGCCGTACCAAACTGACTATCTACAAAACGCTTATAAGACCGGTAGTTCTCTACGGACACGAGACCTGGACGATGCTCGTGGAGGACCAACGCGCACTGGGAGTTTTCGAAAGGAAAGTGTTGCGTACCATCTATGGTGGGTTGCAGATGGCGGACGGTACGTGGAGGAGGCGAATGAACCACGAGCTGCATCAGCTGTTGGGAGAACCATCCATCGTTCACACCGCGAAAATCGGAAGACTGCGGTGGGCCGGGCACGTAGCCAGAATGTCGGACAGTAATCCGGTGAAAATGGTTCTCGACAACGATCCGACGGGAACAAGAAGGCGAGGTGCACAGCGGGCAAGGTGGATCGATCAGGTGGAGGACGACTTGCGGACCCTCCGCAGACTGCGTGGTTGGCGAAGTGCAGCCATGAACCGAGCTGAATGGAGAAGTCTTTTATGTGCAGCACAGGCCACTCCGGCCTTAGTCTGATGATAAATAAATAAATAAATAAATAATAAAATGACATTTACTAATATCCATTCTTTTCATTATTTTCCTCACTATCTAACCCGATCTCAACTATAACAAATTATGATGGAGCTTCGAAATTAAGAAGACTCCGAGCCAACACCAAATGCAGCATGATCCTACTAATATCGTCAGGAATCGGAAGAATCTGAAATCTGGTAAACACTTATTAAAGCTAATAAGTGGTAAGTAGATAGAAAGAATACATACATGGTAAGTGCAAATAAATTATAAATTTATCATATTTTTATTCCATTGCGTAAATGTATATATCATATGTGTTTACTTTGTAAATGATAACCGTACTTTGCTTATATATATGCACATTTGTGAAAAACGTATATATGTTTCTGTGAGTGTGTGTGTATATTATATCAAAACAATAACCAATTGATTTAGGAAATAGGTGGAAAATTATGCTGAAGTGTTGTTTAGGATGGTTACTGAGAAGTGCAAAATATAGTTGATGTAAAAATTGATGTAGCGGTGTTGGCAGTCATGGGTGAAGTGAATTAAGTGAATCGACTCATCATTAAACACACGACTGCAATATATGTTCAACAAAATCGTAAGCAGTGACTTATATACTTATTAATACTATGTTTGCACTACGGCCTGAATAACATGTTATTCAAATTATCGACAAAAGAAAGCTCATCAAGATAGCCGAATAACATGTTACAAGGCCCTAGTGTGAACATAGTATAAGTCGTGACGTGAATTTGGAAAGGTTGAACGGAATTATGAACAAAGATGGTGCCGACGATTTAGTAATTTGGTTTTGACCGTTTGGTGATTTTTCGGTGACTCGTTTCTGAGGCTGGTTTCCTGCTTAAGGGAGTTAAGATAGTGGAGAAGTTGTGAATGTGAAGAAAGAACGATACGGTGATAGTGACCGCAATAATTTTCGGTGATCATGATGACTATGTTAACATTAACGTAATGATAGTAGGTGAATATGATGCGTGATTTCATACTGAGTGAAATGATTCGTAGTGGCAGAAAAACTTATATACTTTTGTAAAGGTAAAGAAGAAGAAAAGAGTGATGTTGATATTAGTGATGGTAGTTTGACAATACTAAGTGCTTATAATGATGGGGGTGGGCTGTTATACAAATCCTTGTTTTCATCAACACGGCCCATAACAGTGACCACATGAGCAACATCGCTTAGGAACGTCTGTGTGATGATGAAAAACGGGAGGCTCGTAGAAGCCAATATGGGCGGGGTACAGTGTAGATTAATAGCAAGGGACAGCTGCCATTGTAACCACCACAAAAAAAAAAAAAAAAAATAAGCTTTGTCGTTTGGAAATCGTCCTACCACCAATCTGAAGCATATGGTGTAGGCACTAAAGTAAGGCCCATCAGTCGTTTTGAAAATGCAGTGAAAATTCTTATTATCACCGGCTTATAAACATCTTCCCGACAATTTGAAGCTTCGTTTCTCAACTCTGATGACCATATCTTGAAACGAGTTGAGTTAATGATGCAATATTGCTGATCGAGTATGCAAAGGAGCAATCAAATGCGAGGATGTGAATATATCCCCACGTGACTCATTCTTTCAAAGTTCGCTTTTGCGAGTCATTAATAGGATGCTCTTTGAAGACCGATTCAAGGTAAAGAGCTATCTGTCTAAGCTATAACGATAATGAAGAGAGCTGTAATACAAACTTTACATATTTTACGATTTGTACAAATTAAACTAAATTCACATTTAGGAATTACGTAAAGACTGTAGGATCATTCCAAAAACGAAGTTTTGTAGTGATGTCTGTATGTGTATTTATTAAAATGTTAGTTGTTTTTTGCACTTAGCATTGAGCGATTTGCTTCCATCATTTTTGTCTTATTGGCATTACATCCCGCACTGGGACATTGCAGCTTCGCAGCTTAGTGTTCATTAAGCACTTCCACAGTTATTAATTTCGAGGTTTCTAAGTCAAGTTACCATTGTTGGATTCTTATATCATGAGGCTGACACTTTTATGCCCAGGGAACTCGAGAAAATATTTCATCCCGGAAATTTCCTAGAAAATCTTCAGCATGGGCTTGCTTTATAGCCGCACATCTACCGCACGGCTAAGGAATACTTGCATTCGACAGGGATTGGGATTGATATTTTAGTTATACTATAACTACTTTTTCGACTGAAGCGTGCTGTACAAACTTTATGAAAGATTAAAAAACAAAAGCGTGATGAAAATAAAAGAAAGAGTCGAAAATCGCCATGTAGTTTTAAGCTCAAGATTCTTTCCATGTTCTAATTATTCTTTCTTTTCTTTTTTCAGGTATGTCCAGATAATATAAATTACATTAACAGGGATGTAAGCCTAAGGTAAATCGAATGTATTGCTAAAACAAACCTTTCCAAAAAAGCGTGTCCCTGCGGTATTGAGTTATGATTAATGATTCTCTTCTCACCAGAGTGACAATAACTTAACCTTCAAATAACCTGTTCGACTAACAATTTTTGAACCAACGCTGTAGGAATGCGAAATACCACATAAGTTCATCAATTTCATAAAATTTAATACAATAACTCAATAAAATCTTTACATTCAGAATGAAAGGAAAGTGTAGCATTTTGAGGGGCTTTATTAGAGATCAAAATAACATAAAGTCCCAACGAAATTTGAGGTTATTTGAATCCGATAGAAAACGTCGGCCCGGCTAGGCTGATAAACGTTTCCAAACTCGACTCATAAATTTTGATTTCATTCCACTTCTAAGCGTTAATTCGTGGATTATCAAACCTCTCGCATTCCACATATGTTCTTGGAACTAAGACGCTAAAGCAAACAATTCCGTCGAAGGGGTTCAATTGACACTTCAGGCAGTCAAGTCTGTAAAGCTGCACGTTCTCTGGTCGGACTGTTGACTCAGCAGTTCTATAATGCTTCCACCAATTTCAATTCGGCAGCGAGAGACAGGAAAAAATTCTTCTGGGGCGTTCCGCAGTCGTTGTCGTCGTCGTCGTCGTCGTCGCCGGTGTCTCTTCATTGCGCTAAGCTGTCTAAACTGGTATCGTCGCTGTCGTAGTCATCGTCGTCGCCGGCATAAACTTTTTTATCGGAATCAACCTCCCGTAATAAAACTCTTCACTCGATTAAATTTCGAGTGGCTCAAATCTGCTCGTGACACCTTTCGGTGACAGAGAACGGCGCCAACAGCAGCACAGTGAATGAATGTCGTCTAGGCTTTGGTGAACTTATTGGTCTTATGGCGTATCGGCTTATTGGCGACTCTCAACTTAGTGTTCGAAATGCATTCTCACAGTTGTCAAGATCTTCCAATGGAAAATTCAATTGATGCACAATGATATACCCAGAAGATATGTGGATACTCAAACGATTGGTCCGAAATTGAATCAGTCATACTCGGATTGGTAATTCCGTGCTTTTACTGAATTAGGCAGTCTGAAGTCATCAGTATCTCTGAAATATACAAATCCGGGAATTTGAATGTCCTGAGACGTAGAACAAACGCACACCTAATTTCCTGCCCACCCAAAAACGATCCAATCTGAACGTGGTCATTCCCAAAAAAATAAATAAAATACATAAAACAAGAATCCGAAAAATCAGGTTAAACCCATATCGCTGGCACGAGTCGCCGAAAAAGCGTAAATGAGCCAGTTATGTTATTATGCGAACGCGCGTGCACGGCTCCAAGCACACCACCCCTAAATGGCTTCGTCCTCGCTGGCACTGAAAACTAAACTCAACTCGTCCTAAAATGTGTAGCAAGTTGTCGTTCGTCGTCGTCGTTTGTCGCACAAAGAAGGAAGAATTCGACAAACATTTTCATAAATTTCCCCGGCTCATTGCTTTTAACAAGCTCATCGCCTTTTACATACATATAGCTGCCGCCTCTCTGTCACTGGTCGTCAGAGCCCAGTCAGTGTATGTGCGGTGATAGCGTCTAGCTCAAGGAGGGATTGGCAACGGAGGGAACTGCCTTCCGAAAAAGTATAGATATTATTCGCTGACAAAGCTTTCCCCGCATCGTTGCTGCTTGCCGAAAGATTTGGGTTGTTCTTTGTTGAACAAATTGCGGCACAAACTTCGGGAGGAACTTTGCTTCCCTATCACCGGCGGTCACCGTCCGCACGCGCGCTGGAAGGAAACACCACTCGGCTACTGGCTTTGGTGGGCAGAGAACTTGCTTTTTAAAAATTAACTACTTATCAATCCTGTTGATATGTTTCCAATCGACGTTTGAATTGATTAATATGATGCAATTATTGTTACTATTACGGAATGAAGTAATGAAGGAAGTTCATAGAAGTGCTCGGATGAATGATTTTCAGCGCAAATTATTAGCAATGATTTATTGCTTAATTGCTTATAGGAAATCTAATTTTCGATCACAAATTTAGTCTTTCAGAATTGACAAATTAATAAGTATTGCAGGACTGCTACTATGGATAGTAAGAAAACTTTTCAAACGTATTCTTTTTGTTTTGTCGTATAACGAAGAGACTATTATTATTGAAAGATTATTATTATTGTCTTTATTAACGAGATGTTCGCCCTTCGCCGGCTTATCTCGATCGAAAATATATTATTTCGCTGCAAAAACAATTTTTTATGGAAGGTGGAAACTGATGGACCATCGTAAACTCAGACAGAAATTTAAAAAATACCAAGTTTTATCTGAGTTGATCGGCCTTGATTGATGAATAAAATTACAAAAGTACTTTGTTAAAAATTTCAAAATTGCAAAGCTCCTTCAAAGTTTGAACTAACTATCCAATAGTTCAATCACTTTCAGAAAATATGAAAATCACCTATCAATCAATAATTTTTTGGATGTTCAGAGTTTCAAAACATTTATGGACAGTCAATACCACAGAAGTGCCCAAAATGATTTTATTGTTCTTAAGAACATATTTTCTGGGCTTCAGCCCGTGATCCCACGAACATTTCCATATCTAATATTCAGCTTCAAACAAATCACGAACATAGTTCGCAAAAATTGCAGATGTAACAAAGGCCTCAGGTCCATCCAAGCAGAGCAGCAGCGGTGCCAAACAGCAGCAGTAGCGCTTTCTATCAAAGACGCTGCTGCCTGCCACTGACTGCCTAACAAAGACGATAACAATCAAACAAAAAAGTGCCGGCTATTCTCCGGTGTTTTGTTTGATGTAACACAACTCTGTTAGGGGCCCAGCGCGCAGAGCGCATGAGCGAGAAAAAGTGAACTTCTGTGAAAGTGAACGACAACGACGGCCATCAGCACCGCCGCCACCGCTCCAGCAACGGCGCGCACCACCTTGGCAACCGAAATCAGAGACGAAGAGCTCTAACCTGTAGGCACGGCACTCAGCTGATGGTGCTTCGGCGAACTTCATTATCATCATCATCGACATCATCGCTAGCGGTGGTGATCATCGAGAGACGAACAGCAGCACCAGCACCCACCAGCAGCGCCAGCTGGAGCGGATTGCTGATTCGGTTACTCTCTTTCCAAGCCTAACCGGTGCGATTGATTACAGTTTTCAAACTTTTTTTTTATAGTTTTTCATCGAGGAAATTGAGCTGTCAGATGATAAGTGCTTCAAAGTTTGAAAAATAATGGGAATTTCCAAAATTTGTAATTGTAGCTG
Organism: Armigeres subalbatus; assembly: GCF_024139115.2. Classification (NCBI taxonomy): domain Eukaryota; kingdom Metazoa; phylum Arthropoda; class Insecta; order Diptera; family Culicidae; genus Armigeres; species Armigeres subalbatus. Next base: position 105,450,119 of record NC_085140.1, read on the forward strand.
GTTACTGAAAACTTTTCAATTCAGTTCTTATACTGATTCATCTGATTTTTAAAAAACGTTGAGTTCCAATAAACGTCAAGTCGAAGACCCTCAAATCCCTATTGAAATGTATTTTTCTTTTATAGAATTTTTCGTCAATTTACTTTCTCACGAGTGAACAATCTAAAACAATCTGTCATTCATTTGAATGACAGAACGCTTTTTAGTGGTTTAGTGGGTCTCACGCTCATGGTTTTCAATTTTCATTATTTTAAACGTGCATGGATTCTTTTGCTTACTAATGAGAATTATTTTCATAAAATTCTGTAGTACTACTCTAGGTACTACTGTAAAAACCCTGATTAATCCACCTAGCGATAATGATGACTGTCTCGTGCAAAAAATGGGCTTTACTCTTTAGTCGTCACAGACATCAATTCAGTTCGTTGAGCTGAGTTGGTTGGTATATAACATTATGGGTTATTGAGTCTCTGAAACTTCCTATTAAAAATTTCGATTTTTGGGAAGCTATAGTTTAGGCACAACTAATTGTTGTTCGAGAAAGGTAAAAAAGAATTACAGTGGAACACTAGTAGAATTACTATGGAAAGTTGAGAATAATTTTTCATGGAAAGAAAAACTGCAGTGGCAATTTTCTTTGGAAAATTAGAAATACTTCCCGCGGGAATAAAAAAAACTACAGAAGAGTATTCCATAGGAATTCTAAAGTTTTCATGCTAATTCAGAAAAAAAAGGATATTTTATAGGACTTCCAGAATAAATTTCTTGTGAAAATTCTGACAAATTTCTCCGTGGATATTAAGACATTTCTTGTGTGATTTTCATGAGAAATTCGTCTAAATAGCCGTCTGATGAGTTTTAGATGAATTTCCCTGGAAAATCATTAAAAAAAATCCTGTGGCAATTGAGATGTATTTTTCGTGAAAGAAAATACGAATTTCTCGTGGACGATTTGACGTAATTCCCCAAAAAAATTAAACGAATTTTTCATATGACTTTTAAAAAGTGCAAATTAGACATCTCTAATGGAAATTTAGACAAATTTTCAGCGCAATGCAGATGTCTTACCCTTAGAAGTTCAGACGAATTTCCCATAGATATTCAAATAAATTTCTCGTAGAAATTTAGACCAGCGGTTCTCGATCTTTTTCTTGTGAGGAACCCCTTCGAACTTTTACGTTCATTGAGGTACAAGGGTAAGGGAGGTATTTTGGACCACCAGATCCAGTGCTCATATTTTGGACCACTGAGTGCAAATTCCCTGTGGTCCAAAATACATCCTTTGCCCTACCTACTTTTTCTCGTTGTAAATGAAAATAAACTTGTGAGTTCTCCAAAAAGTTGTCTGAAATCTTATTCTGTGGAACTTTGCAATTTAAATAAAGTTTATTAGTTATCCTATACTGCCTATAATCGCATATCTGTCCCATATGGATAGGAAATCCAGCAAAGTTGGGACAAATAAAGCTAACTAACCCATCTGGCGCGCCCCAAGGCAGCAACCTTGGCCCGCTTTTATTTCTGCTCTTCATCAACGAACTCTCCACAGTGCTTCCAGATGGATGCCGAATATTCTATGCTGATGACTTGAAGCTGTATATGATTGTGAAAATTTTGCAAGACTGCAAAAATCTGCAGCTACTTCTTGACTTCCTGTGTGAAAGGTGCAACTTTCTGACATTGAGTGTACAGAAATGCTACGTCATATCCTTCCACCGTAGACATCAGCCCATTAACTACGATTATTCCAACACAAATCAGTCTCTCTCTCGTGTTTCGCAAGTTCGTGATTTGGGTGTTACACTTGATTTGGCATTCACATTTCGTATACATTGTAACGACATGATCTCTAGAGCCAACCGGCATCTCGGTTTTATTTTCAAAATAACTAAAGAGTTTCGTGACCCGCTATGCCTTCGATCTCTGTACTGTTGCTTAGTGAGGTCAATACTCGAATCGAATGCCGTTGTATGGTGTCCGTATCAAGCTACTTGGATCGCTAGGATCGAAGCAATTCAACACAAATTCGTCAGATTTACGTAGTCTTCCATGGCGTGATCCTTTAAATGTGCTACGATATGAAGATCACTGTGTAGACTTCTTGGAATCGTAACCCTTGAGCAAAGAAGAAAATGCTCACAAGCTGTATTCGTTGCAGAAATACTGTTAGAAGAGATCGATTCGCCGACCATCTTGTCTCAGCTGGGCCTATATGCTCCGGAGCGGGTCCTTCGACAACGAGTGTTTCTAAGACTTGATGCCAGGTACACCGAATATGGATAAACCACAGACAAACAGACATAACACATTGAACATTTACTCATCAAATGCATCGTCGTTCAAATACTAACGACATCTGTTGAATTTAGTTAGTTGGGCAAACCATGAACCAGATGGCGGTAGTGTGCAAACGTCAAACTCGAGCAAATCCTATGCGCGCGCCACGAGTGATCGCTTGGCCAACTAATGATTATTTGAATTGACCAGTAAATCAGTGACCGATGGAAATTTGTCGAGTGTTATATCTGCTTGTCTGTGGATAAACAATAAACATGGTTCAATTATGTTTATGTCAACGAGCTTCAACGAATTTAATCAGCTCTTCGACTTCAACACATCTGCTGCAACCTTCAAATATAGACTTCAAGTCAGTCGACATGGACCAGAGGTGAAGTGAAGAATTTTTCTACCTTTTTTTTTCTCAATTGCCACGGACTTGATCAATGACGGGACGAAACGAGAACTGCGATGAATCAGATGAACTACATGGACTTCCAAGGAATAATATTTTATTATGATAAGAGAATGTTTGTATTCCATACGTTAAATGTTTTGTTCATAGTTTTTGTCTTGTAATGATGTTGAAAAGATGTAGAGTGTTGATGTCATACTGAGTTAGCTACATGGGAAGTCGCTCAACATTGGTTTTCTTTACCAGACTTCATAAAACTGTACAGTCCGATGAAGAAAATCTATACACAAAAAAATGAATTTCTGCCTGTCTGAACCTCATAGACTCCTAAACTAATGAACCGACCGGCGTGAAAATTTGTATGCAGAGGTTTTCGGGATCAGGGGAAGATTCTTTGGAAAGGGGGGGCTGTCATACGAACGAAACACCAATTTCTTCATAACTCGAGAATTAATCAAGAAAATTGAATCAAATCTGGCAGAGATTTTTGGAAGGGAAGATATGTTTCTGTGGTGGTTGGAAACCCCTCCTTCTTCTGGAAAGGGGGGCTCCCATACAAATAAAGCATACATTTCTGCATAACTCGAGGACTAATTAGAGAACAAATCAATTTTAGGAGAAGCAAAGTTCGTCGGGTCTGCTAGTACTAAATAAAGAAATAAATAAATAACTATGCGGCTACAGGCATTATAAGACTTTGAGGACCTCTGGCTTCTGATGAAAGGATGCTTCTGAGCCTTTGAAATGTGGCTTCCAAGCCTCTGTAAAGAAGAATAACGAGCCTCTTAAAGGAAGGTTTGCGAGCCTCTTGAAAGAAAAGCTTCAAGCCTCTAGAAAGAAGACTTCAGAGCCTCTTGAAAGAAGGTTTGCGAGCCTCTGGAAAGAAGGCTTCTGAGACTCTTGAAGGGAGGCTTCAGGGCCTCTTGAACTCAAGGCTTCCAAGCCTCTGGAAAGAAGGTTTCCGAGCTTCTTGAACTCGAGGTTTCCAAGCCTATTGAAAAGAGGCTTCCTAGCATCTTGAAAGGAAGCCTTCGAACCTCTTGTAAGGAGGCCTTCGAGTCTCTTGAAAGGAAACTTCCGAGCCTCTTAGAAGGAGACTTCCGAGCCTCTTGGAAGGAGGCTTCCGAGTCTCTTGGAAGGAGGCTTCCAAGCCTCTTTAAAGGAGGCTTCCAAGCCTCTTGGAAGAAGGCTTCCTAGCATCTTGAAAGGAAGCCTTCGAACCTCTTGGAAGGAAGCTTCCGAGCCTCTTGAAAGGAGGCTTCCTAGCCTCTTGGAAGGAGGCTTCCTAGCCTCTTGGAAGGAGGCTTCCTAGCCTCTTGAAAGGAGGCTTCCGAGCCTCTTGAAAGGAGGCTTCCGAGCCTCTTGAAAGGAGGCTTCCGAGCCTCTTGAAAGGAGGCTTCCGAGCCTCTTGAAAGGAGGCTTCCGAGCCTCTTGAAAGGAGGCTTCCGAGCCTCTTGAAAGGAGGCTTCCGAGCCTCTTGAAAGGAGGCTTCCGAGCCTCTTGAAAGGAGGCCTTCGAACCTCTTGTAAGAAAATTTCCGAGCCTCTTGGAAGGAGGCTTCCGAGGCTCTTTAAAGGAGGCTTCCAAGCCTTTTGGAACAAGGCTTCCGCGCCTCTTAGAAGGAGGCTTCCTAGCATCTTGAAAGGAGGCCTTCGAGCCTTTTGGAAGGAGGCTTTCGAGCCTCTTGGAAGAAGTCTTCCGAGCCTCTTGGAAGGAGGCTTCCGAGCCTCTTGGAAGGAGGCTGCCGAGCCTCTTGGAAGGAGGCTTCCGAGCCTCTTGGAAGGAGGCTTCCGAGCCTCTTGGAAGGCGGCTTCCGGGCCCTTTTGGAAGGAGGCTGCCGAGCCTCTTGGAAGGAGGGTTCCGAGCCTCTTGGAAGGAGGCTGCCGAGCCTCTTGGAAGGAGGCTTCCGAGCCTCTTGGAAGGAGGCATCCGAGCCATTTGGAAGGAGGCTTACGAGCCTTTTGGAAGAAGGCTTCCGAGCCTCTTGGAAGGAGGCTTCCGAGCCTCTTGGAAGGAGGCTTCCGAGCCTCTTGGAAGGAGGTTTCCGAGCCTCTTGGAAGGAGGCTTCCAAGCCTCTTGGGAGGAGGCTTCCAAGCCTCTTGGGAGGAGGCTTCCGAGCCTCTTGGAAGGAGGCTTCCGAGCCTCTTGGAAGGAGGCTTCCGAGCCTCTTGGAATGAGGCTTTCGAGCCTCTTGAAAGGAAGCTTTCGAGCCTTTTGAAAGGAGGCTTTCGAGCCTCTTGAAAGGAGGCTATCGAGCCTCTTGAAAGGAGGCTTTCGAGCCTCTTGAAAGGAGGCTTTCGAGCCTCTTGAAAGGAGGCTTTCGAGCCTCTTGAAAGGAGGCTTTCGAGCCTCTTGAAAGAAGGCTTCCTACCCTTTTGCATTTCAATAGTTAAATAGAATCCTCTTCACCTGATAAGGTAATCTACAAGAGTCTTCTTACAGTAAGCGTCTAAATAATTATTTTGTGCGAAGTTATGTCAAAGTAATTTACTCACCTTGTCTGTCCCTGCTCGATACACGTTCAATCGCGGAATAATTGATTTTCTTTACGACCGCACAAAACAGAACTAAACACCCAGATCCGCGTCCGATACGAAACACGTTCAATCGCTTCTTAGAGGAAATGTGTGTAAAATACGCCACCACCTTTTCTTGGTTTATAAATCAAATTTTGTCTCAAAATCGTATGCTGTCACACGAAAAAAACTTAGATTAAAACTTTGTATTAAAAATTATTAAATTAAATTTTATTCTGGCTCTTTCCGACGCATTTTAGGCGTTTCGTCTTTCCTATACGAAAATATGGGATTTTTTTTTCAAATGGGCTTAATTGATTTTGACCTTTGTTTTTGGAGTGGTGATTGTGCGCTTCATTCAAACTATTTTCGTCAACTAGTATGCCCAGTAGAAAGAATGGATTCACATCTATCTGGTAGTAACGTCAGCTTAAAAAAACATGCTGAATAGAACGAGTATTAGCCGTTTCAAATTTCAAGGTTATATACAGTTACGGTTATATACAACAAATACAGTTACGCCTATTTGAAAAAAAAATCCTTACATTTTCTCCTTTTTATCAACAGTCTGGGACATTCACTACATTGAATGACAGAGCTGAAAAGTGTGATAATTTTAGTAAAAATATTAGAATATTTCGATTACCATTTTTGAATGGTGCATATTGCCCAGCATCGTATGAGCTCCATAATTGACGGTCTTGGGCGATGTTCCTCTAGTTTTTCCGAACATTTAGTGCCCCGAGGTCCGATTCCACCGCGTGCAGCCAGCATGTTCGTTGCCTTCCACAAAGTTAACGGCCTCTATCCGGTTCTCCGTTGAATATTGTTTTCGCTAATTTTTTTCGGTATCAGCCCTCTGAAGTGTGTTTCTTTATAATCTTGATACAGCACAGTTGACACTTCGTCTGCAATTCGAATACTTGATTTCGTGCCATCAAGCGTTGCACGTATCAGTCTAATCAGTTTCGCCGGAAAACCATGTTCGGACATTATCTGCCAAAGCTCATTTCTTTTCACTGAATCGTATGCTACTTGGAAATCAATGAACAGATGTTGAGTCTGCGAGTTGTACCCCCAGAATTTATCAAGGATCTTCCGCAGGCCAAACATCTGATCCGTCGTTCGTCGGTCCTGGTATTCGCCAACGAAGGACTCCTTAAGCAGCCTTAGTATATTAAACAAAATACGACACATAATTTTGTACGCCGAGTTCCGAAGGGTGATCTCTAATTGGCACACTCTAGTCTGTGCCCTTTCTTCTAGATTGGGCATATGAGGCCCTCCAACCAGCCGGTAGTGGATATTTAGACGAACTTTTCGTGAAAAAAGACGAAATTGTCATTGAAATTTAGACGAATTCCTCGTGTAATATTAGACGAAATTCTTGTGTAACTTTTGACGAGTTTTCCGAGAAAATTTAAACAAATTTTCCATGGAGTTTTAGACGAATTTTAGAAACATTTTCGATTTTTTCGAGTATGATTGAACGAATTTGTTATTTTGACGAATTTCAAATGGCATTTCAGACTAGAATAATTACCCAGGAAAAGAGGAAAGAGGAAAGTTTCATAAGAAATTCCTAAGGGAACCTTCAGCATTCTAAAAAATCCTCCTATTTAATCAGCCAGCTGATTATGTGTCAGATCTCTTTAAAACACTTTTTTCTGTAATCTTTTAACTGGCTGGACAGAATGCCAATGTAGTTTCATACAGATTAAGGTCACAAACGTAAATAACGATTTTTTAAACTCTTTTCTAGGAAATATGAGACTGTTTTCGGTATTTTTCATTTTCACCTCGATAAAGGTTCTACAGAGTTGTAACTTGGTTCTGGTGATAGTTTGCCGGAAGTAGTTCCATTTCTCAAAAAATGCGGGAAAAGTCATTGCTTACGTTCGCATCTTAGCCCCTTATGAAACCCCAATGTCGACATTATCTTTCGGAACACTTTGATGTACAGAAAAAAAGCAAAAAACCAACCGAATTTGGAACCAGCATGCGCTAATAGTCAATAACGGAAAAATCCAATTGAAACAATGTTTGCACATGAATTTGCGATCCTGTTCGGTTTCGCCGGACGACCTTCATGCGACACTTCGAACGAGGAAAGGGAAGAGGTGCGGTATTCTCGCGGCTATCTATCCGTTCGGTGGTGTTGTTATCTGCGTGGAGCCGGGTCCCGATAAGTGTCACTCCCTCTACCTGGAGGCCACCAGTGCCGTCAACCAGTCTACCGCGACGGCACGGTGTGCTTCAAAGTTGCGCTGAGTTTGTCTTCCTATTTTTGTCGCAAGCACACCGAAGTGTGTACTTCGGCTGTTATCAACGTTTCGCTATGTACCGACCATCCTATCTACCTCCACCCAATATGTTTCATATTTCGTACATATGGGTGTATGTGCAAAAAGTCGCGTACGTGATGCCTCCGTAATTGAAGCTTGCATTCAAAATTGACACTATCTTTTGACCATCTTGTCGAAGAGAGTGTGGTCGTTGTTAAACAAATATTAATCCAATGGGGCGGTTTTAGTGCCCTTCTCAAAATATAACTTATAATAGGTTGGAGCTAGTTTGTCGGTCAAGACCAAAGAATCCGAGACTGTATTGACTCATTTTGTTTTCATCGTGATGTCAAATGCACTTAAATGCAATGTCACATTGTTTTCACATTGTAAACACATTCACATACACCAATTCGTAAAGTTTCACAGTTTACTAAATAGCAGTCGTCCATGTATATATATAAAAAATATTTTTGGGGTGAACATAGAGCCTTTCAACACATTTCGATGTACGAGTCGGGCAAAAACGCAGAATAATTCACCTAGTAGTAACCAATGGCGGCATTTCTTCCTTATATGGTTCTATTTACTGGTGCCTCATATTAAGCTCCAAATATTATCGCAGTTCGTCGAAATGAAAACCTGACTCATTGCAATAAATGTGATATCGGCTCACCCGGCGAATGCTCCCCATTACTTGGAGCTAGAGGTTTGCTATCTTATCGGGAGGCGTTCGACGACGAAGACATCGATCGAGCTCTATTCTCGGCGAACGTGATTTCTGGTAGCTGTTGGAACAATGCGAGACAACGCACCAGGTGGTGGGGCAGGACAGGAAAGAAATGGGTTATCAGACATTCACTCGAGACCGATTTGTTCGACGACCGCAGCTACGTTGGCCCAAAGGTGAGTGTGATAACAGATTGACTTTAGGCGAGACTGCCTCCACCGTGATTGTGATCAGCAGCATCGACACCGCCGTAGTGATATTCAGCCGAAGAAGAAAGAGAACGTATGGCGTCGTATAGGGCTGCAGAGCCTTTTGCTTTCCTGCCGATGATGGCGATGGGCAGCAGCGCAGTGCAATATTGTTCAAGGCTGCTGCTGCTGCTGCCCCGTCGCGTCCTCGGTCGGTTCATCCAAATTTAATACAGGTTATATTGGCATTAATAAATCATAAATGGATTGTCGTTCGGAAGGCTCTCTCGCACTGCTCTGCGTCAATTAATAATGGGAATCCAATCCCGGTGCAAATAATTTATTTAACTTCGTTATGTCCTATTTCCAGAAACGGATATTTGAACTATAAATAGCGATTACATCGTAGCGAGCATAATTTATCGAAAGGTCTTTTTCTCGCAAATAAAGAGACACTTCTGTTGTTTGCTTTCATTTTCAGTTTTTATGATGCCATTTCGGGATAAAGAATTAAGTGTTTGATTTCTTCTCAGAGACTTGTCGTTAGGCAAGAGCATGTTAAAGTCTGGGTTCAAGTACCGAGCAGCGTTTTTCGTATTCTTTTAAGTAGGATAACAATCCTTGGAATACAAAAAGATGGTGAAATTTTTAAAATGCTGATGCAACAGTCTGTCGGTGCGCTACGCTTAGAAGAGTTACGGTTGTATCATAATAAGGAAATATAGAATTAGGCCAAGGCTTCAGTTCAGATAAGATTAGAAACATTATGAGTCTTTATCGATGAATATCTCAATATAGAAATGGTGTGAATCAAATTTCATGAACATTGATTGATGAGGTCAGAATATTTGACAATACTTGTTTCCTTGAGTCTATAGAACTGTTTCAGCAATGCAATTTTTTTAGTTGCGAAAATTCTGATTAGGGATAAAAGATCGAAAGACAAGAGGTCGAAACAACAAAAGGTTGAAGGGAAAGAAGATCTACTTTCTACTTCATTCTTGCACTCTCGTTTTTCTTTTTTCTACTACTGTCTTCTCTCCTATTTTTTCTTATTTTTCTCTGCCTTCTTTCCTCATATTTCTTCCTCCTTATTTATTTCTTCCCCCTTTCTTTTTTCCCCTTTTTCCATCTTCCTTCTGCTTTTATCTTCCTTTTTCCTTTTCCCTTCTACCTTATTCTTTCTTCTTCCTATTCAAAGGTGTGTGTGTGCCGCCACCGCCGACATTTTTACATCGTTGCGCCGCCGTTCAAAATCTGTCACATCACTAATCTTCAATTCTCCACGCCGACTCAAAATTGTAGAAGTCCGCAGAACTTGCGGTGGAAATTCCGGAGAACTAGCGGATTTTCCGAGTCTGGGTAATGTGGCATAAAGTCATAGAGGCATAGAGGCCATTTGGCATAACGGTTATTTGGCATAATATTGAACTATAATAAATAGTGGGTCATTTGGCATAACGGACATTTGTCATAGTTTGGAAATGTGAAAGGGAAAGGCATATTTGATATATTTTTTCACATAGATAAAGTAGATCGACTTAGACTTATTCCAGGCAAACGTTAACTTCCAAAACATGAATCTCAATTCCCGTTGCTTGATGCCAGACAACCATTTACCTAAAAAGAATGGATCAAAATCAACATTTCCTCAATCCGAGCAAATGCGGGAGAGAAGAAATCACATCCACCATTACCTTATTCCGTGCCAACGTATATTTTAGAATAAGAGATTAAATTCACCTTTGCTTTATTCCAGGCTAACACCTACACCCAAACAACGAATCACATCCACCATGGCCTTATTTTAGGCAAACTTCTATTGCTAAAAAAAAGAATTACATTTACCTTTATCTTGTTCCGGGCAATCTCCTACTTTTCAAGAAGGGGTCACATCCACTTTTGCCTTATTCCGAGTAAATGCCTACATTTAAAGATGGAACCACTTTTAAAGAATGGACCACATCCATCCACATCCACAATGGACCACATCCAGCAAATGATTACTTTTAACGAAGGGATCACATCCACCATTATACTGGGAGAATGCCTACTTTTAAGCCATATTCCGATCAAACGCCTACCTTTGAATAAGGAACCAAATCCCCCATTGCCTCAACCCGAACAAACGCATGCCGATTGATTTGTTAGTTTTGAAAAAAAAACATTAATAATTGCTTTTCACTGGGCAAATCAGGGAGGGATTACAATTATTTCTACGAAAATTCAAGCATCTGATTTACTGCCGCTGGCGTCCATATACAGATGTGCTCGACTTGCGGTTAGCGGCAGTTTAGTGGTTACAAAAAATATCACATCCTTTATGCCAAATGACTCTTGATTTTGACGCTGTTCACAATTAAGCCAAATGTCCGTTATGTCAAAGAATCTGTGTCAAACGGTCGAAGGTTAAAAGGTCGAAGGTCAAAAGGTCGAAGGTTAAAAGGTCGAAGGACAAAAGGTCGAAGGGTCAAAAGGTCGAAGGGTCAAAAGGTCGAATGGACAAAAGTTCTAAGGGTCAAAAGGTCGAATATGTGTCATAACGTCGAAGGTCAAAAGGTCGAAGGACAAAAAGTCGAAAGAACAAGAAGACAAGAAATGAGAAGGGAGTTGTGAGTAGTGACAAGTGAGATGCAAGATGAAAGTAGTGAGCATAGATAAATAAGAAGTGAGAAGTGAAAAATGAAAAGGAAGAGATTAATAAGTGACAAGTGAGAAATGCGATGTGAGAAGTGAGGAACGGAGAAGTTAGAAGTGAGATGTAAATAAGAAGTGAAAAGGAAGAAAGAAGAAAGGAAGAAACATATACAATACAGGCATAAACATATACAAGTCACTAAAGTCACTTTACTCATAGATATTTAATAAAATTTCCGTGGGATTAAAAGGAAGGTCAATACAATTTTTCTGAGTAGATAAAAGTTAGCGTGTACGATTTTCATTTCTCTTCCGAGTTCGTTCTAACGGTCTGTCTCATTTGGAGAATTAAACTTAAAATTGACAGTTTCAAAATAAGCAAATAACCCAGTCATAAGAATGGCTGGTGCTACCCAGCAATTCCAATAGGACATCGATACAAAATGATTCGATATCTGTCAAAAGTAATCTTGCTCTGCTAGCAGGGTTATTCGATAATTATTGAAATGTCACTTTTAAGTTTAATTTCAGTTTAATCATCCAAATGAGACAGACCCTAAGGCAAAAGAGTGGTGAGTGAAAGATGATTCTCATTCGACCCAAACACGCTTAATTTCGTCTCATCGAACTTGCAACTGAAACTGAAAGTCTCTATTTGGTCCCTTTTTTCGTCAGTTTTGGTCACTAAAGTCACTTTTTTGAGCTGCATCGGTCGCTACCAGCCCCGAGTAAGAAAGAGGAAGGAAGAAAGAAAAATAACAGGGGAGGAAAAAAGAACAAAGAAAGAAAGAAGAAGGAAGAAGGAAAAAAGTCTGAAGAAGAAAAACAGAAAGAAGGAAGAAAAAAGGAAAACAGAAGAAGGAAGGAAGAAGGAGTGAAGACACAATGAAGTAAAACAAAAGAAAGGAGGAGGAAGCAGGTAACATAAAAGAGAAGAAAATAAGGAAGAATGAAGAAATAAAGAAGAACGATGGAAGAAATAAGGAACAAAGAGAAGAGAAATAAGGAAGTAAGAAGAAGAAAAGAAGAAAAAGAAGAAGGAAATAAGAAAGAAGGAAGAAAGAAGAAAAGAAAGAAGAAAAGAAGGAAGAAAGAAAAAAGCAAGTAGGGAGAAAGAAGAAAAGAAGGAAGAAAGAAAAAAGCAAGAAGGAAGAAAAACAAGAAACAAAAAAGAAGAAGAAAGAAGGAAGAGAGAAAGAAGGAAGAAAGAGAGAAGGAAAAGAGAAGAAAGTAGGAAAAAAGGAGGAAAAACGAAGAGAGAAAGTAGGAAGAAAGAAGGTAAAAAGGAGGAAGAAAGAAGGTGGAAACAAAGAATAAAGACGGAAGACAGAAAGAAGAAAAACAGATGAAAGGAAGAAAAAAAGAAGAAAAAAGAAAGAAGAAAAACGGAAGAAAGGAAGAACAAAGAAGAAAGAAGGATGAAAGAGGGAATAAAAAAAGGAAGAGAGAACCAAAAAAAGAGTAAAGAAGGAAAAAAAAGGAAAAAGGAGAAAAAAAGTAGAAAGAAAAACAGTAAACATAAAGGAAGAAAAAAAGGGAGGAGAAAGGAATAAAAAAGAGAGAAAAAATAAAAAAGAAAGTAGGAAGAAAAGAGTAAGAAAAAATAAGATAGAAAGAAGAAAGCAAGTAGGAATAAAGAAGGAAGAAATAAGGAAGAAAAAGGTGGAAAGAAGGAAGAAAGATGAAGGAAAGAAGGTAGAAAAAAGGAAAAAAGAAAGAAGTTAGAAATAAAGAAGATGAAATATGGAAGGAAGAAAAAGAATATAAGGAAGGAAACATATGAAGTTAGTAGGAAGAAGGAAGAGAATAGAAGAAAAAAGGAAGAAGAAATAAGAAAGAAGGAAGAAAAAAGAAAGAATTTTCGTCCTTTTGACCTTTTGTCCTTCGACCTTTTGACGCAGTTTTTTTGTTTCGACCTTTTGTCCTTTCGACATTTTGACCCTTCGACCTTTTGACCTTTGACCTTTTGTCCTTCGACCTTTTGTCCTACAACCATGTCAAATGACCTTTATGCCAAATGGCTCGCTCCCGGAATTTCCGTAAAATTTGCCGATTGATATCCCCAAAACATCCCTTAAAAACCTCAAATTTTTGAATTTTGGAAAATTTTCTCTTTAGAATTTATGCGATTGATAAAATCCACATTTGACAACATGACATTTAACAATTTCCTACGGAAACTCCAAAGCGGTTACTGTGCGGTTCCTGTCGATTTTTCCATTTGAATTCCGAAGATTTCCTCGTGAAAGTTCCAGAGAATTTCCCATTTCCATGAGAATTTCCCATGCTTTCCTGTGGAAATTTCGAAGAATTCTCGCTTAACTTTTCAAAAGGACCTAAGTAACATTTTTTTCATGAATTAATTTGAATAGCGCAATCAACAGAAAAACATGAAAGCTTTTGATTGCAGTACTCAAATTATTTCATGAAAAAAAATGTTACTTAGGTCCTTTTGAAAAGTTAAGCGAGAATTTTCCGAAAGAATTCCAACTAGTTTTTCTTAAAAATTGAAGACATTTACATTTCTCTTGAAAATCACCCGGAAAAAATGTTTTTAAAGGAGCGAAAGCCACCCAAAATTACGACAAACACCGGCGCCGACGATTTTCGGTCCGACGCACAACTCTATGGTGGTAGATCATTTGGCATGAAGCCGTTTAGCACAAAGATCGTTTGGCATATAATTATCATTTGGCATAATAGTTGTGTAATCACTAATTTCGGAACTAATGAAAAAAAATCAATTCTTTATAATATTTTTCGCTTTTACATCATTAGAGAGATGCTGTTCTTTGAAAAGTTGCGAATTAAAAAATGCATATAAAAATCACTGGCATATAAAAATCGAAGGTATGGTAATCTCCATGAAAATTCTATTATCTCTGCCTTTTCCACTTACCATCTTTTTACCATGGGGTCAGAAGCAAGAAGGTCCCTTGACATGTTACAAAAGACAGAAACTCGAATATCAATATTGTGTTTAATGTTTGATATTAAAATCTTCTCTAACACAAAAAGAGCAATTCAATAAAATAAATTCTACTGGAGATATAAGCATTTTTGCACACTTTTTCCTGTATGTATATGTCAAAAAGTATCCCGAGTAGACGAAAATAGCTCAATAAGAATAAATGTTGACGAGATAGCAAAATGAAATATGGACATGATGGATGATCAGACGACAATATCAATATATTGCGCTTAAATATCATAAGGAGATCAAGCTATGCTATTTGTAAGAAGTGTCCAATATCATATGCCATTAGTTTGTTCATAGCATATATTGATATTTAAATGATATTTCGGTACAAATTTTTGATATTGTTGTCTGCTCTTTTATCTCTTATATCAATCAAGTCCATATAATGTTTTGTTACTCTGTTCATGGATTCTGCCCGGGATACGTTTCCTTCGTCAAAGGAAGCATTTTCCCGGAATATGAAGATGTGATTCCTTTATTTTAATAAATGCATTTTCTCGGTTTCAAGCAAATGAAGATATGATTATTTTCTTCTTTCAAAGAACGCAGTTGCCTGGCTGAAGGCAAAAAACTTTATGGTTCTGTCATTCAAATCAGACATTTTCTCGGTTTTAGGCAACGGGAGATATGATTCCTTCTTTCATAGGATGCATTTACCCGGAAGCATGCAATAGAGGTTATGACTCTTTCTTTCAATTCAGACGTTTGCTCGGCTTAAGGCAAGGGGAGGAGTGATCCCTTCTTTGAAGGATGCATTTGGCACAAGGGAAGAGAGTATATTACTCCTTCTTTTAATTCAGGCATTGGCTCGGTTTGAGGCAAGGGGTGATATGATCTCACCTTTCAATGGAAGCATTTACCAGCAGAAAAGAGAGGACAAAATCAGACATTTGCTCGGTTTAAGGCAAGGGAAGATATGATTCCTTCTCTCTAAGAATGTATTTTATCAGTTTAAAGCAAAGGTCTATCAAAGGATACATTTGCCCAGTAGCAGACAGGAAAGAATATGATTTCTTCTTCCATTTCGGGCATTTGCTCGGTTTGAAGAAAGGCAGATATGATCCCATCTTTCAAGTCAGACATTTGCTCGGTTTATGACCCGGAGATCCTTTTTTTCAAAAAATGCATTTGCCCGGCAAAAGGCAACAGAGAATATGACTCCTTCTTTCAATTCAGGCATTTGCTCGGAATGAACGAATAGATATGATCTTTTTTTATAGTAAGACATTTGCTCGGTTTAATGCAAAGGAAGATATGATTCCTTCTTTCCAGGATGCATTTCCCCTTCTGCAGGAAAGAGATGTTATGATTTCATCTTTCAGTTCGAGAATTTGATCGGGGTTAGGAAAGGCAGATATGATCCCATCTTTTGAAGGATGCATTTTCCCGGTAGCAGGCAAGAGAGGATATGACTCCTTATTGTTATACACCAATAGACTAAGCTCGAATAAAAGAAGTCATGTTTGTATATTTTAGCGTTTTAATAGAGCGCGTCAATATGACGTCTTTAATTTTTTTTGTTATGCTTGAAAGAATAAGAATCCATTTCTTAATAAATGGGAAAAGAGATTTTTTCGGGAGGAACTCGTCAAAATTTCATCAATAATTTTGTTTGAATTTGTTTAACTGATTTGTCTGAATCTCTAGACGCAATTCGCCATCCTCGAAGTAAAGCTACAAAAATGTAGCAAAGATTCCAACATCCTCCAAAGCCTTCTTGTCAAAATGTAAAAAGCAAAGGATATTTACAAGTAAAGAAGAATAGTTGGGTTCTATATAAGTAGGATTGTATAAGTCGGCAATATATATCAACGATATTTGTGTTTAGATGTCGCGATTTAATCAAATGATATTACAAAAGAATTGTAACAACGCTATGAAACTAACAAGAAACCGTTTGCAGTTCATTATCAATAAGAACATAAATGCCAACCAACAATCAGAAATGTAAGTTTCTGAGATCATAATGCTGAAATGCCTTCCCATCAATAGTGGATTATATGATTGCCCCATGCCATGTAAGTTGATTCGAAACTCGGAAGCTCCGATTCGCGCAATCAATCGAAATTTATACCCAAACCTACAAGTCAGCGGCTGAGCGAACCCCCGAACAGCTATATCCAGTTTACAGATGTCCAAGTCTATCCGATTCGAGTCCACAGACGAGACCAGATCGAGCGCGTCGAATCACCCGTACGAATGTATAATACGGTTTAATAGCTGCATCTCCAACTCCAACAAATACACGCGGACTGAATCGAACTCTCGGACTCGGTCGGCAAGTGTATGCGCGGTGGTGTGGTGTGCTGGTGCTGGTGATCTGCAGGCCCCGGAGGAATTACGTCATCCTTGGCTCTGGCTAACAGCACTCTGCCGTGGTCGCTGCCGCCGCGCGCCGTCGTCGTCGTCGAGAGCCGAAAGTCGAGAGGGTGATGGCAGAAATAAACCGGTAAAAGACACTCCACCGCGCGCGCGGCACGGCACACAATCTCCAGCGCAGCACACTTCGGACGGACTAGCTCTATCTTGGCTCGGCGGCTATTTAGTATAGAGGAGAACTTTTCCATAACTCCGGTCCGGTCTGCGCGAAAACGTGTTCATCGCGCGGTTTGGCTACTTTTGAATAGATTATGACGACGACGACGACGGCGGCTTTCGCATGGACGACTGTGCGCGAACGCCGAGCGAGCCGCGTGTTCCAAGTCAGTCAGGCGTGACAATTGTTGATGATTTGGACGCGCGTCGCCCCCGCTGACTGCCGGCTCTTGCCAACTCGCGTCGCCACTCCACACACCGACACTGCTCCACTGTCTGCCTATCTGCTAGTTTTTTTTCTGACTGACTAGAGTTTGAACTGACCTCCCTCATTCGACACGCACGCCAGGTATCATGGTTTTTGGCATTAAAAAGAAGATTCGCGTTCGGTGTGTGAATCGAACTCGCGAATCAACCTTACTTGGGTTTGGCGGCAGATGTAGCAGCCTGGTAGCCCGTCTGTAATGAGCGCGCATATCTGTTCCGCGTTTGTAGTGAAATTTTTTTCTAATAATCCGAACCTATAGATAGATGATTTTTTCTTTTCTCAAATAAAATATATGCTATATGCTAAATGCTAAATAAAATTCTCTGGTTGACTATCGTTAGTCATACATCTTTGTGTCGTACGTATTTCTAATAAGGTATTTGTTAGCATTCCATTTCCTATCTCCTAAATTCAATCGATCGACCAAATGAATGGAACGAAAAGTTTAATTACTTCTATCTTCAGCATGCTCAATTGAAACAAAATATTTATTCCATGTTTTGTTCCTTCTTTTGTTATGGGAGTTTAAAATTAATCGCAACAAACTGCAGGCGGTATCGACAGGATCGGTCAATTAGGCTTTAGAATTACGAGAGTTCGTAGTTATGAGATAGAAGACGAGAATATTACAAAATGCAAGTAAAAAAAATCCGGAAAAATAAAAATTGTTTTTTGGAGGAAAGATTTGCGGAGTAGATTTTGGAAACGCAATTTAATCCACTTTAGACTGATTTAAGAGCCGACGACATTAATCTCCAAGCGGCAAGAGCGCTCATCAATCAAACATTATGCAGATCTGAATTTGAATTACGTGACTCATTTGAATCTTTGTTTAAAGCTTCCGAAATGTCAAACGATTTTCTTAAATTTGTTCTGTTCTTCCTTATTAGGTTTGTGTTTTGGAATCTGAAACTTGGAATTGTTTGCATTTAGCGAGCACGGATACTTTTATAGATGTTTATATACAATCATAATACAATTTATGTTTTTGTCACCTGTGTAATCGATGTTGGATTTATAAGGGAATGCGCAAAACCTTTTGTTTTCAGCACCAAGGAAATCTCTATTATTTGGGATCAAGACTTTACCGTATTTTTAAATACTTTTGAAAATTTTGCGTAGGATTATTAGTAACAAATAACTTAAGTTCTAGAAGTTCTTCCGGATTTCCCCAAATATATTTGATGAATTACGAGTTTTTACAAAAGTTTTTTTTAATTGTTGCAGTTATTTTATTTATTTACATAAGGGGGACCACAGTTAAAAAAAATATTTGGTTTTAGAGCTTTGCGGCAATATAATGATATACACTGGATTTTGTTTTTACACGATTTACACTTTCTTAATTTTTCATCCATCCTAAATGCTTAACGCATATTAATTACCATGTGATTTTTCTTTGAATTATTTAGGATTTTTTGAAACATGTTGCGAAGATTTTGGTGGCAAATTGAAGTTCCCAGAACCACAACCACAAGTCTATCCAAGACAAATTTTCTTCAAAGTGCTAATCGTTTCCCTCGGTAGCAGAATCACGAGTGCGCCTCAGAGTAAGAGGCTGCAAAAATTAACTCGTATGCCGAAGTGTACTCCACCTGCCATGACCGCCACAGACGTCATTGTAGCGAAACAAGCAATCGATAGTCCGAGTACTGCGAACGAAACGGCTCGCGTGCGCGTAATAGCAGATTTCTTTTAATTACTTTGGAGAAAATTTGTCTCGATTCAACCTTCTCTTTTATAAAATTGCGGATCTGGGTAGAACCGAATTATTTTCCATAATGCGTCTTACCAGTATCTAACAGCAACAAAACCAAATCAGAATCTTGAGACCAAATTTCACAATACTGATGCTGAATCAATTTGTGCACCGTCTCCCTCCGTCGCGAGCTTGTGATGCTGCTTCGGACAGTAATATTTTGCCGTCATCATGTATTCGCATATACATTTTGAACAAAAATCGGCTCGGTATAGATTGTGGGTCCTGAGAAGAACATCAGCTTTCTTGTAATCAGTAGCAGTCAAGTGAAAATTTCTCTCAATATTCTCATTTGGTTTTGCGGCTGTTTGTAATTAAGGAGGCGTATTTTTTTAAAATCTTTCGTTTATTTGGTAGGCTCATTTGCCATGAAGCGTTACGGAGCCGAAATCATGTTTTTCTATACATTGTATGATTCTTATATATATGGTTAGTTTTGGGGAATCGAAAGACTCGCGGTTTGGTCGAGGGTAGGGAATACAATAATACAGTAGGAAGAGAAATTAATTTAGGGTGCTTAATTATTTTTTTTATTATTCATTTATTACATCAACAGACTTGATACAGCCCCAATGATGGTTAAAAAAATATAAATACAATATCACATCACTACATTAGAAACATTGTCAAGAAGTTAAAATACAATACAATCACAAATACATTAACTATAGGCTATGTGCATCAATTGTTCTGGTCGGTGAAAAATGATGTGAAGAACCGGCGGAGGACATCTCGCGTCAAGTGGAAATCAAACACCGACGCCACTCTATTGAAAACACGCTGCAAACCATGGAGAGCACTACGCAGTCCATAGTTTGTGCGACGAAAAGGAAGTCTTAGCATTAGGTTACTCCGCAGTTGTTGGGGTAGTGCGTTGATGTTTATTTGTCGCAGAAGAGTGTCACAATCTATTCCTCCTTGCAAAATATCGGCGACGCAATCCAGGGAAGATTGCGGAGTGCGTACCGTATAAATCGACGTTGAACGGATTCGATGCGTTCAACATCATTATTATAGTTTGGACTTCAGATCGCAGAGCAGTATTCTAACGTAGATCGCACGAGAGAGCAATACAGTGTTTACAAACAGTAGATGTCTGTGATCTTTGTCACTTTGATCACAAATCCTGGAGACCTGGATGCTTTATCAACAACATATGATATGTGATCCGAGTATGTCAGTTTGTAGTCCAATAGAACACCGAGATCTTTCACACAGTGAACTCTTTCAATAGTCGTTCCGAACAGACATTAGTTGAAGGTAATCGGTTGTTTCTTTCGAGAAAAAGTTATGATCGAGTATTTTTTCGGGTTAACTACAAGTCGATTTAGATCGCATCAATGAGCGAAAGCATCGATCTGGTCTTGTAGTAAGTGGCAATCGGCTATTGAGCAGATGCGCAAAAACATATTAAGATCATCTACAAATGATAATCGCGGTCCTTTTAGAACTAGATGTACGTCGTTGAATTAGAGAAGGAATATCAACGGTCCCTAGATGGCTAGAAGCTTTCCGAGCGACAATCGTCTAGAGCAACTGTCAGCTGGCGCTCAGTAAGGTACGAACCAAACCATGCAAGCAGGCTGCCTCCAATTCCCAATCTATCAAGCTTGGCGATCGCAATGCTGTGGTTCAACTTATCAAATGCTGCAGTTAGATCCGTATAAATTACATCTGTTTGATCACAAGCAAGCATACTGTATGTAACGTATGATGTAAGACACAGTAGATTCGTACCTGTGGAAAGTTTTTCTATAAAGCCATGTTGATCGTTACTGATATTATGTTTACAGTGACCATTTAGAGAATCCATGACGACCAGCTCGAACAACTTCGATACAGCGCATAGCGACGTGATTCCTGCTGATGTTCACGTGGTTGACATTCTTGGTGATGTTTCACATCTGTAACGGGACAAAGACACATTTCCTTGGGGAGACAACAACGAGAGGTGGGCATGGGGAGTGACGACAAGATGAAGACATTCTTAAGGGATTACGATAGCAAAAGGGATGGGTGGACAATGGTTACAGTCTAACATCAGCAACTTTCAGTATACACGGAACAAGGCTCTTTGAGCTTAAAATAGGTGCTATGAAAAACGTTAAAAACACCGAAGCCAGTGGAGTCATCCGTTTTTGATCCACCTGTGAAAAAGCTTCTCTCCTGGCTGGCGTGTCCGTATTTGCTTGCAAACAATGGAGATATTACCTCCGCACGAAGGAAGTCTGGTATTCCATGAACCTCCTGTTTCATGGACAGATCAAATGATACAGAGGAACTGTAGAAGTCTAAGAAGTTACGAAGGCGCTTTCTCTTTTTTTTTGGGTATCCAGCTGGAGCTACATGGTAGCTTAAATTGTCAAGACTAGACCCGAACAGAAGTTTTCCTTCTGCTAGGACCAATACTTAGAAGAACTAGTCTATGTTGACCGCTTGAACACTATTTGTTTGAGTATTGTAGAAACTAGTAGAATCTCAAAATTTCTGTTTTTGTGTGCGTTTCCCATTTCCCTTCAGTCTATTTTCCGTCAGCCTGTCAATAATTAACCAAACAAATAATGGAAGCTCTAAAAACACAATAAGTGTTTTCCGAGAAGTAAAATGTTATATTTGTAGAGAATTTAAAAATAAAATTTTGTTTAGAGTTTCTTGGAGCCAACATTCAATATCTAATAGCAGTCTATGTTGACAACGGATGATACTATTGCCACCTCCAAGTAACACTTAAATTGGGGATATTATTCTGATAATGTTTATACAAGTTATGTTACAATGAATCGAAATACTTATCTAAGAGCTTCCCTTGTTTTGATGCGATTAAAGAAGTAGTTTGGAGAATTGTACCTATCTTTATGTCTTCTACCAATTGCAGTGATGTCTGCTATTACAAGTTTTAATAGTCACACAGTAAGTTTACTTCTAATTTTGTCTAATGTTTCGTAAGATGTCATTTTGTTTTAACTTTTTTAATTCACCTATCACATTGTCCTCCTTAGTTTTTTTTTGTGTTATGTAATTCAATTTAAGTTGATACTCAATGTAAATTACACAGCTCAACAAGATTTTGTCCCTAACACCAAATAACACGCTGAATCCGAATGTGACCTCAGAATTGCTCTAACACGTCGAGATTTTGAGATATACCTCAATAAATGTCGTAAAATCAATGATTTTGAGCATTTTGAAACAGCCATCGTTAACCCTATAAAAAGAATTACTAGTCAATCAAGGTCCTAAATGGATCACAAACATCTAATCTTTCGAAATATGGTGCATTTTGAACAAGTTAAACTTAAAAAGTGTGATTTATCTACAATTTTAGTAAGTTAAAGTTATTTAAAAATATGTTTTATGCAAGCCACCTTCGAAGACTTGTATACAAACCTGGTTATATTCTGTGAACGGTTTTGAGAGGAAAGTAACAAGAATTCAATATAATAGTTTGTTCAAGCAAAAAAAATAATATGTTTTCATTGAAGTAAGTTCTATTGAATGTAAATATGATATTGTGTTTCCTCTGGCGCGATCAATTTTCGATTATTGTTCAAGTGATATGGTGTATATACTGTCAATTGAAGCTCCTTTATTTTGTTCATTCGAATAAAGCAAGTAAGAGAACTGTGCGCAGTTCTATACATTTTGATTATTCCTGCTATTTATGATCATTCCAATATTCCTATGATAGAAATTTGGGCGGAAAACTATCAATTAGCAAAATCAATCAACGAATCGATAAGTTGCATTCGAACGTTCTTGTGTATGATTGCATACAAGCTGAAGCGACGTTGACGGCTACGCAACAGAAACAGGAAAACGTCAACAACCTACTCGTGCGTGGGGGACTTTTTATTTGATTCGCGTTGAAAATGCTGCGTGAATGTTGCAATAATCCCAATGCAATTTCTTTTATCTATGGTCAGTTTATAGCAGTGAAACGGGAAAAAGTTCACTAGTTTTATCAAGCTTTGTTATGTGCTAAGACGCAAGGTTATGCGCCAGAAAAAAAAACTTGGGCTCCGCTCCACGTCTGTGCTGTTCAACATGTTACAGTTACCCGAGCATATGGTTGGATGATCCGCCAATTCTGCACTCTGATATTTCTCTAAAACAACGGCATGAATGAGAAAATTTACGATGAAGTTACAAAATGTTCAAGTTTCAACTTAGTTTCCGAGTGCTGGAATGTATTTTATTAGTCAATGTGGCTTGAATGCTCTGGTAGGGGATCTAGTAGAGGATTTGAATTTGTTCAAATTGCATTTCGATCTGTTTCCTTGTTGATAAAAAGATAGGAACTTTCTGGATCATCATGTTCGCACTATATTCTAGCAAAACACAATTGCAACATGACAACAGATTACGTGTGGTTATTGGAAGTTGATCGATCGAAAAAAAAAAAACAACCAGAAATCGAGCAGAATAACATTTTAGGAGGAGGAGAAATGTTGAGCATAAAATGAAAAAAAATGGATATTTTATTAAAAGTCGAATGAAACATATATTTACAAACTGACTAGTATCTCTATCATTCATTCAACATTTTCATATCCCAGTTCCACTGGCCGCATATTGTTGAATTTTTGGTGGCTTCGAACTGGGGGTGATGGCGTTTGCATGCAAGTTTTTGAAACGGACTTGCATGTAATATTTTTAAATTAAATTCACTGAACTTAAATTCAAGGAAAACCGAATAGAAAACAATTGTAAGGTGCAAATCTGATGAAAATTCATTAGATCAAATGTGCTTATACCGCTTCGGGTATTGATTGACCTAAAATTATGTTTATATACTTCATGAAAGTCCTTCGAAAAATGCCAATTTCTTCAAAATATCTGTATTAATCTAGCTATATCTCAAAATTTGGACGTGTTAGAGCATATCTGAGGACAGATTCGGATTCAGCGAGCCAAAATCTACTGAAGACACATCAATTGGTTCTGAGGACCCGCAAAAGGTTAAATTTTGTTGCCCTGTGTTATGTTGCGTCGTTCCTTCATTTTATGTGTCTAATACTAATCTCCCAGGGTCGTTTCCGTATAGAGAAAAACCCTAGTTTAAAAGTTTGAAAATGCATCGCTTTAAAGTTGAGCGAAGATAATGAAATTTGCCCTACCGTTTCTAATCGTCTTAAATTCTTTACAAGCAAGTGTAGAATAACTATCATTATATAAGTCGTGGTCAGCTATAGGATTCACTTTTGCTATTCTATTCCCTATCTGTTAATAAAATTTATCGAGAATGAAGCCATTTTAGATTGCTTGTATACCATAGTTGTCGTGTGTGGTATTTTATATTATGGCTCTTTAATTTGAGACATAACAAAATAAGAGAGGCGCCACGCTCCTAGTTTTGAAAAAACTTCTACTCAGTGAATCTTAATAACGTCGATAAAGTTGATTATCTAAATTTTCTCTATATATACCTATCTAGCCAGATTTAAGCGTAGCTACGATTCATCATCATCAGGGAACACATCAGAAAAGTATTGCAAAAAAGGAGGAGATCTCACTTCATTATTACTGAGAAAAGAGGCCCAACTCACTGCATTACTATTCCAAGCTCCAAGACACGATGTTCGTTGGTTCACATGCACATCCGTAAAATCAGTGCGTCAATGCCAAATTGTGACGCGGCATTGCACAAAAATAATCAACATGTGATACCACCACGACAGGATATGTCTTTGGTTGCCATATCAGTGCTAATGGCGTAAGCCCACCCATCGCGGCAAGATCACATATCCGAAGGGAGGGAAGAAGCTACAAAGGCGCATTATTGGAAATAATTCAGTTCTATTCAAGACCAACTTTCTATACAAAGAAAGCTGATCCGAGAAGAAATTTCTTACGTGAAAATCTTCACTGTTTTCCTAACAAAGTCTATGGTTCTAGGCGCTTTGTTGCCCAATTCTGCTTTAAGTTGGCGTCCAGTAATATGCGACTTTCAAAAAAGATTCAGCGCTATTGCAACGCTGTTTGTTGTGGGTTCGATCTGCTGAAGGCAGAGAAACTTTTAGGCGATGAAATTGACCTTCGTTGGTTGTACTTGCCTGTTACACAAATTCGGAAGACCCCTTCCCCGCCCTCAATCGCATGACCGGGACGACTGCTGCTCGCTAGCGGGAATGGCTTGACTGCGATAAGTAGTTCGAAGGCCTTTTTGAAACAAACAGAAGTGTTGCGCTCGAGAAAAGGCTGCAAATATTTTCAGGAAAGGTTATTTGATTCGTTGTTTTAACTTGCCGATTATTGAAGCTCAGAAGACACCGTCTCCAAAATCAGGGACAGAGCCAGAACGGCTGCATGTTGATCGTTGGTAGGAAAGGTGCGGCTGCAAAGAGCGGATAGGGGCTTCCAGCCAGGGCTTTAGGCGTACCTCATTTTGTAGTGTCTGAAGTCTTAATACAAAGACAGGAATGTTGCTGCGGGAGAGTCATTGGAAGCGTTGGAGAGATCAGGATGCGAAATGATGATGATGAAGTGTACTTGACTGCAGGAGGAGTTCGGAGGATTCCGTTTCTCAAAGAACTCTAACGTATGTCCGGGACGACTGTTGTTTGCTGGAAGGAAGGTGCGACTATAATGAGGAGATAGGGTTAGTTTAGCGGCAAGTGTGCGTCTCGTAGCACGAATGAAGTAATTTTGTGTCCATGGGTGTGTTTAATGGATCGTCGGATACTGCAGCAGGTTTTGGTTGCCAAAAATTGTTCTCCCGATCTGTTGTCGATGAACTCCCGATAAACTACTCCTCTCAGTCACGTAGAAGTTGCAGTCTTACGATTTTCACGGCTTGAACGATTGATGGACGTTCGTGATGTCGGAAAAAAATTCACCGTCTATTAGAACGTGTTCGATTTGGTTTTCGGTTTCTTGATTAGGTGATTTCCATTTGGCCTTGTGGATATTCTTACGGGGGAAGAAAGTGCTTCGGACTATCATGTCGCGGGATGCTGCAAAGTTTATGCTTCGTTGGCCGTTGTCGTTCGATACAGTATGTAAACTATTCGGTCCGATCACCGTTCTATACTTGTGCGTTCATGTCGCCGATGACGATTTTGACGTCCCGCAGTTGGCATCCATCGTATCTGCATAGAACGCTTCTTTCTCGTCGTCGGGTCTCCCTTCGTGTGGGAAGTTAACGTTGATGATGCTATAGTTGAAGAAACGGCCTTTTATTCTCAGCTTGCACTTCATTGCGTTAATTGTTTGTCATCCTGGGACTGAATTGGGGGAAGGTACAGTTATGCGTATAACGACAATACAGATATTTCCAATAGACGAGAATGCCTTCATCTCCACCAGTGAGAATAATTTGAGCACAATGTACACCAAGCTAAAAAATAGATACGCTTAGTATTCGTCAAACAAATTAGTTTCGTTGGAAAGCCATGTTCAAGCAATTCGTTTCGGCTCACTAAGCATATGACATCTTTTTGGTTGATTTAAATATGACGTCCACTATTTTTTAATATTTTAAGATCAAACAGTCAAAACAGACGCTTTTTTGCATACTGTCACAAAATCTTAGACTCTCTCAACTCTCAATTTGTGGACGTCTTTTTTTAACGGCCCCCTATCGGGTCGCCAATGTCTTTTCCAATTTTTCTACCGCTTGCCATTCTGTCCCATGCCTACCTAAAAAAAATGCTTTTTTCCCCAACAAGCCTATTTTACAGCTGTTTTGTATTCATATTCAATTATCTACAATTATGGTCAGTCATAAAAATGTATACATTTCGGCATAATGTGTTTGATATTCAAATAAGATTTTACATCATATTGTCGTTGCTGCTATCAGAAGAAGCGAAATCTTATCCAGCCTATAATGGCATTAGGCCATACTGCACGAGTGTGTTTCACAGATAACTTTAAGTTTTTTTTCTGGACAACGCATTCCGGTTTTCAAATCGGCTTCGATCTATGCCCACGTCGTCGCCGGTAAGGTGAACTCCTTTATGGAAGCACATGTACTCTCCATAACAGCAATGTGACTTTGAGGTTTATTTTTTTGGCAGTCGTCGATATTCATCCATCGATCTAACCATCATCCATTCAACCGCTGAGCTGCGCCCTGCTGCTCGTTGATCCAGTAAAACGCATCCATCAAAAAGTTGGGCACCACGACTGTAACTTAACCCATTCGGAGTCGTCGCTCCGCCGCCACCACCACACGGTTTGTGTGTTTGGGGAGCTTACCGTACTCGTGTGGGTACCGATCGACCGATGTGTATTGAGGTTCGTTGCGTAGCGCAATCTGGCACATCAACGTTTGTGAACTGGTGGTTGTGGTGGTGCTCTTGTTCGCATAACAGTCCCATGTTTCTTTGATATAGTTACAAATTTCAACCTCTAATCTTCAAGATTGTTTTGCTTTTATTTATCTTGAAATAAATCGCAGGCCTCTATGAAGATTCGGTTACGATTTTACTGATTTTATGTTACTTTTACAGTTGAACAATGCATCAATGGTTCGGTGAAATTCACATAATCCAATTTGTAAAGAATCGTTGAATTGATTATAATTATACTTTCTTTGCTAGATGGTATGCTACACAGTCTCACATAAGACTGTTATGACTGATAAGCCAATAGAGACACCAAAATTGCCCAAAAAATCAACATGGGACTGTTTTACGAATCGGATCAGTCAACGCTATATGTATATTAGCTCTGCCGATGGTCTAATGAAGCTTAAAAGTGGTTGGTGCAACCAGTCGGTCGTGCCGAACTCAATACAAATCCAGGCTCGTTCCGAATGTGTTAGCCTAGCCAGCTAGTCGGCGAGTGCGAGACCTTGAACAAAATTCAGCATGTTTCAGTTCTTATCAGGACTCGCGGCTTGATGCTCATTCTGACGTTTCTATTTCACACGATTCAAATAGATCTCAGTGCTTTTAGATTTAACGAGTCCTTGTTTAGTGTGCCGTTGACGATCGTTAATCATTCTGTTCCAGTTAGTACAGTTAGATTAACTTCATACTATTAGCAGACTTATCTAATATTTTTCTATTTCTCTCTCTCCATTTTTTCAGAAACGCATTTTTGAAAAGAATACAATGGACGGCGAGGAACGACGAAGGTGTTACATTTCCTCTGATAGATGTGCCTTAGGAATTTCGAACGTGAAGAACTGTCAGACCGTCGAATGAAGAAGCACCCAGCTGCTGGTTATCATCGACTTCGTGTCATCATCGTCATACACCGTCTCGCGTTGGAGATAGGCGGAACCGCAGCGAAAAGCGGAGATAATATTGAAGAACGGAGTGTGTGACTTAAAGAGAAACGAGAAGCTTAACATACCCAACGTACACACACCCCCTCTCGCTGAATGGAAGAAGAAACGGTGTAATAACTTTTCCTGTTCTATTTCGCATAACATTTTGTACGCATCCAGATCGTTCAGAAGAAGCAATTATTCCCACTGTTTGTAAAGTAGAGAAGATTACCGCATCTAATTGTGTCGCTGATAAAAAACCGTGTTCCTCAGCGCCCCAAATGGAAGAGACAAAACGAGGCACACTCACAAATACTTAGCCCTCTGGTTCTTAGATTTTCAACCCTCTGAATGTGATTACTTCGATAGAGCAGCTCGCGCCGCTAGGGGCACCCATCGAGTTGATTAGGAACCTTAGAAATTAGCAATTTAAACATTTGATACGAGCGCATCTGTCCCCGGTAGCGCTTCAGCTAGTTGCATTAGTTGTGCTACATCTGTGTCGTCTCGCCCCATATGGTGTTGGAGACACAGGCGAGGCAGGACAGCAATCCGATAGTTGTTGGACTAAGCCGCCGTCATCGGCTGTGCGACGACGAGAGTGTATTCGTCGTATCGAGAAGAGTGGTAGCAGTGGTGGTAGCAGCAGCAGCAGGCCAGCAACAACCGCAACCAACTAACTACTACCAAAACGACCAAGACTTAAGTGTCAATACGGTGGTCGGAGGTGGTGGTGGTGTTGTTGGGGCTGGTTCCATACAATAATGGACAGCGGCGGCGAGGACAGCACTGTGATCTACCGAGCGACCGTCAGCTACACTTCCGCCAATGTCGATGAGCTTAGCTACCAGAAGGAGGACATCCTTGAGGTGTACATCCCGAAAACGTCGATCGGCGGTGGGGCGGCGTCGACGGGCAACAGCAGCACTACTGGTGGCGGATGGTGTACGGCGATCAATACACGCACCAAGAAGAATGGCTACGTACAATGTAAGTAGCTGTTGAAATCGGTGGGATCGGTTATTAAAATAAGTAGGACCGGTGTTGGCAACTGTCCGGCAGTTGTGTAGCATAAGAGATCCTAAATTATGAATGGCAATGTGCGAGTTACATGCGATGCGAGTAGTCTCTGAGTGTTCGAAGAAGCTATGTTTCAAGTTTTGATTTCAATCGTTCTGCTAGATCAGAGCTTCCCAAACCTTTAAGTATGCGACCCACCTAGCAAAATTTTATATGTCTCGCGACCCACCTATGAAAAAATGCATTTTACCAAGTAGTATTAAGCATTAATTGAATCAGAATGTCATCTGTTTCGGCTTCTTCCACATAAAAAATATTCACGTTACCTTACATGTACAAATGCAAAAAATGACGAACATGGTATTGTTTGTCAAAATGTTAGCGTTTTTATTTTACTTCATTAAGGGGACAGCTTTTAGGCATAAATGTTCAAATAAAATACCTTGGTGATGGATATTGAAAATAAAATGCGGTTTGAACTTGAAATAATGTTCCTGAAAAAAATGATCAAAAGGTTCAGCATTCGAGCTGCAATTAATATTTGTTCTGCACTACCCACCAACAATCCGTTGGCGACCCCCCTGGGGGTCGGGACCCACAGTTTGGGAAACCATGTGCTAGATCAATCAATCTGTTTACCATCATAAGTACTGTATTAAACGAGTAATGGAGAAATAAAGTAGGTTTCAGTATGCATACATTTTGGAAAGATTGTGTTATTTTCAGGAGCTAAAAAACTTAAAGCGTTTTTCGTTTTTTTTAGAGAAACTTTTTCGACGATTTGTAATAATGTCGAAGGGTCTGCGTTTCCTTTAAAAGCCTAGAAATGTGTTTGCATATTTCTAACGCTTTTGATGTTTAGATTTTCGCAGCGTTCTAAAAATATATTCAAAAGCATAAAAGATCAAGACTGCCCATAACAGATCTAGACTGTCCCATATAGATAGGAAATATGGAACATTTAAGTTTGCAGCAGGAGAACAGTTTACAAAATTTCATACATAATTGTTAGGCATTCCTTCAAAATCCGATTAGTTTAGAATATCAAATTCCTTATTTCTAATGTCTAGAATTCCAAAACAATTATCCTTTTATTATATTGTAATTATTCAATATGCACTTTTTATCCCTTTGATTTGTTGTGAATAATCGTCGAAATGATGATTCATAAGGACAGACGAAACTCGAAAATTACGATCTGTGCGTAAAAAATCTGTTCTCAAATTCACATTTCAAACTTGTTATGGCTCAAATTCATTTGGATTGTTGATTAGTAACAAATATAACTACTAGGGGAACTGGAAGGGCAATTCAATGTTCGAAAATTTCTAAACAACAATATTGTTTGGTTTCAAATTTATCTGACAGAACATTGTCTTGATGAATAAAATCTTATTTACTAAATTACGTATCCTAACCTAATTAATCCTCCTCCTCCTCCTTAGCCGTGCGGGCCTAACCTAATTAATCCTCCTCCTCCTCCTTAGCCGTGCGGGGCCCTCCTTAGCCGTGCGGTAAGACGCGCGGCTACAAAGCAAGACCATGCTGAGGGTGGCTGGGTTCGATTCCCGGTGCCGGTCTAGGGAATTTTCGAATTGGAAATTGTCTCGACTTCCCTGGGCATTAAAGTATCATCGTGCTAGCCTCATGATATACGAATGCAAAAATGGTAACCTGGCTTAGAAACCTCGCAGTTAATAACTGTGGAAGTGCTTAATGAACACTAAGCTGCGAGGCGGCTCTGTCCCAGTGTGGGGATGTAATGCCAATAAGAAGAAGAAGAAGAAGAAGAACCTAATTAATCCGCCGGATGAAGGATACCAAGGGAAGATTGAAGTCGAATTCAGCATACACAGTATTGAAGGAGGCAGCCATTGCCCGGATCGGGCAGTACTGTTCATTGCGGATTTCAAGAGAGAGAAAATTCCGTGGTCTCCTTATTCGTTTCAGTGCGTAGATGTCGAACTGACGCAGAATTTCTGGAGAGTCTATGAATCCAGTCAATAATTTCGCAGTGAATATTATTTGAGCGATTCGGCGTCGGTGTTCCAGAGTGTCAATTCCTATCAGTCTGCAACGATCTGCATATGGGGGTTGATTCTCCGGATCGCGCCAACGTAAGTGTTGCAAAACATGAGAAACGAATTTCTTCTGCACGGACTCAATTCTGTCGATCCAATATGCTTGATATGGGCACCAGACGATGCAGCAATACTCTAGTTGAGATCGTACAAGCGAACAGTAAAGCGATCGTATGAGAGGCCTTCCTTAGCCATGCGGTAAGATGCGTGAATGCAAAGTAAGACTATGCTCAAAGTGGCTGGGTTCGACTCCCGTTCCAGTCAGGAAATTCAACCGGGAAAATTAATTCCGAGAAATGGTTTTCGGTGAAATGTTATACAATTCGTTCGGCCAAATGATATTTCCTGCCATATGAACAATTTTACAACAATTTTAAAATTGATTGAGGATTTAAAAGTACTTCTTGTCAGATTTATGTTTCCAGAGATCGATGAATAACACACATAAAATGCGACGTGAAACTGGCCACACCACTTATGGTTCTTACAAACGAAAGAAGGGTTTTTGAAGTCGACCGGTACGCTAGACAGGTGCTTTTCCTACTAAGCTACGAAGGACCTCCATCGTCCTCTGCAGCTCAGAAGGCTACTGAGAAGATCAAATTTCCAACACCAATATTGTAGGGCAATGAAAATAAATACTAAGGTATGGAAATTCATATATTGTGTGCGTGCCTTTCGTGCCTTTCGTGGGGCCCTCCTTAGCCGTGCGGTAAGACGCGCGGCTACAAAGCAAGACCATGCTGAGGGTGGTTGGGTTCGATTCCCGGTACCGGTCTAGACAATTTTCGGATTGGAAATTGTCTCGACTTCCCTGGGCATAAAAGTATCATCGTGTTAGCCTCATGATATACGAATGCAAAAATGGTAACCTGGCTTAGAAACCTCGCAGTTAATAACTGTGGAAGTGCTTAATGAACACTAAGCTGTGAGGCGGCTCTGTCCCAGTGTGGGGATGTAATGCCAAGAAGAAGAAGAAGAAGCCTTTCGTGTATGGCGAAAAAGTTTTCACTACTACATTCAAACGAGCTCCCATAAGAAGCCGTGCAAATATGTACGTCACCATTTGCTGTTTACATTTTTCATCATCCACTAATACGCTTGCATTTGGTCTTCTTCCTCACCTTCTATCTATTCTCATTGATTGTAGGGTGCTGTCAATACGATACACCGCGCGGCTGTTGTAATGTTTCCAAAAGCGCATTTGCACAAGATTCCACGCGGCGTTCCACATTCGAAGGCACTGGCGGAGACAGAGGTGGGGCACCACGCGATGCAATCACACCATTGTTCTCGAAGGCTATTGTTCTTGTGCTAAGTGGTGCCCCACCAAAAAACAATAGCTGGCTCCGCCAGTGTTCGAAAGGAACAACCGAACCCTAGGAAACGCCGCAATGTTATCTCCCCATAAGAATCGAGTAGGGAAACTGCTCCTGGAATTCATCTCATGGCTCCGATATTCATCCCATCAAAAACAAAGCAATGGAAAGGAATTTGGATTGTTTATTATTTTTGGGATTTTTCTCAGCAGTGAGCACAAATGTTGACAAAAAGAGGCGACGAAATTGGTGCTGCATTTCTTTGTTTCCCGTTGAGATGAATATATGTACAGTGAGATGGAGATCGGAACAGTTCCCATATATTGGGAGCAAAAAACGGGGTGCGTCGTTTCCTTTGAGGGGCGCCACGTGTACTTTTGGGCAAATGCGTTAATACATTCTTCGAACTAAATATTTTACATGTTTTGCAATTGCACAAATCGAGTTTCAGACATAATAATTAATCTGCACTCCCGAGGAATTTCCGAATAGTTTCCCGAGAAAAGTTCTAAGAGTTTTCCGATGAAATTTAGAAGTGTTTCCCCAAGGAATTTTAAAGAGGATTCCTAGGAATATTTGAAGAGTTTTTTTTAGGAAATTCCGACGAGTTTTCAAAGCAATATCCGAAGAGTTGCCCGAAGAAACCGTTTCCCGAGAAATTTCCGAATTGTTTTCCGAGGAAAATTGAAGAGTTTTCCGATAAAATTATAATGCGTTTCCCGAAAAACTTTCAAGCGATTTTGAGGAAGTTCCGAAGAGTTTCTCCAGACAGGAATTTTTGAAGCATTTCCCGAATTTTCTTAAAGAACTTTTCGAAGATATTTATAAATTCTGAGGAAATTACAAAGAATATTCCAACAAATTTCCGAGCAAGGTGCCCGAGGAGATTTTGAAGCTTTTTCCGAGAAAATTCCGAAAAGTTTTCCAATGAAATTTTTGAAGCGATTTTCGAAGTAATTCCAAAGAGTTTCCTGAGGAATTTCCGAACAGTTTCTCAAAGAAATTCCATACATTTTTCCGAAGAAATTTGGAAATTCCGAAGAGTTTTCGTGGAGTTTTCCAATGATTATCCGAAGTCGAAACCCTTCGAAAAAAATATTTGAAGAATTTCCTGAGGAAATTTTGAAGCGTTTCTCGAAGAAATCTCGCATTGCAAACTCCAAAAAGTTTCCTGAGAAATATCCGAAGAGTTTTTAAATGAAATTCCAAAGACGATTTTGAAGAAATTTCGGAAAATTGTCCAAGGTATTGTATTTATTGGGTAAGTATGCCCTGAGCTAGGCTGAGACTCTCTGAACCAATGGCCTCAGGGTCTGCTCGCTCACCTCAAGCAACTCGCGGGCACGAAAACCTTGCAATCAAAATGTGCACAGAACTTCACTGCTTATGATCGTATATTTGTAACAATCGACAAAAGTAGGCATTGGAGAAATGGAAGGATAATGTTGGTGATACTCATGACTATGGGAATCCAAATAGTTTTCTAAAAATTATCAAAAATTACATACAAAATTGTATCAGTTGAATTCTTTGGTAGCAACATTTACTCTACTTGGTATTTGAAAACAGATTAATTTCGTAAATTTTTGTTCGATTCACAGGCGATTGCCCTTCAATGGCCTACGTAGCATCGGCGGCTGACTCTTCTAATCGCGATCTTCTTCCTCGACACTACCTTTCCTCCTTCGGTGGCGGACGCCTCGGTCGCGAGTTACTCTGTTCGATGCGGGCTTACCGATGGTAACGTGGGGATATTCCTCGCTTCTCGCTGCGTTCCATCGCGACTAATAAGATGGCCGATCGGCTATCGGCGCCACTTCAAGTTACCTGACGTCCTCTACGCCTGCTTTTCTTCCAAAAACTTTCTTCACTTCAACTTTATATAACTCGGTAACTTTCAATTTGGAAACTTGACATCCGTTCACTTCAAAAAGCGTTGGAATGGTGAACGGTTTTTGATTCGCCTCCAGCTTCCCAGGGTCATGACCTCTTTTTCAGGCCACCTCATGTCATAGCATCGCCGGCCCTTCATAGCTACTTGACGATGGCGTCTCTGATGTTGGTTTGGAGGACCATGGTGGCTGATTGGCTGTGGTTTTATAGGGGGGTTGAGGTTAATAAAAAAATAAAATAAATACGAGTTTTACCTGCCATTCACAAACAATTTACGCATTACACTACGGATGACGGCAACACTACGGATGACGATGTGATCAGGTCGACTAAAGTTTAGATCTGGCTTGAAATGGGTTCCTGTAGGCGCTGCCACGTCGATATCGTTGGTATGTAGAAACTTCCCGTTAATCCGTCAGTTCAAGAGTCTTGATGGGTCATGATGACGAATCGACCGATTGCTTGATATGTTGTTTTCAAGGGCGGATTGTTCATCCTCCTCTCGACGGAGTCTCGCTTGCGGCATTCATTTTCTTCCTTACACTTCCTTACAGACACATAAAAGGTGTACCGCGCTATCGATTCCGAGACACAACAAGAATGTTAACAAAATTAACGAAGCTGGTTGAAAATTGCAACGTAGCATCCTTTAACACCCCCGCTTTGTTGAAAAAGGTTTCAATCATAAATTTTTGACAGATATCTTGAATAGAAAGTTCGACTAAAGGTTCCCCCAGACCTAAGTGATTTCATCGCCGCGACGGCTATCGTTGAGTCGCTGCAGGCAATGTTCTATTTGCACTTCCATGAAGTTTCCGCAGTAGTTCCTAAAGTAGGATTTAGGAAGCTTCTGAAGTCTTGAAGTAAATTATTCGAATGATTTAAATATGTTGCATATCAACCTAACTAGTTTAGTTGGAAAACCATATCTAGTAGTACCCGATACACAAATGCCCAAGAAATAAAGATTCTATCTGTCTGCCCACATCGTCTGATCATCTGGATGGATTTAAGTCATATTTTTTATACTAATAGAATTTTCTCTACTCCCTATTTCCAGTGCAAAACCTGCAGTGCTGCAACGACAACGGTGCCGGCAGTGGTAATAGCAGCAGCATGACAACCCCGAGCCATTACATACCAGTAGCCGGACTGGTTGCAGGAGGAGGGGACAGCAGTAGTGCCGTAGCCATCGGTGGTAGCAGTAGCACTAGTATTAGTAGTGGCAGCAGTAGTGATCCGTGTGTCGGCGGAAGCAATGGTACCGCAACAGCGGCAACGACGGTACCGCCGGTCGTCACGACCGTGGAGTCCACGATGGCCAAACTCACGATAACCAACAGTTCGAAGGATGTGGGCATCGGCGGAACGGGAAACGGTACGTCCGAAGATATCTACGTGTCGTGTGTGAACCCCGGAGCGGGTTTGGGTAATATCGCATTTTCATTACTAGTTGGTTGCAACAACTATTGCCATCCCCATTCCCTTTGCCCCGTTTTCTGTACTGCCCCTTAATGATGTGACCGTTCCATATATAAAGAAATTGATGAAAATATGGGATAGTTACGTTTGAAAGGGGCATTGTATGGAGAAAACATGATGCTTGCTCTAGGTTGGGTTGCCTCCACGGACCAGATATGCGAGGATTGCTGGAAACACTCATTTGCCTTTTCTTTATCATATTCATTAGCGAAATCTAACATTCATTGTTAAGGCACGGTGCACATTTATCGGCAAATGGGTAACAGCAACCCCAATTGCGTTTGATCGGTGGAAGTAAGGAATTACAATTGTATGTGAGATTGTTTTGCTTAAAATTATATGATTTTTTGAAAATATTTTTGTCAAGTTTTATTTTACGTTCTCCAGATAATTTTCGTTTGACTTCAAATCTCACACGAAGTGTATTCGTAGTATTGTTATATTAAATACAGTTTTGAGCCATGAAATAACTTTAAGTCAAAACAATCCACATCGTTGTTACGTTACTTAGTATTTATTGTACAGATCAAAGCGATACCAGCAAGTGGAATTCTAATAGCTGTTCATGGATTACTTAACAACATTCATTTGATAAGAATCAGAATGATGAGCTTTGCTTGGCGAAGTGCGGGTATATTATGCATGCAAATTTCTTGATGACTCGACGGTGAAATAATGAATAATTCCCACGTAATTTGTCGTGGTAAACAAAGTTATGTAAATCAATTTTTGTTTGTAAATATTCCTCATGAATGGTGGTAAGATTTATGAGCGGAACATTGAAAACATATTCATTGTTTTGAGGTAGCGAATTGTTTAAAAAGTAACATGATAATGCATATGTTTTCAATATTGCCACAACGCTAAGGTGCAACGAACAAAGTGGAAATGAAAATTAAATAAAACTGCTAACATTTAAACATCGGTTGGCACATTTCTCCTCTACCCTAATCCGCTTATTTCGGTACATCTTAAGGGTAAATGTCTCAGAATCCAAGCATGGCTACAAACGTACAATTCCTCAAAGTAGAAAAAAGCTATTTCATATTGTATTCTATTTCTTTGCTATTGTTTGTTGTTGGATTCTAAGCCGTTTAACCTTAACACAGGTATCTGGTCTGTGGGAACCCGCTTGATTGCTCTTTTCCTGTTTTTCTGCTCCTACAATAACAAAAAATCCAAATGCCTTGTAGCAAAAATATCATTCAATTTCAGGGAGAAAGCAATCAAAGAGCAAGCAAACCCTTATCTCATCCCCCCTGCACTAAATAAAAAAAAAAACGACACCATATTACAAATCCAATTTTTCTCCAAAATATTGCCTCTTATCATTATAGTTAATAAAGTGGATGAATTAAGTAGTAAAAGCATTAACAAATACCACACGACAGTACCTGTTTATTTTGTAACTCCTATTATCTGTTTAATTTGTAAGTATTCCACACGAAGAAAAAAAAAAACAATCATAAGGGGCAATATGAGCAGAGTCGATAATCACTGACTCGCTGCTTTTCTTCTCTTCTGTTCTCTGTCTCGTTCCATCGTCATCGCCATCATCATCATCCTGTGATCGACGGATCGATCGATCGATCGACAATGACGACGACTATGGCGACCGTGGCTCTTCTACATTTGATGATCATCCGGATGCTGTGCTGCTGTAGGTCGGGATTACATCTGGGGGCTCGGGCTGCAAGGACGACAGTGTAGACGTAAGGATGCATTTCTTTTATTATTGGGTTTCGTCTGATGATTGTTTATGGTCCGTTTACAAGTTCGGTTAATCTTCCGTTTATGAACATCTTTCTGTTGATATTTTTAATATTCTTACCAGAAAATATGGGCTTAGGCAAGGTTTTGATTTATTATTGCAATTTTTTATTAATCTATTGTTCTCATATTTTTTGTATATAAAAGATGAAAAACCTGGCAATAATAGGTTAAAACCTGCTACAGCCGCCATATTTCCTAGAATCAAATGACATAAGAAAAGATAACAGGATAAATAAGAGGTTGTATTCCTGTGCGTTCTAATCTTTTTTATAAATTAGTGAACTAAGTACTTATTATAGATTTGTTTGAAATTGACAATTGACATATGACAATTGATGACTCTATATCATAGGATGTAGCTCGAATTCTGAATAACCTATTTATTAATAATTTTCTCCTGGAACCTAATTCCTGTCTTTAAATTGAAAATATTGTATTGAAGGATGGGGCAAGATGGGTCACCTAAGACTAACGCTCAATGCTTCAAAACAAAAGCATTTAAATTTAATTTTTCAACATGGATCTAGAAAAATAGCCCATAATCTGTATACCATGGGAATGAAATAACAAAAATTCCACTTTTTTATTTTATTTTGAGTAGTTTATTTTTCTATCAGGGGTCTCCAATAGCCTTGCGAGCAAAGGCGTAGGATTGCCAATCCGGAGACGGCGAGTTCGATTCTCGGTCCGGTCTAGGATGTTTTCGGGTTAGAAACTTTCTCGACACCCTGGGCATAGTGTATCCATTGTACTTGCCACACAAGATACATACTCATGCAATGGCGGGCATAGAAAGCTTTCAATTAATAACTGAGGAAATGCTAATAGAATACTAAGTTGAAAAGCAGGCCAAGTTCCAGTAGGAATGTAGAGCCATTGAAGAAGTAGAAGATTTTTATTTCAATAAAAAATGTCGAGGTTAGATGGGTCGAACAGAGGGGCAAAATGGGTCACATTTAAATTCTACCCTTCTTTTGAAAAAATCGTGATGAAAGAAACATATTAATACTGTTAACATTAATTAATGATAACTACCAAAAATACGGTGCATTCCACATTTTGTTTAATAAAGTACATTGGAACACCATCTAAGGTCTATTGAATAATATCATGCACACTTAGGTTTTATTTCTGCAGCTCGTCAAAATCCGCATAGCCGTGCGCCAGCAAAATAAAAAAACTTTTATTCCGGCAAAAATGAGGTTTGTTAGCTGATTTTCGGCAAACTATTTGCTGATTTTCAGCAACTTTGACAGAAATCTCGGAAAAATTTTTTTGCTGGGGCACGGCTGTGCCCTCGGTAAAAGTTTAACATTTTTATGAGATCCCGATAAAAAAAATTAAGTTTGGAAGCTACCGAAAAAATAACGTAGCCGTGTGGGGGTATTTATGAGTTCATTTTGTTTTGCCGACTCTGATTCACGTAGCTGTTACGTGAAAAGTGGGATTGAAAAAAAGTCACGTATGACTTAACTTTGACTTTTGGATTATTTTGAAAATAAAAATGCACACTGTTCTACAAGATTACAGTAATATCCTGATTTTATCATTTATTTATTATGAATTTTGGGGTGATGAAACAGGGTATGTGACAAAATTGGAAAAAAAATATTTCCAATTTTTTAATTCATTCCACAAATATGAATCATTTTATGCCTTGGAAAGGCTATATGTGTGAACGGTACCCGTTATTTCTTGTCGAAATTGCTTACAGAATATTTCTCAGGTACTCAGAAGTCGTTCATAATAAACTATACTGCCGTGAATCGCATATCTGTCCCATATGCATAGGAAACCCAGCAAAGATGGGACAGATATGCGATTCACGGCAGTATAGGCGGTGAAAGTTTATTTCATAAAAATCAATGTTGTTTGTGATATTATTTACGAAAATAAAAATAATGATAAAATTTTTTGGGGTGACAAAATCGGGTCGAAAACGTGATAAAATCGGGTTGAAAACGTGATAAAATCGGGAGTAGACAAAATCAGAGGTAGACAAAATCGGGTCAACACTGTACTTGTTTTAGAGTAAGTGCGTTTCGCATAAAAAACATAGCTGACCGTCTTGCCCCACCTTACCACCTTAATTTTTATTAGAGTAATTAAAAGTCATATTTTGATTTTTGAGCAATTCGTGACCAGTTTTTCAATATTCATAATGTGTCCCTTGCGCTTATACTGGCTGTGCATATGCTAAGACAAGACAAGATTTAAAATCTGTCCCTTGCGCTGACGTACTGGTTATTGTTGTCGCACAATTGAATTCAATGTTAATCACAGCTCTATCAAAATTTGACAATTTGTGAAGCAAAAGTTTCAACGAAGAAGAACCAGTGAACGACAACTAATTTTTTCATCATCTCATCGTTATGACATGGGGAAAAAAAGTGTTTCTTTGTCATTTGTTTCATCCAAGTGACGCAATATGCCTTCCAAAAGTTGAGGGCATATTCAGTTTCTGATTTTGTATTTTTTTTTGTTGCCACACATTTAGAAGTCTATATATTTTAGTTTAACCCTTTCCTTCCCATGGTAACTGTAGAACTCCATCAAATTTTGCTCCTTCCAACATTCATTGAATTATTTCATCAACAAAAAGCAGTATTTGGCACAACTTTATGGTTTCATTAGACTGCAAATATAGTCAATTTTGTATAAAAATAGTTAAACTATTGAAAACAATCAAGTAACTATTGATTTACAATCAAAAACTTTTTTTTATCATTTTCCACCAATTTTAGCTATGCCAAATAACTTTTGTTCAAGCATTTTTATCATAGGTGATTCTTCCTATTAAAATCATTGAAAAAAGTCGTGAGAAAGAGAGGGTTAAGGTGAATCACATCAGAATCCAATTTAAAAACTACTCAGGACAGCTCAAATCTAAAAAAAGAAGACAATGGCGGAAAACTTCTTTTGACGTAAACTACGTCTAAGGGGAAGACTCGGATACAGGGTGACAAATGAAAATTTCCAAATTCGAGACCGTCACGAAATCATGTAAGATTTCAAACGTTAATAGCTCCGTTATCTTTCAATGGATTTTCGAGATTTTATTATCAATCGAATCGGAAACTCTCCAGCAATTTTTTAAGCCCATTGGAACTACTGATTATCAACGTAAAAACATTGAAAATCCAATTCTTTACCGACCCAGTAAAATTTCAGATTTTCGTTACGACCGCCGTTTGGTGCCGTTGGTTCTTGCGCTCTACTTTTGTGCGGTGATTCGCACAAAAAGTACAACAATAGAACCAGAGTAATGACCGTGGTCGGAGCAAAAAAAGTGGTGTTTATGAAAAAGTGCTACAAATGCTGGACATGTTCATGTAAGCAAGAGGTGATCATTAAAATTGATTATCAACTATAAACAAGGTTATCTTACTATTTAGGCAGCACCCCTTTAAAATAGCACTTCAATAGTCACACAACAGTCGCAGAAAGGAAAGGCATTATCACCATTGCGGAATAATAAATTTGGGGTTTTAAAATGAAAATTTTAAATTGTCATATCAAAATATTTGTGAGTGAGTTACCTAGTGAGTTACGCTAATTTTGTTCGAAACACAAATGAATTGGTGTGCGATCGAACATGATTTGCGGAAAAACTACACATTACACGCGGCAAAACGTTTACCAAAACGAACCTCGCTACCTCCCGACCCCATATATTCAACATTCCAATGGTTACTCGTGGAAGTGCAGATGACTCGTCGAACACGGCCGGCGCCGGTATTACTCAAATTTGGGTCACCCGTTTGTACACATTGAAGGTTATATTATTCTTAAATATCATCTGTTGATTCTCTTTGTAATTACATCTGGCCTGGCAGAAACAGAGTAACAACCATGGCTTTAATCATGCTCATAAGCATGGCCGGATTTAGCGGGGGGCCGTGGCCCCGGGCCCCCACAAATATTGTGTACCAAAACCAACCTTTTTTGTACATTTTGGGGCCCCCACAAGCTGTCGGCCCCGGACCCCCCTTCCGTCTAAATCCGGCCCTGCTCATAAGAGTGGTTCAAATTTTGACTTTTTCGCTCCTCTATGCTTAAACGGTAGTATCAGTTGTCTTTATAGAACTTCCCTAATTTTTAACAGATTTGGTTGTATTTTGACTTAGCACGCGCGATTTGAAGCTTGAGAATTACTATGGAAACAGTAACTTTTTTGGAAAACCGTTTTGCAATGTTGCTCATTAATATCTAAAAATATATGGCAACATAGGAAATTTAGCGAGTGAATAAATCGTTTTTGTTGCGAAACAATTTGCTGCTACAAGAAACATTATTAAGGAAATACTAAATCGTGGGAAATTCAATTGAGCACGTAAAAGAATAACATATCAATAATGAGTATTTTTGTTTTCTTTATAACTTTGCTTACGAAAGTTCGATCGGTTCGCAACAACAACCGTCTTACATATTAGGAAATATTCTTCGAAGTCTTCGGGTTGATTATATTTAGGGGGAGATCATCCAGTGCCGGACACATAAGCCATTTGACAAAAAAAACTCTAACTATCCGGATTATGTTTCCTTTTATACCTTATACATAAAATATGGCCGTTGATGATTCATACAAGCTATACATATTTGATTATTTGAACACGTTTTACGACGATGAATTTTGGAGAAAAATTTCACGGTTCAGAAAAATGTCTCCTAGTACCGGACACTATTGCATCAAATGTTCAAATATTGTTCAAATGTGACTAAGTTCCTGTGTGAAAAATGGCTATGAAAAATTTCAATGTCCGAACACCACAATTACATGGCACATCTAACAAATCATCATCATTATTTAAAATATGGCTAATATGGACCATCTTCACATAATCAGAATGCATTAGATTGATTTTAACATTGTTGGTTCAAACCTTCTAAAATAACGCGAAACATCAAAATTTTAAGCATTTTTATTCAATTTAATATTTTGCACAATGCTTTCCACATGAATATCTGATATCCCATGCCGTTAAAATCCTTTTAAATAGCTTCCTTTTGTACTTTATAAGCTGAAGGAGGGAGCTCTGCAAGTATCGTTTTACTGAGTATCCGGTATTGGGAGGTGTCCTGCGCTGGGGGATCTCCTCCTAAATAGTTAATGAGCCGCCTCACGAAGCGATTTCCATACAAACTTCAAACTGCTCGTACTTAGTTAAATTACAACCAATTCAGTT
Organism: Armigeres subalbatus; assembly: GCF_024139115.2. Classification (NCBI taxonomy): domain Eukaryota; kingdom Metazoa; phylum Arthropoda; class Insecta; order Diptera; family Culicidae; genus Armigeres; species Armigeres subalbatus. Next base: position 105,492,680 of record NC_085140.1, read on the forward strand.
GAAAATTTAGGAGGTTCATCAAAACAGCAAATGTTATCGTTCAAGCAGGGAGCGAAAAAGTCAAAATTTCAATCACTCTAAGCTCTAAGCAAATTAATTATTATCTTATGATCTGCTTTACGTAGTTTCCGTCGGGCGGTCGTATCTTGTATATAACCCTTCTGATTTTTTATCTATTATTAGTATTATTTCTAATTGTGCCGATCAACCATTTATTGAGATTTTCTTCCATCATAAATCGCGGGGTGATGTTAAGCCTGACAGAAGCCCGTAAAATCGCCAGCAGATTGGATTACTCATTTGGCTACTTTTACATTAAGAAAATTATGTTGAGCTTTTTAGTGGAATGTCTTCGCTTGTCATAAGACGAGTTTGTACAATCCCATTTAATTCCACCACGTAATTGTACTCTGACATATACGTATTTCGACCTCAACAGTAAGGTCGTCTTCAGTGTCTTGTACTTGACTCGACTTTGTCTGTTATTATTCTGAAGTTTACTTAGACTTTTGTCAAAATTCAACAGTTTGTTAGTTTGATGGAGAAAGAATTTGGAAGGAAGCCAAGAATCATGCTAAAAGAAGGTGGAGGAGATTTCAACAACGGTTGGGAAAATAATGTAATCTGGATGTTTCCTAAGTGAAAACTGAAAACGATCACCCTTCCCATCCGAAAGAGTCCAACCGTAATCAAATATTTAAAAAAGATCCTAATACTGTGATATGCCCTAATTTCGCGCGCCCCCTAACTTTGCGCATCATTAATTTTTTTTTTCATTTTTTAGGTCACCAATCTAAATAAAAAAAAATCGTCGGGATTACAAAATAGGGACTCGGCAGGTATTTCCGTCCATCGTCGTAGGGGCTAAAACCAACGAAAGCAACATCCAATTGGTAGAACTCCACTATAGCAGAACGTTTCTCCTGAGCTTACGGTTTGGTATGGATGAGTTTGGCAGAAAAGTGTCTCTTTTATTGGTTTTCGAGACTATGACGAAAAGACGAAAATGCCTGACTTAACCCTATTATTGTTGTTGAATGTTTTTCACGAATAAATTAAAAAAAACGAATCTGATTTAGTACGCCAAATAAAATTATTTCAATTTGGTCTTCCCATCGACCGCCATATTTGCTTGTGCTTAGCACAGAGACGAAGAACATAACCAAAGTAAACAAATGATTTTACTTTACAAAATTGGCTTCTTCTTCTTCTTCTTATTGGCATTACATCCCCACACTGGGACAGAGCCGCCTCGCAGCTTAGTGTCCATTAAGCACTTCCACAGTTATTAACTGCGAGGTTTCTAAGCCAGGTTACCATTTTTGCATTCGTATATCATGAGGCTAACACGATGATACTTTTATGCCCAGGGAAGTCGAGACAATTTCCAATCCGAAAATTGCCTATACTGACACCAGGAATCGAACCCAGCCACCCTCAGCATGGTCTTGCTTTGTAGCCGCGCGTCTTACCGCACGGCTAAGGAGGGCCCCTTATTGGCTACTATTTGGAAATATGTGTATTCATTATGCTCTGTTGGATATGTTTGTTCGTCATTACTATTGAAAAGTGTGAAATTTAGTGTATTTTGTATTTATTTAGACATTCGCTTTGTGCGCGAAACTAGGCCTAATTTGCAACATTCGAAACAAAAGCAATATGATGCACAGGAATCGATAGTTTTACCACGTTTTACACTGAATAGAACCCGAAGAGTTAATTCCATACGCGTTGTATATATTTTCTGGCGAATACCACCGACATCGACTAATGTTGACTTGACAATTCTTATAGGGGAAAAGACGGCTTTGGCAGGTTTTGTTCTATTATTGGCAGGGGGGTTTTTGTCTACAAAATTTTATGAAATTTGGCCACAATATTCTTTGATATGCTAAGAATGTTTAGGCCAAATTTGAGCATAATCAGTCATAAAAAAAAACCCTGACAATAATAGAACAAAACCTGCCAAAGCCGTCATTCCCCCTATGTTAGTGTCTGCAATAGCTTTCAAATTCTATGTGAAAAATGTTGATAATCTTGAGTAAAGGAAGCAGATTTTTCGATAATGTATACAATATTGAAGATGTCTTATGCACATTTTTGAAGATGTCATATGTGAAAGATAGCGGAATTTAAGACTTTCATACATGATGTCTCGAAAATGAAAACTTTTTTTCAATACACCAGCTAAACATTGCCAAACATGCCTAAACATGCCTTTTTTCCTAAAATATAGTTCATATTACAGAAAGAAACGATATATTAGGAATTATGACTAAAAATCATAAAGCAAAATCTTAGCAAAGTTCCAAGGTCGAAATATAATGGCATACCATTTCAACTAAATAATGGAAACTGATGGATATCTAATACGGATATCTGCATATTTTTAACAATGGATGCATGGTATCTATTGGTCATTTGATTATATTTCATCAAACCAATAAAGATATTCAATTCAAAACATGAGCGAAATTAGGGCCACTTTTGCGCGAAATTAGGAACCATCCTATTTTCATGCGCGAAATAAGGAACATACAATCTGCCCATGATCGCATATTTGTAACATTTGCATTTTGGTTGATTTTGAAAATCGTTTGTCAATCTTCCCCACAAACTCAATCATTTCCAGCTTACCACAGATAAGCAAGATAGTAAAACCTATTTTACTATTATGGGTTTTGGTGCAGTAAATTGAGCTTTCTGATCGATTCACAGGCTTTCTACTCAGTGAACAAAAATGCGAGTGTTACAAATATGTGATCATGGGCAGCAATGGTCTCAGATTCATACTCCATTTTTTTTATATAGCAGCAAAATTCGCAAGTAAGATTTTTTTTTTGAGAAACTAGAATCATTCTACTACGTGATGCAGTAACAAATGTTCCCAAATGGGCACTACATGTTTTTCTATGAACGTTTCAACTTTGTCAGATCTTCAGTGCGCGAAATTAGGGTACTTCACGGTAGGTTGATGCTCGTGTTTTAGTACAGATTGCTGAGAGATTGGTTTGGACCATTAGTTATTAACCGTCATAGATTTGAGCGGAAACTCGTCCATTTCTCTGATACCTACTTATTCAAAACGTCGCATGTGCTTTAGCAAACAACGATTCAAACGTCGATTTTTTTTTAAATCTGATTGTACAACCGTTCGTTGGTTTACGTGAGAGTGCTATCAGATTCGACAAATCGACGTTTGAAACTTTGTTTACAAAATCACATACGTCATTTTGGATAAGTTTCAAAGATTATGATAATACTTAAAAGAAAATGAACTACAAATAAATTGAAGAAAGATTAAAGACTGTATATAATCAAGTGAAGTGAAGTGATTATGCGTTCAAAGTTTGAATTTGCGAATGTTTTGTCCTATATGTTGCAATTTTTCCACCTGATGAGCACGCTATTTCTTCAATTCAATGGGAATGTTAGTATGGCTTTGTAATAATGGAAGAACATACGAAAACCACTAAGAAAGGTGCAAAGGACACTAAGCAAATTATTCACGAAGTTTCTGATAGATCCTTCACTTCCTCAGTAGTAGAACCTTTGATTAGCTATCATTCCGAAGCAATCAATCCCTTGCTCGGACACTCTTTATTATTATTATTATATATTATTATTGAAATCTGCTGCGGCAATATGTTGAGGAAATTAGTGCCCATCATCACATCTTGCTGTACAATCGATAAAAAAGATCAATGAACCAAAAAGTTTAGGGTGAGGAAGGTATTTTGGACCACCAGTTCGACGGCTCATATTTTGGACCACAAAGTGCAAATTCTTCTTGGTGGTCCAAAATAAGAGCCCTCGTAAGGGTGGTCCAAAATACTTCCTTTACCCTATATGTTTCAAGGGAAAAAGCCAACCTCCAACCTCCAAGGTGCGAAAGGTGCGAGTAGGATTGTATGTCATACCCCAGAAACCCATTGCCCAGAAAGTGATTCCCCAGAAATTAATTCCCCTGAATGCACTACTCCCCAGAAAATCATTCCCCAGAATACCACAATCCCCAGAAAGACGTTCCCCAGAATACCCCTATCCCCCGAAAGACATTTCCCAGAAAGCCTCCATCCCCCGAAAGACATTCCCCAGAATGTCCTAATCCCCAGAATACCATACCCCAGAATGCACCATTTCCTAGCTTAGACTAAATACTTCGTAATCCCGGGAAAATGCGTATTTTTAAAGAAGGAGTCATCTACACTTTTGCCTTATTCCGGGCAAATGCATACTTTTAAAGAAGGAGTCATCTACTCTTTTGCTTCAACCCGGGCAAATGCGTATTTTAAAGAAGGAGTGATTTACTCTTTTACCTTTTCCGGGCAAATGCGTACTTTCAAAAAATGAGTGATTTACTCTTTTACCTTTTCCGGGCAAATGCATACTTTTGAAGAAGTAGTTATCTACTCGTTTGCCTTTTTCCGGGCAAACGCATACTTTTAAAGAAGGAGTCATCTACTCTTTTGTCTTATTCCAGGTAAATACATACTTCTAAAAATGGAAATCATATATTCTTACGACCCATTGCATTTCATACTCTTTTCAACGATTATGCCAAACAGCTTTATGCCAAACGGCATTATGCCAAATGGAATTATACCATATGGGCTTCCCCAATATGAACAACGAGTATAATGGATTATATGCGCCTTCGTATTATATGTGAGCCCTAACAAACATATCAAATGGGCTCCATTCCGGGCAAATGCGTGCATTAAAATAAGGCAGCATATGTCGTTTTGCCTTATTTCGGGCAAATGCGTACTTCAATATAAGTATTTTTGCATAGAAATATAGTATCTAGTATTTTTAATTTATAGAAATGACAGCGAAAAACATAGTTTCTTAGACTGATACCTTTTTCTGGGAAACGGGTCTTTCTGGGTTTTTGGTTTCTGGGGAATGGGTCATTCGGGTTTTTTTTCTGGGGGATGGGTCACTCTGGGGATTTCTTTTCGGGGAAATGGTGCATTCTGGGGAATATCATTCTGGAGAATTGGTCGTTCTGGGAAATGGAATTCTGGGAAATATCATTCTGGGGAACTGATTCTGGGGATTCGTATTCTGGGCATTGACATACAACCGCGAGTAGTGCTGTCCAATGAGCAGCTTGAAGTAGCTCAAAGTTATTCCTATCCCGCTCATGCCCATTTGATGATGATGGTCCCGCCACATACCCCTACAAAGGTTTGAGCTAGACGATTTATCTTTAAGATAATTAATTGAATGATATAATAACAATTTAATCAGATTTGCAAAAAACAAAAACGATCTGATTACCATCACAGATATGAATTACATAACTTTTCATTACTATCCAGCAAAAAATGTAAATTAAAAATAAAACTGTTGTTTTCATCTACAGATTCTCATAAGCATCGGTAGTGATACTTCGAGCTTATACTAAAATGCAAAACTTGTGATACCTCTCGCACAGATTTCAAAAGTTCCACCAAGAATCGCGTTTCATGTTTATACAAGACCACGTTTATCACTCGTAAGCATCAATAAAATTAATAATCTAAGTCGCCAACAAAACTAAAACTTGTGTTACCGCTCCGTCGATATCAAAAGTTTCGGTATCAACCACGGGAACAAAACTCTACCAGATAGCCCATTACTAATCCGAAGAATCATTCAAACAGTTGAAAATGCGCAAGTCTGTACATAAATTTTAAAAATCATCCATATCTGCTTTGCGCGCGAGACTCAAACTTTTGTAGACTACACAAAAAAGATCAGATTACAATTACGTCAATATATATAAAATCCATCATCATCATCGAGGCGAACAAAACAGTTTATCAGGGCCTCAATAAATAAAAATACAATTGTCCAAACAAACAATCCGTAGGTCAAACTTCGTCAAGATACAAAGTTAAATGAATTATAAAAGGTCAACGAAGTAGCCGCTTAAAAGGCAGCTTTTACGCGTGAAGCACAAGGTATCTTGAACTGTGATACTGTAGTTGCTCGTTTGATATGTGTAGGCATCGAATTGAAATAATTGATACCTTTAAAAACAAAGAATTTTGTGAAGCTCCATGCAAAAAGTATGGTGTTCTTATATCTTCCGCGTTTCTAGTGTTATATCTATGAATGTCACTTCCTCTTTCAATTCGATCACACAAATATCGAGGCAGCAATCCGTTAATTACTTTAAAAATGAACACCATTGTCAAATACACAATTCTTTGCTTCACCGAGAGCCACTGCAAAGCATCCAACAAAAAGTTGAGGAAGTGAATCTGTTACATCTCAAAATCAAACGCATAATCTTATTCTGCAAACGCTGCAATCTCGATATTTGTGTCTGATTTGCTAAAAACAAAATGGAAGGACAAAAGTCCAAGTGAGGAGAGATGATTGATTTGTACAACTGTATTATGCTAGCAATATTTAATTCGTTTTCAGTCGACAGAGGATTCCATACTTCTTGGCTATTTTCTTGATGACATTGTCAATATGTTGGTCAAATTTCAATTTATCATCAATAATCACGCCAAGATATTTAATTTCCGTACGCGATCAAGTGTCTCTTCATCAATTTTCACCGAGACATTATCAATTGAACGATTTCGCAAATAATCATGTACTTTGTTTTACTAATGTTCAATTTCAACTGTTTGTACTTCAACCATCTACTTAAAGAATGCAAATCTTCATTCAAGCGTTCAACCGCATCTTCTAAGTCTCTAGCTGCAATGAATAACACAGTATCATCTGCGAATAAGTTTATATCACAAAAACGTAAAACCCGTCGCATGTCATTTATATACATAATAAACAAAAGGGGCCCCAATACACTTCCCTGTGGCACTCCTAGGGTGTTCTCCATGGGACGAGATACAGAATCATTAAAAGCAGTCCGTTGAGTTCTGTCAGACAAATAGCTTTTAAACCAATTGTATGCAGCACCTGAAATTCCAAAGCGCTCCAAAGTTTTCAACAACAAGGGCCTAGAAATTGTCTCAAAAGCGCGTTTAGAGGCGCGTTCCTGGAGCAGGTAACTATTTTTAGTTCAGAATTAACTTAATGTACTTACAATAAATTTCTTTGCAATTAATAGCGGGCTTGGTAGTCATATGGCTACTGCTTCTGCCTCATACGCAGGAGGTCGTGGGTTCAATCCCAGGTCCGTTCCATTCTCCTACTTTGTATCATTCTCTATAATTCTCATGTTCTAGCAATCGCTAGAACTGGAAATGGACTTCCATACCGTTTCCATCTCAATTCCTATACCTTCAACTTGAATATTCTAACAGTAATCTGCTAGAATTGGAAATGAACTATAAAGCGCGTTTCCAAACATCCAATTAGAAATTCCATCAGTTGCTTTCTCCTATCTATCACATTGGCAGCTCGTTAACCAAGACGGACCTCTGCCTCTCGAACCTAACCCAAAAATTCCAACAAATTCCGCATGAACTCGTGGCAAGTGCAGAGGTATATTCGGCTTGCAGAGGGCAAGTGATTGCATCATCATTTCCTCCCCTTCCCTACATTGACTTGCATTCAGACGTGGCAGGCACCAGAGTGACCTAACAAATGAGATCACCAGTACTTGTACATTGAAGATGTGTGCTAGCCCAAGCAAACATCTGTTGGTTCCCTGTGCAAGAACAGCTGATCTGGTCATAATGGAGTAGCAACTACGAGCAGTCAATCAAGCTCAAGCTCAAGCTCAAGCTTACAATAAATTTCTTAGCAATTAATTACTAGGGCAGATATTTTCTCAGCGAAATTTTTAATCAGCTTCACGTCATATTTCCAATGATGTTTTAACATCATGTGATGTTAGCAAAAATAAGCGACTAAATTGGTGTTCTATTTTTTTGTTTCGCGATAAGATGAATTTATGTTCAATGAGATGGAAAACGGAACAGTTTGCCAAGATATTTTTTTAAATAAGGCATTAACATAACAGTTGTAATGAAAAACAAATATTACATATATAATGCGGCCCGCTTCAGCAGTTCAAAACTGCGGTGCGGCCCTTGATAGTAAGCATGCTGGGGATCACTGCTCTATCGCATGCGAAGCAGACACGTTTAGCAGAAGTTCTGAAATGCTGCACAGAAGTCTAACCCGTTCGACGCGCTGCGAGAACAATCTACGACGCGACGTTGATAGACTCGGTCGGAGTGTCGGACTGTGCTTTACCGAAATGCGCACCGCGGTGACCGAGTCCGGCATGTCTGTGAAGAGAGCAGCCACTCAGCACCGTGTTCGTCGTCGAACGCAGAAGAAAAATTTTACGCAATCGGATCGGACGCTTGTGGTTTCGGTCGCTCCGCACCAGAGAATAATCCGCAGCAGGAGGATGCACTCGTTCAGCACATACTCAACATGGAACAACGACTCGTTGCATTGCCAATTCGCGACTTCAGGAGCTTAGCATTCCGGCTGGCGGTAAGGAACAAAATTAAACATCCGTTCAACACCGTGTTCAAACTGTCCGGTAAATAATTGGTATCACGGTTTCCGTCAACGCCACCCTGAACTGTGCCTACGTGTTCCTGAGATATCGTTCGCGGATTCAATGTCGTGGAAGTTTCTTTATTACACCTTCATTTCAATATGTGTCCTTTGCCTTTTTGCCCCTGTAGGGTGGACTTCTTGGGGAGCATCCACAAATTACGTAACGCTTAGAGGGGGGAGGGGGGTTTGGTCGAAGTGTGACAATCCTTACAAAAATTTCAGATGTTTCATACAAAAAGTGTGACATAGGGGGGAGGGGGGGTTGAAAATGCCCAATTTTTGCGTTACGTAATTAATGGATCTTCCCTTGCCCCGGGCGTTTTTTTAATGAAAAAACAACCAAAAGAAATTTTCATATTTAGTCCAATTTTATCATATCATTTATCATTTTCCCGTAACACGGTAGATCACTTTGACGTAGTGTGTTGCGGTGTAAGATCTACCAAACAGAGCCCTAGCTTAATCCATTTTTCTAGCTAGGGCAATAAGTTGTGGTAATTAAGGATTCATCGTATTTAGTCCCCGCTACCAACAGCAGTCTCAGAAATAAAACATAATTAATGTTACCTTGCAGACAGTTGAAAGACTCGAATTCCTTTTGTTTGATGCTAGACTGTATGCAGCGGAAACAACTTTTCAAGCAATTAGTTAAAAAACCTCGGTACCCGGTCCAAGGCTGAACTGGAAAAATCGAGTTAGGGGTTTAAATACGTGCTAACTCTTCATGAACTGGTGAAAATGGTAGTGAGAGGAACACACGGAAGTTCTTATTACTGAACAAATGCTCTTGCTTGAAATGGTCTTGTAGACAGAGCTAAATCCCGGGTTTTCATTGTTTACTGGTGATATTCTAGAAGCAAGACAAGGATGTGGCTAGGGCTTCGATGCATGGCCAAAAACAGTATCACTGTTCTGTTTTCTCAAGAAAGGATTGATTTCCTATTGATAAGGGGCGCGCCTTCAATGGGATTGCTCTCTGTGAAGGGTCTAAATAGCGGGACCTTGGTGCTCTTGAGGAAACAAAACAACAACTGTATCGAAACCGATACTGCATTGCTTATCAATAGTAATGAAGTAATTCGACATGTACTTTAACACTAAGAATACGGGTAACGCTACAATAGATCTAATAACAGGTCGCAGTGGCACACCCGAACAGGAAAAAAAAATCATATGATTCTTATCAATATAGATGTAGTTTCATTGATAGCAATCGACATTACATTTTGCGTACGATAAACGTTTGATTTACTGATGTTTCACTGCTATATAACAGTTCAAAATGATTAAGGTGACCTTCTTTTCCCGGGTTCCCCTATATGAGTGTTTCAATGTTAGTGGCTATGGCTCCTGTGCTCCTCGAATGGTGGAAAGAGTCGATTTGTAAGATCTCCATCCTGAGCAATATCCAGCTATAGCCAACTGTTACCAAGTAATATCTCAGACGACTTACGCGAGTTTAAAATTGTAAATGCATCTCAATTCAAAATATTTATTGTTTTGCAAATCCTTTCTGTTTAATTTTTTTAGGTTGTACAAGAAAAGGTTGTAATATTAGATTAAATGCACAACTTTCATTTAAAACCACTCAGCTTGATGAATATTTTTAGCAGGATGGTGGAACAGGTGTACCAAAAGTCCACGAGGCGCCCCTGGTTCATTTGTTGACAAAAAAGAACGAGCAGGACGGAATAAACTTCAAGCTACTTCAAGCTGCTCATTGGACAGCATTAATGATACTTGCGGGCAGTAAAGTATGCAGCGATCGTACTGCCATCATACGCATATTTGTCCCATGTTTGCAGGGGTTTTCTATGTACATGGGACAGTTATGCGTATAACGGCAGCGTAATTATCACTCATTCTCACGAGCAAAGAATGCTCACTCACGCAGGTTTTCGCCGAGAAATTGTTTTGCGAGGAATAAAAAAAGGTCTGATGAGAGATAACCTTATTTTCCCTCACTACCACACGCTTAAAATCAATAACACAGAGATATGTTTGCTTCACACAAAACGGACCTAATGCAGAACAACACCTAGATGAGCGACAGTTACACAGCCACAAAAATAGCTCGTGTGGTTTTATTGAAGCTTGGATTTAAATATTTTCAACAGTATTTGGTTCCTCATGAAACAAGGAATCTGTACAAACGTTTACATGTTAAAAAGGACCGTTATCACGACCGTACGAGGCATTTTTGTGCCTGTGTAACTGTCGCTCATCTAGTTGTTGTTCTGCACTAGGTTCGTTTTGTGTGAAGAAAACACATCTCTGTGTTATTTATTTTAAGCGTGCAGTGCCGCAAAAAGTTGATTTACTTATTTTCTCTCGTTTTTCATTCTTTTCATGCCATCACCAATTGCGAAAAGAAGTAGCTCTTAAGGAACAAACAACCGAACTCCTATACTGCCGTGAATCGCATATTTATGTCCCATCTTTGCTGGGTTTCCTATTCATATGGGACAAATATGCGATTCACGGCATTATATGCAGTGACCGCATCTCATTGCCATTTTGGTTGATGTTCTAGGTTTGAATCCCGTTGCGGTCACATTTTTTAGTTGCCTTGCGAAAATTTTCGCGAAAAGCGAGTGTGGAAACGAAAAAAGAAATTCATCAATTAGGTGCGATTTTCTTTTTTCTTTTAGTTTCGCTCAAGAGAAAAGAGGGGTGAACGAAAGATGTTTCTCATTACAAATACATACTGAGTATGGTACGTCAAAAGTTTATCGCTTGCCTTGGCGGCAACTCGTTAACCAAGACGATCCTCTACGCCTCGAACCTTACCCAAAAATTTCAATAAATTCCGCATTAACTCCTCGTGGCAGGTGTACAGATGTATATTCGACTGAGACAGTGGCGTAGCCAAAAAATTGGTCTGGGGGGGGTTTTCCGAACATTTTTTTTTTCGGAAAAAAAAATTTCTTCTAAAAATTTTGTCTTTGGGGGGGGTTTTATGCCCAAAACCACCCCCGTGGCTACGCCACTGGACTGAGAGCAGCTGATCTGGTCATAACGGAATAGCAACTACGAGCGGTCAATCAAGCTCAAGCTATTGAAACCAATTACTCCATGCAGGGAACGTAATTCTCACTCATTCTCACGAGCAGAGAATGCCCTCTCACGCAGATTTTCGCCGAAAAAATCGTTTTGCGGGATAAATAAAAGGTCTAATGAGGGATGCATATTTTCGCCTACCACCAGTGCAGCGAAACGTTGATTTGCTCTTTTTCTTAATTTAATCATCCCTTTCGTACCATCGTCACTTGCAAAAAAAATAGTCTTCATGGAACAAGCAACCTAACGCCTATACTGCCTGTAACCGCATAGTTGTCCCATCTAGGTTTCCTATTCATATGGGACAGTTATGCGATTACAGGCAATATACTATATGCAGTCTATGTGGTGGTATGGCTAGAGTGACCGCATCGCATCACCATTTTTCTTCATGTTTTAGGTTCGAATCCCGTCCCGATCTTATTTTTTTTTCTTTAATTGGTTACTGGAAAGTGAATTTTCTCTAATTCTCGCAAAAAGTGAATGAAGGCATAAAATTGTGAAATTAAAAAAAACATTAAGTAGGCACGTCGTCGTCGAAAAGAGGTGTGAGTGAAAGATGTAGGTGTTTAACAACAAACTACGAAAAAAAGATTCTCCTTCGACCCGAAATTAGCTTAATTTCGTCTCATCGAAATGAAAAGTATGAACTCTGCTCGATAGAAATGATCGTATTTTTCAAAATTGGTGTTAATTGGTGGTATGAAGTAAGGGGCACTAATGGAATAATCGTAGTCTGCGGTGTTGTTGTTTCGATTTATCAATTTTCCCAGTAAAAATTACCACATAACATACCGTGCTGTGCCCTTATTCCAATCAGCGCCTAATTCCGTTCACGCAAGACAAAATGATAACTAATAAAGAGTTTTTGTCTAAAAACAACAGAAAAATGTCCTTGTACTTTTCTATGGTTATGTATGCATGAAATGAAATGATAACCAGCGTCATTTTCAGCGATTAATAGTGAAAATTTAAACAGACGTTGTTGGTCGTCACTACGAGCGCCATTTTGACTGTTTCCACTTGCTAAGAACGTCTGTCATAATATTTAAGCATTTTTAAGTGAAAATTTGCCCTGAATTTCAAACACAGCAGCATAAGAAGACAAACAGATAACATTATAGCGTATAACCAGATTGTTGCCTGTATTTTCCCAATAGAAAATGCTGGAAAGTGAAAAATATCTTGACCGGAATAAGGGTACATCTAAATCTACTCGTTCCTTATTCCGTTCATTGGGTTTGAAGGATGGATTCCGAAAATTCTGTGTATGAGAATATAATCTATGAGCAAGAAAAGGTACATCGTACATGAAGCCATATGAATGGTGAACATTTGAAATTCTATCCCGCAAGCAGGCAGACAGAAAGGAAATCCGTTAACGACTCTACTCGAAAAGGTTATGGGACCTTTTTCAACTCGTTCCGGGAAAGTACAGTTTTTTCAGTTAATGATTTAATGATGATTTATAAAGTGAATGCTGGACAATGTTAAGGAAGGGTTTCCGGAGAATACGGACAGTTTTAACAGCACAATCCATGATTGCGGCGTTCTTTTTTTAAAGCTTTATCCGGAAATTTCTTGGCGAATTTCTATAAAAAAAACACTGCCCTCTCTGAGCTGCAAATAAGGTTATGTTTTACCTAAATCCATGAATACTTCGTAGAAGTAGGGTTATCCGGTACTTTAAAGAACCGGAACTTTAAAGAATATTCAATTTGAACGAAACAGTGATACGAACAATTCCAAACAAACAGGGACATTGTTTTGGAAGGTTCAGGTCAGAATTAAAGGCCTAGTATCCAGGCTCTAGTCAAAATTACGTTGAGGATAAGGTGTAAAACTCCGATAAGGAATTGTATCTGTCCTTTTCTGTGGTACCTAATGCAACTGGGCAGCTAGCATCAATGTCTTGAATATATCTTGTATATAGATAAGCAAACGAAAAAACAGTCAACTTGGCTATACTAAGGAAATATCATTCGTTGTATTTTAAATTTGGAAGAAAATTACATTTAAGCTTTTTATTTGCAATATTATAATGAATGAAAAGATGGATTTGTGAGAAAAATGATGCCTGGTATTAGCATCTCCAAGAAATCAAATGTTTTTCGGGTGATTGGAATTAGGAACACGAATGAACGGAATTAGGAACAATGCCATTTCAGATGATTGGAATTAGGACCACATAATTGGTCAATTTTGTTTTCACTACTGGAGCCTAAGTCTATGAATGCATTCCAACATATTTTATTTTCAATTGTATATAGAAAATGACACTATATAGCGAAATTGCAGCTTCAAAATACTAAACGGCTATTTTTTAGAGCTTTTAGACATAGCGCATTGTCTTAGGTGAACGGAATAAGGGCACAGCACGGTATCTCGCGTATTGTAAAAAAAAGTTTAATTATCGAAACAACCATTCAGATACCGTGACCTGCCCTAATTCCACGCATCGCCTAATACCGTGGTTTTCATAAAAAATCAGAACCTGGCTATCATGGACATCACATTATTTGGTGAAATGTTCAAACATAATATGTTTGAACATAATACGATGTCCATGATAGCCAGGTTCTGATTTTTGATGAAAACCACGGTATTAGCCGATGCGCGGAATTTGGGCAGGTCATGGTATCGGGGTTTCGAAAATGGAAACGGCTAATTGAGTTGGCACACTTTAGATTCACGAAACTCTATTGCTTCATTCCAAAACCGGCTTTTTAATGTTCGAAAGTCAAGTCTTTTCTTCTAAATTACTAAAAGCTTCTTTCTGTCTTATCTTTATAATTAATAGACCTTCTGAAGTGTTACAATCTTGTGCAATATTGACATCATATTGCAGAATGCCGGTTCTTCCTGATACCGCAAGGTTGTGTTATGCAATATTAAACTGCCTACGTAAAGATTGGGAAGAGTGGGGCAAGATGGGTTTCCTAAGGTAAACTGTCAATTTCGTGACATTAGTTCACATTTTACATGTTTAGAGTTTTCAACGGAGATCTATCAAAATAACTCGTATTCTAGGTATATAATGTCATGGCAATGAGATAACAAAAAAAATCTTGCCGATTGACTGAACTAAAATTAAAATAACCGAGAACGTTGCACATAAGAAACCATTCTCTACCAATATGAAATTTTACTCTCAAATTTCGTGACAATCACGTCGAAACATGTTTTCCAACTGATAAAGATATAAACCCTGTATTTATATAATGTCATGAAATAACCCGGATATATATATTACCGGGTGACCCACCTTGCCCTATCTTGCCCGACCTAATCAACTGATTACATGTTAGTACATGCTGAGAAATGAATTAATGGCACTTGCATTCGATTAGTCATCAGTTGTTTCCAAATCAATATTTAGAATGCGCGCAGTGTTACATTTTTGATTGGACCATACACCATCATCCTAAAACAATGTGTGCTACAAGCGTTATACTCATTCGCGGTTTTTATTTTATTTCTATACAGAATGCTGGTCGTGTTTCCACATTAAGTGCTTACCGCTAGCCGTTCACGATATGTGCCAAAGAAATACCGACGTTTATCCGATGATGCCGGCCACCTACAGTACCGACAAGGTAAGTGACAAATCTATATCCTGCTGCTGGCTGGATCACAAAATGCATTGTGTAAAGTGGGACATTTTTGTTTGATGATTCAGAATAAAATCTATTCTCAGAAAATATATTTTTCAAAGGATCGATGATTTGCATGGAATTAAAAATTGTCACACGATCCGATACGTAGGAAATCAGTAACTTAACAAATCGTTCTTTCGCTTTTCAAAAACGTAGTCAATTAACGAGTGGACGTCAGCAAACGTTCTGGAATGGATGGCCGCGAACAACCTGTACACCTACGCTGACGTGTTCAAAGCGAAAGATATAAAAGGCTGTGATTTAACGAACTTGGATCGTGATAAACTAGGAGTAGGTTTCCACCGAAACGAAGATCTGACTTCCTAATGTTCATACTTTTTCTATCCCTCTATCCCTTCCCCACACAGCAAATGGGTATTAAAAATGAATTCCATCAGCAAACAATCCTAGCGTCCATAAAGGATTTGCTGACGAGTGCGGACAAGCCGATCCAAAGCGGTGGAACGATGCGGACCATCAGCGGCGGAAGCGGAATCGTGCTGAAGATCGCCGGTGACGATAGCAGCCTCTGCAGCAGCACCGGCGATCCGGCGGCGGTTGGCAAGCACTCGCACGAGCTGGTCAACCATTCGTTCTTGAAGCTGGTTAAATGTGATAAGTGTCAGCAGTACTTGCGCGGGCTGATACATCAGGGATTGCTTTGCAAGCAGTGTAATCTCATTGTCCACCGGCAGTGCTCGGCCACGGGGCTTGTCGGGTTGCCGTGTACGGCAACAGCTGGAGCGGACAACGGTGGAAGTCGGACGGCAACGACAACGATGTTGGCGCCCAGCCGAATCCAGCCGGTGTTCGGGGTGGGGCTGTGCCATCAGTTCAACGTGGACCAGCTGCCGGCACCGCAGATCGTGATAATACTCTGCAACGAGCTCGAGCAGAAGGCGCTATGCGATGACAACCTAGATCTGTACAAACTCTACCGGACGACACAGTCCAGCTACGACGAGGTGAACAAACTACGCGAATCGCTCAACGAGAATCTGATCAATACCGATCTCAGCAGCTACACGCCTGAGTGTGTGGCCACGGTGCTGAAGAAGTTCCTGCGTGAGCTGCCCGACCCGATCATTCCGGTTCTGTTCTACGACAAATTCGTGGAGGCCTCAAGTACTATCCTTTTTCCTGGCGTTGATTTGTGTTCAAAAAACTAAATTTCTGTTTTTAATCGTCTTTGCAGAGATCATCAGCGACACGGTGGCGGCGGAAACGCTGCGGCTGCTTATTCACGAGCTGCCGGTTCACCACGGCAACACGCTCAAACACATCATGGTCCATCTGATACGAATCTGTCGAATGCAGTGCCAGCGGGGGATTGATAGTCAACCGACGATACTTATACAAGTATGGTGCCATATACTGTTGCGACCTCCCTGGGAGAAAATTGTGTACGTAGTACAACTTATACCGCATTTCCCAACACTCTCCCTCACAACAATCTAATTTTGCATTTATTTTATTTCCAGTCAAATCGTGTCAAACACGGAAAACCACCTGCGAATAATGGAGCTGCTACTGTACAAAATCGACTGGAAGGAGAAACTACCGGAGTTTGCATCGGCACCAGCGGTGCCTCCGCGGAAAATTTCCCGCAGCGCTGCGGGCCTCCAACAACAGCAACAACAATCGCAGCAATCCTTCCTGCAGCAGATCCCTAGTTCTTCTTCGTCGTCATCTTCTTCCCAGTCATCCGGCAGTCTGCGGAAGCCACCAGCCATTACGTCTCCGGCAGCTGTGATACCGTCGCCCCTGATCGGAGGGGCGATCTACAATAATTCCGGCATCAGTAGTGGTGGTAGTAGCGGCAGTGGCACCATCGGATCCACTGCTGGCGACGCTCGAGGGACGGCTATGTTCCGGATGGTGGGCGACGCGGACACGCCCGCCGACCTACGGGGAGCCGAATGGTACTGGGGTAAAATATCTCGAGACGAGGTCAAGGAGAAGATGACCGATGCGGCGGATGGGTCGTTCTTGGTGCGAGACGCCACGAGCGGAAATGGCGAGTACACGCTCACACTCAAGAAGGATGGAACCGATCGTGTGATCAAGATCTTCCACACCATGGACAAGTACGGTTTCACGAAGGAAGGCAGCCACAACAGTGTGGTCGACCTGATCAATTTCTACCGGAACGTATCGCTGAAAGAGTACAACACCATCCTGGATATAAAGCTGCTGTTTCCGATCTCACGATTCGAAGACGATAACTACATTAGCAGCGTCGGGGATGACACCCCTCGATTAGCGCAGAAGTTCATCGAGATATCGCAAACGCTGAACGAGAAACTTCACGAGCGAGAAAAACTGCAGGAGGATCTCAACTTGTCCAAAAACCAAGTCGATTTGAAAAAGCAAGCTCAGGAAGCGTTCATCGAAGCGGAAAAGTTGTTTCAGGACCAACTGGCGATACAGGCCAGATTTGTGAGCGAGGCGCAGCCTCACGAAAAACAGGGCATCAGCACCAACAACAAGCTGATCCGGGACCGGATGCAGGAGCTGAACCAGTGCCGGGACCAACTGCAGGAAGATATGAAGAACGAGAAAACACGAATCTGGCAGCTGGAGCGAGAAATCAACAAGCTCAATCCGATAATCATGTCTCTCAGCAAGGAAAAGTCCGGCTACAACGAGGAACTGAAACGGCAGGGCGTGACCGAGAGCCAAATCAAACAGATGGAAACGGATGGTTATTTCTCGCACAGCCAGGGCAGCCAGGACATGCCGCACAACGACGAAACCACCTGGCTGGTGCCGACGTTCAACCGAACGGACGCGGAGAAGGAACTGGCGCCGAAGCCGAACGGGACGTTCGTGATACGATCGGGCAGCGGCGGCCACTATGCTCTCTCGATCAAGTGCAACGATACCGTCAACCACTGCATTATCCAGCAGACGGAGCGGGGCTTCGGCTTTGCGGAACCGTACAACATCTACGATTCGCTCAAATCGCTGGTGCTGCATTACGCCACCAACTCGCTGGAGGAGCACAACGACACGCTGCAGACGACGCTCAAGTACCCGCTGCTGGCCGCCAACAAGCAGCAGTCCACCTAGGGAGGGAGGCCGGCTTTCGTTACGGACGGTAGGACGAACAAACGTTGTTTTCGTACAGTTGCCTGAGTTCGCATGGGATGACGGTAGGCAATCGTTTTAATTTTTCTCACCTGCGGTGAGACCTTTCCTTTTTTTAAACTAGATGTTTATTCAACGTTGGGAATCGCTGTTAACAGTCTTTTTTTTAAGAACTCTGTAGCTAGGAAGTTATGAAATACAGACATTAGTTACGTTTTGATTTGAAATTTCGACGAATATTTTGCCAGCTGCGATTGCGAATTTCGATAAGGGATCTTCAAAGGGTGGGATCTTCGACAGATTAATGGAGGTTATCAGCTTCGGCGCTGCATGGAGCTCACATGGAGCTGGTTTCAATCGAAAACGATTTAAATTTTGCATTAATTGCTAGTTGTTTCAAAATCTTAGTAACACCAACATACCACCACCGCATCCATATTTCATCCTTACATTCAATGGACTTTTTTGCCATTAGGTATCGCCTCTATTGTCGGGTTAGGACTGACTTACGCTCTCAATACTAAACGCTGTAAAATGTAAATGAAACCAATTCTTCCGAAAACTTGATCTGTGTCACACTCAATGACGTGGTCGCCGATGTCACATCGTCTGTCGTAGTCGTTGCTTTCGTTGTTAATATAAATATAATTATTGTGTACATATCAAGTG
Organism: Armigeres subalbatus; assembly: GCF_024139115.2. NCBI lineage: Eukaryota > Metazoa > Arthropoda > Insecta > Diptera > Culicidae > Armigeres > Armigeres subalbatus. Next base: position 105,511,642 of record NC_085140.1, read on the forward strand.
TTTGCGTTTTGTAACGCACCGCCGATCCGCAGTTTATCTGCGTTTGAATTTGTTAAAACTGAATTGCGGTATCCGAGTTAGCTCAGCAGTCTCCTATTTTAAGGGGTTGCATGTTCGGTTCAATCTTGTGAAGTTTCTACAAATTTTGTATTGGAAGATTGAATAGTTGCTTTTCATCTACAAGTTCTTTTCGATAGCTTCCAACTTTCGAATATTTGCATATACGAAAGCAGGGTGATAAAGCACGTCCAATCGCTAATGGTTGTTTCAACTGTACTTTTTTTTATTGATTGGTTGCAGATTTTTTAGATATGCAAAACGGAGTTTTAAAGAAGTTATGAAAATGTTTAACGAAGAATATTTTGAACACAGACAGAAGTTTTCTCCCTTTGTTGCTTTTCAAGTCGATTGAGTGTAAATAACACATTCGTATGCTCTTCCACGTCACTGAACCCATGTAAGGTTTAATAAGATGGTTAAGCTTGGTATTGTCATCAAACTTTTAGTTTTCACCGAAGGAACAGGCTGAATCTGACGTCCGGAATCACCCTTCTTGAGTCCAAATACCCTTCTGGTTTTCACCGAGAAGACACGCCACCAGCTTCCATACGTCACTAAGATTTATAGATTCACACGTCTTGCACTGCGTGACTTCACATGCAACGATCGTCACGACTGTTAATCTCGTCGAAGACATCTGAGAAGGAGGGAGTAAGGTTTACTCTAAATCCCGTAATCTTCTTTTTGTTGTTGTTTAGGACAAGGGTCCTTCATGTGTCCTTTTTCCCGGGATGAGAAGCACGTGTTCTTAAGACCGTCAAAGAATATTCTTCCCTTGCCTTCCGCACAACTGAAAGTATGCTCTTTTGGGCAGAAATACACTCTTTTGCGGGAGAATGGGACTACCCACAAAAGGAGTAAAATTTGATGCATAAAAATGAAGTTGAAAAGAAAAGTTTTGCACACTTTTCCTTTTTTATGCATAAATGTGAATCATTTGTGAATAAAAGATAGTCATAATTGTGCATAATATTTATTCCTGTTTGTTTGTGTGATTCTCCCACGAAAGAGCGTACTTTGAAGTCATAATTGAATACTTCATTATTAAAAAGAGCATACTTCAAAGTCTTTTGTGTGTAAACTTTTTTAGCAGTGTATTGTAGGGGGAATTGTCCTTCTTTTCGTCGATTTGTACACCGCGAACTCCCGTTACATGTGGGCGAGACCCGAATCTACCTGTGACTTGCTCGTAGCGTGTCATGGTTCCTGTGCCATCCACTAGCTGTCCGTTCGAATACGAACCTTTTCTTGGGCCTTCGTTCTTGCTCAATGTTTCCGTGATTGTCACCAGATTCGCGATTTGCATCAAATTGGCATACAACTTTTTCACGAAGGTAGCGATTCCTTCCAATAAAGGTCGTGAGCTAGGCAGGGGAGAATGGTACTTGCAGAGCAAAACGACTTAACACAAAATTAGCAAATATTACAAATAAAATTCAAAATTATTATCGAAGCTGTAACGAAAAGTTCGAGACATTTAATTATTTTCACAAATATGAATTCCGTCTTTTGTCCTCTGATCATATGGCCAAGGTACTTGCACTGGTCCTAATAGATCCGAGTATAAATGCGCGAAGGTGAAACCCTTATTCGATCAACCGCCGGAAAAGCATGTGCAGTATTCAGATGTGCTCCTCGAGCGTCTTGCTATGTACCAGAATAGCGTCGCCATTTTCGATATCAACATCAATACTCGTCGTCGATTTCCACATCCGATAGGTTTGATGTGCTGAAGATTTAACTCTGCGATTTCACTGTCGGATACCTTTATTGAAAATTTCCTCAGGCGTTGGGAGAGAAAGGTTGTTGGTCCCGAATGTCGCATTAAGCCCAGTAATCCTCACGCAGCCGCTTTCCACCGGTTGCTTTTCTTTGAGAGCAATGATGGATGCTGCCCAATCAGAAAAATCCGCAGGTATTATGACGTTCAACCGTTGGAGTCGATCCGATTCTTCGTCAATTTATTGAAAATGGCCATTTGTTTGCTTACAACAGCAACAGGCTCTGTGTGGCCCCAATGATGGTCTTAAAATATAAAGTTAGAAATTTAGAAATCAATCAAAAACAAAAACAATGTTGCAATCTTGCTGAATATGCGTTGCAAGCCACCGATCGCCCCATGTAGGCCATAATTCGTCCTTTGCAGTGGTGGTCTAAGCATTCCGCTGTTGCGGTCGAACATTCAAATCTATCTGCTTCAGAATACCTTGGCAGCCGATTCGTCGTCAAGTATATGAGCGGAAACAGCGATAGCATTGGTTCAACTTGTCAAATGCGGCGAACAGATTGGTATAGATAACATCGGCTTGCATCCGTCTAAGCATGTTGTTGGTGATGTACGAATTAAAGCATAGCAAATTCTTAGTGGTAGAACGTCCGGCGGTAAAGTCGTGTTGGTCGGGATGTTGCTTGCAGTGCGAAAGTAATGGTTTCGTGACAACGAGTTCAAACAGCTTAGAAGCGGCACTTAATGACGTGATACCTCGGTAATTGTCTACGTTGCATTTGTTACCTTTCTTGTGCACCGTGAACATGTAAGCAATATTCCAACAAGATGGAAATAATCCAGTAGACAGTGACAAATGAAAAATCCAGTCCTGGATTATAGGACGACTCAAGTTTTGTTGTGGCCCTGGATATAGCGTCAACGCGCCTAATGTTTGACCGCTTAATGGAACGTTACCATCTGCGAGTCTTACTTGGTCAGCGCTAATACGCTCATCGCTGAAGACACTAGCAAATTTTTCAGCGAATAGCCCACAGAGCTCCGAGGGGATAGACGCAGTTTCGCCGTTGAACAGCATTGAAGACCTTTGCGCTGTTTGTTGATGTAATTCCAAAAAGATTTCGACAGATGCTTGAATCTATGCTCAATACTATGCGGGTAACGCAAAAAAACTCTGACGACTAACATGCTGGTAGTCATGGTTGAGCCTCACGTACTGATCTCGCCGTAGTAGTGTCTGTTACTTGGTGAATTGCCTCAGAGCAGCTCTCTTAAGTATCTTCAATTTTCGTAGTCCGCTTATCTGTCCGCAAAATGTTATTCAGAACTCTCAGTGGAACGTGCCTATCGAAGACTTACATCATGACATGTGAGTAGCTTGAAAGCATTTCCCCAATAGATACTCGAATATACTGCCCATAAATTTATAACAGTCCCATGGTTGCCTGATTTCCTATCTACATGAGGCTGTTATGAATTTATGATCAGTATACCTCTGTAATACTTATGTAGTCGGCTTCTTCAAAATCATATGACACGGGCGCAGTACGTTCGGTAAAGTCGTGCACGTGACTGAATTCGATGCTGACAAGTAGTAGAGGGTGATGAGCAACAATTTTTGACCAATGCGCAAGGTTCTGGCAAGATGAGCGGTGCATTATCCTGTCTGGTTACAAACATAGGTCCAAAGTACGACCATTTTCATTCACAATGCTGTTAATTTGACTAAGAGTGGTTGTGCTGTACTGCCCATAAATCCATAACAGTCCCATGTAGATAGGAAATCAAGCAAACATGGGACTTATGAATTTCTGGGCAGTGTATCCATCCAAAAGGCTGACAGCACCAACATACAGGATCGAATGTTTTTGATCAGAGTAAAGGACGCTGCTGTGGGACTGCTTCCAAGAGACACCAGTCAGATTGAAATCGGACAAGACTTACGTGAAGGAGTGTTTAAGGTGATTATACAATCAAGCCATGTGGTGAATTTCAAATTCACCACACGGTTTTCTACTTCTATTATCAAAAGTTCAAAACCAGCGTAATATTTGTTGTACAATACTGAAATTAAAGTCGATTGTTTAGCATGAGTAATCAAACGATCTACAGATGTTGTGATCCCCATGGGCGTTGCTGTTCTCTCAATTCGTGCTCTTGAAAAATCACTAGAAAAAGCACGTGGTTTCCAAGATGGCCGATTTGTGGCTTTGATGTATAATCACCTTAACGGGAAGAAGGCAAAACATTGGATTGATTCACCTATTTTTAGTAGGCACTAGGCAGCAAGCGATTTCGATCAAAGATTGAATGAGTCCATCCAGTCCAACCCGATGATGTTTAAACTATCGATCGATGTGATGTTATAGATCGTTGCTTTCACGACGTTGCCGATGGTTATCGGACAAATGAACTCGCCAAACAACTCGAGTTGTTCCCCAGGTGCTGTCCACACTTGTCGTTGAGAATGAAGGGGATCCGATCGTTTTCCTCGTTTTACGACTTACAACGGTGATGTCGGAACCGCAATCCAATTGTAACTTTCCGCAGCCTTATTGAACATAATGGATATGAACTTCTGGTTGTTCGATTCATTCGACAGTTGTTAGCACTCGTTGACCAGCCCTACATGTTGATGGTGTTAGCTTGATCTGACTCGAGCTTTGCCAGGAGCCTTGTCCAAACGTTGATGTTGCATGCCGATTGGCGACCGCAGATGAAAACTAAACTCTTGAATTATTTTAAAGTTTGCTTTTACAGTTCGAAATATTCACAATGCCGGTTTATTATTTTGGCGTAGAGGTACCATCAAAAGAATGACAAGATTTACTTTTAATATATGAATGCATATGTTTTTGATGGTTGGTGGTTGGCAGACTGCTGCCAGAAAAGAATGATGAAAACTTCTGACGATGCATGTGCTGTTGAAGTCGAACAACGATGCCTCTCTATTGAAGCTCCATTGTTAAATGACTAACTCCTTTTTTCAAGCTATAGTTAGTACGTAGCAAAGGCAATCAAAGCATTGCGTTGTTGCGAAGCGTGCGTTGTTGAACGTTGATATTTGATTCGCTCCAAAATGGCTTCACAATCGTGCAGCATGTCTGCAAACTTCATTCCTCTTGCGGTAGCGAGACTTTAAACAATAGACATCGGTAAAATGTTTAGCTGGTCTGAAAATAAATCCTAGCGTAGTTTGAAGTTTTCTCAACAATATACGAGACATGCTGCTTGAATGCTAATTGCGAGTTCAAAATAACTCCAAGATCCTTCACTTGATTCACGCGCCCGAATGTGGTACTGTGCAGGTTGCAGGCGAATGTGATCGTTTGCCTTTTTCATGAAAAGGTTATGACGTAACACCTAGTAGGGTTCAGTGTCAAGCGGTTTAAGAAGCACTAACAAACTGCTCTCGCAGATAGCAGCAGTCGGCGATTTAGTGGATCAAGAGGAAGATTTTAAGGTCGTCTGGGTACGATATCCGCGGGCTTCTTTATAGTTAGATGCGCTTCGTTTGAATAGGTTAGTGGACCTAGATAACCTCCTTGTGGTACCTATAACGGATGTAGGCATAGAAACAATCAGATATAGAGTCTCCAATCGCCACCATCAATTGTCGGTCGGACAGGAACGATCAACAGCGAAGAAGGTTGCCGCAAATGGCGAATCTGTCGAGTTTTGCAATCATCATGATGACATGGAAGCAAATGCGGCAGATAGGTCGACATCTGTCTGAGCTCGTTCAATCATGCTTATCATTGTTGATCGAATAAGTTAAGTGTTCATGCCGCTGTTGGTGGATGCTTGATTAAACGAGAAGTGGAGTCAATGGTGGCCAATGGTGCTTGACTGTGTGTATGCTGCATTATGTAGCGTTTGAAGGTGTCGTCCAATTCGTTTGGAGCTCGGATTTCATTTTTCTTTTACGTTCGGTTGATTATATCCAATATTTTTGGGATATTTCAACAATTTAATTAATCGAAATATGTGTTGAATCTAGAGGCAATTGTCATTCTCCTATCACCTGATGAATAGGCACCGGTGTCCGGAGAGTGTGTTATTCGGTTTCTCCCATGCCTAAGTTCAGCACCTTTTTGAGGATTTGCACTTGTTGCGTGACCTGGTACAAAAAAAAAAAACAATGCAATACTTGATCAATGTGTTGTTAGCCGGAAAAAACCGGATTGGTTTCGTCGGAAATCCATATGCGATCGGATCTTGGCGAAATTCTCAATCGCAGCAGTCGCAATGCTTCCAGTAGAGAGTAAATTAGTATCTTCGAAAAGAAGGTAAGAGTGCAGCAGAGAGTCAAAGCAAACACAGGAAAGATGACAAATAAGGCAAGCAAAAGTCATAAATCATAAACACGCAAGAGGCAAAAAAAACAGAAACACGCAAGAGAATAATTAGGATATCGAAAACACATGTATGAAAAACGAGCGTGCGAGAGAAAACGCAGAATAGAGAGGTGGCCAACGCAGGCTTTTCACTCGCAGAATCTTGTGATGAAAACGATAAACAGGTCCCAGTAAGATTGAGCGGAGAGGCGATACGTGCTCTCCTGGTGAGAAAGTAAGGAAAACAGATCTTAAAACGTCTTATAATATAAACTATTTTCTTAAAGTTTAGAATTTCGTGGAAAGTTTGATATTTTTCTGTATAGATTTATTTGATTATTATCTATTGTTTAAGAAGAGAGTTGGGCGGATGCGTGAGATGTAAAAGCGAGAGAAAGGAAGTGCGGATGAACGGTGACGAATGAAAGAGAGAACAGAGTTTGCGTAACGCCTAAGAGTTATTTTCGAAATTACGTACTAATGTTGTACTGCCGTACCTTTTTCTTTGTATGTGGAAGAAGATGGCGGTCGGTCGTTAATGGTTCGTTTGCCAAAACAACCGCAACCGACGAATGCTATAATATATGCATCAACAAACACACTTATATATAACTGTAGGAGGTAAAAATTACAAGCATTACTACATACATACATACATGCATATTAGGAGTTATGAAAATTGATTTAATCATTTTAAACTGTGTTAATAATTGTAATGTGAAAGAAAGAAACTCTTAACAGTAAACTAAAACATCGGAAAATCAAAATAATAAAAGTAGAGCGAAGCGCGAAACAGAGACAGAGAAAAAGATAAGAACAAAAAATTCAATATATTTCCGGAATGAGACTAAAAAGCGAAATGTGAGAAAAAACGAAACAAAGTAAATCAAAACAAACAGAGGAGTTTTTAAATAAAGAAAAGAATAAATATTTCTTACAAACCATAAAAATATATTCATACAACCATGAAACATGTTAAAATGGAATCAACCACAAATGTGGAAACATGGCAAACATAAAATGCAGTAAAAAATCGTTAGTAAACCGTAAGTTAATAGGAACACAATAACAAATTGGGAAGTGTGTGTTTAACAAACAATAGAGCGAAGGAAGCGGAATGCAGCAGCAGCAACAACAGCTAATGTAGATGTGCGACACGACACAAAACGAACGAACTGTTTCATCAATCGCATGCACTAGAACTATACCAATTATCAGTAGTGAGAAAGGGTTTCTCCGGTTAAAGAACAAGTAGACCCTCCCCCTTCCACTAAAGTAAGAAGAGCTGATTCTATCGGCGATTTGTGATCCCGCGGCGATGATGAGGTGCGCAGTTGTTTATTTTTCTTGGTATGATGTGATTAGGAAAAACGAAGATAAAATTGAAAAAAAGCTGTAAAACGAGGCAATAGAAATCCGGCGCAATCGGCGCGTGTCAGTTGTGGTCCAATTTGCTTTTTCCGTATAGGCTACTTATGTGTATGTAGGCGAGAGACGGGCGAGAAGCAGGAAAGTAGAAATCAAATTTTGCGAAAGGAAAACTGTGTTTAGGAATTCAATAGAGGGACGCGCGTGTCGAATCCGAAGGTAGAAATTACGGGCCAAAAGTTGGGCGGCACCGACGGCTGAAGGTACTAAAAGCAATTGTTCGTGCGTGTTGATGGCACCTCCCACCAGAAGAAATAAAGTGTAAGAAACAGCCGGCGAAGGGCATGAAGTGTGCTCTCGAAACTAATAGAGAAGTGTCAGAAAAAAGTATGGAAGAGAGGGAAAGTACGTATCTTGAGGCGATTTATCGATGCGGGGATTTTTTTTCATGATTTAGATTTTTTTTTTAATTAGAAAAAATGTCCGAACAGTCAAGGTTTGCATTCCGTAATTGTTTGGAATTTGTTTCAAAATAAAGATGTTTGAAATTACTATTATCCGCATTTTTTAAATGTAATTTACACAACGCTGTCATTGTTTTGAATCGACAGGTGCAGTATTTCCGCACATTAAAAATCAATCTAATCGAAATTATTTGAACGTAAAATATTTCGTAACAGGGATAGAATCCAAAGCAAAATGAACAAATCTCACGCTTATCCTCTTTTTATACATTTACGCTAGGTAGCACATCGTGAGAAACGTTTTTCGCAAGTTGTTATAATAAGGGACTGATTCGGGGCCAACCCGGAATCCAGAAAAATTCACACTGGATTCCTTTCGTTATCGTTGAGGGATAACCTTAAGAATCTGTGGGGATACACTTCATAATCCATGGAGGATTTGCTTCAGAATCCCTCGTTGATTTGCTTCGGAATTTCTTTGTAATCGAAAATTTGCTTCGATTTAATTTAGAGTCTCTCGAGGTTTTGCCTTGGAATCCCTCTGACGATTGGATTCGGAATCATTCAACGATTTTCTTCGAATACATCGACGGATGGCGTCGTAATTCCTCAAAGATTTAGTTCGGAGTCCCTACGATTTACTTCGGAATCCTTCAACAAATTGCTTCGAAATCTTTCGATGATTTGCTTCGGAATCCCTTAACGATTTGCTTGGGAGGGATATTGACCTGCAAGGTTCCCTCCCTAATCGCTGAAGAATTCTTTTCGGAATTCCTGGAGGAATAATGCGGAGTACCTCGACGATTCGCTTCGGGGTCCTTCGATGATTTGCTTCTACATCCCTGGAACATTCACATTGGACTTTTACACTGCCTGACTAGCCCAATTCAGACTAGTTTAGTTGCAGCAACTTATATATGACTGGATTTAGTCGCACATATGTCACAAAACCTCGTTTAGGACAAGTGTGCTGTTTGCGAGTAGTTTCCTCGATCGCAAACAACTTGCAATCCCAAGTATTCGGATCAAGTGACTTCAGAGCTGATGTCTGGAATTCGAATGTAATTTAAACCCTCCTATAATAGTTACGATGTTTTCCTCTCTTCCTTGCCGCAATCAGAAGTCTCCCCATTTTTTCGAATGTGATCAAGATAGAATCGAGAAGGCGCGTAAGGCTTAAACAACAAGAAAGAAAGATACAACCAACACATGTGAAACATGTACAAATTAATATTAACAATCTACTCTTAAAGTAAGACGACCGAAATCAAGAAAACACGAAAAATAATATTGTGAAGAGAAAAAATAAAACAAAACGAACAATACAAAGGAAAAGTCCTTTCTAACCTATATTTTTCTTTGTCCCTGTGTAAGGTAGTCGTGTGTTATAGATGTGTAATAATACATAAAATATGATCGAGAGGAAAAACGTCGAAAAAATCTCTATGAGAGAGAAGGCAAAAAGTAATCTTTATATATTTATATATTTCGATACCTAAAATAGAATGGAAGAATGAAAACTATGTGTAAACCATTACTGTGTAGGTCTTTTAAGTTCGGTAAGTCCCCTACCAAATAAGTCGTATGTTTTTTTTCTTCTCTCATTTGGTTCAACCTTTTCGCCTAGGAGTCAACTATTGACGAACCGCCCTCCTTTTTCACTCAACAACACTCACTAACAAATCGTAAAAAAAACACTCATTTTGCAGTCAAATAATAACCGTTACATACACTCACATACACACCGGCACATACAGACATACACGAACTCATATAAACACACACACTGGAACAAAACAACCAACCGAAAATAAACACAAAACCTATATGATAAAATTAAAAAGTTAGTAGTTACATATAATACATAAAAATACAAACAAAACGAGAAAGATAGAGCTGTGGTCGTCGTTTTTACTAGCATTTTTTAATTTTCAAATTGACAACAAAACGAAAAAAAAAACAAACAACAAACTAATTATATATTATATTGTGAAATAAAAAAAACGAAATGATAATGTGATGAATTTCGAATGGTGATATTGTGAAGAAGAGAACGAAGTAGGAGACGTAAGATGGTTGAAGCAACAAGTAAAGGAAGGCTTGGGATTGGCAATGAAGAAAACGAACGTACATACACTGAAATAAAAATAAATACACACATTTGTGCAAGAACGACGATAGGATACGGTGCGGCGTCAGAGAGAAAGTGCGTGTTAGGTTCCATATATATTACAATTACAAAACAAACAAGAAAACATGCAGTTTAATAATAGATAGGTGTTAGAAAGTCAACCAGCAGCAACACAAGAATACACAAGTCATCATGTCTTCTTGCATAATCGAAACTCGTCTTTTTCATAAGGCAATAACAGAAAACATAAACTTACGAAATAGACTCTCATCTTCATTTTTTTTACGGAAACTTGCATGCCGAATAATGGAACACAAACACAACACAATACCGTTACATACATACACACATACAGACAGGCACACACGTGGGTTAAGAAACAGAAATAAGATAACAATATTACCTCTATTATTGAATACACACACAAACAGAGAGAGAAAGAGAATGGAAAACAGCAAATCAGAGAACACAGACACAACCGAAAACACTCACTCACACAAGCACACGCATATTTAATCAATAGATAAAATAAACAAACGTTAAGAAAAACAAAAATAGTATGCCGAGCGCCGAACAATTTGTTATGCTGATAAACCGTGTCGACAGCACCACCAACCAATCAACCAACTCAATTTGTCGAAGCAGTCATAAACCATAGGTCGCGCACTAATGATGAACAAACAAGAATAAAAAAAAGTTAAGAAATAGTTCACTCATTTGTGTGTGTTTTTTAGTAGTTGGTTCGAGTTACCAAAACCATCAGAACAATCGAAAAGCGATAGAAATACTCGTACCACACGTAGCGAAAGCGCTATTACAGAGCAAAAAAAAAAACAAAATGTCGAAGGGAAGCCAGAAATTTTCCCCTCCAAACGAACGAACAGCAAATATACCACTTTATGCAGAAACAGATGAAAAATCAGCAAACAAAATGGATGAAGAACCAAATTGAAAAACATATACGACAGATGCAAGCAAGTAGGAGCAGAAATAATAGGAAAACTAATCGGAACACAAAGCTACAGATGAGAACCGAAACAAAACATAATAATTGCAAATAAAAGCAGGAGAGAATGGAGAACGAGAGGAGGAAAGTTGTTTGACAAAAGAAAACAAAAAAACCTACAAAAGAAAATATAGTTCTATGTGATTAAATGTAAATACATTTGTATTATATAAAAAATGAATATGAGAAGTGATCGTCACCGTGAGTTTTGCTTATTTGTCTTGGGAATTGATGACACTCCATTCGCTGATTATTCTTTGGAGATTTTGCTTTCGCTCCTTGTGTTTCATATTCCAGATTTTCTTAAGGTATTCTTGACTTAAAACACGTTCGATGGCAAACCAAATAATTACAGTTCGCTAACTGGACCAAAGCCCATTTAAAAAGAAGTTATTCGTCGAAAAGCAAAAACAAAGACTAGGCTGCGAGGGGAGCCTAAATGGTATATTATTGTCGTTCCATGTAAAACATTGATCATAACAATGCATCGTAAAGCCCCTCGACAGCCCAGTTAAAAAACGACGCTTGTTAACTGGACAGATGTTTTACACTCAAAATAATTGTCACTTTAATTCCACTATAAAAAGTCATGTAGACTTTAAAAATCGAAACTTCCATCGACCTTACTGGAATCAAATAAAACTTACTCAAATCACAAGTGCATCTTAATAAGAAATGTAGTGGAATTCATTAGAAAACATTGAAAATAATATCTATATACTCTTCTAGTGAATTCTACTCAAAATGAATGTATGAAGAATATATGAGTGGGGTTCTCAGAGCGAAATGTATGTTTATCAACTATCGCTAATGAAACATTTTGCAAAAGCATTATGAGAACGATTTGCGAAGCAAAATGTTTGAGTATGAAATAGTTTTGTACTCCAATTTTTGCCCTCGTCCGCTTCTAGTGGACGGGATATACATCACTAATAGGGATACTATAGAAAAAATTATCAAAGTTTCACTTAAAATTTAAGTACATGGCCAAACAAAATTTCACTTAAATTTTATTTTATTTTCTAGTGAATTGAGAATAATGAGTGCCATCACTAATAAATCATTTAACTTTCACCCACGAAACTACATGGAAAATATCTGCATATGTTTTCAAGTAGCTTCTAAGTGAAAATTATTTTGAGTGTAGCCCAGTTAGCGTATAGATATTATTATTATTTATTCAGACTAAGGCCGAAGTGGCCTGTGCGGTATATAAGAGTCTTCTCCATTCGGCTCGGTCCATGGCTACACGTCGCCAACCACGCAGTCTACGGAGGGTCCGCAAGTCATCTTCCACCTGATCGATCCACCTTGCCGCTGCGCACCTCGCCTTCTTGTGCCCGTCGGATCGTTGTCGAGAACCATTTTCACCGGGTTACTGTCCGACATTCTGGCTACGTGCCCGGCCCACCGCAGTCGTCCGATTTTCGCGGTGAGAACGATGGATGGTTCTCCCAACAGCTGATGTAACTCGTCATTCTGACATTCGCACTAAGTGACCAGCCTATTGAAGTCTGCCGTATTTTATACGATTCACAGTATTTTCTTCTTTGTATACTTCATACAGCTCATGATTCATGCGTCTGTGCTACACACCGTTTTCTAATTTCCTTCCTAGTATTGTATGCAGCACTTTTCGCTCGAAACTCTGAAAGCTCTTCGGTCCGCCTCTTTTAACGTCCATGCTTCATGTCCATAAAGGGCCTCTGGTAGAATCAGAGTTTTATATAGAGCAAATTTCGTTTCCGTCTGCATGTTGCGGGACCTAAGCTGGTTGCGTAATCCGTAAAACGCCCTATTCGCGGTAGCAATACGTCTTTTAACTTCACGGGACACGTCATTGTCACATGTCACAAGCGTTCCAAGGTAAACAAATTCTCACTGCTAACACCACTAGGTCTTCCTCTATCTCTACCTCCCACGATGTACTTTGTCTTTGTAGAGTTAATGGTTAGGCCTATCCTCGCCGTCTCCCTCTACAGTGGGACAAAAGCCTCCACTACTGCTCTGCGATCGATTCCAATGAGGTCGATGTCGTCCGCAAAGCCCAGGAGTATATGCGACCGTGTAATGATAGTGCCGTTCCTCTGCACGCCAGATCTCCTAATAGCGCCCTCGAGTGCAATGTTGAACAATAAATTCGAAACAAAGTGCATCACCCTGCTTCAATCCGTCCAAGGTCACAACGAGGTTGACACTTCGTCTGCAATCGGAATACTTGGTTTCGTGCCATCCAGCGTTGCACGTATCAGTCTAATCAGTTTCGCCGGAAAACCATGTTCGGACATATCTGCCACAGCTCATTTCTTTTCACTGAATCGAACGCTGCTTGGATATCAACGAACAGATGGTGAGTCTGCAAGTTGTACTCCCGGAATTTATCAAGGATCATCCGCAGGCTAAACATCTGATCCGTCGTTGATTGGCCCTCACGAAAATCTGCCTGGTATTCGCCGACGAAGGACTCCTCAAACGGTCTCAGTCTGTTAAACAGGATACACGACAGGATTTTGTACGCCGGGTTCAGAAGGGTGATCCCTCTGTAATTGGCACACTCTAGTCTGTGCCCTTTCTTATAGATTATGGGTATATGTGGCCATCCAACCAGCCGGCAGGCAGTTCTTCATCCTCCCATATTTTCTGGAAAATATGGTGGATTGATTGATGCAGCTGCTCACTTCCGTGTTTGAGAAGCTCGACCGGGATCTCGTCCTTCCCAGTAGCTTTACTGTTTTTCAGCTCGTTTAGAGCCTTCTTAACCTCGTCCAGCGTTGGTGGTTACACAGCTTGACCGTCGCCGACTATGTCCATCCTGCTCCTTAATACACCTTCATTTTCACCGTTCAACAAATCTTCGTGGTGCTCCTTTCACCTGGCTGGCACCATAGTCTTGTCTGTCAGCAAATTCCCCTCTCGGTCATTGCACATGGCGGGCACTGGCGCAGTCTTATGCCGCGCGCCATTGACAGTTGCGTAAAACCTCCGCATATCGTTTCTATCCATGTTTTCCTGCACCCCAGCTATCACACTCTTTGTGTTGCCTTTTTTTCTGCGGTGGATTCGTTTCTCTTCTGCCCTTGCTACACTGTACCGCTCTCTGTTGGAACGGGTACGAGCCACTAGCATTCGACTCCTAGCAACATTTTTCTCGTCCGTCACTCGCTGGCACTCCTCATCAAACCAACCATTTCGTTGGCTTCGCTGTGCAGTGCCTAACACTTCCTGCGTTGTTGTAGTCACAGTTTCGTGGATATTTTCCCACAAACCGTTGACGTCGCCAGATCCGATGGCATCTCCTATCCGCTAGTCCAGCTTCTGGTGATACTGTTCAGCAACTTCTTCAACTGATAAGCGTTGGATATTGAAACACATCGTTTCGTGAATTCGTGACGCTGGAAAGTTGCGCCCGAATTTTTGCATCTACAAGATAGTGCTCCGAGTTAACCTCTGAAGGACCTTACATCTATAACATCCGAGAAATGTCGTCCGTCGACTAGCACGTGGTCTATCTGTGAGCAAGTGTCTCCACTCGGATATTGCCAGGTGGTGCATTTGCGGATATTCTTAATATTCTTACGTGCGAAGTGGGTACTGCTTATTGCCATCCCTCTAGCAGCAGCGTAGGCTTTCCGTGAAAGAAACTTTCTCTTCCGATCTGCGCATTTGCATCCCCGATGACGATCTTTACATCGTGTGCTGGGCACTCTCCGTAGGCATTATGAAGGCTCTCATAGAACTCATCCTTGACGCCATCAGGCTTATCGTTCGTTGGGGCAAAGATGCTGATCAGGCTTTAGTTGAAGAATTTGCCCTTCATTCCCAACACGCAAATGCGGTCGCTTATCAGCTTCCATCGGATAACACGCTTCATCTGCTTCCCGATCACCATGAAGCCAACTCCTCGTTCTGCTCTGTCACCGCCGCTATAGTAGATGTGGTACTTGAATGAAGTGTTCGCTATGGGATCCACCGCCCTGAATTCACGTTCTCCAGTTCTGGGCCATCGTATTTCCTGGATTGCTGCCACACTCACGTCGCATGTGTTACATTTGGCTTAAATGCCTTCAATGTGATTTTTAAAAGTTAATTTCAGAAGTCCTAAATATTTAGCCGGTGGGACTTGAGCCCACACAATTCTATTAAGTACACGTACGTAGCTGGTTATGGAACAACTTCTCGCAAGGGCACCTGTTGTATAATTGGTACAGTGTCGACCCGATTTTGTCACTCCCTGATTTTATCTACGCCTGATTTTATCACATTTTCGACCCGATTTTATCACGTCCCGATTTTGTCACGTTTTCGACCCGATTTTGTCACCCAAAAAAAAATTGAAAATTTTAGTCGTTCTTTTTATTTTTTGTAAATGATACCGCAAACAACAACGGTTTTCATCTGGGTGCTGCGAATAGAGCCACTTTTCTGCTCTCAAGCGACTAGAGGGATATTTTGAAATCTATTCCATAAGGAAAATTATGTTGCAGTTAGTTGGCTGGTAAACTTTTCCCGGTCTTCGAATTTCTCTTTCGATGCTGCATGAGAGCACACAAATGCGCGAGACTCTACATGACCCTTCACATGCATTCCTGCTACAATCAGATGTTGAATCTCGTGAAATTTCGTGACAAGTGCATTTGAAATGCATTCCTATACCTAGTATACTAATTTTCCACTTGAAATATAATTGGAAAATATTTGTTAAAAAGAATACAAAACTCAAACTAAGTTTATTTTTATTTTTTTTCCCAGATACTAACAATTCTTCTCAATATATGATCTGAATAGAAAATAGAATATAGCACAATATAGCAAGAAAATAGAATGAAGCACAATAGAAAATTTTGGCTTCAGTTTGACAACCAAATCGATTCTCTTTGCACCCCCCAGGTTTTCATGAAACAACTTTCACAGTCTGCGGTTTATTATAAATCATTTCTGAGTACCTATCAAGAATTTTGAAAGCATTTTTGACAAGAAATAACGGGTACCGTTCACGCATTTTACCTTTCTAAGGCATAAACGGGTTCATTTTTGTGAACTGAATTAAAAAATTGAAAATAGGGAGCGGGACCATTTGGGCAGCACCCCCTATCCCCGTCCGCAACGTTAATAACTCGACCGCGTTTCAACCAAATGGCATGATTTTTTGTACATCACAAGATATCGACAGAAACTAACCATGTACTAAAAAACAAGTAATTCGGTTTTAATGCTCTCGAGTAATGAACGTTGTGGACGATAATGGGGGGTGCTGCCCAAATGGTTCTCTAGCCTAATTGTTTTTTTTTTCGAATTTGTCACATTCCCTATTTTATGTGTGTGTGTGTACAAACTAACCCCACTGTCTGGCAGTGATGTTATGGAAGAAAACTGTCTGTTAGAACAGTCAGATTTAATCCGGGAGTTAGAGAGTGCTAGCTCTACTGCAGCTCCAGCGACCCATTTCAGAATGCCTGGTATTTCATGTCCACTCCGAGGTCACTGTCACTAACAGTAAGCCCGTTTATCAAATGGCTAAAGGTGTCATAATCAAACTTCCGGATTCAACATAATTTATCTTGAATCCAGCGCGTATATAGTTCAATTCATTATAGTTTTTATAGAATAGATGTTTCTTACCATTTTTATGTTCCTTACTTTTATTCACTGGTAATTCTCCTAGTTTCACACTATCCATTGCTCCGGTTATTTCCATCCGCCTGTCTAAATAACATCTTCTTCTTCTTATTGGCATTACATCCCCCACTGGGACATTGCCGCCTCGCTGCTTAGTGTTCAATCAGCACTACCACAGTTATTAACCGCAAGGTTTCTAAGCCAAGTTACCATTTATGCATTCGTATATCATGAGGCTAATATACCTATATTAGTATATCATACCTAAAAGGCCATCTGCATAGATTGAAAAATATTTTAGAATAGGTGAAATTAAAACTATAGGAACAGATCTTCTTCTTCTTATTGGCATTACATCCCCACACTGGGACAGAGCCGCCTCGCAGCTTAGTGTTCATTAAGCATTTCCTCAGTTATTAACTGCGAGGTTTCTTAGCCAGGTTACCATTTTGCATTCGTATGTCATGAGGCTAACACGATGATACTTTTATGCCCAGGGAAGTCGAGAAAATTTCCAATCCGAAAATTGCCTAGACTGGCACCGGGAATCGAACCCAGCCACCCTCAGCATGGTCTTGCTTTGTAGCCGCGCGTTTTACCGCACGGCTAAGGAGGGCCCATAGGAACAGATCACTTCAAAATAAAAAAAGTTCTCCGCTTATAAAAGTTGCTAATTTTGCAATAGTATATGGGAAAAATCTAGTCAAGCTGAATAAGTATCTTGTTTATGTCGGATAACAATTAAAATAAGGTCAGTAAAAAATCTTAGTTTTTGCATCTAATACCCCTACAATAAGAAGTCGTAAACCTCGATTTATAAAACTGCTGATCCACTTTGTTGCATTGGAATAACAATAACTGTACGACCTGAGCTGCCGAAGAGCCGACTAAAGGCTTCTCGATTTAACTCTTAAAGTTTATTCTATTTCTATTGAAAGATTTTCTATGTATATGTCTGTCATTCCACAAGTATGCATCTCGTGTAGCAAGACACACGCAAAAAAGCGTTCCCTAATTCGTGAACCAAAAATACTCCGTGATTTAAGTCATGGATTCGGGAACACCAATCACGTTTTCCAGAACGTTCCGAAAACGTGAGTGTCGTTCCCAAAACCGTGACTTAAAATACATCAAGAACAAAATACACTGTTGAACTTGTCTTATAACTAACGATTTTGTTGACGTTTAAAATGATCTTTAAAAGAAGTAACTGAATACGATGAGATCGATTATAGTTATGAAATAGTAGAAATATAGATATTTGCTAAATAAAATGGGGTATATAATTTTATTATAGACTGATACCATTGAAATAATAAAGAAGCGAAATTACGCCTACAGACCTGCAAACAAATTGTGGCGCAATGCTTTAAATTATTTTGTCTTATCCGTAGTCTCGTTTCCATACATACCAGATCCAATAGAATTATACATTTTGATTTCTTCGACCATCATATCACCTGTCATGTACTTTGCTTCGCTCAACTGTGCATCATGCCAGCCGAGTATCCCTTCTTCTACGCAAACGGCTGGTATTCCGGTTTTAGCACGGTTCAGCAGCTCTGTTTTTTTGATAATACACGTTTACTTCCAGAAAAGCTCCTGCCAAAGCCTATACAGAATCACCGATCTATCCAGTTTATCAGAAGGATTTTATATTTGAACGTTAGAATATTTAGCGAACTAGCGAACTATGTCCTTTAATTAGGAATTCCACAAACGTTTATTCCCTAACGTTTATTCGCCTTCATTTTTATCAGTTGAACCAATAGAAATCCAGATAAAAACACATTAACAGAAAAAGAATGACGACAGATTTTTTTCATGACCGTTTCACTTCGCGACTACATCGATCATCCTGTCACCCTGTCATGCCAAACACTGTCAAATGCTTTATCTATATATCAAGAAGTGCAAATCCAGTCGAATATTCTTCAGATTTGTTGAGTCGAATTAAATTCTTAACTTTTAATAACTGATGAGTGGTTGAATGCCCATGGCGAGAATCAAATTGCTCATCAGCAAAAATAGAATTGTCATGAACCATCATTCTATTTAAAATAATCTTTTCAAACAGTTTGCTTATTGAAGTAAGCAAACTGATTAAGGGCGATAACTAGAAGCTTCTGCTGGATTTTTGTGCGGCTTCAAAATTGGATTGGCGTTTTTCCATTTATCTGAGAAGTATCCCAATTGAAAACCTTTGTTGAATAAATAAATCAAAAAGGATAAAGAGCTATCAGGAAGTTTTTTGGATAAGTATGTAGAAAATATCATCATCACCCGGGGCTTTCATATTTTAAAATTTTCTAGTAATAGATCTCACTTCATCCAAATTAGTTCCCAACGAAAGGTCAAAACCATTCTCTTGATCCTCAGTTGGACTAGTGAGACCTAGACTAAAATTGTGGGCACTCTCGAACTGCTGAGCAAGTTTTTGAGCCTTTTCGCCATTTGTTAATAAAATTTTATTTCCCTCTTTAAGAGGTTTTTTAAGAATTTTCGTTAATTTCCAAAAGGGTTTCGAACTGGGATCCAACCTCGAGACATTATTCTCAAAGTTGGTATTTCTCAGAATAGAGAAACGCTTTGCCTTTCGCGTATACTAAGTATACGTAAAGTCTATAGGATCACTCTGTTACATGAGCCCATGTCCCATTAGTATTTAATTAAAGTGAAAATAAAATTATATGTACTTTGGTTTTGTAGTTAGGAGTTAGATTTAATATTGTTAAAATTTATTGATTTGTATCTGCCCATTTATACGCCGTTCGCTACCAAATCGATTGGAGCCCCACTACCAAATACCGAACTACGGTTGGTATGCGTGTGGCTACGGAAATCGCCGAAAAGAAAGAAGGGAGAAAAGAAGATGATAATTTTGTTCGGGATGTGGGGCGCGAGCCCAGTGCGGAGTCTTTTTCGTGCCAAAACCAGTGAACGACACACACGGAGCTCGTGCGATTCCTCTAACACGTTCGGGAGGATATATTGTAGAGTGCTCGGTGAAAAGTGGCCGGGTAGTAAATCTAGCCCAGTGGTGCCCAGTGAAGAATTCGAGATCGGTTAAGTGTTCCGTGAAATTACCCTCCAAAACTAGCGGGTGGACGAGTGTGTTTCTTATCCCCGTATATGCACGCTTAATGGGACTGTTGTGTGGTGTGTTACGGCAGAGTGCACTGTAGGAATAGTGAATTCCCGCCCAATGCGATACGGGACAACAGATTGGGAGAAAAACCCCATGGTGCGCGTTTCGACATTACGTTAACGTCCGTCTAGACCATACCCGAAAACGTGACTGATCCGTGAAAGTGACACTGTTCCGGTGAATTCTCAAACGGAGACGCGGGTACCACGTCCCGACGCGAGTGTATGTTGAGTGCCTGAAATATTTGTCCTACCCCGACGCCCGTACAACGAGTATTCCTTATCGCCACCCAATATCCACCGGCGGTGAGCAGAGCGACGGCGCGGGCCCAACCTAATCTTAACTCTCCTATGTCAGAGTAGGCAGCCCCTGAGGAAAGGTAAGTGGCATGCTCCTCTAATGTTATATTTGGCGCCCTAACGAAAAAGTCACTTTCGGATTCGAGAGTTAATTTTTCGTTGGATAAGGGGGGAGATCTTTCAGGTGTTGGAAAAAAAGAAAATCAAAAAAAAAATTTAACTCTCTAAACCAACATGTTTTTTCCTATTTCATCACCCATGCGCTCGATTATCATTTAGCCATAAGAACAATTGATATCGTTCGGTAAAGGTTAGGCAAAACGTGGCGATAGAGGTGTTATTGCTTAGGTACCTAGCTCGGTTGATAGGCCTAGCACATGATCGGTTGATAGGCCAATTCTGATGAATTACGTTTAACTTTTGTTCTCTTTCGCATGCAGACTTTCTGTGTTATCTATTGTTATCGGTGAAAGCGTACACGGTATAGCGTGGTAGTAAATTGTATCACTTTTGGATTTATTGATTTTATTTGTTAATATTGTACTGTGTTCCTAGCACAATTCAGCAATGTCGATGGACCAAGAGTATCTTGTTGGGATGTGTGCCACATACCTAACGGAAGAAGAGATATTTTTTGAGCTTGAGATTCGAGACCTACTAGAAAGGGGTCGAAGCTTGAGCGTGAACCGCAGAAAGTTGAAAACGCTTTGCGGGAAGAAGTGAATGGTAAAATTCGTATTTTTGGTTATCGTCGAGATCCAGATGTGGAAATTAAAACTTGTAAGGATAGGTTTGGGAGGATTATACATGATTTAGCAGATGCCTCTTTGGATAAACTTATGTCAAAAACGGAATATTGCATCTTTACCACCGACTAAAACTTTTAGAAAAACTTACGGTACAGGTAGTTTAGCGAATGAAGCCAATTGGTTGTTTTCGAAGATAATTCAAACGTACATGGATTATTTTGATAAACATGTGCTACGTTCTTCTTTACTCAAACTCCTCAGCAAACAACAGAAATCGATTTGCATGGAGCCGCGAGTCTCGAAGCTCAAGCAGAGGCTTCGTCGCATGATTTGATTTATCTGGGACAATCCGTAGCTTCACTATCCATTTCGACAGGAGCTATCCCAAGAAATTCTGTTGCTTATTCGACTCCATGTCACTCAAATACTACTTTGTCATCTACCGCGGAATTGGATCCGATAATTTCGCAAATAATCGCTTCGACGTCGGTATCGTGTGTTGAAACTACAGTATCGAATAGTACTCCAGTTGTTACAAATTCGTTATCGAATGCAGTACAGCTCACATGGGCGACGCCGAGTTATCGAGTAGCATCGCGAGTGCATAGTGCAAGGCAGGTTCGGTTCGATACAGGGCGCGATATTCCGATAAGTGAAGCCGAATTAAATGGTTCGACAACAAACGCGAGTGTACAATGGGACTGGCAAAATGGTGTGGTTGCGGCAAGCGGCTCAACACAAACGACCGCCGGAAACTTGCAGTACGGAAATAGTTATACTCCGGTTCAGACGGCGTTTACAACCGGACCACCCAGCATACCTGAAACCAGGCGATTAACCGTAAATTCGGATGTGTACGAAATTCCTGTGTCCTCTCAATGGTCTGATCCATATGATTTTCCTCGCCAAATGCCTGCAGTCTCGCAGCCCAATCCATATTTGGTCCCACGATTCACACCCAGCAGCCCTTTCTCAACAAACCCATTTCAGGCTCATACCCAAACTCCATACCAATCATCGGCTCCTTTCGTTGGGTCGAACTATCCGCCGAACACTCAATCCATACACCGATTCGATGCTTCTCATCCTAGGTTTGATCCGCCAGAGGCGGACTTGCTTGGATTGGATCTTCGCAGAACACCGATTCGGAACACGAACCCAAACCCCTATCACAATAGGATTAGAGATAATCGCGATCCAATCCTCGAACATGTCCCTCTGCAGAATGTTAGGCCCCATTCGCCGGTTCCTTCACCTTGTCTTAATCCTTATCAAGACTTCGATTTTAATCCGGTGGCCAATCGTACCAAAACTATTCCGGTTGTCAAATGGCCAATGAAGTATGCTGGGGACGATCGTGGCACCGGACTGAACAGTTTCCTGTGGGAGGTTAATGATTGGACCAAATCCGAGCAAGTGGCAGAACCGGAGTTGTTGAGGTCATTTGGAAACCTATTGACGGGTAAGGCCAAGATGTGGTTTACAAGTAACAAACATCGATTCACAACCTATTCAGAACTGATCGACAGTTTGAAGGCGACTTTCCGGCACCCGGATCTGGATCATTATTTATTAATGGAGATCCACCAAAGACGACAACAAAAAATGAATCATTTTTGAGTTTTTCCTGGAAGTGGAAAGAAAATTCAAAAGCCTGTCCAATCCTGTGTCGGAAGTGGAAGTGGTCCAGGCCGTACGCAGGAACATGCGTGCCGAGTACAAACGAGCTCTAATTGGAAGAGAATTTTATGATCTTTTCTCTTTACAAATGGCAGGACAAGAAGTTGACGCGACGAACACCTATATGTTTTCGAAACCGCAAGCCCAGACTAACGCAGTTAACGTAGCAGGAAAACCTCCGATATTTAACAATCAGATTAGAAGTGGTGGACAGTCGTTCCAGAAGTTTGCTAAGGGCCCTAACCAGCGAAATAATCAACCTCGAAAACCCGATTCTGGATCCGACCATACTTCCTCGAGCAAACCTTCATTCCAAAGGGATCGACCACGTGTCAACCCGACCGATAAGCTGCCGGCGAAGTCCAAGCCGGAGAAGGATCAATCAGGTGATTCGGAAGCAACTAGTAATCCAAAGGCCGAAGTAAGCAAAGGAGTGGAAACGCAACTCCGAACTCATATACCCCTCAACGACAAGTTTATTTGTTTTAACTGCAGAAGTCAGCAGCATTTGACTGATCAGTGCTCTCAATCATACAAAGTACATTGCCAAGTGTGCGGGTTCCAATGTTTCCCCACCCATCGTTGCCCGTTTTGCTAAAAAAAACGGCTAGCACCGGAAGGACTAGAGTCCTTCCAATCAAATGTCTCTACTGATTCAAAAGTTCTCTCCATTGACGATACGCTTACCGCATTCGGATATGAAGAGTCAAACAACAGTCAAGATGAGCATTCAGCAGATGTCTCGGCTGTGTTAACAACAATCGCAGATAACCGACCGTACATAACGCCAACAATTTTCGGTGTATCAATCCGCACGCTTTTAGATTGCGGAAGTCAGAAAACTCTCATTTCCGCAAGAAAGGTTTCCCTTTGGAAAGGTCCTAAAACTAAGGTTCTCCCGAGTAATCTAACTCTCACTAGTGCCTCCAGAGATACTTTTACCGTGTTATAGGATGCATTTATCTACCTTTCAAATTCGGCGATAAAATCAAAATCGTAGAGACCACCATTGTTGAGGACCTTCCAGTAGATTGTTTTGCAGGAATGGACTTTTTCTCTGATTTGATCTTCACATCTCACAGGGCTCAGACATTCTCTTCCTTGTAGATGTGGATGAGAACACGTACAGTAACCCACTTGAACTTGTTGAGCTCAGTTCCAAGCAGGAAACGGCACTGGAAAACGTTAAGCAAAAGTTTAAACCAGCTATGTCAGACCAGCTCGAGATAACCTTGCTGGCCCAACATGCTATAAATCTGACGGAGGAATATAAAGATTCCTCGCCAATACGGGTATCGCCATTCCCGTTTTCACCGGCTGTAAGCAAGGCCTTGAACGAGGAAATAGATCGATAACTTCGTCTGGGAATCATTGAAAAGTCCTCCGGGATGGGCTCTGAATGCGGTCCCCATCAAAAAGCCTATTGGTACTGTCCATTTATATCTGGACGCGCGTAAGCTTAACGCCCGTACTAAACGTGACAGTTATCCGTTAGCGCACATCGGTCGTATATTAGGACGATTGGGCAAGACTAGATATTTAAGCACAATTGATTTGAAGGACGCTTTTCTTCAAATACCTTTGAGCGAAGAATCTAAGCCTCTTACCGCGTTCTGTATCCAAGGACGTGGAATGTTCCAATATACCCGTCTCCCATTTGGTCTGACTAACAGTCCGGCTACTTTATCTAGGTTGATGGACAAGATCCTCGGGGCTGGAGAGCTAGAGCCGTGGGTGTTTGTCTATTTAGATGACATCATAGTGGCCAGTGACAGCTTCGAGGAACATGTCCGTCTCCTGGAAGAAGTCGCGAGAAGGTTAAGTGAGGCTAATCTATCGATTAACCTTGAAAAGTCTAAGTTTTGCCGATCCGAAGTGCCGTTTCTCGGATACTTGCTGTCTTGCGATGGACTTCGACTCGATACTTCGAAGGTTCAAGGAATTGTGGACTTCTAAGCACCACGTACCATCCGACAAGTCCGACGCTTTCTCGGAATGGTAAACTATTACCGGCGCTTCATTTCCGACTTCAGCACGCTCTCAGCGCCAATCTCGGATCTTTTGGCAGGAAAACCCAAGACTGTGCGTTGGTCCAAAGAAGCGGACGAAGCATTCCGAGCGATCAAAGAACGGTTGATCGCCGCTCCCATTCTTTCGAACCCCGATTTTGAGCTAGAGTTCATAGTCCAAACGGACGCGAGTGACCGTGCCGTAGCCGGCGTTCTAACTCAAGTCCAGGACGGATCGGAGAAAGTCATAAGCTTCGTTTCGCAGAAACTCAACACGGCACAGCAAAACTATTCGGCTACTGAAAAGGAGGCGCTGGCAGTGCTCGTTTCGGTAGAAAAGTTTCGAGGCTACATAGAAGGTAGTCATTTTACCTTAATCACAGATGCTTCAGCCCTCCAGTATATCCGCAACAACAAGTGGCGTCCTTCATCTCGACTCAGTCGATGGAGTCTGGATCTGCAGCATTTGGACATGACTATCGTCCACCGCCGAGGTGTTGACAATATTGTTCCAGACGCATTGTCTCGTAGCGTCTGCGCAGTGCGAGCGTCCAAGCTGGGATCCTCATCGTACGAAGATTTGATCCTGAAGATTGTTGAAGAGCCGGAGAACTACTCTGATTTCCGTTACGAAGACGGACAGCTGTGGAAGTATGTCCCGGTCGAGGATGAACCGTATGATGCGCGGTTCGAATGGAAAATGATCCCGCCCCCAGGAAACCGACATCGTATCATTGAACAGGAGCACGAGAGTTGTTTCCATTTAGGAGTTGAGAAAACATTGAGCCGACTGCAGCTCAGATATCACTGGCCATACATGGCGTCGGATGTGAGAAAATGGATCCAACAGTGTACCACGTGTAAGGAGAGTAAGCCAGCAGCGGTACCCACGGTACCAGTCATGGGCAAGCAGAAGTTAGCGGATCATCCTTGGCAGATTATTGTCATGGATTATATCGGCCCACTACCGAAGAGCAAGTCCGGTCACATCCATCTATTAGTAATCCAGGATTTGTTCAGCAAGTGGTGTCAGCTTCATCCGGTAAGAAGAATTGAGGCCGGGAATCTTTGTAAAATTCTCCGGGAAGGTTGGTTTCTTAGAAACTCTATACCAGAAATCGTGTTAACAGACAACGCGTCAACGTTCCTATCCAAGGATTTCAAAGCGTTGGTAGAACGACACGGTATCAAACACTGGACCACATCACGCCATCATAGCCAAGGCAACCCGGTAGAACGGTTGAACCGTTCCATCAATGCCGCAGTACGAACATACTGCCAACACGACCAGAGAAGCTGGGATACGAAAATCGCGGATATCGAACACGTGTTTAATAACACGGTGCACTCAGCCACTGGTTTTACCCCGTTTTATGTGACGCGGAAACACGAAATCGCCCAGAGCGGGGATGATCATTTAAAATGCGTCGAAAAGAAGACTATTCACCCGATAACGATACCGACTACCATTCTACGATCTCTAAAGAGATTTATGATATTGTACACAAAAACTTAGCGAAGGCCTATGCAACCGGTGCTCAGAGCTATAACCTGCGCAAACGCATCTGCCCAGCAGATTTTCTAGTGGGTCAGCAAGTGTACCGTCATAATTTCAATCAATCCAATGCAGGGGGTTACTACAATGCCAAGTTGGCTCCAATGTTCATGCCTTGGAAGATTATTGCGAAACACGAATCTAGTTCCTATGAGTTAGTGGATGCAGAGGGAAAAATCTAGGATTTGGCCAGCAGAGCATATAAAACCTTGAATCACCTCTACCGTTACGCTTGCAACCGATAGTTCTTTCTGTTCAATTCTATTTCCTGTATTAAAAACGAGATCCCTTAGCCAGAGTGTCAGAGAACTCGCTCTCTAATACACGCACCATTAGCAATTTTCTCAAGTGCACTGAGAGGTTTTGCATGCTGTGAGTGGTTCAAAGCTTCTATGTGACGTCTACTGTGCCTTTCAGTGGGAGTAGGGTGAATTAAAGACTAGCATAGGAGATCTGATTCATGTCTGAATCGATTCAGATAATGAAAATTGAATATATGTTTTAATGGCCGGCCAATAAAAAGTAAGTTTTAACTAGAAAAACAACACCGATCATCAGAAAACCTAGTGTGTCTTTCCTTTGGTAAGTCAATCAATGTAGGGAATTTCTGAGCGATCGTATCAGAGAGGATTATGGCTAAAGTATAATCAAAGGTCTCGGTGATGAACGGGATAGTATTGAGAGAAAAGCGATTCGGTCCACTAACGAAAGATCTTCTGCTATAGCCGGTAACTGGAGGTCGCTGTGACTTATCGGATTAGATGGGACGAAGATAAATAGTTGACCAGCAACACTCAGCTTCGAGCAGAGTGTCAAGATTGTTCGAGGAGCTCGATTGACCATTGACCATGACCAAATGCGCGTACCCGAATCGAACATTCTCTAAATACTTACCAAATTTGACCCCAAAAGCGATTGTTTCAAAGTAGGTTTCTTTAAGAACTAATTATTACGTTACATTTTTGTTGTTATTGGTTTATTCGTTGCATTACAATTTTGTTTAATAATCTAATTCAACTGTAAAAAAAAATCGCTAATTTTTTTTTATTGTACCTTGGGGGAAATGTTACATGAGCCCATGTCCCATTAGTATTTAATTAAAGTGAAAATAAAATTATATGTACTTTGGTTTTGTAGTTAGGAGTTAGATTTAATATTGTTAAAATTTATTGATTTGTATCTGCCCATTTATACGCCGTTCGCTACCAAATCGATTGGAGCCCCACTACCAAATACCGAACTACGGTTGGTATGCGTGTGGCTACGGAAATCGCCGAAAAAGAAAGAAGGGAGAAAAAGAAGATGATAATTTTGTTCGGGATGTGGGGCCGCGAGCCCAGTGCGGAGTCTTTTTCGTGCCAAAACCAGTGAACGACACACACGGAGCTCGTGCGATTCCCTCTAACACGTTCGGGAGGATATATTGTAGAGTGCTCGGTGAAAAGTGGCCGGGTAGTAAATCTAGCCCAGTGGTGCCCAGTGAAGAATTCGAGATCGGTTAAGTGTTCCGTGAAATTACCCTCCAAAACTAGCGGGTGGACGAGTGTGTTTCTTATCCCCGTATATGCACGCTTAATGGGACTGTTGTGTGGTGGGTTACGGCAGAGTGCACTGTAGGAATAGTGAATTCCGCCCAATGCGATACGGGACAACAGATTGGGAGAAAACCCCATGGTGCGCGTTTCGACATTACGTTAACGTCCGTCTAGACCATACCCGAAAACGTGACTGATCCGTGAAAGTGACACTGTTCCGGTGAATTCTCAAACGGAGACGCGGGTACCACGTCCCGACGCGAGTGTATGTTGAGTGCCTGAAATATTTGTCCTACCCCGACGCCCGTACAACGAGTATTCCTTATCGCCACCCAATATCCACCGGCGGTGAGCAGAGCGACGGCGCGGGCCCAACCTAATCTTAACTCTCCTATGTCAGAGTAGGCAGCCCCTGAGGAAAGGTAAGTGGCATGCTCCTCTAATGTTATAACTCCAAAACCGAACTTTCGATTGAAGGCTCGGAGACCCATAGTGTTATATACCAATCGACTCAGCTCGACGAATTGAGGTGATGGTCTGTATGTGTGTGTGTGTACAAAAAAATGTGAGACACACTTTTTTGTACTTAGCCTAATCCGATTTGCTTGCAACAGGTTGCATTCGACGGGGAATGCTTCCTAATTTTTTGCTATTGTAAATTGGTTCAATCAGCCATTGCGCTCCGGAGTTATTAAAAAGCCTTGTTTTTTTTCCCAAGGGCCCTTCCTTGAAAAAAAAAATTTCGAAATCGAAATTTTTTTTTCAGAAGCTGCAGCAATGCATTCAAATGAACGCAAAAAAAGTGAATTGATGGAAATAACTCATTCTATCTCCCTAAAGTGCAAATTTGACCTCTCTTATGTGCTTTTCTTGTTAGATTTCATAATAAACGAGAAAGGCACCATCACTGCTAGGTGGATTATTCTGTTTTTTTTTTTACAAAAAAATTGAGTAAAAAAATGTTACTCATTTTTCAAGCACTTATCTTTAACCGATTTACTCGCAACAAGTTGCATTCGACGTAGGATACTTTACCATTATTTCCTATTGAAAATTGGTCAGATCGGACTATGGTCTCGGAAGTTATGGCCAAAATACCCCTTTTTATAAAAAAAATGAGAAAAAAAACGTCACTCATTTTTAGGCACTTATCCTTAACCGATTTACTTGCAACAAGTTGCATTCGACGCAGAATACTCTTCCATTGTTTCCTATTGAAAATTGGCCAGATTGGACTATGGGCTCAAGAGTAATGGCCAAAATACTATTTTTATAATGCACGAGAAAGGCACCATCACCGCTAGGTGGATTAATCTGGATAATTTAATAATGGATTTTAATCTGGGAATTAATAATTAATTTCATTTCATTTTATTTCGCCAAATAACTTGCAACGAGGGATCGCGGGTTCTTTGGTATTGCTTTTGCCTCACATTTTTAAGACGGATCAGTAGCTGAAGATCGTCGTCAATAATAATGGAGTTGAACTTAATTTCACATTTAGGAATTGCAATGCCTCTGGCTTCGACAATTAAATTTGTCAAAGATGCGAAAGCATTATAAATATCACTTTTAGTATCGAGAGGAATATTATCATCAAAATTACTATCGAAATACGTTTTATATAAATCCCAATCAGCTCTATGATAATTAAAAGTAGAGCTGATTGGATTGTTAATGGCTTCTTGTGGTATTTCAAACATCACAGGAAGGTGATCAGAGTCAAAGTCAGCATGAGTTACCAGAAGGACTTCGACTAGAAGAAAAACAAGTTGGTCCATTGGGATATTGAATAGTATAATATCTCGCAGAATAATCTTCGTTGTCAAGGCGATCATTTCGGTAAATAAAATAATTACAGTCTGTCAGTCTGGGTATAATTACAGTCAGTACCGCATCAGTACAGAGTACTGAGGGTCGTGGGTTCGAGTACAATCGAAAGGAAAGTGGTTCCCTCCAATACATTTTTCAAATCAAAATCTTCCACATAATGTACATATGTATTCACATCTAAGTTTTCGGAACTTTGTAAATTACTGTCCAAGTCGGGTGGTTTATACCCGGAACATAGGCAATAAACTTTGATTGAAATAAAACGTGTTTTCTCTTCTGCTCGTTATAATAAATCATCGAACATTTCAAGAGCAATGCAAAGAAATGGTCACGTAGATCAATCTTTAGAATCTCCCCAGAGTTGGCACAACGAGTAATACCTGAGCTACACGTCAAGTATGTATGTATACTAATTATCGTTAGATTGACCGAATTAATCAATGACTGAAAAGATGAGTGTCATCGCTTCAATTTCACATGATTGACCTTTCCATAACTAACATTCTAGTTACCTCCGTACTTAACTACCTCAGTTGAGTGTCATCCACCCATAACGATGCATTTCGTTGGGGAAGCTAATCACGTTGCACACGTAGATATGTACGCGCGGTATAACTTAACCTCACGTCAAGCGGATCGACCTTGACATCTCTAATGCAGACAGACAATGATGTCTCCAACATTTGAAATCTTGGTTCGGCTGATAAAGTTTTCAGTGTTTAGTAGCTCGGTATTTATCATCGGCTTTTGTAACGCCAGGCTGCATCGGGCCCCCATACTTGAAGCTGGATTGTGTCGATGAGTGTCGATAGTGGTAATTGTCATCGGTCGGAGAATGTGATAGGGATAGAGACTGGGGAAATGAGCGCAAACAATATGAGCTTGCGTAGTGTCTATACGCGTTGTTCTTGTTCTCTGATCTCGCGCTGAGTATGTACTTAGGGGACAGTAGTTAATCATGTTTAGTAGACGACTTTTCTAATTTTCTTCACTATGTGTTAAATGGTTTAAACAGTTGGTTGCATATACCAACAGCGATCATTCCATTGTTGCACTTTTGATTATATTTTCACATCAAAGCATTACACCAGAAGTATATTTGTTCCAAAAAGTGCAGAGATCAATCTCATAATCTGCTGTAGAATCTGACAAAATGAACCTTTGATTTCCCAGTATAACTTTATCGTACAATGGTTTCGGTTTCAAATATTTTAGAACATCAACAGTACACGTAACAGTATCGACTAATTGCTGGCAACGTTCCCCTTCAACCAGCCACATAGCAAGTATTGCATGGTGGTGATTAGCTTTGAATAAATCCAACTGTTGACCTGATCAAACAGAACCCTATAATCTTTAGCCATAGAGGCGGCATTCGACGCTAACTTGCCTCCAGTAGGAGTTTGAACAGCAACTGAACAAGTATCGAACGATCATCCCGAATGATCAACAGAGCCGATAGCAATGTCGTTGAAATGCAAATTGTTGTGCGTACTTCTGGTGCTTCTAGTGAGTAGGTGGTCCTCTGTGTATGGGTCCAGTGCTTCGGAAATTGTTCCACCGATCTATCGTTACGACGATTTTGAAAAGTGTCAACAGGTTAACTCTCCGGGAGTGTTCTGCTATGTTCGTATAGTGCTGGAATCCGATGCGGATCCTATTGTAAGTTTTGGACAGAATTTGGGATTTGATCCACATTATATCTGTCGGAATTCCTGCAGGACACACCAAGCAGGATTGTGACGCGCTTTCGACGGAATCAGCTGGATTGGGGAATTTGCGTGGCCGATTGTCAGAGAGAGGTAGCTCTTCTCGATGCAAGTGCAAGGCAACGATTGTTGCAGCCGAAAATTGATGTTAACTTCACGGTGAGTTGCAGAACAATCAATCAGTATAAAATAAATCATAGACCATTAGGTTCTGCACTGCATGTCTAATGAAAAACTAGCGCATATCTTTCACATCAGTTTATTTGGCTGAATAAAATGATTGAATAATTAGAACACCCAAACGGCCAAGATCTTCTACAAGGCAAATTAGAAATTGTAAAAATCATAACAAGGTTCGCTTTTAATCCATCAATGTAATATTTTAAGGCTTTTTATTCCAGTCCAGCTTTTTATTCTAGTCTCGATTCCTTTTCGAGTGATGTGCAGATTCCAGTTGGTTCTGGAATTATTCCAAATTCTCTTTAGATCCAAGAGGATTGTTACAACTACACAAATTTCTCTTCTCGTGAATTTGGCAGAGATTTAGTTTCAGGTGAAAATTTGATAGGGTAAATCCAGTTCAGATGCCACACCTTTTTAAAAATTAATATGTCTCCAAAACAATACGTTAAACTGAAACTCTTTATGGTTTTTGATAGTTTAGGGGTCCTACTACATAGTGTAGAAGTCATTTGCAAAACCAAAAAAATCAAGCGGTGCTATTTACATGTGGGAAATGTTGGAAATAGATAACAATTTTTTGGCGATTTTTTTCAGAAATATATTATTATTTATATTGGTAATTCAACCCAAAACTAAACAAATTCATCGTGTGAACAATTTCTTATTTTTTCTGTGTTACAATACACAGTCAAGGTCCTCTCAAGGATATTAGTCATTAATAGGCTTTTACTCCATTGTTTTTCTCCCACAATCAATTACACAATATCGTCAAAAATTGCACATATGGCATTTTGGCATGTGGTAAATGGGGTAAGTGAAAAAAAACGCAAATAGGGGAACTGTTCCTTTAATTCATACCATGTAGCCAAATCAATACCATTCGAAAGCAAAGAATTGCAAAGGTGCGCAAGTTGTATTATTTCTCATTTTTGTGATTTTTTTCAGCAGTGAGCATGCCGGATAACGACCAAAAACACGACACAAATAGAGCCTACATTGCCTATTTTGCGAACGTTATTGATATAGGAGCATGTTATTAATAATGGAACAGATACCCTATGTCGATGATGAAGCATAGAATTAATCAATTTCTTTTCACAATCTTTCATGGCCATTCAAATTAATGCGTTGAATGAGTAAAACATGAAATAATGATCTATTTCAACAAACGAGAAAACTTTTGTACAAGTTGTTATACGTATCCATAAATATGAGATTTTTTTAAAGTTGATTTTCAAAAAACATTCAGTTAGTACATTGATAAGTTGGCTTTCTGCATAGTTTTCAATTCCAGCAAGAAAATATATTTATATGAAAACTAAAAAAAAAATGACTGTCTGATTTTTACTACGGGTGGGGCAAGTGAAAATTTTCTGACACTAAATGAATTTCTATATTTTTTTGAAAGAGGAATAA
Source organism: Armigeres subalbatus (assembly GCF_024139115.2). Lineage (NCBI taxonomy): Eukaryota > Metazoa > Arthropoda > Insecta > Diptera > Culicidae > Armigeres > Armigeres subalbatus. The sequence continues at coordinate 105,544,466 of NC_085140.1, forward strand.
TTTTTATTGAGCATAGACAAAATATAGTGCAAATTTAAACTCATTCGAAGGCATTTTGTTGTTTGAGTAATAACAAATCAAGAATTGAATATGCAAAACGTATCAAAGGATTGGATAATTTGTAAAAAACTGTTATTTATGGAGGTCAAATATATGGAATACTGCTATTGCAGTTAATATATCAACAACTATGATTTATTTGGAGGAAGTTGAGAAGAGTTAAACGGTAGGTAAAGTAGGCTTTTTTAATGAAATCATAAGTGGATTACTAATGAAACCCCATACTTATGATTCCAGGTTTGATGAATATTTCAAAGATAATCTCTATGCTATCGCCAAGTTTTAGCTGCTAGTTAGGCATTAAGACCATAAGTGTATGTTCTCCAATACAAACTCGTGGTGGGTGGCTTAGGTTGTCCTCTCTTGAGCTTCTTCCTAGCATGTACTTCGTCTTCGACGTGTTGATGACTAGTCCAATCCGTTTAGCTTCGCTTTTCAGTTTGATGTAGGCTTCCTCCATCCTCTCAAAGTTACGGGCCATAATATCAATGTCGTTGGCGAAACCAAATAACTGGACGGACTTCGTGACCACCACTCGTGTCAATCCCTATTATTTTTATTTATTCAGACTAAGGCCGAAGTGGCCTGTGCGGTATATAAGAGTCTTCTCCATTCGGCTCGGTCCATGGCTACACGTCGCACATAGGGGTATTTCACCATTCTAGCCGGAATAAAGTTAAATTTTCAAAATTGTCCTAGAGCAGTCCAAATATGCCTCAAACTTCTCTGAATAGTAGACGAGCGACTCCTAGTACTAGGTTTTCTATTTAGATTTAAAGTTTTACCACTACACTTCTAGAAAGTTGAAGGTTTTTCGTTGAGGAAATTAATGATTTTTTCTGTTGAATTTGATTACGTTCGGTATGTTGTATTGTGGTCAAATATTTGCCACAGCAATCCACAGATCAGTACATACCATGAAAAAGTAGACAAAATAGTATCATGTAAACATATTTTTGATAAGAATGAATGGTTCTGAACAGAAATACAAAAGAGTAATTCGAAGTCCATTTTCGAGCTGAAACTAGATAGTGTTACTCATATTTTCAATATGCATAAAACACTTATTCGATGATATTCGGTAATATTTCAGTATAGAGAGGACGCATTTATGTCTATATTTTAGGATCCCGAAGAAAAATCTTGCGCAAATTTGCGCCATTTTGAAAGCGGATGTTTTTAGTTGGGTACTGTATTTAAGGCATTTATGGCCTATATCATACATTCAACCTCCCTATGAAAAGAGGAAGAGTCATAGAACAATTTCCATGACACCATCTTTTAGCTCTATGTTTCCCCTTGCAAACACATAGAGTTGAGCTGATTTCGGTAAAAGCTTTGATGAGAATGAATTAAATGAAATTACCATTGTTTTTCAATGTTTTAAAGGGTAAAGCACATGGGTCAAAAAGTGAAAATTAAGAAAACTGATATTTCAGCCAAATTATCATCACAGTATCATAAAATAAGGTGAAATATAGCAGTTTGAGAGATAAAATAATTTATTCCGGCTAGATTGCGAAAATACCCCTATGTGCGTCGCCAACCACGCAGTCTACGGAGGGTCCGCAAGTCATCTTCCACCTGATCGATCCACCTTGCCCGCTGCGCACCTCGCCTTCTTGTGCCCGTCGGATCGTTGTCGAGAACCATTTTCACCGGGTTGCTGTCCGACATTCTGGCTACGTGCCCGGCCCACCGCAGTCGTTCGATTTTCGCGGTGTGAACGATGGATGGTTCTCCCAGCCAAGGATGTAATCGATCATTTAGTAATCTGCGTTCGATCATTTAGTACTTTGTCAATAACTCATTCCAGAGGCATAATTTCAAAATGTATTGTATGGTGGACTAAGTGCGAAGATTTTGCTACAACTCTCCTTAACAAGTCGACTTTCGAATTCCACTGTTAAAGGAGTTACGGTGCTAGTTGGTATACTTATACTAAATGATAACAAAATATGCAATCATTTAGTCAAAGCTACTGCTACTAGCGTTATAACTCCGTTAGAAGTGAAATTCAAACAACGAACTGTTAGGCAGAGTTGTAGATAAACCTTTGCACTAGAAGTCCACCATACAACACATTTTGAAATTTAGCCTCTAGAATGAGTTATTGACAAACTACTAAATGATCGAAGGCAAATTACTAAATGATCGATAACATCCTTGCTCCCAGCAGTTCATGCAACTCGTGGTTCGTTCGCCTCCTCCATGCATCGTCCGCCATCTACACCCCACCATAGATGGTACGCAGCACTTTCCTTTAGAAAACTCCAAGTGCGCGTTGGTCCTCCACGATCATTGTCCAGGTCTCGTGTCCGTAGAGGACTACCGGTCTAATGAGCGTTTTGTAGATTGTCAGTTTGGTACGGCTGTGCACTCTATTCGATCGGAGCGTCTTGCGGAGTCCAAAGTATGTACGATTTCCAGCCACTATGCGTCTCCGAATTTCTCTGCTGGTATCGTTTTCGGCGGTCACCAGTGAGCCCAAGTACACAAATTCTTCTACCACCTCGATTTCGTCACCACCGATGCAAACTCGCGGTGGGTGGCTCACATTGTCTTCTCTTAGACCTCTTCCTATCATGTACTTCGTCTTCGACGTGTTGATGACTAGTTCGATCCGCTTGGCTTCCCTCTTCAGTCAGATGTAGGCTTCCTCCATCTTCTCAAAGTTACGTGCCATAATATCTATGTCGTCGGCGAAGCCAAATAGCTGGACGGACTTATTGAAAATTGCACCACTCGTGTTAATCCCTGCTCTTCGTATTACCCCTTCCAAAGCGATGTTGAATAGCAGACACGAAAGACCATCACCTTGCCGTAACCCTCTGCGGGTTTCGAAGGGACTCGAGAATGCCCCTGAAACTCGAACTACGCACATCACCCGATCCATCGTCGCTTTGATCAACCGTGTCAGTTTGTCCGGAAATCCGTGTTCGTGCATTAGCTGCCATAGCTGGTCCCGATCGATTGTATCATATGCGGCTTTGAAGTCGATGAATAGATGATGTGTGGTCACGTTGTATTCGCGGCATTTCTGCAGTACTTGGCGAACGGCGAACACCTGGTCCATGGTGGAGCGTTCGCCCATAAAACCCGCCTGGTACTGCCCCACGAACTCCCTTGCAATTGGTGCTAGTCGACGGCATAAAATTTGGGAGAGTACCTTGTAGGCGGCGTTCAGCAATGTGATTGCGCGGTAGTTGCTACAATCCAGCTTACCGCCCTTTTTGTAAATGGGACACACGACACCTTCCATCCACTCTTGCAAAAAACTTCCTCTTCCCAAATCTAGGTAATGACCCAGTGCAGCGCTCTAGCCAGTGCATCACCACCGTGTTTAAATAGCTCTCCTGGTAGTTGGTCAACCAAAGGGGCTTTGTTGTTCTTCAGCCGGCCAATCTCCTCCTGGATTTCCTGGAGATCCGGAACCGATAAAATTATGTCCTGCACGCGTTCTCCCAGGTCCATCATCATGCCACATCGCCATTCAGGTGCTCTTCGTAGTGCTGCCGACACCTTTGGATCATCTCACGCTCGTTCGTAAGAAGGTTCCCGTTTATGTCCTTACACATATCAGGCTGTGACACGTAGCCCTTACGTGAACGGTTCAACTTCTCATAGAACTTTCGTGTGTTATTAGCGCGGTACAGTTGCTCCGTCTCTTTACGGTCTCGATCTTCCTGCTGACGCTTTTTTCTCCGGAAAATTGAGTTTTGTCTGTTCCGCGCCTGTTTATATCGTGCCTCGATCGCCCTCGTGCGGTGTTGCAGCAATCTCGCCCATGCTGCATTCTTCTGTTCTACTAACTGCTCACATTCCGTCATACCAGTCGTTTCTCTGATCCGGGGGCACCGTGCCAAGTGCAGCGGTAGTGGTGCTAAAAATGGCGGATCGAATATCTCTCCAGCCATCTTCAAGAGACGCCGTCAATCCCTACCCTTCGCATTACTCCCTCTAAAGCGCTGTTGAATAGCAGACACGAAAAACCATTACCTTGCCGTAACCTTCTGCGCGTTGCGAAGGTATTCGAGAATGCCCCTGAAACTCGAACTACGCACTTGATCAACCGTATCAGTTTATCCGGAAATCCGTTTTCATGCATTAGCTGCCATAGCTGGTCCCGATTGATTGTATCATATGCGGCTTCCAATGCCGGATCGAATATCTCTCCAGACATCTTCAAGAGACGCTGCGCCAGCTGCTCTTCCGTTGGGAGTTCCACTTCCAGCTGCTAAGCGTAGTCTTGGGATAGTCTATCGTCTTGTTGTCGTCAAATGTTTAGCCGCGGCGGACGACTCCGACGCGTGTTGTACATCGTCGAGAGTTTTGAGCGCAGACATACTGCAACGAGGTAGCGATTGGATTCAAAATTCGCACTGCGGTAAGTGCGGACGTTCGTGATGTCGGAGAAGAATTTACCGTCGATTAGAACGTGGCCGATTTGGTTTTCCGTTTCTTGATTTCCATGTGGCCTTGTGGATATTCTTGCGGGTTCCAGTCTAATGCTTGCTTAAAGATTTCGTTTCCGCCCCTACGTAGAGTGTGGCCGACCCAGCCCCACTTCCCATCCCGAATTTCTTTTGCTATCGGCCTCTGGTGACAACGACGATGGAGCTCGTTGTTTGATATCCAGTTGTGAGACCACTAACCCCGAATTATATACCGCAGGCATCTGTTAATGAACGCCTACAGCCGTTGAGTGTTCTCCACTGATACACACCATGTTTCGCTAGCGTATAACAGCACAGATTTCACGTTAGAGTTGAAAATTCGTATTTTGGTGCGTTCACTTATCTGCCTGTTTTTCAAGATATTTCTTAAACTCGCAAAGGCAGCCCTTGCTTTCTTGATCCGTGTGCCTATGTCGATCTTGGTACCGCCGTCTGATGTCATTTGGCTACCAAGATATTGGAAGCTTTCAACATTCTCCACTTGTTACTCGGCTACTGTGAAACTGGAAGGAGTCACCGTGTTTACATCTAACGATTTGGTTTTGTTGACGTTGATGACTAAACCTGCCGAAGAGGAGCGCTCGGCAAGGTCGTTGAGCTTATCAGCCAATTCGAAGTCGTTTAGGTGCTCCATGGTTAAAGGCTGCCATAACAGCCCGCGGTTTGGTTCACGGTCAATCGCATCTACCAGAGTCTCGTCGATTACGATGAGGAACAATAACGGTGATAGAATACATCCTTGTTCTACACCAGAATACATCCTTGCCTCAGACAGGACCCCATTGTGCAGCACTCTACACGAAAAGTCCTCGTACTGTGCTTCGATGAGGCCGATGATTTTCTCAGGAACCCCCTTGCGTCTCAGGGCGCCTTACATATTCTCGTGATTGAGACGGTCGAAAGCTTTTTCGTAGTCAATGAACACCAAGTAAAGGGACTCTTGAAATTCGTTGACCTGCTCCAAAATGATGCGGAGCGTGACAATATGGTCCACACAGGATCTTCCGGCCTGCTGTCGCCGGAGTCGCATCGATCTTCTCCTGAATCCGGGCTAGGATAACCTTGCATAGAATTTTGAGAACGTTACACAGCAACATTATGCCTTGCCAGTTATCGCATACAGTTAGGTCACCCTTTTTGGGCACCTTCACTAAGATACCTTGCATCCAGTCGACCGGGAAAGTTGCGGTGTCCCAGATATTACGAAATAAACGATGCAGTAGTTGAGCGGATGTCATGGGGTCAGCTTTGAGCATCTTGGCTGATATGCGATCGACCCCTGGGGCTTTAATCGATTTCATGCTTTGGATGGCTGTTTGAATCTCTAGCAGTGACAGAGCTTAGGTATTGACGCATCTTATGCGTCGGATCTTAGGCAAATCATGCCGAGGTGGTGGTGGCCTGGCTGGCACTTGAAAAAGTTGTTCGAAGTGTTCGAACCAGCGTTTCAGCTGGTCAGTTGGGTCGGTCAATAACTGATCATTCGCGTCTTTCACAGGCATCGTTGCATTCATCTTCGCCCCGCTTAAGCGTCGTGAGATATCGTAGAGGAGGCGAATGTCCCCGGTTGCGGCGGCTCTCTCTCCTTCGTCGGCCAGAGAGTCTACCCTCGCTCGCTTGTCCCGTCGACATGAGCGTTTTACTTCCTTCTCAAGAGACGAGTATCATTGACGGGCTAAGACTTTGGCTCATCTGGTTTTTGATCGCTCTATCGCGGCTTTGGCTTCTCTTCGCTCCCCTAGCTTCCTCCAGGTCTCATCAGTAATCCATTATTTTCTCTGGGAGCTCAGATGTCTCAGGTTGTTTTCGCTATTGGCGATGAAGGCATTCTTGATGGCGGTCCATTGGTCTTCCACGCTGCCACCTTCCGGAATATCTGCAGCACGCGTCTCCAGTTCTTCAACGAAGGACCGTTTCACCGTGGCATCTTCCAGTCGGCGTGTGTTGAATCGTCGTCCAACTCTTTCCTCCTGCCGACGAATCCGCGCAATGCGCAGGCGTATTTCGCCGATGAGGAGGTGATGATCAGACGCGATATCGGCACTACGTTTATTCCGTACATCAAGAAGGCTCCGTTTCCATTTTCGGCTGATGCAGATGTGGTCGATTTGATTTTCTGTAAAGCCGTCACGGAGACCCACGTGACCTTGTGAACCGGTCGATGGGGGAGGAGCGATCCCCGATCACCATGTCGTTATTACCACAAAATTCTGCGAACAGCTCTCCGTTTTCGCTCATTTCTCCGAGACCATGGCGTCCCATAATGCGCTCATGGTTCGAGTTGTCGGATCCGATCTTCGCATTGAAGTCGCCCAAACAGATCTTGATATCACCCTTCGGAATTCTATCTACGACGGCATTGAGTTGACTGTAGAAGTTCTCTTTGTCTTGCAGATCGGCAGCATCGGTTGGCGCATAACATTGGATTATAGTAAGGTTTCGGACCCGTGTTCTAAATCTGGCAACGATTATCCTTTCACTTATAGGTTCCCACTTCATAAGCGCAGAGTGTGCCTGAGCGCTTAGTAGGAAGCCAACTCCGCGATGCCGGGGAGCGTGTTCACCTCGTAAACCAGAGTATAGCAGAACTTGTCCTGACGGCGTTCTGTGTTCTCCAAAGTTTGGCCAACGGACTTCACTCAGTCCCAGGATCTCAAGCTTCATGCGGCGTGCCTCATTGGCAAGTTGTGCCAATTTACCCTGCTGGGCTAGGGTTAAAACGTTCCATGTTCCTATTCGTGTCCGTTGTTTCGCGCTAAGAGTCGTCGCCGTAAAATCAGTCCGTATTCTTTCATTATCGGATTCTCGAACAAATTGATGTTTCGGGAACAGTAGGTTGTTGGCCCAAGGTTCCCTATCCACCGGGATGGGGCTGCCATTTTAGGTATAGCTTCCGGGGAATAGCATTTAAAACTCAGCCGCTGGGTGCCAGAACAGACGCTGTTGTTGCCGCACCTCCGTCCGTGGTAGATGCTCGATCAGTCGGGTTAAATTTGATTAAAGTCCCACCCAACACCAGGACTAGGCTAGTACGCTTTGAGCGGCACACGGTCGCTTTGATAGGGCCTGCTTGGGGAAGAAGTTCAACAGAGCCCACTGTCGCACCCCACCACATCCTAGGCAGACCCCACAGGACGCACTCTCTCACTCTAGCTGATGTCAGAAGGACAACAGTGCCCAGGCTGCACTACCAGCTAAGTACGCAACCCTTAGCTGGCGGTCAATTGTCATCGGAAGACCCGTGGAAGCGTGAGTATTGGAACTTGTGAGGACCAGAGCTATGTTAGGCGACATCCCTTCCCGGATGTCAACTCACCATTTCGCAGCCCATTGTTTTTCTCCCATAATCAATTACACAATATCGTCAAAAATTGCACATATGGCATTTTGGCATGTGGTAAATGGGGTAAGTGAAAAAAAAAACGCAAATAGGGGAACTGTTCCTTTAATTCATACCATGTAGCCAAATCAATACCAAAGAATTGCAAAGGTGCGCAAGTTGTATTATTTCTCATTTTTGTGATTTTTTTCAGCAGTGAGCATGCCGGATAACGACCAAAAACACGACACAAGTAGAGCCTACATTGCCTATTTTGCGAACGTTATTGATATAGGAGCATGTTATTAATAATGGAACAGATACCCTATGTCGATGATAAAGCATAGAATTAATCAATTTCTTTTCACAAACTTTCATGGGCATTTAAATGAATGCGTTGAATGAGTAAAACATGAAATAATGATCTATTTCAACAAACGAGAAAAGAAGTTCTTACACCTACCATGTTTAACTTTTGTACAAGTTGTTATACGTATCCATAAATATGAGAATTTTTTAAAGTTAATTTTCAAAAAACATTCAGTTAGTACATTGATAAGTTGGCTTTCTGCATAGTTTTCAATTCCAGCAAGAAAATATATTTATATGAAAACTAAAAAAAAAATGACTGTCTGATTTTTACTACGGGTGGGGCAAGTGAAAATTTTCTGACACTAAATGAATTTCTATATTTTTTGAAAGAGGAATAATTTTTATTGAGCATAGACAAAATATAGTGCAAATTTAAACTCATTCGAAGGCATTTTGTTGTTTGAGTAATAACAAATCAAGAATTGAATATGCAAAACGTATCAAAGGATTGGATAATTTGTAAAAAAAACTGTTATTTATGGAGGTCAAATATATGGAATACTGCTATTGCAGTTAATATATCAACAACTATGATTTATTTGGAGGAAGTTGAGAAGAGTTAAACGGTAGGTAAAGTAGACTTTTCTACTGAAATCATAAGTGGATTACTAATGAAACCCCATACTTATGATTCCAGGTTTGATGAATATTTCAAAGATAATCTCTATGCTATCGCCAAGTTTTAGCTGCTATTAGGCACTAAGACCATAAGGGTATGTTCACCAATACAAACTCGGGGTGGGTGGCTTACGTTGTCCTCTCTTGAGCCTCTTCCTAGCATGTACTTCGTCTTCGACGTGTTGATGACTAGGCCAATCCGTTTAGCTTCGCTTTTCAGTTTGATGTAGGCTTCCTCCATCCTCTCAAAGTTACGGGCCATAATATCAATGTCGTTGGCGGAACCAAATAACTGGATGAACTTCGTGACCACCACTCGTGTCAATCCCTGCCCTTCGCATTATTCCCTCTGAAGCGATGTTGAATAGCAGACACGAAAGACCATCACCTTGCCGTAACGTTCTGCGCGTTTCGAAGGTATTCGAGAATGCCCCTGAAACTGGAACTACGCACTTGATCAACTGTATCAGTTTATCCGGAAATCCGTTTTCATGCATTAGCTGCCATAGCTGGTCCCGATCGATTGTATCATATGCTGCTTCCAATGCCGGATCGAATATCTCTCCAGCCATCTTCAAGAGACGCTGCGCCAGCTGCTCTTCCGTTGGGAGTGCCACTTCCAGCTGCTGAGCGTAGTCTTGGGCTAGTCTACCGTCTTGTTGTCGTCAAATGTTTAGCCGCGGCGGACGACTCCGACGCGTATTGTACACCGTCGAGAGTTTTGAGCGCAGACATACACTGCCGTAAAAAACCTTTCGAAGTTCATTAACTTACCTTATGAAGTTTAGCCACAAGAAAATTGATTGAAAATCATAAGGTTGTCTTATGGAACTGAATGAACCCTGGGTGAATTTTGTCCATAATGAGACATATGTTCCTCTTAAAGTTTGCCTTAAAATTTTCATTGATTAACCTTATGAAATTTCATAAGGCAGTGTTATGAAGTGCTGATTTACTTTTTTTTTGTTTTTCTAAATTGAAATAAATTATGAATTAAAACCAAGTTGATAAAACGTTTTTAAATCATTATATCTTTATTGAAAAAAAACTCAACACTATATTCTGGTTTTATTCGTACAGGATACATGTCTAATAATGTCTAATAATAATGCAAATGGCCAACATCGTATAAAGGCGTGGTCTGGGAAATTTACTTGGGAAGATCACGGTGACAAAATGTCTACGCTCAATAACACAAAGAACCCAATAAGCAGAACTACACTTTCAGAATATTAAGAAATATGATAATCATGTGCAATTGTTGAAAATCGCCTCCGGAGAAACTAACTACGGATACGATACGTGAAGACAACCAATTGGACTTTTTACTGAAACTACACCGACAAGGAACTGCATCCCTATCAGCTGCTAAGTAGCAATACTATAACCGAGACCAAGATGAATACACCACTAGGTGTTCCAATTTGCCAAATTCACGATTCAGCCATCTTGGATTTTAGTATGGGAGAGCCAGCCGGTTTGTTTATGTTTTGCACCGAAAATGAATTTTTCACCCCCGCCTTCTTCTCGCCCATAAATTGGGCGGATTGAAACACCTAGCTGTGTATTCATCTTGACCGAGACTATAACCATATAATTAGTACATATTACTACTGTAATGTATCAAAGTATGTAGTAAATAGGCAGCCTTGGCCCAGTGATACCGACACATGCACGAAAGATTACTGCATGAAATCATATAACAACGATTTCTTCAAGACATTTCCCAACGCCGATTTCCTTCTCTTCTTAATGCTGTGGTGACATTTCTGCCTTGCAACTTAGCCAAGAATGAAAATTTCCTATGACGGGACCGGGAATTGAACACAGTCACCTTCAGCATGGACTTGCTTTGTAGCCGCGCATCATACCACACGGCTAAGGAAGGTCCCAACTTTAGCATTAGCTCACGAACTATTGATCAACACCCCACTACAACCAAACTGACCGATATGCTATTAGGGGCTGTCCATATACCACGTGGACAGTTTAGGGAGAGGGGGGTATGGCAAATGTCCACGGTTCATACAAATTGTTGAAAATTTATATGAGCAGTTGTCCACGCTGGGGGAGAGGGGTATCTTAAACAAATCAAAACCTGTCCACGTGGTATATGGACAGCCCCTTAATAGTGAGGGCATGAAAACTGACACCGGCACTGTGTGTTGAGTGTTGACCAGTATGGTTCTGAAGTTGAAGTACTGGCTCCTCAGCATCTGATTAAATAATTGCACCGACAACTCTAGCCCGCATAAACGCTCTTGCTAAATGGCTACTACAGATGCCCGAATAGTTGTTTTTTCTGGCCTTACTGCCATCGGGAGCACCGTTTAGTCTAGTCGTAAGCATACCATTGATGTTTACTTTGTTGGTGGTTGGATTTTTGGCGACTAACTTTGTCGGGTCAAGCTATGCCAAGCAGTTTCAGATCGTCCAAATTATTCCTGAAATTGCTAAGAAAAATCTGTTTTTAACCTCACGGCATCAGTCATTGATTATGAGTATTACCACGTATTACGTATACACTGCAGTCCGAAGCTCGGAGTCTATTTGTGTACCATAGAGCTTTCTTCTTAATGACAAGTTGCTGATGCAATTCATCGTAACCGCATCTGTCTTCCTGATCTGAAAAATCAAAAGGTTGTATGTAGTTATTTCTATACGCAATTCTAAACCTTGCGGCCAAATATTACCTTGATGATTTCGCCGAAACCTGTCGCATCCGGCATCATTCGTCCGTTTATCGAGACCGTATACCGAAGCCGGAGGAAACCGGATAATCTTATTCCACTAGGACAGGATCATTGCACTATACTATATAGGCGAGAAGCTGGACGTCTTGAGTCTTCGTACATCGTCGAGGGAGGCAAAACTGCAGGACTTGTGCAGTTGTTTCCGCTTTCGGAGGACTTCGGGAGAGTGCCTTGATTGAATTACCGAATTCATGCACAGGTAGTCGTTTTAGATTTACGGTGATCCTTCTGACATTGCAGTTGCTGCAATGTCGCTGAAATAGATATTAGAAGGAAATAAATTTATTGTAAATTTAGAATTCGGGATTATTTCAGTCGAAAAAAAACTCACGTTGATGGCGTGAAAAAAATGCAACAAGAAGTGAGCCATTTTTTTTGCTAGCTGTCAAGATGGTCAGGATGAACGCTGTAATGAACAAGGTCTGTTCATAAGAATACCTTATGAAAAGTTTACATATAACGTATGAATTTCATAAGGCAAACTTATGGTTCCCATTGGTACCTTATGAAATGAAAATGAACTTATGAAAATCAAAATGTTTTTTCTACCAGTGTACTGCAACGAGGTAGCGGTCGGATTCAATATTTGCACTGCGGTAAGTGCGGACGTTCGTGATGTCGGAGAAGAATTTACCGTCGATTAGAACGTGGCCGATTTGGTTTTCCGTTCCTTGATTAGGTGATTTCTATGTGGCCTTGTGGAAAGTACTTCGGACTACCATTCCGCGGGAGGCTGCGAAGTTCATGCATCGTTGGCCGTTATCATTCGATACGGTGTGCAGCCTATCCGGTCCGATGACCGGTCTATACATTTCGTCCCTTCCTACCTGAGCGTTCATGTCGCCGATGACGATTTTGGCGTACCGCAGTGGGCATCTATCGTATGTCGGCTCCAGCTGTGCATAGAACGCTTCTTTCTCGTCGTATAGTCTCCCTTTGCGTGGGCAGTGCACGTTGATGATGCTATAGTCGAAGAAACGGCCTTTTATCCTCAGCTTGCACATCCTTGTGTTGATTGGCTGCCACCCAATCACGCGTTGGCGCATCTTTCCCAGCACTATGAGGCCGGTTCCCAGCTCGTTGGTGGTGCCAAAGCTTTGGTAGAAGGTAGCCGCTCGATGCCCGCTTTTCCACACTTTCTGTCCTGTCCAGCAGATTTCCTGCAGCGCTACGACTTCGAAGTTGCGGGGATGTAATTCATCGTAGATTATCCTGTCGCAACCTACGAAGCCTAGCGACTTGCAGTTCCATGTTCCAAGCTTCCAATCGTGATCCTTTATTCGTCGCCTAGGTCGTTGCTGATTATATCGAGTCGTATTAACTACTATGTCGTTCGTAATGGTTATTTTAAAAAGGCGGTTTATTGGGCGTGTACAAGCCTCCTGTCTCGTTGGAGGGCCGTCGTGTTAGGTCTGTTTAGTGTCCAACCTAACCCAGGACTTGGGCTTGTGCGTTTTAAGCGGCACACGGTCCCTTTGGCGGAGCCTGCTTGGGGATACATGCAGCTCCTTATAGAAGTTTAACAGAGCTCACTGTCAAACTCCATAACATCCACAGGCACCACAACTGGCAGATGGCCTGGGAAAGGATCAGCAGTCAGGACATAGTCTCTGTTGCCTCCAATTCATTGATATACGTAATTACTCTATCATACATAGTTCGAAAGATACATAAAAAAATACACGCTTATATATCCAGATTCTGGTTTCGAAACAACGATTGGAATTCTCACTTAACTTTTCAAAAGGACCTATAAGTAACATTTTTTTCATGAATTAATTTGAGTACTGCAATCAAAAGATTTCATGTTTTTCTGATGATTGGGCTATTCAAATTAGGCCGTGACAAATATTTAATTAACTTTTTGTCCTACTGGTCTCCGAAAGTTCAAGAGGGGGGCGGGGGTGGCGGATAAAAAATAAATATTAAAATGAAAAAAATAAAAAAAACTCCTCGGATTTATTAAAGAATGTTTTGAAAATCCTCAAAATTATCCGAATTTTATTTTGTTGCCCCCTCAAAATATTATTTTTTGGCAAAAAAACCCGAGGGGGGGAGACAAAATAGATTTTAAATATTTGGATCGGCCTTAATTCATGAAAAAATGGTACTTAGGTCCTTTTGAAAAGTTAAGCGAGAATTGATCAATGTTCAATACTTCCTGAATAAACTAGGTCGAACAAACCATAAGGCCGAAACCCATCTGGCCGAATGCCATTTTACCGAAAGGGTCGTTTGGCCGAAAGGATCATTTGGCCGAAACGGTTGTTTGACCGAATAGGTCTTTGGCGGAATAGGTCATTTGAAATGTGAGAAATTTGGAATGAGAAGAGACACGTCTCACTTCTCACTCTTTATTTTTCTCTTCTCACTGTAAAAAGTGAGAAATGATTAGTGAGACGTCTCACTGCCCACTCCGCACTACTCACTTTTCACAGTGAGAAGTGAGAAATGAAGAAAGAGAAGTAAGACGTCTCACTTCTCACTCCTCATTTCTCACTTCTTGCTGTCAAAAGTGAAAAGCTCGAAGTGAGTAGTGAGACGCTTCACTACTCATTTCGCGTTTCTCACTTTTTACAATGAGAAGAGAAAAATGAAGAGTGAGAAGTGAGACGTCTCTCTTCTCATTCCTAATTTCTTACTTTTCAGATGAACTATTCGGCCAAATGACCCTTTCGGTCGAATGGTCTGTGCGGCCAAATGGTGTATTCGGCCAAACAACAATTCGACCTAGTGATTTCGGCCAAATGACCCTTCCCCCTTAACGAGAGGCCACCGACTTAGCGACACCCTCAAAAGTTCCACGGAGTTGGATAATGAGGAAGGTATTCGTTGGGTCAGGATTTGCCTGTAGCTGGCAATGTTACCGTGCAGATTTTACCACGCCACACTGTGGCAGACCACTGTATTCTTTTTTTTTTTGGTGTTGTTTGGAGTTTTGGTGTTTTCGACACACTATCGGGTGATTCTAAGCTTCATTTTGATGGAATTTATTTTTATCTACACGCAAAAAAATGTTGCGGTCGAAACTACCATTCCGAGGGTAAATTTAAGAATCCGCACCGACGATTTTCAGCAGACAACAAACCCGTTTGATTTTACCATGCGCGCAGTAAAAATCAACTGTGGTCCTGGTGGAATGTTGTTGCATGAACTGAATCAGTGGTGAATTTGTCCGAATGCGTGGTTAGTTTAACTGAAAATTTGTGGTTGTTTTAAAAACATGGCGTAGTCTACAAAATAGTAACCATTACCATGGAATTTTTCTCAGTGTAGGTAAGTTAAGACCTGCCTAGATAAGTGTTATTTTTTTTTATACAAACGAGATAGAGCATTTTTTTCTATTTTCTAATTTTCTTCTACAAAGTTGTATGGTTTGACATTTTGGACTTATGCTCCATAGACATCTATGTTCTAAAACTTTTGTGGATGGCGCTGTATGTTATTTCCTTAAAAACAGCTTTAAAATGGTTTTCTTCCCTTTTTTTTCGCATAAAACCCCTGGCAAATGTTTTTTGAGGTGTGCTTTCAAAGGAGACTGATAATAAATCAGATAGTGAGGTGTTACCAAGGTTTTTAAAAGCTTTATTAGTGAATTTCTTGAAATTAAATTAAAAAAACATTGTTTTGAAAAATATGAATAATTCACGAATGGGCGTTTGGTGGCAGCTGAAATTTTGTCTGAACATAGTTCAAACTTATATCTTTGATATCGGGAAGAAAAAAAAAAGTGGAGACATGTGGAGCTTTTTGTCTGTCTTGTCATTTATACCAAATTTGGTATAAATATGCATTGAAAATCAACATATTATAGCAATTCCGAATGAAACGCAATGTACGATATCTCTTTTCACGAAATAAAGTAATTGATTCGCCATACAAACAACATGGTGGGCAACCATGCGTCTCCGTGTGGAGTATATGGAAATTGTGTACCGGTGTTTGTTATCAATTACTCAAAAAATGTATCTCCAAAACGGATTTCTCAACATCTCTATTTTTCCCAAAATAATGTGTAAAATTGAGAGAATAAATTTCTTGACTATAGATTTCGAAAAATGCTAAAAAAATGATTTTTCAAATTCATCACAATTTTAGATCAGTGACGGAACAAAAAATACAAGTCTAATAATTTTCGGAAAGGGATGATTCTACCAAATATTGCAGAATCCGGAGATATCGTAAATCCGTTTCATTCGGAATTTCTGTAATATGTTGATTTTCAATGCATATTTATTCCAGATTTGGAATAATGGCAGACAAAAAGCTCCACATGTCTCCACTTTTTTTCTTCCCGATATCAAAGATATAAGTTTGAACTATGTTCAGACAAAATTTCAGCTGCCGCCATCTGCCCATTCGTAAGTTATTCATATTTTTCTAAACAGTGTTTTTTACCTTAATTTCAAGAAATTCACTAATAAAGCTTTTAAAAACCTTGGTAACACCTCACGATCAGCTTCATTATCATTCTCCTTTGATAGCATACCTCAAAAAACTTTATCAGAGGTCTTACGCGAAAAAAATGGAAGAAAACCATTTTATTGCTGTTTTCAAGGAAATAACGTACAGCGCCATCTACAAAGGTTATAGAGCATAGGTGTCTTTGGAGCATAAGTCCAAAATGCCAAAACAAACAACTTTGTAGAAGACAGTTTAGCTCTATCTAGTTTCTATCAAAAGATAACACTTATCTAGGTAGGTTTTAACTTATCTAGATAAAAATAAAATTCATCAAAATGAAGCTTAGAATCACCCGCGATAGTGTGCCGAAGACACCAAAACTCTAGAACGTATACAGAGAGTGCTAGAGGTTTTGTCCAACGAATACAGCGGTCTGCCCCAGTGTGCCCTGTAACACACCACGTAAAGGTGTAAAGGGTAGAATTATCAGATTAGGGGTGATTCACTACTTTTTGGGATTTCTAGACCCCCCCCTCTGTCACGCTTTTTGGAATACTTCGTATATGTACTGTCACAAAATATTAGACCACCTTCCCCCTAAAACCTGTGACGTCATTTTTTAACGAACCCTTACGATAGTACAGAGCCTAAATAACTATACTGACCGTAAAATACCGTACGTATGGTCAGCCTAGTTACGGATAAGTACCAAAAAATGAGTAAAATATTTTACGCGTTTGACGTATAAAAAAATATTTTGGACATAACTTCTGAAGCCCATAATCCGATCTGTCCAATTTTCAATAGTAATGGGACAGGATGCCGCGTCGAATGCAATTTGTTGCAAGGTTAAGGATATGTACCCAAAAATGAGAGAGATTTGTTTGCACGCACACAGACATCACCTCAATTCGTCGAACTGATTCGATCGGTATATAACACTATGTGTCTACGGGCCTTCTATAAAAATCTTGTTTTTGGAGCGAACATATCGCCGCTACGTATACTTTTTATACGAGAAAGGTAAAAATGGAAATTTGCCGAGAAACGGCTAAGATATTAACGTTAAAGTCTATCATATTTTAGTGATGGTCTCCGATTTTCGCCATCTCAAAGTGTATGCCGGTATAGAAAATACAGGCGTAGTCCTACGTCAAATTGAAAACTATTCCTGCTATCGATGAGAGCAGATCGAAAACTAAATTTGATATTGGTTCCGATAACAAAATAAGTACACAGTTTGATGTCAGATCATACAATTTAGAAATCTACAGCAAAATGAGATCAAAATATGTAATCAATCATGATGATTCATATTTGAAAACAAATTATGATTTCAATTTGATGTCGAATTCAAAATGTGTTTTCTTTGTGCTCTCGTTATGTTTTCAGACTTTGCTCGGGTTCAGTGTCTCGTACTTGATTCGACTTTAGTATGTATTATGTATATTTACTAGCATGGATACCCGAGCAAAGTCTGAAAACATAATGAGAGCATATAGAAAACACATTTTGATTTTGACATCAAATTGAAATCATAATTTGTTTTCAAATATGAATCATCTCGATTGATTACATATTTTGATCTCATTTTGCAGTAGATTTCTAAATTGTATGATCTGACATCAAACTGTGTACTTATTTTGTTATCGGAACCAATATCAAATTTAGTTTTCGATCTGCTCTCATCGATAGCAGGAATAGTTTTCGATTTGATGTCGTAGTAGGATTTTTCTGCTATACATTTTGTTATTTTAACCATTAAAACGACCAAAAAGATATCAAATTAAGTAATCATATTCGGCGATTTCACAACATCAAAAAGAGTTATCGTTTTGCTCTCAAGCTTTGCTCGGGTAGGGATTCTCATTCATTCTCATGAGCATCACGCTGTTTTTCGCCGAGAAATCGATTTGCAGGAAGGAAACCAATGCCGCGAAGAGTTTATTTGCTCGTTTTCTCACTTCCTTCATTCTTTCCGGGCCATCATCAATTGCAAACGAAAAGTAACCTTTATGGAACAAACAACCTTTTTCTCTTTCTTTTCCTTCATCTTATTGGCAATACATCCTCCACTGGGACATTGCCGCCTCGCAGCTTAGTGGTCATTAAGCACTTCCACAGTTATTAACCATGAGGTTTCTAAGCCAAGTAACCATTTTTGTATTCGTTTATCATAAGGCTAACACGATGATACTTTTATGCCCAGAGAAGTCGAGGCAATTTCCAAACCGAAAATCGCCTAGACCGGAACCCAGCCTTTATTTTTGTTGATGTTTTAGGTTCGATTCCCGTTGCGATAATAACATTTTTGTAATGGCTACCGAACATTTTTGAGAAAAGTGTGAATAATGATAAAACTGAAATAGAAATTACCTTCAGTATATACTCGAACAAGCAGATGTTGTTAGATCATGCGACACCGTCTTTACGTATTTGCATAGAGGTGTGATACATCAAGTGTTAAATAATTTTTCAAAATTTGGCAAATAATAACACGCGTAGGTTTTTTGTGCTATTCAAACTTTATTTATAGTATCGGGTGAAGTACCTACTTACTTCAGTATTGCTTGATAATGAAAGACCCCAGTGGGGGATGTTGTGTACTAACAAAACTAGCAATATGCACCATTTTTTTCACAACTTGAACAATATGCATACATTTGACTTATCATCGTTGACTCCATCATCCGTGGACAGCGTTGCAGCAAAAATTAAATTCAAAATATTCCCTTTGTTGACTGATAATTTATTGAGTTGTGGTGGCTTCGAAAACGCGAGGTGGAACAGCAAGCGGTCATGTTTGGATTCTGAAAAACAGTGCTCCAAACATGGTACGTTATGCATAACAATTAGTTTATAAAAAAACATACCTACACAATAATTTTATTTTTTATATTTGATAGCATATCTTTAGGTTAAAGCATACCCGCCACAAGTTGCAAGAGTACAACGCAAAGTACAGCCAGCTGATCAACATTTGCGTCAACAACCGCTTGGAACTGGATTACCATACCCCGCAGCATGGTTACTCGGAGATTGAGCACTGCTTGACCAATGACCCGCTGGAGGCTCGCAGTGACTTCGGTTTGTCGCCATGACTAGATGCACTCCGATAATTCATGTTATGACGATCTATCGTTTGTATTTTTCAGACTGGCTGTCGGTGGGGTTCATCGCGATAGTCGTAGCGTTGGTAATTGCCGTTGTTGCAGCAAATGTTTTAGAATGGCTGGGCGATGTACAAATCAAAGGTGTGGGGTTGGCATGTTGGTTGAGATCCACGATAATGTCATCTAACATTTCTTATTCTTACAGATCATATCGTGGTGTCTTCGTTTTCGCTTCACCGGAATTGGACTCGCTTCACCGAAGTCAACAAATCGGAAGTTTACAAAGACTTTGGTTACGTCGACGGATTGCGTGTGTTCATAAACATCTATGTGCTGATGATTCACTGCTTGTTGGTGTGCGTTGTACTCCCCGTTACCAACCCGGAATCTGCTGAACGACTTCTGGAAAGTCGGTTCATGTTGAACTTTACATCCACGGCTCCGATTTCGGTGCAGACGTTCTTCGTCATCAGCGGAATGTTGTTGATGGTGAACTTCCTCAAGGACGTGGAGCGCAAACCGCAGTTCAGCGTCGAATACTTTCGCACGAAGATTACCAATCGATGGATCCGGCTGCTACCGGTTTACTATTTCTTCCTGTTGATGGCTGCGGTAGGCCACGCGCTTCCGGGACTAAAACTAGGTGCTCTGGGATACAGTTCACTGGTTGTCGAGCGCAGCGTATGCAGGGAACGTGGGTGGGAGAACGTGCTGTTCGTCAACAATCTTCCTATCAGCAATGAAAGGTGTTTTCTCCACGGCTGGTACATGGGCGCTGATCAGCAGTTGTTCCTGGGTGCTATGGCGGTGTTAGCTCTGATCTGGAAGTTCCCAAAGCACACCTTAGCTATACTGACGACTTTACTAGTGGTTGCAAATATTGTTACTCTCAGTATTATCTACAAGCTCGAACTGGAACCTGTTATGCCTATTAGATATAGGTTCGTGTGTTTATTTTTTTTTTAACTTTTCAGCTTGTATCATAAATTCCTTTTTAGTGATCTGAAGTTCTTGCTATCGTATCAGCCGTGGTTTTCACACATTTATATGCCTCCCTACACTAATGCAAATGGTTTTATCAGTGGATTGATTGTTGGATATCTCTACCATGAAACAAAACGGCGACGGCTGAATCTTAAAGATTCAAAGGTAAATATGACTAAATTCTACGCTAAAAATGCTTATCTAACTGTAATACATTTCAGATATACATGATTCTTCGGAAAATCACTACTCCTCTGGTTGCCGTCGGATTCCTATCGCCGTTCCTTTTTTACGAATATGACTTCAGACGATCATCTTGGACGGTACTTCTACATTCAATTGTATATCGTAATTACGGTGCCCTTGCAGGCTGTATGTGTTTTATCTACTGCTTCAAAGCTCAGCCAGGTTAGTATGATAGAGAGATTTCGCGCCAACTGGAGCAAGATCATTAGTTTAAGCTATTAGTAACGCTTTATTTGAATTCTTTTGTACAGGCTTCTTCCGGCGTTTCCTGGCCTCTCGACCAATGACCAGCTTGGGAAAACTGTCCTACAGCGTGTACGTACTTCACGTTCCGTTGGTTCGGATAATGTTGAACTACGTTCCCGCATTGCCGGAGGTATCCCTACCCCACATTGCTTCTCTTCTGCTGTCGCTAATTGTACTGTCGTACGCATTTGGGTTGGTGGTATATTTGTTCCTTGAACAGCCAATGAGCTTGCTACTAAAGTATTGGATCCTCGAGCGACCGTCCGGGAAGATTAAAAAGACTACGTAATTTTGTGATGTTTTTTAAAGATGATGTAATAAAGATTTTAAAAATTATTAACTATTATACCAACAAGCTTTGACTTACTACATATATCTGTATGGTT
Source organism: Armigeres subalbatus (assembly GCF_024139115.2). NCBI lineage: Eukaryota > Metazoa > Arthropoda > Insecta > Diptera > Culicidae > Armigeres > Armigeres subalbatus. Next base: position 105,565,424 of record NC_085140.1, read on the forward strand.
GCTACTTAGTGACTGACCAAAATTGCGCAACGAATCAAGTGAATGACATACTGGGTTTGGTCAAACATTACCAGGACAACGCCAGCCACGTCCTTGTAGTTAGTTAGGAAGTTTGAAGGAATATTCGCAATTAGTTGGGATCGTTGGAATTGGTTTAACTATTCTAAGTGTTGTGACCATGCAAGTTTTTCTTTCACTGGGATTTTACGAGCTACTTTGCATCTGCGTCGAAAAATTACACTATTCGAGAATAGATTGAATTAATCTTAGGACAAACCAAACTAAATTATAAGAGAACTTTTTGAAGATTTTGTGGGCTTCGTGGCCGTGCTTCCAGAAGCATGGACTATGGAGCCTGGGTTCGATTCCCGCCCGGTAAGGAGGAATCTTTTCGTGATCGAAAAATTCTCCACCGGTCCACTGGGTGTATGTTTCCTGTCCGTTGTCTAGATGTTAAGTGTTCGGTCTGTACGACCTTTGGTCGAAAACGGTGTTTCTGTCTTAAAAAAAAAAACCAATTTAAAAAAGAACAAAGAACAAAGAACAAAGAACAAAGAACAAAGAACAAAGAACAAAGAACAAAGAACAAAGAACAAAGAACAAAGAACAAAGAACAAAGAACAAAGAACAAAGAACAAAGAACAAAGAACAAAGAACAAAGAACAAAGAACAAAGAAAAAAGAACAAAGAACAAAGAACAAAGAACAAAGAACAAAGAACAAAGAACAAAGAACAAAGAACAAAGAACAAAGAACAAAGAACAAAGAACAAAGAACAAAGAACAAAGAACAAAGAACAAAGAACAAAGAACACAACGAACAAAGAACAGAGAACAATGAACACAAAAACACAAAGAACAAAGAACAAAGAACAAAGAACAAAGAACAAAGAACAAAGAACAAAGAACAAAGAACAAAGAACAAAGAACAAAGAACAAAGAACAAAGAACAAAGAACAAAGAACAAAGAACAAAGAACAAAGAACAAAGAACAAAGAACAAAGAACAAAGAACAAAGAACAAAGAACAAAGAACAAAGAACAAAGAACAAAGAACAAAGAACAAAGAACAAAGAACAAAGAACAAAGAACAAATCCAATCCAAATCCAATCCAAATCCAATCCAAATCCAATCCAAATCCAATCCAAATCCAATCCAAATCCAATCCAAATCCAATCCAAATCAAACCAAACCAACCCAAACCACTCCAAACCAATCCAAACCAATCCAAACCAATCCAAACCAATCCAAATCCAATCCAAACCAATCCAAACCAATCCAAACCAATCCAAATCCAATCCAAACCAATCCAAACCAATCCAAACCAATCCAAACCAATCCAAACCAATCCAAACCAATCCAAACCAATCCAAACCAATCCAAACCAATCCAAACCAATCCAAACCAATCCAAACCAATCCAAACCAATCCAAACCAATCCAAACCAATCCAAACCAACCAAACCAATCCAATCCAAACCAATCTAATCCAAACCAACCAAACCAACCAAACCAATCCAAACCAATCCAAACCAATCCAAACCAATCCAAACCAATCCAAACCAATCCAAATCCCATCCAAACCAATCCAAACCAATCCAAACCAACCAAACCAATCCAAACCAACCAAACCAATCCAAACCAACCAAACCAATCCAAACCAACCAAACCAATCCAAACCAATCCAAACCAATCCAAACCAATCCAAACCAATCCAAACCAATCCAAACCAATCCAAACCAATCCAAACCAATCCAAACCAACCAAATCCAACCAAACCAATCCAAACCAATCCAAACCAATCCAAACCAACCAAACCAATCCAAACCAACCAAACCAATCCAAACCAATCCAAACCAATCCAAACCAATCCAAACCAACCAAACCAATCCAAACCAATCCAAACCAATCCAAACCAATCCAAACCAATCCAAACCAATCCAAACCAATCCAAACCAATCCAAACCAATCCAAACCAACCAAACCAATCCAAACCAATCCAAACCAATCCAAACCAATCCAAACCAATCCAAACCAATCCAAACCAATCCAAACCAATCCAAACCAATCCAAACCAACCAAACCAATCCAAATCCAACCAAACCAATCCAAACCAATCCAAACCAATCCAAACCAATCCAAACCAATCCAAACCAACCAAACCAATCCAAACCAATCCAAACCAACCAAACCAATCCAAACCAATCCAAACCAATCCAAACCAATCCAAACCAATCCAAACCAATCCAAACCAATCCAAACCAATCCAAACCAACCAAACCAATCCAAACCAATCCAAACCAATCCAAACCAATCCAACCAATCCAAACCAATCCAAACCAATCCAACCAATCCAAACCAATCCAAACCAACCAACCAATCCAAACCATCCAATCCAATCCAAATCCAATCCAAATCCAATCCAATTCCAAATTCAATCCAAATTTATTCCAAATCGTATCCAAATCTAGTCTAATCAAATCCAATCAAAATTTAGCCAATCTCTATTAATACTCATTCAAATGTAATATTAATCCATTCCTAATTTAAACTGAATCCAATTCAAGTCCAATCTCAGTTCATTCCAAATACAATTCAAATCCAAGTCCAATCGAAATCTCATCTCAATTCAATTCAAATTCAGTCCAAATCAAATCCAAATCTAGTAAAATCCAATTGAATACGCATTCAAATTTTATTTAAATTCAATCCAAATGTAATATTAATGTGAGGCAACTCCAAAGCAAATTTTATCGGAATCCATTGAAAATCCAATCCAAATCCAATCCAAACCAAATTCAATATAAATTCAATTAAAACCCAATCCAATCTGTTTCCAGCATTCAATGTCCAATCTTTTTTTAACTTTATTAGTGTGATATGTCCAGTCTTTAATATGATTTAGTTAGAATATCTTTTCAATTTCAGTATCAAATACAATCTTTTATTTATGTTTTTTTTTTCTGTTTAAAAACTTTTGACACCCGGCCTACTCCACTGCCCTTTCGTCATCAGGGAGCCTACCGGAGATACTAGCAAACAAAATCTGCGGATAAAAATATTATTACTACCGACTGCGTCATTGTCTAGTCATTCCTAGTCTAGACAGGTCTCGACCGTTCGCCGCTACAATATTCAGCAAACTGATTCGCACTTCATTTTGACACGATCATTCAGAAATGTTCTCGTGTTGGATTGAATCAATATCTTACAATCTAAGATAGGTAGTTCAGTATATTCTAATAAGAGCGTATATTTTATAGACCCGATCTTATCTACTACAGCCTAATTTCGTGACGGTCTTGAATTTGGAAGTTTTTATTTCACTCCCTGCCTTGTATCCGAGGTTTCCCCTTTAGACGTAGTTTATGTCAAAACATGATTGCGGCTCCGTAACCCTACACGACAAATGAGACAAATAAACGATCGATTGAAAAAAATCATCCTACATCGCACCCACAAACAAGTTTAATGCTATTAGTGCTGTCCAATGAGCAGCTCGAAGTAGTTCGAAGTTATTCCCGTCCTGCTCGTTCTTTTTTGTTAACAAATGGGCATGAGCAGGACAGGGAGAAACTTCGAGCTACTTCAAGCTCTCATTGGACAGCACTATTATGTACACTTATTTTTTTTTTGTTTTCGATTGTTATTGATATGGTAAAATATTGGCCTGATTTCAATTTTCGAAACATGACAACTTTGTATGAAAATCGACCCTCTATAATTCTTACACTATTACCTGCACTGTACATAGATGATGATTCCCACGCGACACTTTCTTAGCCATGCGTGCTGTTTCACTCGTGCGCTAATATAACAAGCGAAGCTGCTCAGAGGCAAAGTCTGACATCTTAATGAGAGTGAATCGGAATCGTAAGTTTTCATTACCATATTATAGGTAATCAGAATATGCTTTTGATATTCGAACTTTAAGATTGATTACATATTTTGATGACATTTTGCTGTCGATCGAAACAAAATACCGCTATTTTACTTCTTAATTTTATGGCCTGACATCTTTTTAAGTAATCAAGCTGAACGAGTTCACGTAAAATGAAGTTATCAATTGCAGTTTAGCTTCGTTCGGATTGCTAGCGTTGAGCGAAACACAAACAATATGATGTGAAAAGTTAGAAATAGTTATAATGGCTCAAATTACCGTCATCCAGTCATTGACGAGAAAGACAGCCACGTGCTCGTACCACTCCCCAGTAATAAAACCACCCAGCTGGATGGGGGAAGTATTTTTGTTTCAAAACTACATCATCCAATAGCGAAGACATAATTATATCCGGTGGATGTTTCATTTGGTTGTATTTCGCTTTAGTTTTCAAAAAAATTGCCTTTTACAACATTTTTTTTCCCATAAGGGGAAATCGACGATTTACTCTCACGCTCTATGAGTTTCGTCGATGGGAAAAAATGTTGCGAAAGACAGTTTTTTTGAAAACTAAAGCGAAATACAACCAAATGAAGCATCCACCGGATATAGTAGTTTTGAAACAAAAATACTTTCGAAACATGATAGCTTTGTAAGAAAATTGACCCTGTATAATTCTTACACTATTACCTGCACTTTACATAGATGATGATTCTCAGACGACACTTTCTTAGCCATGCGTGCTGTGCGGACTAAGGAGGGTCCCAACGAACTTAAGCCCTTAAATGTGCCTACAACTTTGTCTAACCCAACATTGCTGTAAATATGTAACCTGAGGTGTGGGAGTCGTGAAATTTATTCTTTAAGTAAAATTGTCGCAGAATTTAAAAAACAGCGAACTGCTGTAAATCTTCTATTTTAGCTTCGCCGCTATTCAAATCAATGGACAAAATGTCCTTTCAATCCGATTTTCATCCTACGATCTGCTGTTTTCACTGTATTTGAAATAACTATTCTGGAAAATAAACCAAATATTTGTCATACAAATACTGCACTAAAATATTTTAGACATCAGAAAATAAGTGAATCCAAGCTGTTCTGTTCCTCAGTCAAGGTCAACCATTGACCGTTGCGTTGATTTGATTATAAGAAATGCCCCTCAAAAGTGATGACCAGCGAGACATGTTTAGTGCGTTTAGAGATGCAAACGAACGCAAACCAGATGAAAAAAAGTTATTATTGCGTTTTTTAAGGTTTTAATGGCACTATCAAGCGACGACAGTGACGATAATTGAATATTCCGGGTAAGTGGTTTAGTCCTGGTTGGAAGTTGTCCGGAGCAGCATGTGAACCAGTTCAAACATCAAGTGAACAGTTGAACATCGAAAATGGCTGTGGGTGTGATGAAGATTGTGGCGGTAACGATGGTGTTCATGACGGGTGCATATGGCGGAGATTTCATCAAGTGTAAGATAATATAAATATTATTTAGTGGACTTGAAACATGTATGCACAATGGTGATTAATTCGTTTGAACCTGTTGCTTGTTGTTGACGAGCTTGGTGGTCTAGTGGCTACCGTTTCTGCATTGTAAGCAGGAGGTCGTGGGTTCAGTTCCAGGCTCGTCCCTTTCCTACATTGTATTTCTATCTTAGTTCTTTCTGTGTTTCACGTTATACCAAAACGATTCCTACTGTTATAACCTTCCACACAATTCCAAAACCTCCCGTGGCACCTATGAGAGGTCGTAGAGTTCTCGCTTAACTTTTCAAAAGGTCCTAAGTAACATTTTTTTCATGAATTAATTTGAGTACTGCAATCAAAAGCTTTCATGTTGTTCTGTTGATTGCGCTATTCAAATTAATTCATGAAAAAATGTTACTTAGGACCTTTTGAAAAGTTAAGCGAGAGTTCTTCTCTGCATCTTTCTTAAGTAGGTGTCCAACAAACCACCCTTCCCCTTCCTCACCATTCGAATTTGTGCGAACTGCTAATGCTAATGCTAATGAATCTGTTGCTTGTTGTTGTTGGAAGGCAATCAGTATCTGAATTTTCGATTGAGATCCGTAGACCACATTCATTCAATTTATTACGGGAAAGAGCTATATTTACCCGTGTTCCAGGAGTTCCAGATGGAGCTGCCATGTAAAACGAAAGACGCTTCTGCATACACAAGTTTATGTTTTTTATCCGATTTAAACTTTTTATAGTAACCGTGACCCTGATTCTGCGCAGTTCCAAATTATACGCATCGCTGACCAAATTTCATTACACATGGAGATTACAGATCACATAGAGATTATAGATCACATAAGATTACTTCACACTTAAAATAAATCGCCGACTTCGGTAAAATTTTACCGAAATCTCAACCGCTGAACTGTTCGGTAAATTATTTTACTGATTTTCGGTGATTTTGACAGTTGAGCAACGGAAATAATGACAAAAAATCTGTAAATTAATTTACCGAACAGTTCAGCGGTTGAGATTTCGGTAAAATTTACCGAATACTGTAAAATGAGCTAAGTGTGTTCGATTAATCGATTAATCGTTGTGATAAATGATTAATTTTAAATCGATTACTACTCAACGATAAATCGATTCAATAATCGTCAAGAATCGAGAGTAATAGAGTAGTTACTAATCGATTAATCGAGATTTTACGACCGACATCTCTAAACACATTGCAATATTTCCGAAATTATTATCTTGAACATTCGCACAATGATACTCACAAATATGGGAACAATCGTCAATATCTATCTATCGGGAACAATTATTGTTCATAGGTAAGCTATACGAGTGCTTGGCACTTAATGCATGGGTTCTGATGATAAAGTCAGTCAAACGATCAAAAATACAACAGAAGTTGTTTGATCGCAACTTCGTATTTTTGATCGGTTGACTATAGTCATGTTATGTTCTTATTCTTATTATAATGTTCTCTAATGGGTTGAACAATTATAGAAGAAATATTAATATTTCCGTTCATGCACGTACCAACATCTCATAAACTAAGAAGATTCTACATCCAACCGGTGGTTGTTAGATTTTCTAACAATTTTGTATAATAAACTACCGAAACTTGTATAAGAACTTGGCATATGCGAAATTGTTAGATTCTTATACAAAAAATGTAATTGAGAACTTACATTTTTGTATAAGAGACAAATATTGTTAGAAAAGTTTACAAAATTGTTAGATTCTCATACAATACTTGTATAAGAATCCAACAATTTCGCATATGCCCAGTTCTTATTCAGGTTTGGTAGATTTTTATACAGAATTGTTAGAAAATCTAACGTCCGCCGGTTGGGTGTAACTGTTCTACTATTGTCATTTTCTGGTGTCTTTTGATTTATAATTAACAAAGGCTGCCCATTCTTGAAATTCATACTTCTACCGCTTTACAGTATCTCAGTACCATCGAATGCCTCCTTTAGCCCAATTCGAGGACTACGATTTGTGCATGGAAAATGTTCCCGACGGCCACATATCGACGTACTGCGTGACACGGGTTGTTATCAAACCGGACAACGGTTCCGAGTTATGGCACTTAGTCGAGGTTTGTACGAATTATGATTGGCATTATATATCGGATAATCAGGTGCGTCTCCAACCGCGTAGGACTTTTCCAAAGATTGGAAACGGCATCACAACCATGCTCTGCTGGACCGGGGACTCTGCATGGCGCAGTGCAAACAGCTGTATCAAAGCCTTTCGAACACCACGAGACAGGCGCTCAGGGTAGAAAAGTTCGATATTGGTTTTCCGGTGAGTAATATGAATCTATCACAACTTGGTAAAATAAGTATCCTTATTGATTTTTTTTAACAGTATATAGTCGACGTAACAGTTTTCAAAGATACTTTGGACGACCAGAAACGATATGGAGACATGATTGATGTGTGCGTCAATTATGAACTCAACCGGACCTATCAACTACGAGGGTATACAGAGATCGAGGTCTGTGACAGGAATGATGAACCTTTCGAAATCGGTATGATGTTGTCTTTTTTGTTCGTTATGTTAGTATGTGATGCTAGTCTTACTGTTCAACCATTTCAGATACGTTGGATTTGAGCTTCTTGATTTTGAGTTCAATGATAGTCTTCTTCATTATCCTGTCCACTTGGTATGACAAATCGATCAATTACAAAAAAGACGTAGTTCATTACAAGAATCCTTTGATGACTAAGAGTAAGATGATGTTTACTATTTTAAAGAATTACTTATAATGATATGTGTGTTGTCCTCTTCAACAGAGCAAACGCTGCTGGTATCGTTTTCAATTCTACGCAACTGGTACCGGTTATCGTCTCGCTCGGAGGACCCATTGAGTAGGGATCTGCGCTTTCTTCAAGCCATACGGTTCTTCACGATGTACCTGGTGATATCTGGGCATTCGGCGTTGCTTTTCTTTATCTTGCCTACGCAGAACGCTTCCAAGAAGGAAATGGTAAGTTCAATTTCTGTAGCAGTGACTAGCGTTGTAATCAACTGTTTACAAACAATTCTGCTCTTTGATTTTATTCCATCTTAACCGTTATATTAAATTTTAATTCAGTTAGTTTCACAAAGAGAGGGATTTTTGAATTTTATAAATGTCATTACATTCTAAGTTCTAAGTTCATTCTAAGGATCAAACCCCACCGAAGGAGCGGTTACCCTCCAATACCGTTTCCGAACTAAATCTATCACATGTTGTACATATGCATAATCAAGTTTCAGTCATAGTAATAAATGTCATGTCAATCTGTCAAAAAATTCAGAAGTGATTTCTCAAAAGTTAAGAAGTGAAGAAGATGTTTGCTACGCCACCGCCGAAGAAAAATAACACACCGAGAACATCGATAAGTCATAAAAAGTGAAGACAGAAACAGAAAGAAGAATCTGTGAGGAGAGAAGAGCAACCAACAGTGCCGATTTATTAGTGAGTGGCAAGGGTAGGCGAGAGTAGTGAGTAGTGCTTTAAGGCATGGTAATGAAGAACCAAATCTGAATACAGTAGCCGTTCGATAACTGCAAAATGTTTACTTTGCAGTTAACGAATGCCGTTCGATAACTGCAACGCATTCTAGACGTCAAACGGTTGTCAATCGACGTCAGATGCAATAAAAGTGCATCTAAATGTGCATCCCAATGCAGCTGTCATCAAGTCTGACATCAGTTTGAAGTTTAGCGGTCCGATAACTGCAAAACTGTTGCAACTATCGAATTGCAGTTAAAAAGCATTGCAGTTAAATGACTTGCAGTTATCGAACGTCTACTGTATTATGAACGAACATCCTCTTTCTGTAGCTCTACCGAAAACGGTGGAGAAATGCTATAGCGAGTAAAATTTGCAAAGTTAACTGTGCAAAGTCTGCCGCAAACCTTTTCTGATGAACGTCGTGCTGAGCAAACAGTATGCACACCGAGTTTGAATCGCATTACATGGCCTTGGTCATCCGATTGAGTATGTTAGTTGAACAAGCAACGAAGGTGGCAGCTGCTGCTCCTCCATCCGGAATACTTCCCATGACGACGATAACCAGGTGTGTTGGAACCTGATATTAATGGTATTTTTGATGGATTTGCCGTACAGTAAAGATCTGATCCGTTGTTGAGCTGTCGTCAACGAAGCCGGCTTGATAACCTCCTACGGTGATACAAGGAACCTGGGATATCACTTTGTATGCGGTATTTTGTATGGTAATCACTCGAAAGTTCTCACACTCTCACAAGAGGTGTGTCTGCTGTCACCGTCTATAGCGTTCTTTGAGTCCCTTGCTGCAGTCGTTAATAAGAGCAGGCGGCTGCGACATCACCTCCAAGAGATCTCCTAAACAATTCGGGGTCATACTCGATGATAAGCTGAGGTTCAAAAATCATACCGCCTACGCCTGTAAGCGCGTATGGACAGCGATAGCGGCACTAAGGATTGTGGCAAACAGATCTAGGGTGAGCTCCAGCAAGCACAGGCTGCTGGCAAGCGTGGTGGTTTCAATACTGCGGTACGAAGATCCAGTCTGGGTGTCAGCGTTCAGCGCCCGAAAGCTGGGGAGTACTCATAGACTGATGTGTCTGAGAGTCATTAGCACAAGCCGCACCGTATCTCGCGAAACGGCATATGTACTTGGGGCATGATGTCCATCAAACTAGTGGTCAAGGAAGACGAGACGTACTACGTGCTCAGGTGCATCGGTAATGTCGGGAGGAATATCAAGGCAGCAATGGTAGGCAAATGAACAGTACCACCAGAAGCTGGACGAGCGGATAGGAGATGCCACCGGATCTGGCGACGTCAACAGATTGTGGGAAAATATCCACGAAGCTGTGACTACAATAGCACAGGAAGTGTAAGGCACTGCACAACGACGCCAACGAAATGGTTGGTTTGATGAGGAATGCCAGCGAGTGACGGACGGGAAAAATGTTGCTAGGGGTCGAATGCTAGTGGCTCGTACCCTTTCCAACAGAGAGCGGTACAGTGTAGCAAGGGCAGAAGAAAAACGAATCCACCGCAAAAAAAGGCAACACGAAAAGAGTGTGACAGCTAAAGCGCAGGAGAACATGGATAGAAACGATATGCGGAGGAATTACGCAACGGTCAATGGCGCGCGACATAAGACTGCCCCAGTGCCCGCCATGTGCAATGACCGAGAGGGGAATTTGCTGACAAACAAGACTATTGTGGCAGCCAGGTGGAAGGAGCACTTCGAAGATTTGTGGAACGGTGAAAATGGAGGTGTATTAAGGAGCAGGATGGACATAGTCGGCGACGATCAAGCTGTGGAACCACCAACGATGGACGAGGTAAAGAAGGTTCTAAACGAGCTGCAAAATGTAAAGCTGCTGGGAAGGACGATATCTCGGTAGAGCTTCTCAACCATGGAAGTGAGCAGCTGCATCAATCGTTCCACCACATTATCCAGAAAATATGGGAGGATAGAGAACTGCCTACTGGGTTGGATGGCCTCATATGCCCAATCTATAAGAAAGGGCACAGACTCATTTATTTATTACCAGACTAGGTACAGCCGGAGTGGCCTGCACATAAAAGTCTTCTCCATTTAGCTCGGTCCATGGCTGCACTTCGCCAACCACGCAGTCTGCGGAGGGTCCGCAAGTCGTCCTCCACCTGATCGATCCACCTTGCCCGCTGTGCACCTCGCCTTCTTGTTCCCGTAGGATCGTTGTCGAGAACCATTTTCACCGGATTACTGTCCGACATTCTGGCTACGTACTCAGCCCACCGCAGTCTTCTGATTTTCGCGGTGTGAACGATGGATGGTTCTCCCAACAGCAGATGCAACTCGTGGTTCATTCGCCTCCTCCACGTACCGTCCGCCATCTGCACCCCACCATAGATGATACGCAACACTTTCCTTTCAAAAACTCCCAGTACGCATTGGTCCTCCACGAGCATCGTCCAGGTCTCATGTCCGTAGAGAACTACCGGTCTAATAAGCGTTTTGTAGATAGTCAGTTTGGTACGATGGCGAACTCTGTTCGATCGGAGCGTCTTGCGGAGTTCCAAGTACGTACGATTTCCAGCCACTATGCGTCTTCGAATGTCTCTGCTGGTATCGTTATCGGCGGCCACCAGTGAGCCCAAGTACACGAATTCTTCAACCACCTCGATTTCGTCACCACCGATAGAAACTCGTGGTGGGTGGCTTACATTGACCTCTCTTGAGCCTCTTCCTATCATGTACTTCGTCTTCGACGTGTTGATGACTAGTCCAATCCGTTTAGCTTCGCTTTTCAGTCTGATGTAGGCGGAACCAAATAACTGGACGGACTTCGTGAAAATCGTACCACTCGTGTCAATCCCTGCCCTTCGTATTACTCCCTTCAAAGCGATGTTGAATAGCAGACACGAAAGACCATCACCTTGCCGTAACCCTCTGCGCGTTTCGAAGGGACTCGAGAATGCCCCTGAAACTCGAACTACGCACATCACCCGATCCATCGTCGCTTTGATCAACCGTGTCAGTTTATCCGAAAATCCGTTTTCGTGCATTAGCTGCCATAGCTGGTCCCGATCGATTGTATCATATGCGGCTTTGAAGTCGATAAATAGATGATGTGTGGGCACGTTGTATTCGCGGCATTTCTGCAATACCTGACTTACGGCAAACATCTGGTCTGTGGTAGAGCGTTCACCCATAAATCCCGCCTGGTACTGCCCCACGAACTCTCTTGCAATTGATGTTAGTCGGCGGCATAAAATTTGGGAGAGTACCCCTCAAAGTACAATCCAGCTTATCGCCCTTTTTGTAGATGGGACACACGATACCTTCCATCTACTCCTGCGGCAGAACCTCATCCTCCCAAACCTTGGTAATCACCCAGTGCAGCGCTCTAGCCAGTGCCTCACCACCGTGTTTAAACAGCTCTCCTGGTAGTTGATCAACTCCAGGGGTTTTGTTGTTTTTCAGCCGGCCGATCTCCTCCTGGATTTCCTGGAGATTCGGAGCCGGAAGTCGCATGTCCTGCGCGCGTGCTCTTAGGTTCGTTACCATACCACCACCGTTGTCTGCCATATCGCCATTCAGGTGCTCTTCGTAGTGCTGCCGCCACTTTTGGATCACCTCACACTCGTTTGTAAGAAGGTTCCCGTTTATATCCTTACACATATCGGGCTGTGGCACGTGGCCGTTACGTAAACGGTTCAACTTCTCATAGAACTTTCGTGTGTTATTAGGGCACATACTAGAGTGTGCCAATTACAGAGGGATCACCCTTCTGAACTCGGCGTACAAAATCCTGTCGCGTATCCTGTTTAACAGACTGAGACCGCTTGAGGAGTCCTTCGTCGGTGAATATCAGGCAGGTTTTCGTGAGGGCCGATCAACGACGGATCAGATGTTTAGTCTGCGGATGATCCTTGATAAATTCCGGGAGTACAACTTGCAGACTCACCATATGTTCATTGATTTCAAAGCAGCGTACGATTCAGTGGAAAAAAAAATGAGCTTTGGCAGATAATGTTCAAATATGGTTTTCCGGCGAAACTGAATAGTCTTTTACGTGCAACGCTGGATGGCTCGAAATCAAGTATTCGGATTGCGAACGAAGTGTCAACCTCGTTTGTGACCTTAGACGGATTGATGAAGAGTGATGCACTTTCGAATTTATTGTTCAACATTGCACTCGAGGGCGCTATTAGGAGATCTGGCGTGCAAATGAACGGCACTATCATCACACGGTCGCATTTGCTCCTAGGCTTTGCGGACGACATTGACCTCATCGGAATCGATCGCAGAGCAGAGGCTTTTGTCCTACTGAAGAGGACAAAACATGGTGGCAGGTAGAGATAGGGGAAGACCTAGTGGTGTTGGTAGTGAGGTAGTGCTTGATGGGGATATGTTTGAAGTTGTTGAAGAATTTGTTTACCTAGGAACGCTTGTGACATGTGACAATGACGTATCCCGTGAAGTGAAAAGGATTGCTGCCTTGAATAGGGTATTTTACGGATTACGTAACCAGCTTAGGTCCCGCAACATGAAGACGGAAACGAAATGTGCTCTATACAAAACTCTGATTCTACCAGTGGCCCTTTTTAAAGAGGCGAACCGAAGAGCTTTCGGAATTTTCGAGCGAAAAGTGCTACGTACAATACTCTGAGAAAAACTAGAAAATGGTGTGTGGCCTAGACGCATGAATCATGAGCTGTATTAAGTAAACAAAGAAGAAAATATTGTGAATCGTATAAAATACGGCAGACTTCAGTGGGCTGGTCACTTAGTGCTTAGTGCCACGAACCAGGTAAGGTAATGGTAGGCAAAGGGCTGAGTGATTGGGAAAACTCACTTAGAGCAGGTGGACCCACTGCCTAGTCCACAATGTGTCGGCTTGGATTAGCAAACCGCATGAAGTGCGGTCGCAAAAGAGACGAACAGGTTAGCCGACATTCTACAACGAGGTTGACACACGGAGCAGCAGCAAGTCGCCATTGGGAAGCGGACAATGAGCGTCAGAATACATCGCAAGCACCAGCTACCAACGTTGCAAATATTGTCAGATTGCAGCGGGCGCGTATCCACAAAGCGTTGGGTCACGACGACCGATTGCGGCTGAGCTTCACATCAAAGTAGGAGAGATTCGCCGTTGGGGACTAACCGAGTAGTTCACGATCGCGATCGAGGCGGGAGCTAAATGGTTCAACGACTAAGTTGAGAGCTGAATGGCTCATGGGCACTAAAAATAAGTTATCGGATTAGGTTACATCCTCCGCTGGGTGGTCGTGGCATATGAACACATCGGGGGTCATAGGGGAACCATTGAACCGGAAGCTATCTCCACCTGGAATCTTTGGATCGACCTTGTAACAAGCGGAGTGTCTGTCATTTTGAGATGTGTGGGATTATTGTGTTTACACATACTCAAGAATAAGTTTGAACAAGCGTTGAGCATCACCACTACCCACAATCCACCGGGAAAGATGCAGCCACACCACACACCAGTTCCCCTATTCGCCGATAATCGTTGTATCACGGAAAGTGCATAGTATCTGTATAAAAAGCTAACACTGTTTGTATTAAAACCTTGAAGAATTTATATATGCCAAGATTTGTTTTTGTTCAAGCTTTTGATGTGTTCCGATCTCAAATGCTAGTTTGCAGATCTCGTTTAGGTTGGTAATTGTTGAGGCTACAGCCCTATTTCCATTCCTGAGTTTCGGTTGCTATCGGCTTCCTTTAACAAGGACTATGGAGCTCTGTGATTTGACGTAGACTACGTCTGATATTTCCAAATTCGAAACCGTCATTAAATTAGGAGAGATTACAAACGCTAATAGCTTTTTGCCTTTCTCGTACAACTAAGTTGTACCGAAAGGCTATCATTTCACTCCGAAAACGAACTTTTTATAGAAGCCTCTAAGACCCATAGTATTATATACCAATCGACTCAGCTCGACGAGCGGAGCACATGTCTGTCTTTCCGTGTGTATGTATGTGTGTGTGTATGTGTGTGCACAAAGCAATAAAAAACATTAGACAACTTTTCGTATAGTAATCCTTAACTGATTTTCTCGCAACAAGTTTCATTCGACAGAGGACAAAGCCTTGTTGATCACTATTGAATTTTATAACGATCGGTCATTGCGTTTAAAAGTTATGAAGAAAATGGTACATCGGACCATTTAAACCCCATATAAGGTTGGTGTCTTAACTAAATGCGAGAAAGGCACCACCAACGTTAGGTGGATAAATCTGGGTTTTTATCGTTCAATGGATTTTCGAAATTAAATTTTCTTATCATTCGATACCAAAACTCTCCATCAACTTGCCAAATCCATAGATACTATTGATTATCAACGGACAACTGTTGAAACCTCCATTTTTTCCAATGCTCTGTTTAGTTATTTAAGTTTACGTTTAAGGTCACTCCTGACAGAATCCAAGTTTCACAGTGCTCGCGTTTTCGGGGGCACACCACTCGATACGGAAGCAACGCACAACTGTCATTTTTATTTTTTCACGCATGCTGCGACGCAGCAAAGCTGAATCAACAAAAATGACATTTGTCTGCTGCCTCCGTATCGAGTGGTGTGCCCCCGTAAACGCGAGCACTTTGAAACTTGGATTCTGTCAGGAGTGACCTTAAATAAAGATTGTCTATTACAATCAACAATCAAAGCATAATCGGTCGCGGTCGGTAGCCGAATCATGGCGTCAGTGTCGGTCAGAGCATTGGCTGTCGGTGGGTGGTTGCTGCAGAAATTTATTCACTATGTGGCGTCTGCAACGATTTGGATGTCGTCGGCACAAAGTGAAATTTTCCCGCGAGACGCTAACTTTGATTTTATTTTTGTTAGTGAATGAAAATTAAATCGGTTCCGAGATAAACTTTATTCAAAATGCAAAACATAATCGCTTGGCAACGGCACAAAGTTGCCGTTGGTACTAGAATCCCAAACACGTGTCGGAAGGATATAAGTACTTCGGCTTTGAATTGGCCACTCCAGACTAATAATGGATTTTTCTGATCAGGGACCATTCTACTGGCTGTACGGCCTTTATCTTAAACAGAACTGATTGAATTGAATTCAAGTTATACGGTAGAATATCATTTGTGGATTGGATCGAGCAGAAAATCTACAACTTTGATGCTCCGCACGACCGGACATCAATCGTGCTTGAAATGCTATGACTTCTGAAAATTCCTACAAAAAGTTTACAACTTTGGATCTGAAAAAAATGTCACAACTTTCCCATTGATCAATACCCAATGTCTCAAATTTTCAGCTATACCATAACATCGGAACCATGATGCTTACCGGTGGGGTGCAAATCACCCAAACTTTTCTCGCCATCAGTGGCTTCCTCCTGACTGTTCTGGTCATGAACTACGCCGAAAAACGAAAGTCCAAACCCGGACTCCTGTTCCTGCTGAAGGCAACCGTTTACCGGTACGTTCGCCTAACTCCGGTCTACGCTTTCGTGATATTTCTGCATGCTACGTGGCTATCGAAGATGCAGGATGGACCACGCTGGAAGGTGGGATCCGAAACCGAACGTGTTTTTTGCAGACGGAATTGGTGGAGTAATTTGCTGTACATCAATAACTACGTGAATGCTGATCAACCTGTGAGTTCTATTTCTGCT
Organism: Armigeres subalbatus; assembly: GCF_024139115.2. Classification (NCBI taxonomy): domain Eukaryota; kingdom Metazoa; phylum Arthropoda; class Insecta; order Diptera; family Culicidae; genus Armigeres; species Armigeres subalbatus. The sequence goes on from NC_085140.1 coordinate 105,581,900, forward strand.
GACATTCTACTTCTGATATTCTAACGAATGCCGTAATTTGCAGTGCGTTCAGCAAGGATGGTATCTCGGATGTGATTATCAGCTGTTCGTGTTAGGGACTTTGTTATTGATCATGATACTAAAGTTCCGCAAATTAACCAAATTTATAATAGCGGTGGCAGTTGTTCTGGTTTATTTGATTCCTGCCGTATTTATCTACAACCAGAAACTGGATGCCGTCTTTCTCGTGACACCTCAGTGAGTAACTTTTTCAACAACGATAATTGATATCTTCAGCTTAGTATGTTTGTTATAGAGCTCAACGGTTCGTTTTGTGGTTTGATCAATACTATCAGAAAGCGTACATCCCACTGCACATGAATTTGGGTAACTACCTTGCCGGCATGATAACCGGACTTATCTATCTCCACCTTCGGAAGAACAACATCGATCCTGTTCAGAAAAGGGTATGAACCAGTTTTACAGCTATCTTCGACTTATAACAAAATTCTACTTCTTTCAGTGGTTCCGCATCCTTTGGTTCTCGATCGTACCTTTGGCGATCGGAAGCCTCCTGGTGCACTACATCTTCTATGTGAACGACTTCGAGAAACCTTCACTATGGATGGCAATAATTTTTCCTATGATGAAGTACACATGGGGCATTTTTAGCGGACTGTTCCTCATCGGATTCGTTAACGGCGTGGCACCGACTATGAGGCGTATTTTCCATCACCGAGTGTTCGAAACGTTGGGTAGGTTAACGTACAGTGCCTATCTGATACACGTGTTCGTCATGCGATTATTCGTGCTCAGTAATCGATCGGCTATTCATTTCAATCACATAGGCTCGGTGAGTAATAGATTTGTTTTATTGTCGCAGATTTTTTTTGACAAATCACTTAACTTCAAATGACATTGAACTGTTTCTATTTCAGAATGTCGTGACACTTGCTTCGTTGATATTCTCCTACATGCTTGCTCTGATGTTATGCTTAGCGTTGGAACTGCCCGTTTCAGCGTTACAAAAACTGATGTTTGGTGATATGAAAGGTTTTTATATTCAACGATTTTTCATTGAATATTCGATCAAATGTTTTCGAATATTACAGGTGGCACAAACAGCGATGTGGAAACCGAACCGGCTAGTAATGGAAATATAAAAGTAGAGAATTGTTCCACCAACCAATCCCGGACTTCAAATATAAATATTAGTGAATAATATTGTTAAAATAGTTGAATAAATTGACTAAAATGACTCTGAATGTTGATTACACAATACAGTATGTAGTTAATCGTTGATAATTCCAATAAATACCGTGCTGTGCCCTTATTCCAATCAGCGCCTAATTCCGTACACGCAACACAAAATATTAAATAATAAAGAGTTTTTGTCTAAAACCAACATAAAAATATCCTTGTTCTTTTCTATGGTTATGTATGCATGAAATGAAATGAAAACCAGCGTCATTTATAGCGATTAATAGTGAAAATTTAAACAAAATTTGTTGGTCGTCACTACGAGCGCCATTTTGACTGTTTTCATTAACCCACTTGCTAAGAACGTCTGTCATAATATTTAAGCATTTTTAAGTGAAAATTTGCCCAGGATTTCAAATACAACAGCATAACAAGACAAAACAGGTAATATTATAGTGTATTACCAAATTGTTGTTTGTATTTTCCCGATAGAAAATGCTGAAAAGTGAAAAATATCTTGACCGGAATAAGGGTACATCTAAATCTACTCGTTCCTTATTCCGTTCATCGGGTTTGGAGGATGGATTCTGAAAATTCCGTGTTTGAGAATATAATCAATGGCAAGAAAAAATACATCGTACATGAAACCATATGAATGGTGAACATTTGAAACTTTATCCCGCAAGCAGGCAGACCGAAAGGAACGACTCTACGCGAAAAGGTTATGGGACCTTTTTTCAACTCGTGCCGGGAAAATACAGTTTTTTCAGTTAATGATTTAATGATCGTTCCAATTTTTAGTATATGTCCAGCCGAAGCTAGGACACCGTGATTCAATGATGATTTATAAAGTGAATGCTGGACAATATTAATAAGGGTTTCCGAAGAATACGGACAGTTTTAAACAGCGCAAACCATTTAATTGTGGCGTTCTTGTTTAAAAGCTTTATCCGGAGATTTCTTAGCGATTTGTAAAAAAAAACCCTGCCCTCTCTGAGCTGCAAATAAGATTATGTTTTACCGAAATCCGTGAATACTTCGTAGAAAAAGGGTTATCTGGTACTTACAAGAACCGAAACATTAAATAATATTCAATTTGAACGAAACAGTAGTACAAACAATTCTAAACAAACAGAGACATTGTTTTGTAAGGTTCAGGTCAGAATTAAAGGCCTAGTATCCAGGCTCAAGTAAAAATTACGTTGAGGAGAAGGTGTAAAACTCCGATAAAGTATTGTATCTGTCCTTTTCTGTGGTACTTAATGCAACTGGGCAGCTAGCATTAATGTTCATGTTGAATATATCTCGAATGGTAAGTGAAACTAACGAAAAAACAATCAACTTGCCTATATAAGAAAATATCATTCATTGTTTGTATTTAAAATTTGGAAGGAAATTACATTTTAAGCTTTTTATGTGCAATAATATAATAAATGAAAAGATGGATTTGTGTGAAAAATGATGCCTGGTATTAGCATCTCCAAGAAATCAAATGTTTTTCGGGTGATTGGAATTAGGAACACGAATGAACGGAATTAGGAACAATGCCATTTCAGGCGATTGGAATTAGGACCGCATAATTGGTCAATTTTGTTTTCACTATTGGAGCCTAAGTCTATGAATGCATCCCAACATATTTTATTTTCAATTGTATATAGAAAATTACACTATGCAGCGAAATTGCAGCTTCAAAATACTAAACGGCTATTTTTAGAGCTTTTGGACATAGCGCATTGTCTTAGGTGAACGGAATAAGGGCACAGCACGGTATAGCAAATTGCTGGAGCCATTTATATTTTTTAAGGTTCATCAAAAGATAAAGATAAAAGGTATTCGATCCGCCATTCGAAGCATCGTAACCGCTGCACTAGACATGATGCCCCCGGCACCTGAATGACGATGGGGTTGACCAACTACCAGGACACGGTGTAAAAAAATGGATTATTATCGAAGTTTCATGTACCTCTGTTTTTTTTTTCACAGAAAGTTGGGCAAGGCCACTAGAAATGAGGTACGGGGTGTTTAAAAATATTTCATCGGCGATTTTTAAAAAAAAGTGATTTTTATTGTTTTCTTCCTTAATATACCGTCTAAAAAGTCAATTGATAACTCAGCAATGGATAAATTATTGTAATTAGCCCTCAGAATTAAAAATATACATTTTTGTTGCCTCTTTTGTATAGAAAACCTATCGTGAAACGGATCTAAATTTTGAAAAATATGTTTTTTCTGTGAATTAAACGTTTTTAAAGAATGTTTTCGGGTATTTTTACTTTATTGACAATTTTTTTCATTTTTTCAGCAAATATCATCTATTTCCAGCCTTGGTTATCTGTTGTATTCACATTTTTTTCTTCCGACATTCGCACTCGATGGCCAGCCCTTTGTCAGTTTGCCATATTTTATAGAATTCATAATATTTTCCTCTAGATACAGTGTCTCATCATTACTGTGGCACACGCCATGTACAAGACCCACACTGAATATTATTTGCAGCACATTTTACTTGAAACCCATAAATCTTCCTGGCCTTCTTCTAACAGTGTTCACGCTTCATGTCCGAAATAGACTATCGGATGAACTAGGGCTTTATACAGAGCGAAATTCATTTCCGACTGCATGTTACCGAAGCTGAGCTGTTGCTACAAGCCCAACTGTCCTATATTTGAGTGATTCCATTTCTGTTTGGGTCATTCATACAGTGGGCAGTAAGTTGGTTACGACAATCGTAAAAGACCGTATTCGCAACAGCAATCCAAAGTATTCAAAGGAAACAATTTCTCCAAAACCTCCAACCACTTTTATAACAATTACTATAATAGTTTGTAGAGTGAATTACCTACTCAATCTTCAGTAAGACAAAAGTTTCCACCATTTCGTCTGCAAAACCCAAGAGCATATGCGTAAGTACTGCCGAAATGAATTACATGGTTGCGTGTAGAAACAGAGATAAGCTGAGTGTTGCTTGTGCTGATATAGTGCTTGAAAGGGGTGTATTTGAAGGTGTAGAAAAAATACCTTTGAAATGTTTGCAAATACTGACAAAGACGTTTACTGTGAAGTATTTCTATTGCGAATAGAGTTACCTCCGGCGTACATAACAAATTTTAGGCCTAAGTTAGGTCTTGTATAATACAGACGGAAAAGGAATTCGCTCTTTATAATACCCTAACTCTACCGGTAAGCAATTACGGACATGAAATGAAAAGAAGCAGACTAGGAAGCTTTCAAACTTTCCGAGCGGAAGGTGCTGCGTACAATACATAGTGAGGGGCCAGTAAATGACGAGTGGCGCTTACGCATGAATTACAAGGAATATCATATGTTAAAAGAGAAAATATTATGAATCTTTTAAAATACGGCGCACTTCAGTGACCTGCCATATATTGCAAATGTCAAAATTAAGAATTGCAAAAACAATATTCAAGTGCATATTCATCAGACCGGAGATAGAAGATTATTAAAAACGCAAAAATTAAAAACAAAAGAAATACTTAAAAAAAAACACCTTAACCAATAAAAAACAATATTCTTATAAATTTTAGACCCGTTGTAAGATAGGTTTTCTATACAAAAAAGGCTACAAATATGTATATTTTTAATTCTGAGGGCTAATTACAACAATTTATCCATTGCTGAGTTATCAATAGGAGATCGTCAGTTGCGTTCTAGCAAAAATTCCGCTTGAGGCCCTTCATAAATATTTTAACAACAGCCACTACACCTGACGGTATAATTGCAATATTTCCATTATCAGGCGACAGGTGGTGTTGCTGTGTGTTTGTATCAATGTAATATTGCATATACACTAGTGACATCTGCTGTTCGATATCGTAAGCTTTCAATGTTCCTTCCACACACACGAGGTGGAGAACAGTCTTGAAGAAATTGAAAGTATACAGCTAGAATTTAGTATGGAGGTACAGTGAAATCTCGTTTATTGTGTGGAACTGTAAAACAAGTCGTGGGAACAAAAAATCTAAAAAATATTTGTTGCTTTTTGACCTAGGTTTCATATTGATGCGATGCGTAGTTAATGAGAACGGATGATTTGTCCATACAAGGAAATTTATTTTACTTTAAATGTTGTGGCGCCATCTCGTTCAAACAGCACCTTTGTCTTTGCCTTATTGACTTTTTAGACGGTATATTAAGGAAGAAAACAATAAAAATCACTTTTTTCAAAAAATCGACGATGAAATATTTTTAAACACCCTGTAACTCATTTCTAGTGGCCTTGCCTAACTTTCTGTGAAAAAAAAATCAGAGGTACATGAAACTTCGATAATAATCCATTTTTTTTACACCGTGCAGGAGAGCTGTTTAACCAATTCAATACGGATGGGTCATATATGACCCAAAACGAAAATCAGTTTCAAGAGATAGAGCCTTGCTTTCTTCAGTAAAAATGTTCAAAATTAATTGTTCCATCCAGGAAAAATATTGCCCAGGTCAGGTTACGGGCTTAAGGATGATCTAGAGCATCCAAACTATCCTTGAGTTTTAATTTTGATGTTCTAAGGAATCAACACATTTTTTTAACATATTCTGATTGAATAATTGAAATGGAAATGCTTCATGATAATATCCGGCGTCTGTCTAGCGACATAACAGATCTTTTCTAATATCTACGATACTCCAAACAGTTCTTGAATTCAGATCTTAATATTCAAATCGGTCAACAAAAAGATGTCCCCACTATTTTTATGAGTTGGAACAGCTCCACGGTACGCCATTACACCATTACAGACACACCACACAATTCGATCGACATCTACGACACTCCAAATTATCCTTGAGTACAGATCTTCATTCAAATCGATCAACACGAAGATCTTCGATGTCCCCACTAGTTTTATGAGTTGGAATAGCTCCAGGATACCACGTAGCACAATTAGGACACACCACAGAATTCGATTGACATCTACGACACTCCAAACTCTCCTTGAGGACAGGTCTTAATATTCAAATCGATCAACATGAAGATCTTCGATGTCCCCACTAGTTTTATGAGTTGGAATAGCTCCAGGGTTACTCATTACAGACACACTAGAGAATTCGTTCGACATCTACGACACTCCAAACTCTTTTTGAGCTCTGATCCTAACACAGTTGTGAAGTTTGGGAGGATAAGGTTGTGCCGCATGAGCGGATGGATGGTCGTGTGTAAAAGAGAGAACCCTTTTTTAACCCTTTAAAGGCCATCGTTAACCCTTCAAAAAATGTCACCGGCGAAAACAATTTTTTTTTTATGGAGCTCGTTGTTTGAGATCCAGTTGTGAGGCCACCAGGCCCGAATTATATACCGCAGGCATCTGTTAATGAACACCTGCAGCCGTTGAGTGTTCTCCACTGATACACACCATGCTTCGCTAGCGTATAACAGCACAGATTTCACGTTAGAGTTGAAAATTCGTATTTTGGTGCGTTCACTTATCTGCCTGTTTTTCCAGATATTGCTTAAACTCGCAAAGGCAGCCCTTGCTTTCTTGATCCGTGCGATTTTTTATTTCTATCAGCTTTTTTCACTTGGCCATCCCTTTGACTTAATAAACATAACAATTCAATATTTTCCGTTTCTCTTATCTAGGATATATACAGGCCACTCCGGTCTCAGTCTGGAAATAACTAAATAAAATCTTGGGGCGGGGTCAATGTTGTACAACATGTCGGAGCATGTGTGACAAAAAAAGACAACAGATGAGGATCGAGGGGCAGAATGAGGGAGTCACAGTTAGTCTTTACGTCCGAGCAAAGAAGTAGCAGCAAAGAAACTATAGAGCTTGCTCAAGCGTTCCGATCCACAATCAGACCCTTGCGGGATAGTCTGATGTGGACACCGGTTCGCCTGTTGGCTATTAGGCAATAACTGCATAGATAATTAGGACGGTCGCTTAGCGTTATTCTAATTCGAGTATCGGTCGGTCGGCAAGTAAATGCCGCGTCGTCGTAAGAAGACTGTGTCGGTAAACCAGTCAGCCAATACAACTGTCAGTTTTTATTTATTTATTTATTTATCATCAGACTAAGGCCGGAGTGGCCTGTGCTGCACATAAAAGACTTCTCCATTCAGCTCGGTTCATGGCTGCACTTCGCCAACCACGCAGTCTGCGGAGGGTCCGCAAGTCGTCCTCCACCTGATCGATCCACCTTGCCCGCTGTGCACCTCGCCTTCTTGTTCCCGTCGGATCGTTGTCGAGAACCATTTTCACCGGATTACTGTCCGACATTCTGGCTACGTGCCCGGCCCACCGCAGTCTTCCGATTTTCGCGGTGTGAACGATGGATGGTTCTCCCAACAGCTGATGCAACTCGTGGTTCATTCGCCTCCTCCACGTACCGTCCGCCATCTGCAACCCACCATAGATGGTACGCAACACTTTCCTTTCGAAAACTCCCAGTGCGCGTTGGTCCTCCACGAGCATCGTCCAGGTCTCGTGTCCGTAGAGAACTACCGGTCTTATAAGCGTTTTGTAGATAGTCAGTTTGGTACGGCGGCGAACTCTATTCGATCGGAGCGTCTTGCGGAGTCCAAAGTACGTACGATTTCCAGCCACTATGCGTCTCCGAATTTCTCTGCTGGTATCGTTATCGGCGGTCACCAGTGAGCCCAAGTACACGAATTCTTCAACCACCTCGATTTCGTCACCACCGATACAAACTCGTGGTGGGTGGCTCACATTGACCTCTCTTGAGCCTCTTCCTATCATGTACTTCGTCTTCGACGTGTTGATGACTAGTCCAATCCGTTTAGCTTCGCTTTTCAGTCTGATGTAGGTTTCCTCCATCCTCTCAAAGTTACGTGTCATGTTATCAATGTCGTCGGCGAAACCAAATAACTGGACGGACTTCGTGAAAATCGTACCACTCGTGTCAATCCCTGCGCTTCGTATTACTCCCTCCAAAGCGATGTTGAATAGCAGACACGAAAGACCATCACCTTGCCGTAACCCTCTACGGGTTTCGAAGGGACTCGAGAATGCCCCTGAAACTCGAACTACGCACATCACCCGATCCATCGTCGCCTTGATCAACCGTATCAGTTTATCCGGAAATCCGTTTTCGTGCATTAGCTGCCATAGCTGGTCCCGATCGATTGTATCATATGCGGCTTTGAAGTCGATAAATAGATGATGTGTGGGCACGTTGTATTCGCGGCATTTTTGCAATACCTGGCGTATGGCGAACACCTGGTCTGTGGTAGAGCGTTCACCCATAAATCCCGCCTGGTACTGCCCCACGAACTCTCTTGCAATTGGTGTTAGTCGACGGCACAAAATTTGGGAGAGTACCTTGTAGGCGGCGTTCAGCAATGTGATTGCGCGGTAGTTGCTACAATCCAGCTTATCGCCCTTTTTGTAGATGGGACACACGACACCTTCCATCCACTCCTGCGGCAGAACCTCATCCTCCCAAACCTTGGTAATCACCCAGTGCAGCGCTCTAGCCAGTGCTTCACCACCGTGTTTAAACAGCTCTCCTGGTAATTGGTCAACTCCAGGGGCTTTGTTGTTTTTCAGCCGGCCGATCTCCTCCTGGATTTCCTGGAGATTCGGAGCCGGAAGTCGCATGTCCTGCGCGCGTGCTCCTAGGTTCATTACCATACCGCCACCGTTGTCTGCCATATCGCCATTCAGGTGCTCTTCGTAGTGCTGCCGCCACCTTTGGATCACCTCACGCTCGTTCGTAAGAAGGTTCCTGTTTATGTCCTTACACATATCGGGCTGTGGCACGTGGCCCTTACGTGAACGGTTCAACTTCTCATAGAACTTTCGTGCGTTATTAGCGCGGTACAGTTCCTCCGTCTCTTCACGGTTTCGATCTTCCTGCTGGCGCTTTTTCCTCCGGAAAATCGAGTTTTGTCTGTTCCGCGCCCGTTTGTATCGTGCCTCGTTCGCCCTCGTGCGGTGTTGCAGCAATCTCGCCCATGCTGCATTCTTCTCCTCAACTAACTGCTCACATTCGCCGTCATACCAGTCGTTTCTTCTGATCCGGAGCCACCGTGCCTAGTGCAGCGGTTGCGGTGCTTCCAATGGCGGATCGAATATCTCTCCAGCCATCTTCAAGAGATGCTGCGCCTAGCTGCTCTTCCGTTGGGAGTGCCACTTCCAGCTGCTGCGCGTAGTCTTGGGCTAGTCCACCGTCTTGTAGCCGCCCAATGTTAAGCCACGGCGGACGACTCCGACGCGTGTTGATCACCGTCGAGAGTTTTGAGCGCAGACATACTGCGACGAGGTAGTGGTCGGATTCAATATTCGCACTGCGGTAAGTGCGTACGTTCGTGATGTCGGAGAAGAATTTACCGTCGATTAGGACGTGGTCGATTTGGTTTTCCGTTACTTGATTAGGTGATTTCCATGTGGCCTTGTGGATATTCTTACGGGGGAAGAAAGTGTTTCGGACTACCATTCCGCTGGAGGCTGCAAAGTTTATGTATCGTTGGCCGTTGTCGTTCGATACGGTATGCAGATTATCCGGTCCGATGACCGGTCTATATATTTCCTCCCTTCCTACCTGAGCGTTCATGTCACCGATGACGATTTTGACGTCCCGCAGTGGGCATCCATCGTATGTCTGCTCCAGCTGCGCATAGAACGCTTCTTTCTCGTCGTCGGGTCTCCCTTCGTGTGGGCAGTGCACGTTGATGATGCTATAGTTGAAGAAACGGCCTTTATCCTCAGCTTGCACATCCTTGCGTTGATTGGCTGCCACCCAATCACGCGTTGGCGCATCTTTCCCAGCACTATGAAGCCGGTTCTCAGCTCGTTGGTGGTGCCACAGCTTTGGTAGAAGGTAGCCGCTCGATGCCCGCTTTTCCACACTTTCTGTCCTGTCCAGCAGATTTCCTGCAGCGCTACGACATCGAAGTTGCGGGGATGTAATTCATCGTAGATTATCCTATCGCAACCTGCGAAGCCTAGCGACTTGCAGTTCCATGTTCCAAGCTTTCAATCGTGATCCTTTATTCGTCGCCTAGGTCGTTGCCGATTGTATCGAGTCGTATTATCTTCTATGTCGTTCGTAATAGTTGTTTTTAAAGGCGGCTTATTGGGCCTGCGCAAACCTCCTGTCTCGTCGGAGGGCCGTCGTGTCAGGGCTGTTTAGCGTCCCACCTAACACCAGGACTTGGGCTTGTGCGCTTTGAGCGGCCCACGGTCGCTTTGGCGGAGCCTACTTGCGGATACATGCAGCTTTTTATAGAGGTTTAACAGGGCCCACTGTCAAACCCCACCACATCCTAGGCAGGCGCCACAACTCGCAGATGGCCTGGGGAGGGATCGTCAAGCCCTTGGACATAGTCCCTGCTGCCCCAATACAACTGTCAGTACTGTCTGACAAACGCAAGGAAGAAGAAGAAGGGCGAAGCTGCCGCAATCGAAACATCGTCGAGAGGAGGATGAACAATCCACACATTTAATAAAGAAGAAAAAAATGAACAATCCGTCCGCGAAAATAGCCTATCAAGCAATCGGTTCAACACCGGTGGCGTTGCGACCAAGACGAGTCTGAGGACGAGGAAGTCGAAGAAGGACATAAGCAACAAGCTGCTCCGAAGAAGAAACCTCCACCGATAATGGTGAAAAATGTCTCCCTTGACAAGGTGATAAAGGAGCTGGAAGTCGTGTAACAGAATTCGGGACCTCGGCTTCGGCCGACACGATACGATACCTAAGAGACTAAGGGATTGCTTCGACCAAGGTTGTTCTGCTCCAGTTAGGGCAATTTTTGTAGCGTGCTGGACTTCCTCCGACCCTAATGGAATAGGAAACGATCTCCACTTAAGCGCCAACACACCTAAGTGTGATGTGGAAACGCGTGTTTAAAGGAATTGCCCGGTTAACCCTCTCAGGGCGGGTAATGGAGCGATCTATTTTACTTCAAAATACTCACTTAAATTCAAACAGAGAAATCAAGAATTGAAATTTGGGTTTCAACTAGCAAAGCATTGAAGCACAATTTGCGATAATGGTATTTTATTGAGATACTATTACTGAGATGGGGTACAATTTATGGCTTGTCTTAAATATCAAACCCTACTTTTGAGCGCGCACTAGAAGTTATACAATAGGAACTGTACCGGTTTTGGCCATGTTCCTAATTCGACCAATTTTGCGAATAACTCCAAAAATAAAGCAATTCGCGAGGGTTTTATTAGTTCCATCAAAAGATATATACCTCACGGTTCAACGCTGCTTTCAACTGATCGGCAAAGGTCTTCTTCTTCTTCTGGGATGGTTCGTGGTGGCTTCAACGAAAGTGGTGGCGGTGACAGTGGCGACGATGGTGATGGCACGGATGGTGCTAATATGGTGACGATGATGGCCGTGATAGCGCTGACGATCGTGCTAACGATCTCTTTGGATGTGCGCCAGTGACCAGAGCGCGTTATGCCCCTGCAACGTGCCTTGCCAACGTGGTTGAGGTGGGAATCGTGGTAGCCACGGTATACAGAAAACAAGATAGGCTCGTTAGTAAAATGACACTTCGAATGTGACGCATATTTTATCGCCACATGTTGGAGTACAAAAGTAAGCATGCTGCGACCGTATAGCATCGTCTCGGTCCAGCTTGTGCGAAGATAGCAGTGACGTCACATGTTTACATTCAAACTGAATGTTTACATACGCGATGAGCCTGCCTTGTTTTTTGTATGCCGTGGTGGTAGCATTGGTAACCGTGGTGATGATTATTTGGATGTGCGCCAGTAAGCGGAGCGCGGTATGCCTCTGCGCTATTCGGCCGGCGTACCAAGGCGGCGGATAGGATTCACTCAATTCAAACAGATTCAAACCAGCGATGATGGCGGTGGATAACACGCTGCTAACTTGCAGTACCGATCGTATCGGCTACCTAGATGCGGTTACCACGAAACGTTGCTGATCGGCTTACGATGCGACGGAATGCGAGTGCAGCTTCAACTGTCAACACAGTATCAGGTATCAGAACGTCGGCTCAGGAGGCACGTTCCCCTCAATTTGGGAGATTTGTGCCATCGCCTTCACTGGCCTTTCTCATCATTTACCTGACGGAAAAGGAAGTGAAAAGGGGAAAGGAAGAGGAAGTGAAGTTGGAAAGGAGAATGGAACCATTTATAGGAAAACCAATTATGTAGACTCACACGCACTCAGCTAGGGACTACAGAGAGGTGTCACAAAAACACAGAGGACGTAACAATGGACGAACGTCAAAGACGAAACACAGAGTGCACTGTGAAAAACGCATAATGCGAATCCATATAGGTTGCAATTTGTTGAAAACTAAGTAAAACACATATTCATAACCCCATTCTTATTGAACCTCACGTTGAGATTGAACAAGAGTAGCCGAACCCGAACGTCAAGAACGAAACACAGAGTACACTGTGAAAAACGCATAATGCGAATCCATATAGGTAACATACACAAAGTACATTGTAAAAAAAACGCATAATGCGAATCCATGTAGGTGACAATTTGTTGAAAACACATATCCATAACCCCACTCTTATTTAACCTCACGTTGAGATTGAACAAGAATAGCCGAAGCCGAACGTCAAGGACTAGACACAAAGTACACTGTGAAAAACGCATAATGCGAATCCATAAAGGTAACATACACAAAGTACATTGTAAAAAAACGCATAATGCGAATCCATATAGGTGACAATTTGTTGAAAACTAAGTAAAATACATATTCATAACCCCACTCTTATTTAACCTCACGTTGAGATTGAACAAGAGTAGCCGAAGCCGAACGTCAAGGACGAGACACAGAGTACACTGTGAAAAACGCATAATGCGAATCCATAAAGGTAACATACACAAAGTACATTGTAAAAAAAAACGCATAATGCGAATCCATATAGGTGACAATTTGTTGAAAAAAACTAAGTAAAAAAAAACATTTTCATAACCCCACCCTTATTCAATCTCAAGTTGAGATTAGCTGAAGCCAAACATCAAAGACGAAACACAGATTACACTTTGAAAAACGCATAATACGAATCCATATAGGTAACATACACAAAGTACATTGTAAAAAAAACGCATAATGCGAATCCATATAGGTGACAATTTGTTAAAAACTAAGTAAAAAAAATACATTATAATAACACCACGCTTATTTGATCACAAGTTGAGATTAAACAAGAGTAGCTGAAGCCAAACATCAAAGACGAAACACAGATTACACTTTGAAAAACGCATAATGCGAATCCATAAAGGTAACATACACAAAGTACATTGTAAAAAAAACGCATAATGCGAATCCATATAGGTGACAATTTGTTGAAAAAAAAAACTAAGTAAAAAAAAATACATTTTCATAACACCACCCTTATTTGATCTCAAGTTGAGATTAAACAAGAGTAGCTGAAGCCAAACATCAAAGACGAAACACAGATTACACTTTGAAAAACGCATAATGCGAATCCATATAGGTAACATACACAAAGTACATTGTAAAAAAAACGCATAATGCGAATCCATATAGGTGACAATTTGTTGAAAAAAAAACTAAGTAAAAAAAATACATTTTCATAACACCACCCTTATTTGATCTCAAGTTGAGATTAAACAAGAGTAGCTGAAGCCAAACATCAAAGACGAAACACAGATTACACTTTGAAAAACGCATAATACGAATCCATATAGGTGACAAACACAAAGTACATTGTAAAAAAAAACGCATAATGCTACTCCATACAGGTGAAAATTTGTTGAAAAACTAAGTAAAAAAAACATATTCATAATCCCACCCTTATTCAACCTCAAGTTGAGATTGAACAAGAGTAGCTGAAGCCGAACGTCAAAGACGAAACACAGAGTACACTGTGAAAAGCGCATAATGCGAATCCTTATAGGTGACAAACACAATGTACATTGTAAAAAAAAATGCATAATGCGAATCCATATAGGTGGAAGTTTGTTGAAAAACTAAGTAAAACACATATTCATAACCCCACTCTTATTTAACCTCACGTTGAGATTGAACAAGAGTAGCCGAAGCCAAACGTCAAGGACGAGACACAGAGTACACTGTGAAAAAACGCATAATGCGAATCCATATAGATAACATAGACAAAGCACATTGTAAAAAACGCATAATGCGAATCCATATAGGTGGCAATTTGTTGAAAACTAAGTAAAACACATATTCATAACCCTACTCGTATTTAACCTCACGATGAGGTTGAATAAGAGTAGCCGATTATCTCGAAGAATCAAAAAATCAACTACGCCATAGCTCCGGTTAGCGCAGCGAGGGCTAAAATACTGTGCTTCACAGGCTCCGTTTGCGGTTAGGTTCTTATTAGACCCCCCTAACCATTCATTCGTGGGCACGGTAAGCATAAAGCCGCATCATACCGAAAACTAGGGGTCACCTGTATGGTGGACTTTTACCACTGGAACAGGCAATCCGTAATGTTATTCTTAGCCAGATAACCAGCTGCCGACACCACACGTCTATCTAGGCTGTTTGTGGAGAGAAGTTGACATTGACTTTACCTCAACTCTCAATGTGGCCAAACAGCCAGTAAAGGCTCGTTAGTAAAATGACACTTCGAATGTGACGCATATTTTATCGCCACATGTTGGAGTACAAAAGTAAGCATGCTGCGACCGTATAGCATCGTCTCGGTCCAGCTTGTGCGAAGATAGCAGTGACGTCACATGTTTACATTCAAACTGAATGTTTACATACGCGATGAGCCTGCCTTGTTTTTTGTATGCCGTGGTGGTAGCATTGGTAACCGTGGTGATGATTATTTGGATGTGCGCCAGTAAGCGGAGCGCGGTATGCCTCTGCGCTATTCGGCCGGCGTACCAAGGCGGCGGATAGGATTCACTCAATTCAAACAGATTCAAACCAGCGATGATGGCGGTGGATAACACGCTGCTAACTTGCAGTACCGATCGTATCGGCTACCTGGATGTGGTTACCACGAAACGTTGCTGATCGGCTTACGATGCGACGGAATGCGAGTGCAGCTTCAACTGTCAACACAGTAGATTCACCGAACGAAAAGGTGGCCAACTAACACTGGCAGTAATTATTCCAAAAAAACAGTTTTCTTCAGTTAAGGGGTCCCGTAGCGTAGTTGGCTACACTTTCGCCTTTCAAGCGAATGGTCATGGGTTCGACTCCCAGCCCCTCCACTAAAACCCTCGTCAGTCGCCGGATGCGCAGCTTATGCGGTGGCGTATTGGGGTGCACGCCTCACCGTCCGGCTGCCTGATGACGACTGACAACTTGTTCTTCTCGGAGGCATTCCTCCAACGTTACCCGGATAAATGGCAACCGGACAATGCAACGATCATTGGATACACGACATGGACAAAACGAACTCAATGGACTCACGACGAGATGGACCGGCAACGACAACAACAATGAATAATGGAAAAAATCTAAAAATAGATTCTGTGTGAATTCTGGCTGCAGAATACCACAGTAGATCTCGGCACAGTAGCGGTTAAGTAACACAGGAATAAAAAAAAAGTTTTCTTCGGATTCGCATTCGCCCAAAGCGATGACAATTAAAGATTGGGTAGCGCCCTATTACCCGTAGGTATCGTTTCGTCACGTGTTTCAGAACGGATCAATTACCAAGGCCTGCCGATTATTTTACCGCCAATGCGGCAGAAACGGTCACTTTCCGAATGACTTTTTCTTTTTTCATTTGAGCACACTTTTCGTTAGCACTAATTTTTGCACTCTATAAACTTTCTTCTTCGATGACCAAACTTCAAATAGATTTAATTAAGTATCGTTTGTGTGGAGGAAACATTTCTATCAAAAGACTCATCGGTTGGAACCAAGTGATGAGAAAACAATAATCATAGCAACTGTATACCTAACAGTTGGGTGGTGGATGGAAGCCACTCGCACAAGAAGTATTTTTAGGGTAGCGTTAGCAGTCTAACGCATCATACCGAGGCGTATCCCGATACGTAAACTCGCCGCTTTGGCGCGAGCACGCAAGTTATTACTTACTGATGTTACACTCGAACGTGTGCTCTGCGAATTCAAGCTCTGCCGGGTTAGCACAAAAGTGTCCACGGCAACCAAAAATGACTACGACGCTGTTATCGGCAGGTATCTGGCAACCCCAATCCTACCCACTACGTTTGACAATAGCCAACATCTTTGAATTTCCCATTGTTCTATTGAAATTGGGTTTCCCACTGACAATTCTTTTTTGTAAACAAACCACTATTTTTTTCCAAATAGACGTAATTATTTTTCATAATTTTTCAAGAACTTGTGCGAAAGTATGAATGCGAGGTGTATTTTAACAAGAATATTGATGTCTTTAATATATTTTCATGTTTCAATCGACACCAAGCGCTCTACTTTGCCAAAATATTATGATATTTAAAATATATTTTCCATGGCAGGTTTCAACGATTATGATTACGCCTTCGTATTAAATTAATCGATGATTTTGATGCTGGCATCAGAAACATGGCCGCTTCGCAGACCCCTGGTTATCGGGTACCTGAAACGGCGAAAAGCGCAGTACTACTCACACGATTTCGCGGTCGGTGGTCAAAGGACATGGACACTGGTGCCATCGAGGCGGAACTCATAAACCGCTACAAGCCACAACCACTGGGTGTTTTCCCAATGAAGCGAAAGGAGGAAGGTACAAGGAAGTAAGTACTTCGACCATTTTCGATACATTTTTGGAAGGGCAGTGCGTACCATTGGCAGGGTTGTCTGCCGTTGGGAGCCGTTCCGCGGTTCGCAAACAGAAACTCAATGTCAACGTTGTCTTGAGTTTGGGCATGGCACCAGGCACTACAACTGTAAGCTTCGTTGTACCAACTGTGCCCAAGGGCATCTCATGGTGGAAGGTGCAATTGAATTCAAGTGTGCCAACTGCAAAGCCAATCATCAAGGAAATGATTGCTCATGCCCGTAGCGACAGGAATACAGGGATATACGGAAGAAAGCATCCACTTCAAATCAGCCTGGAAGGAAGAAGAACAAAGCACCGCCGCCACCAGCCATCAATGTGCAAAACTACCCCGCTCTTCGAGGCAACGTCAGAGACGCTGAACCACCAGTTTCGCCGAATTGGGTGAAGTTAAGAACCGCCTCTCGATCACGGCACGCCCAAACGGAACCGGTACAGTTGGACGAAGGTAACATTGAGGATCTACTGCCCGATAAATACAGTGTGGAAAAGCTAATAGAAATTTTCGATGAGATGGTCAACGCACTTCAAAAATGTCAAAACAGACAAGAGCAGATCCGTACCCTGGATCGTTTTATCATCAGTTAAACCCATCAAAATTCTACTATGGAATGCCCGCTCTCTGGTAGGCAAACGCTAATCGAGTTTCTCAACTCAAACGACATTGACGTGGCCGCAAAAACAGAAACGCACCTCAAACCAAACGTAAACTATGGACTTCCCGATCACATCGTCATTCGTCTGAATCGGATATCTGGTCGCAAGGGTGGTGGCGTTGCCATTGCCGTTTGATAACGTCTGGCATGACGGGCTTGTCTATAAGCTTTATCGCTACAATCTTCCAACACTGCCGTAATCTGAAAAAGTGACGTAATAGCCATTTTCCAAAAATGGTGTTAACGAGTAGTACTCATCGAACTCTTTAACAGAAAAATGAAAAACATGCATGTTGTAGAATGGCGCATACGTCACTTTTTCAGATTACGGCAGAACATACCTGGTGAAAACTCTCCAAAGGGTTCACCTGAATGGAGTTTCGTCTGATCGTTTAGATATTTCCGCCGGAATCCCCCTGGGTAGTATTCTGGCGCCGGTGCTATACAATATATACACCTCCGACGTTCCACAGCTCCCAGAGGACGGCAATCTTGATGAAAGGTAGACAAACACGGCGCACCACTCGTAAGTGACAATCGTTCCTGAACATCTTCACCACCTGGCTTGAGACATGGCAGATTAAAGTCAATAATGCCAAAACGTCATATTTTTTTCGCACAAAAACTCGACGCGATTAGGCAATGGGATTGAGTGATCCAATGAAATTACGTATCTGGGCATGCTGGTATACAAGAAGTTTTTGTTTAGGGCACATGTAGAAAATACTAAATCAAGGTATTCTCTTCTGATCAAAGTTCTGTATCCATTGATAAACCGCAAATCTAGACTTTCCAGAAAAAAAAACAAAAATGCGATCTATAAAAGTGTAACTATTCCGGTACTCAGGTATGCAGCCCCAGTATGGCAAATATGTGCGAAAACTCATAAGAAGAAACTTCAGTTCAGGTAATCCAAAATAAAATCCTAAAAATGATCCTAAACCTCTCTTGGCACACAAGCACGGCAGAAGCTCATAGGTTAGGCGAGTTTGAACTACTCAGAAGACGCACCTGATTGCACCGTTCTGGCGTATGCTACCTCCGCTCCTATCCGGAAAGTCACAAAGGTTGGAACAAGTTACCTAAAATTGTTTTTGAGATTGAGTTGTTGTGACGCAAATCCCAGACACGTGAGAAACTGGATACAAATGGCAAAGGCCGAACATATGTTGCGGTTCAGAGGATCGTATGACTAGTAAAACTAAAGAATCTGGTATCCTTCTGCATCATTTATTGTAATTGCGTCATTTGTAAAATCTTCTCTAGTCTAGCCTAGTTGTTTATTACAAATATGGACAATTACAATTACATCATTTTAAGCTCTATTGTGTCTTCCTTTTGTCAGCTTGGGTAACGAGCTTACCCCTTAAAAATGCAACTAAAGGCTGCTCTATGAATAAAAATATAAGGAAAGCAAGTGCAAACGACACCACCGTCGTAATGCCGAAACGCACTATGTTCGTGACGTAGTCTACGGTTCCGTTCGGATCGTCTCGGCAGTACAGCACCTTGATGACACTGTAGTGAACGATGAAGACTATGTAGCACAGCTTCCCCAGATAGCTGAACACCGGTTTGTTGAAAAGCGAGCGGATACTACCCGCGGGACGAGCGATTCCCTCAACGAAACATACGGAGACGAACAGCGGAATGTAGATTCGAGTGATTGCGTTCATCAGAGCCGTCCAAATGGACGAACGGTCATACGGTGCGTTGTATACTACGAAGGATGTTGCTATAACAGCTACCACCAGGCTCGACGATAGGAATCGAATGATTTTGTATAACTGAAATTGGGTGCGATAAAATTATTCCCTTGATCTATTGATATGCGGATTTTGAAGAAGAGATGCATACCGTAGTGTCACGAAGATCAGGGCCACCATTGCTGATGGTAACGTACATATGTCCAGCTGTAATTCCACAGAGGTATGACCAAATGTTCGTGTATCCTGGTATGTAGAGCACAAGCATCCATCGGAACAACGGAATTCCGTAAAGCATGTCTCTGTAGAAAAGGAATACACAAATTAGGTTAATTGTTGTCCTCTAACGGAACTGAAAAATGACTTACCCAAGTCCTAGCCGAAATATCGGATCCAAAGCATACGCGTGAGAAATGAAAACTAGGATTGAAACAGCTGACAAGCTAACGATGGCCACCATCTTCGGGAAAGCATCTGGGAACCGCCACATTAGCGTTAAAAATCCAAGAGCAGCCACAAACACCTGCATGTCAGCACCCAAGTACCATGTGTGAATCATGCAGAAACTATCTCGGATCGGAAAATTGTTGGTAAATATCAAATTAGTCCACCAAAACTCCCGACATGGCTGACTGTGCATTTTCAGGGTATGATAGGCCATTGGACCGTTATTCATGGTTCCGTACAGCGAAGCAGTGAACAGCATCCATAGTACGTACGTCGGCATCAACCGAATCAATCGTTTCAGCAATTTGTTTCGCAGAAATGACCATCTGAAGGATTCTTCTTTGCCCGCTTCCGGAAGGAAATAGACCGCCACCAGCAGACCGCTTATGGTGAGGAAGATCTGGACGTAAGTTGGCGACATGATGTTTATGAACTTTCCAAATAACGATATCTCGAGGAGCTTCTCCGGATTGGAAGTCGGCAGCATGATCACTTCATACCAGGTGTGCATGAATACGATGATAAGACAGACCACAACTCGGACACCCTCGATGTACCGGAAGTCCTGATAGGTCTTAGTGGTCGGGATGTCCAGGAAGGTGCGCCAAGATCGTTGTATGGCGAACGCTTCAACCAGTCCCGGCTCTGAAATAGAGATGCAGATTGAAATTTGTTCTCAATATTGTAGGAATATGGGATGGGGATCTTTACCGGTAGAATTGAGAGATTCAGCTGTTCTGTTCGTGAGGGTTGCATACCCTGTCAGAACGATTGAGGTAATACAAATACCTAGAAAGAGCATTGCTACCCAATCTGAAATGATAAAAAAGAGTGTAACTGATTGACCATGGTTGTATCGATGTCGATATCTTACCACTGGTTTGTTCTTCATTCGATTCACAATACTGCACTTCAATGGTTCCAGTTTTGTTGAAATGGTATTGCAGCCGGTTGATAAGACAGGCTTTGGTGAGGTTTCCATACCGATGTTTCAAATCTCCTTGATTCTATGAAAGAAAAAGATTTTGAATAATGATTAAAGTGGGATTAAAAAACGATTGATAGTAAAGTAGTTCGAGGATGATAAGAAAATTATTTTGAGTTTTTAGTGGAACGCCTTTACTTGTCATAAGACGTGTTTGTACAATTCCATTTAATTCCACCACTTGATTGTACCTTTGACAGAAACGTATTTCGATCTCAACAGTAAGGCCGTCTTTAGTCGAGCCAATTACGAGACACTGAAGACGGTCTTACTATTGAGGTCGAAATACGTATCTGTCAAATGTACAATCAAGTGGAGGATTTGAATGGAATGGTAAAAACTCATCTTATGACAAGGTGAGTTCGACGATATTCTCATACTTCTTCTTCTATACTGCCTAATGGCATATCTGCCCCATATGAATAGGAAACCCAGTAAAAATGTGACAAATATGCGATTACATGCAGTGTAAATACCAGTAACTGTTCTGCATTTCCTGCGAATAATTGTTTCGAATTCCCAAATTCTTCTAAGTACCACCAGAAAGTATGATGAATTGTTAAAGGATATTTTAAATTTTCACCAAATTATTTCTCTGAATTTTCGTGAGAAATTCTTCCTTATTTCTTTCTGCATTTCTACGAAAAATTCTACGTTTCCGTGGAAAATTCTACAGAATTCAAGTGAAAAATTCTTCTGGAATTTTAAGAGTGCGCATTTGCTCGTGTTTTCATTCGAAATAATTTGTTCTAATAATTATAAATCTCTTTCAGGATTCCTATAATGAATTCGATAGATGAAGTTGAAATCCATCATGAAAAAAGGAACCCTAGTGCTACCCTAGTGTTTGATGAACAAAATTCACGACTTAGGCATTAATTAATAGTGTGACCACGGACTCCATATTGTTGACTGAAGTGAAGAGTTCATCAGATGATGAGCAGAGCTTGAGAGGGAGAAAAAATTAATGAACAAGGGGAACGAGGGATTGAGTGAGTTGCTAAAAGGAGTACACGGACAGATAAATCAACCCAAAGTTTGAGTTTAATATACGCACTGATGAGAATAACGCACAAAAAATTTACCCAAATTTGGGTAGTTTTCCCTTTCTTTCCCATGATTGCTATCAAAACTAGAGCAAGATGCAAACACCTCACCGAGGTTGCTCAGCCCAATAACCCAAATTTGAGTAAATTCAATATTCTCTATTTTGGGTTGATCAAGGTCCGCTTTGGATAAATTAAACTCAGCTTTGGGTAAATTGTTTACATGGGGTTAAAGGCAAACTACCTAGTGCCAGAAAAGTCATTTTACTCAAATTTGGGTTATTGTCCCAAACTACGGTTTTGAGTGCAAACAACCCACTTTTGGGTAGTTTTGGTTTTCAGTGTAGTTAATCAATTAGTGACGAAGTAAGCGTGGGAAGCCGTGAGCGACTGATTGGGTGAGTGAGCAAATGAATAAGAGTTTTGATGTTCTCCGTGGTGAAAACTTTCTCCAACGAAATCATTTTGTTTACACTGTTATGCATCTTTTACGCGAATTTTCATATAAGTTTTCCTAGTGCGATTTTTGCCTTTTTTTTAAATATCGAAAACCCCATCAAAACCATGAAAAATCGTTTTTCGAGTTTTCGCGGTTTTTGGAATTCATGTGGTTTTGATTTACATGGAACGTATCTCTCGTGTAAAACCTACTTCAGTGAACTTTTTTATTCAGTTAAATAATTTTAAGCTTAATGTCTCAGCACTTTGAGTTTTCATCTTATTATTTTATATTCTTATTTGGAGTCATTCACAAATCACAACCTTCCTAGACGCCCTTCAGCATCTTTTCAAATAATAACAGAAAAACTTGTATTGTTTAGGATTTATAAAATTAATTTAAAATTAAAGTTGTGAATAATCGACAGTCACAGATACATCCCTTCCAGTCGTTATAAATTATGAGTCGTTTTACCCCATTCTCCCCAAGCATAATATGGCTGATTAAAATCTCGTAAATATGATTTTGTTTACTAATTTTATTTGTTGATTATATATTACATGCATTCATCTCTTAGAGTTAGACTGTTCCGTGTTCTCTTAACACTGTCATCCTTATTTGTTATTGTTGTATCCGCATTAGCGGAATTTCACTTTAGAAAGTAAATGTAGCTATACTGTGAACTCATGAATACCTATATTATAATTCATTCCGATCCGAAGTTCCAATACGGATGTATGTGTGCTTGGTGATCTCTATAAATGAAGAAATATACGTTGATAGCTCACTCGATTTCAGACAGAGCTCAGAAACAGTTGTGTGTTATCTTATAACTACACAGAAATAAATCATGAAAAGTAAACAGCGCGTAAAACTTGAGATGCGGAAATTTACACTATTCTACTCGGAAATGGACCTCTTCCTAACAAGTTTGCTTACAACTTGCAAGCAATATTGACGATTCACGTCAAATATTGTATACATTTAGGCTAAATCACGCGTGGAATTAAGCTAATAATGGTGTTCCATTTATGTGCATCATCTTTAGCGTAAATTTCAGTGGATTTTTTTATCTGTGTATCCTACAAGTATCACTACCTTATCAATCACGGTGAGGGTTTCTGATAAATTAGTGGACGGTATTAGGGTTGATTCTTTGAACAAGAAAGTGGCGACGAGACAAATACGTTAATTATAGCGCGTGTTTTAGATACTTGGTTTTAGATTTAGACAAAGTGGTGATTAGCACTTGTGCAGATTTTGATGCAAGTTTCAACCGTTTTAACCGAAAAGCACAATACAGAATACAGTGTGGTAAAAGCCAGAAAAGTAGTTCGGCGAAATTATGATCAATAAAACGCGTGATTTTTAATCCCCCAAGGAGCCATATTAGGACGCCAAATTACTCTTTGTTGAGGTCGACAATAAATTATCAAGTGATCTACCGGTGATGTATGAATAGTCTATTGTAATACGCCCAGTGGCTGAAGACATTTTTAATTGCTCCTTTATTGATTAAGTACACGTGATTCGCTAAATTAGCGTGATTCGCTAAAGATCAAGCGAAAATGTTTGATACATATAAAATGTTTTAGGTGTAATCTCCACAACCAGGACCCAGCATCGACACAAATTTGAATGAGCTAATGAACCGAATGACGACCAACGATCTAGGAAGCGACGATGAAGACGACAACAACGAGTCAGGTGAATTTTCGTGCATGTTAGTGACGTCAATAAACAGAATAAGTGAGTCATACTTGATTGGAATCTATGACAAAAGGTCGAAAGACAAAAGGTCGAAGGACAAAAGGTCGAATGGACAAAAGGTCTAAGGGACAAAAGGTCGACGGGACAAAATGTCGAAAGGACAAAAGGTCGAAATTACAAAAATGGTTAAAATTGAAAAGCCATAGTATTGAGAACAATACAAATGAAAACTATGATGTAAGTACCGTCTTCTCGGGTGACACTTGGCCAAATAAGGGTCAGGTTGGCCCATGTTTTCGACAAATTCAGCTCAAGGAAAATGTAATATAAGATACCTTATTGAGCGATTCAGATAGCCGACCTACAGACTGTTCGTGAGAACGATGGCCCAATCTTGACTTAAACCCACAACCTCTAATTTCTACACAAAACTCTACCACCAATATGCAACATGCATAGGCACATTAATTCATTTATTTAGTTTACATCTAAACAGAAACCACTGAATTAACAATTTGGCGCCACAATACACGAGTTAATAATTCGAGAACACTGAGTTCTTTTTAAAAAACTTAAACGTCTAACTATCTTCACTGTTCACAACCAACTGATTTATTATCATCAACTTAACTACATTACATGTATGCTGAGTCTGCACTGCCTTGGTAGTTACAGGTTCGATGATCGTTCGCCTGGTTCTGCTGATGCGCCTCGATGTTGCCAACTCCAAAATGCTGACACCGATGGGAACGTCGATTGAATTCCAAGTCCAGTCGGCAACGACGTTAGTTCACGGTTCGAGGCCGCATCTCTCCACCCTCGAATGCACCCCACGCTCGCCAAGTCGTTTTACACCTGGTCTGCCCACCTCGCTCGCTGTGCTCCACGCCGTCTCGTACCTGCCGGATGGGAAGCGAACACCATCTTTGCAGGGTAGTTGTCCGAAATTCTTGCAACATGCCCTGCCCATCGTACCCTTCCGACTTTAGCTGCCTTCTGGATACTGGGTTCGCCGTAGAGCTGGGCTAGCTCGTGGTTCATTCTTCGCCGCCACACACCTAGAGATGTCGTAAAATCTCGATTAATCGATTGGTAACTAATCGATTACTCTCGATTATTGGCGATTATTGAATCGATTCATCGTTGAGTATTGAATCGATTCATCGTTGAGTTCAAAATTAATCGATTATCACAACGATTAATCGATTAATCGAAGTAATCGATAATTTGCGACATCTCTACACACACCGTCTTTTTATACACCGCCAAAGGTCCTATGCACCTATCTCTCGAATACTCCGAGTGCTTGCATATGCACTGGAACAGTAATGCAGGATCATTCATGCGTGTACCATGAGAGATATTTTTTCGGTAATGTTGTACAAAATACAACATCACGCATGTTTGAGTGTTAATTAAACTGATTCGTACGGTTAAATCACCGAATAATGTGCATAATATAAACTGTTATGTACGGCTTAAGGCCAGTCTTTGTGTACATGCTTCAGTGTTTATTTCTTATTTAAAACCAACCCGATCAGGAATCTATAACAAAATTATAACTCAATTCTATCAATGGTTGTTATTTAAAACAACGTGTGCTATAATTAGATAATTCGATAAAAATGTGTCTTCGGCCAGTTTTATTTCATATCAAAATTATAACAACTTTAGTTATGTATGTTTACACAAAATAATTGCCTACATTTTTTGATATTGGAAAAAAAAGCGGAGGTAATCACCTCCAGTATAACTTGAATCAATGTTCGATGACAAAGTTAATTGCCTACATTATGGATGGAAATGCGGCGTTGTAGCGTACCACATTTTTATACGTGATGTAGGCAATTACCATAAAAGTATATTTTCATATCAACGGAAAGTATATAATCATATCAACGGACCTCATTCCGTGCCGATAGTTCGAACGAGCCAGACGTGTGTGCTGTGTCTCATCGCGGATTGTGTTCGGTAGTGCGAGTCTATTGTGTGGTGCCTACCTACGGATCCAAGGCGATCGCTGTCGGCGAGTGAAGTAGCTGCTTCTGGCGACGCCAGTGAAGCAGGCTATTGTTACTGCTGCTACCTACAGCAGCAGGGGCAGATAAGTAGAAACGTTTTTATTGTTCTCCCATCTGCTTGATTCGGAGTGGGGCTGATAGAATAAATAAAATTAGTTTTTTTTTAAGTTTTTTTTCTGATTAGCTATTAGTCTTAAGTTAGTAGTAACATAAGCAAAATCATCCTTCCACCTTGCGGGGTGAGAATGGAGACAGAGACTGTGGAAGGCAATGGGCCTCCAAAAGATGCAGGGCGCACACGATTGTACCATGCGGCTTCGCCTGGGCCTTGGGTTGTTTACTTTCGGCAGAAAGTGAAGAGCCTAGATTTTCTGGGCATAAAACGAGATTTGACGCGTCGTTTTACGAAGCTTGAATTCAGCCAAATCAACAGGAACAAACTACGCATCACCGCACCTACATACCAGGTGGCGAATGAAATTGCTGGCAACAGGGCGTACAATGTTGAATATTTAGTTTATGTGCCCTCGCGGGAGGTCGAGATAGAAGGCGTAATCAACGCAGCGAGCTTGACTTGCAAGGATGTGCTTGCAGGGAAAGGTCGCCTAAAGAACGCCCTGCAATCTACCGTGGATATTCTGGACTGCAAGGAATTGCATTCAGCAGCCACGGTAGATGGCAAAAAAATTTATTCCAAGTCAGGCTCGCTTCGGGTGACATTCGCCGGTTCGATGCTTCCAAAGTATGTCGATATAGAAAATATGTTGTTTCCGGTGCGTCTTTTTGTGCCAAGGGTATTTAATTGTACCAACTGCAAACAACTTGGTCACACTGCCGAGTTTTGTGACAACAAACCACGTTGTGGCAAATGCTCAGAAAGACATCAGGAGGAGTTCTGCCAGCAACAAGCAACAAAATGTGCTTATTGCGGTTTGAACCCTCCCATGGTTTGCAAGAATGCCCGGTGTACAAAAGCGCACCCAAAAAGTGAAGCGCTCGTTGGTACAGCGCTCCAAGCAGTCGTATGCGGAAATGGTTAGGTCGCAAGACACATCCGCCTCAGCCACAGCATCGACTGCTATTTCAGCCACCGTTCGTGTAAGTGATTATTATGATTCCATATCAATTGACGAATTGGACTCTGACGCAGCCGATATGGATGATTCTGCGGAGGTACACGTGCCCGAAAAGAGGAAGCAACCGTCTTCCCCGGGATCGCGCCGTAAGAGAACAAAAGTCATCCATAAAAGCTTGCCAAAATCAGAAGGTAATGGGGGTTTATTTAAAATCCCGAAGCAATCTGTCCCTACTGCTTCTTTTGATCCTAGTTGCAGTAAGACATTCCCGCCATTGCCTAAATCCGATGTTTCGAAGAAACATCCGGCTAGGAGAATCAACGAAAGAAAAAACAAATTCGCACTTCTAGAAAAGTATTCCGTCCACGCGATCATTGATCTCCTTTAAGGACCTCGTGGATCGTTTTTTGACCTTGTTCAATATTCCGAATTCATTGAGGCCAATCATTGACCTCTTTATTCCAACAGTTGAAAGTTATCTGAAGCAATTGACTGTTTCATGGCCCTTCTTGCAGAAATTGTATCTTTCGATGGATAATACGGCAAACACCGAAGATACAATCACTGTGCTGCAGTGGAACTGTCACAGTCTGAAAAATAAATTAGACGTGTTCAAGTTTTTGATTCGCAATTCCGATTGCGATATATTTACACTCTGTGAAACATGGCTTTCTTCTGAAGATGAAATCAACTTCCACGATTTTAATATTATTCGCCAAGATCGGGATGATCATTATGGTGGCGTTCTTTTGGGGATCAAAAATGCTACTCCTTCTACAGAATTCCCATTCCGACTGTTCCCGGCTTAGAAATCGTCGCATGCCAAGTAAATGTGAAGAATAAAGATCTTTGCATAGCTTCAGTGTACATTCCTCCAAATGCCTCTATTAATCGTCGACATTTTTGGAGCGCAGTCTCCCTCCTATCATCTCCAGTATTGATATTGGGTGATATGAACGCACATGGTATTGGATGGGGCGAAACGTATGACGATTATAGAGCGCCTATTTTCTATGATTTGTGTGACGATTTCAATTTGAATATTTTGAACACTGGTGAAGTAACTCGAATAGGACCAAATGGTCAACAAAGCCGTATTGATCTGTCTTTATGTTCAAATTCACTATCATTAGATTGCACGTGGAAGGTAATTCAAGATCCCCATGGTAGTGATCATATGCCGATAGTTACCACAATTAAAAGTAGCTATCAACAATCTGAGCCAGTTAATGTTCCTTTCGACCTCACGAAAACATTGACTGGCCAAAATTTGCATCGGCGGTAAAATTGGTATTGAATCAACTGATACTCTTCCACCGTTGGATGAATATCGATTCCTTACTGAGTTGATTAAAAAAAGCGCACTAGAAGCTCAGAACCGACGCGTTCCAAGTACACCTGTCATAAGACGACCAGCCACTCCTGGATGGGGTGATGAATGTACTAAGTTGTATTCTGAGAAATCTGATGCCTTCAAGGCCTTCCGTAAACACGGAAGGTCCGAGCTTTTTGAAGAGTATTTGAGGCTCGAAAGAAAACTCAAAAATCTTCTCAAGGCAAAAAAACGTAGCTACTGGCGACGTTTTGTCGAGGGACTATCACGAGAATCCTCAATGACAACACTTTGGAAAACGGCCCGCAACATGCGAAACCGCATTTCCACCAACGAGAGTGAAGAATACTCCAATCGATGGATATTCAACTTCGCAAAAATGGTCTGTCCAGATTCCGTACCAGCAGAACCGCTATTTCGAGAATCAGTCACTGATCCCGGTTCTTTGGGTGGACCATTCTCAATGCTGGAACTTTCTATGTCTCTTCTTTCATCGAATAACTCTGCTCCGGGATGCGATAACATCAAATTCAATCTTCTTAAAAACCTCCCAGATATCGCAAAAAGACGATTACTTGACCTGTACAACTGTTTCATGGAGTACAACATTGTGCCACCTGAATGGCGACAGGTTAAAGTAATAGCTATTCAAAAGCCTGGGAAACCAGCGTCTAATCACAATTCATACCGACCGATTGCCATGCTATCATGCATGAGAAAATTATTGGAGAAAATGATCCTTTCAAGAGTCGACCATTGGGTCGAAGAAAATGCATTGCTTTCAAATACTCAATTTGGATTTAGGAAAGGAAAGGAACAAACGATTGTCTAGCGTTGCTTTCTTCAGATATACAACTGGCCTTTGCGCACAAGGAGCAATTGGCTTCAGTATTCTTGGACATTAAGGGCGCTTTTGATTCAGTTTCCATAGAAGTACTGTCAGGCAATCTGCACAGTAGTGGATTACCCGTTATTTTGAATAATTTCTTGTACAATTTGTTGTCAGAAAAACAAATGAACTTCACACTCGGCACTCTGACAACTTCCAGAAATAGCTACATGGGCCTTCCCCAAGGTTCGTGTTTAAGTCCCTTGCTTTATAATTTCTATGTTAAAGATATTGACAATTGTTTGGAAGGACAATGCACGCTCAGACAACTTGCAGATGATGCCGTGGTCTCTCTAAGAGGTCCATGTGCAGCTGTCTTGCAAGGACCATTGCAAAGTACCCTAGATAATCTGACTGTTTGGGCCAGACATTTAGGGATCGAGTTTCACCGCAAAAAACTCAGTTGGTTGTGTTTACTAAGAAGCGGTATCCTGCTCAACTAAAACTAAAGCTGTTGAATGATGACATCAACCAATCTTTATCTTCTAAATACCTTGGGGTCGTGTTTGATTCCAAATGTACCTGGAAACTCCACATTGAGTATTTGATACAAAAATGCCGGAAAAGGATCCATTTTCTACGTTCTATCTCCGGAACATGGTGGGGTGCTCACCCGGAAGACCTCATCAAACTCTATAGAACGACTATTCTCTCCGTTTTAGAGTATGGCTCCTTCTGCTTCCTCTCAGCAGCTGATTGCCACCTGATCAAATTGGAACGAATTCAGTATCGTTGTTTGCGTATTGCCCTTGGCTGCATGCATTCAACGCATAACATGAGCCTGGAGGTGCTTGCTGGAGTCACTCCTTTAAAAGCACCGTTACTGGGAGCTCTCACTTAGAATACTCATCAAATGTGGAACAAGTAACACACTTGTTCTAGATAACTTCGATAATATGCTTGAACTAACTTGTCGTTCAAGATTCCTTAGAGTCTATCTCAACTACATTTCTTCAGATCTTTGTCTTCCGTGTTATAATCCACCTCGAGTTCACTTCACCAACGACAGTTCCTCAATTGAATACGATCTGTCCATGAAATACGCTATTCAAGGAATACCAGATCATCTTCGACAAATATCTATTCCCTCACTTTTTTCTGAAAAATATGAACATGTCAATTGCAACAACAGATATTTCACTGATGGTTCTCGCATCAACGGATCCACTGGCTTCGGTGTTTTCAATGTAACTTCAACCACCTTCCAAAAACTTCAGGAACCGTGTTCGGTTTATGTTGCTGAGCTGGCAGCAATTAACTTCGCTTTGGGGATAATTTCCAATCAGCCCGTAGACCATTATTTCATCTTCTCGGATAGTCTTAGTTCTATCGAGGCACTCCGGTCGATGAAACCTGTTAAGCACGCATCTTACTTTCTTTCAAACATAAGAGAGCAGATGCGTGTTTTGGTCGAAAGATCATTCAAGATTACCTTTGTTTGGGTCCCATCTCACTGCTCAATCTACGGCAATGAGAAGGCAGACTCGCTGGCAAAGGTGGGCGCACAGGAAGGTGAGGTTTATGATAGACAATTCTCGAGTAACGAGTTTTTCCCATTAGTCCGTCAGAGTACTCTTCAAAGTTGGCAAAGAAATTGGACACACAACGAACTTGGACGGTGGCTATTTTCCATAGTTCCAAAAGTTTCTGGGCGAGCGTGGTTCAGAGGTGAGGACTTAAGTCGAGGCTTCATTCGCGTGATGTCGAGACTTATGTCTAATCACTATTCACTAAACGCACATCTGTACAGAATAAACCTTGTCGATAGCAACTTATGTAGGTGCGGAGCCGGTTATGATGACATCGATCACGTAGTTTGGTCCTGCTCGGAAAATGACGCCTCCAGAGAGCAATTATTGGATACCCTTGTGGCCCGAGGTAAACAACCCTTCAGGGAAGTTCGAGGTGTTTTGGGAGATCGTGATGTTGTCTATATGCAGGCCATTTATAGTTTTCTTTGTGCTTCTGACATCAAAACTTAATATTTTGTTTTTTTCTTCTTTCTTCAAAGTTTTTTTGTTTAGTCTCTGCCTTTTTGTTCCGTAGAGCTCCATAGCTCTTGCCATCCGGAAGATGCTCCCAGTCGAACCATTCCTCGAGCATGACGACACGCCACATCGTCACTGACGCCAAATGCCCGGATGAGAAGCTGACATTTCCTTATCCCAAATCCTAAGCCCCGTCCATCCTTAAACATTGTAAACTAACCTCGAGTCACCACGAGTACGCTGGCTCCTTCCCCTCTCTGATTAACTGTATAATAAAATGATATTGATTGTATATATCACAAAGAACCATGGCTCCGTAAAGTGTTATACACGCCTGAGCCTACCAAATAAACGAACTTGGAAAAAAAAATCAACGGACCAGCCAATTTTATAACACATTTTGTTACATTATTTTTCTGAAATAAATAACTTCCCTTGTTATAATTTTGTTATGCATTCTTGATCGGGAATAACAACGTCACGTTGAATTAAAACCAATAACATCCCCATCTAATACATGATGATAAGTGGAAAATGATACACATTATACATTATACACATTTATACAAGAGACAATCTTCTGATTCTCCATGATCGTCATCGGAATGTAATGTATAGGAATGTATAGGAAGTCGCGTTGGCGAAATAATTAATTATACGACACTGAATCAAAGATACCAAAACCAACATATTTCACTCAAACATGCACTCGAAGCGACACGTGTTACAAGAGCACGATCTAACAAGTATTAATTTTTCAGTTCTCGTCCCGAGAACTAATCAAAATCATACAATGCTCACCCTGGCTACTGAATATTCACTGTGAATTGGCTAAAGAACTGCCCATGAAATAAAGAAGGAGAAATCTCTGGGAAATGTAATAAGCTAAATTTTTTTCAGAAACATGTTTTTAAACTTGTCGTATATTTAGTATTTTTCATGTACACAGAATTATAGATTTTTAAATTTTGCCCATTCGACTTTTTGTCCCTTCGACCTTTTGTCCCGTCGACGTTTTGTCCCCTCAACCTTTTGTCCCTTCGACCTTTTGTCCCATCGACCTTTTGTCCCATCGACATTTTGTCTCTTCGACCTTTTGTCCGTTGACCTTTTGTCCTTCGACCTTTTGTCTTTCGACATTCTGTCCCAAAGCCCTTGATTGATTTAGCCATTGAAAGGCATTTAGTTACAATGGAAGTAGATTGTGGGTCTGCAGTATTGGTAATAAATAAAGAACAGTATTTGAATCAGTTTGTTATCAATTAATTGTAGTACATGGTGCTAAACTGAAAATCGAGGGTGAAGTTTTAGTAAGTGCTAATTACCAAGGAAGGGAAGCTAACCTCAAGCTATTAGTATTGCGTTGCGACAACAATTTTATTCCTCTGGTGGCTTGGTCGCACTCGGATGGATTTTTTTCCCAACTTGGAGGAAATATTTTTCAAAATTATCCATGATAAATAAAGTGACGGAGCATGATAATGCCAAACTAATTTGTGACATTAAGATATGGTAATGTTTTTAAAAAAGATTTTTCTTCACCCATTGCTAATAAGAAGAAAAAAAGAAAAGAAGAAAAAGTAAACTGGGAAAAATGTAAATTTTTTGTTGAAGAGTTAAATTTGTTGGGTCATGTTATCGATGAAGGTGGTCTGAGGCTATGTTTAGGCAAAATTTAAACAATCCAAAATGGAAAAATACCAGAGAACGTTACAGAACTAAAATCTTTCTTAGGGTTGCACAATGGTCGGATTCGTCAAATTTCACGACATAAATCGATAACACGAAAACTATCAGTGCTCAGTTTTGACGTATTCAGATGAAATGATCTACAAGAAATGATATATTTTTGATGTTAGTTGCCATTAGGGTGGCCCTTTTGTATTTTTTTTTTTTAACTTTTTGAGTTAGGAGATCATATTATTCTACAAAGTTATAGAGAATTTAATTCTAAGCATTTTTGCTTAATAAACACTTTTTTTAATCTCATATAGGTAATGTTTTATGACAAAATTACTAAATTTAGATAGGGTGGCCCCGAAAAAAATAGTTTTTAGCTTCCACTTTCACCAATTCGGAATATTTTCAAAAACTGTCTAAGCATCACTTCACGGTCTTTGGAAAGGGCATCTTTTGGTTACATAAGATGGTTGATAGCTTCATTTTCAAGCATATTATAAGCGTTTTTTCATGAAAAAGTGATATTGAGCGGGCTTGGTAGTCATATGGCTACTGCTTCTGCCTCATACGCATTGTATTTTTCTCTATATTTCTCATGTTCTAGCAATTGCTAGAACTGGAAATGGACGTCCATGCCGTTTCCATTACTATTTCTATACCTTCAACTTGAGTATTCTAACAGTAATCTGCTAGAATTGGAAGTGAACTGAAAAGCTCGTTTCCTACATCCAATTATAAATTCCATCAGTTGCCTTCTCCTATCTATCACATTAGCAGCTCGTTAACCAAGACGGACCTCTGCCTCTCGAACCTAACCCAAAAATTCCAACAAATTCCGCATGAGCTCGTGGCAAGTGCAGAGGTATATTCGGCTTGCAGTGGGCGAGTGATTGCATCATCATTTCATCCTCCTTCTTCCCTACATTGACTTGCATTCTGACGTGGCAGGCGCCGGTATGACCTAACAAATGAGATCACCAGTACTTGTACATTGAAGATGTGTGCTAGTCCCAAGCAAACATCTGTTGGTTCCCTGTGCAACACAGCAAAAAATAATTAAATTTAAACGACATGTAATGTGTCGCCAATCTATTTTTACATTGATTGGATTAGGTATTTTATTGAAATCTACATTTAAATCAATGCACATAATTAGAGCACGAATAAGCATTAGTTATTACATTAAATTTCACTCGAATTTCACCCAAAGTGCATGACACTTTCTTTGCTATAAAATTCAATACAAATGTATGTGGAAGTAAATTATTAAACCTGTGTTTTTCAATCGACGTGTAAAATTATAGCAACACAGTTTGAAAAAAGAAATATAAGAACAGCTGATATTGTCATAATGGAGTAGCAACTACGAGCAGTCAATCAAGCTCAAGCTCGAAAAAGTGATATTTTTCTGAGCATTCTACTGCAGCTAGTAGCAAATATTAGCAAAAATTTCAATCGTATTCTGAAAGTATTCATTTAGGTCCATCGAATCCATGATATTTCATTTGTCCATCTTTGGCCACTTTTGTTTGATGATAATATTAGTTTTGTATGATAAATAAGGAATTTCATGTAAACACACACGAATGTCACCTTCTGAAGTCTTTTGGAGCTTTTCAGAACGCGTGTTTTGCTATAAGAATATCATCTGTACTTCTTCCATTGTTGAGTTATATTAATTTATTTGAAAAAACATGTTTTAGTAAAATTGGTAAAAATTGAGATAAAAAATAACATATCTCCAATTTTTTACATAATAAGGAATATGAATTTCTCTTTTAAATGCCGTGCAAACATATTTTTTTGGTCTGCCCTAACCGGAGATATCAACTTATGAAAAAAATGTAATTTTGACAGAAAAACAATTATAACTTTTGATCGGAAAAAGAAATTGAGCATATTTACCAATCACAAGTTGCATTTTTTTTTAGCTCTAAAAGTCACCTGAAGACGATTCTTTCGAGAAATCTAAAACAAAATAAGTAGATCAAAAATACTGTTTTTTTTAGGTACACCCTAATCCAATTAAGTAAAATTGCTCTAAATCAGCCAACTTAAGAGCTACAGAAAAAGTTTTTTTTAGCAAAATTGATTGGAATAAGCTACGCTAAAACTTTGTAGAATATAACATATAGGAATGGTGTACCAATTTTCACCATACATAAGAACAACTATTTAAAAAAAATAAGTAAAAGGCATGTGAGTGGACTTTATATATCAAGTGAAAGGTTTTACTTGCTGCTCCTTAGAACAGCTGTGAAAACCACAATAAAATTTGTTATTATCCTCAAAATTGATTAATCCATAATAGGAACGCATGCACCAGTTGTGGCACTATTCTTAATTTTGGTTCCTTATTTGGCAAATCCCATTGTTTTCTTATGGGACTGGCCAAATTGGGACCACTAGTGCGACAACTGGTGCAAAGGACGTCAAAAATTAAGCAAAATCAATTTTTACAATTATGCTTTGCTTGTTTTGGAGGAAATCAAAGGTGTTATCGTATCATATCAATATGCTTTATCCATATGAACTTGGTTTGCGGAGATTTGATTGGCCATTTGGCACTAGTGCGACAACTGGTGCTATAGCCACAACTGGTACATCTAGCCTACCAGTATACATCTACATGTGAAAAAATAAAGAGTTGTCCAAATGAAGGTAAAAATAAGAAAACAGCACTAAATAAAAATATTTATCCCATTTGCAAACAATATACATTTGCTTTCATTTCAAAAAGAATTATTTAAGAACAAACATACTTCTCTCTTTGAAACAAATTAATGTAAATCTCTTATAAAAACAACAAGAATATTTTTAATGATCAATCTTACATAAAAGCTTTGTTAAAACAGAGCTTATGAACTTGTCATAAGACGAGTTTGTACAATCCCATTGAATTCCACCACTTAATTGTATCTTGACAGATACGTATTTCGACCTCAACAGTAAGGCCGTCTTCAGTGTCTCGTACTTGACTCGACTTGTCGATATCTGTCGTATCTGTCAAGATACAATTAAGTGGTGGAATTCAATGGGATTGTACAAACTCGTCTTATGACAAGTGAAGACATTCCACTAAAAAGCTCAAAATAATTTTCTTAGCAGAGCTTATGAAGCTTTCGTTCAATCAACAATACTGGATTGTTGAAATAATAATATTTCTTGTTACCGCCAAAACAATGTGAAATTCTTTTTAAATTCACATCAAATCTTATTGTTTTTACAATACTTTTTTCTGCGTGTACTGTGAGATGACAAATAAAATAGCATCCCTTATATAATTCGGTATTAATAGTTTTCATTTTTATGATTTTATGGGAAAATATGATCTAATTTGTTGACCCTTTTCTCCACTTGATTGTTCCATTCCATAGAATTCATTTACATTCCGTGATAATTTATTTAACCCTTAAATGCGCAATGTTGTTTCAAAACAACAAACCGAAAATACGTTTAATGTTAATGATTTCAATGGTTATTTACGTTAAAAATATTTTCAACAATTTCTAAAAAATCGCCTTGCACCTTTAAGGGTTAAATTATTTGCTTTCAATGGACGATAAAATATGAAATCGCAGAATATTTGAACGCTCAGTCAAAGTATTAATCCACAAATGAAAATAAAAACTGCATTGTATTCTATTCAGAGTTTGTCTGGATTTCATTATGTTTTGTTTTTAATATTTATTAATCAGATTAATTAACATAGAAATAATACTGAAAACAATGCAATGTATGAATAGTCCATAAATTTCCCAGTACCAAGCCATAAGCTGCTCTATGTTTGTGAAATGAATGCAAGAATTGAAAATAAAATAATCCTCGATTCAATAAATCTTCCTAAATTCATCAGTCCTAGAATCGATTCACATTTCCAGTTTTCAAATATATAAAACAAAATCGATAATAGAGTCGCTTGTTTAGAAAACTACATACTGTATATGCACTGGGAATTGCTGTTACGAAGTGTAAGTTCAATAAAGCAAGTTTATCCGTTGATTCGTATAACAGTTGATTCGTATACCCAAGACATAAATTAATTTGATGCCATTTTCTTTGGAAGCAGTTTTTTGTTGTTTTAATTGTTTTGTAATTGTAAGATTGAGGCTTTTATAGTTTCTTAAACAAATGATTGAATACCTTTTTGTCATACACGTACTTCAGCATTGTCTCTCTAGGAAAAATGGAGAAAATGGAGGCTACAGTGAACCATCAAATTTCATGTGCAATTGACACCTTAAGATGAGATATTTGCAGTTGATTGTTATGAGCATCATATATATAATAGCCCTGTTTGTCTGTCCGGTGACTAGCCAACCAGACGCAGCACGCGGGGAAATTTTCACAAAAAATAAAATAATCGACACTTTAATTCTTTTTTACTACCAGATGCAGAAAACAAAACCTGTGACAACCTTAGACAACCACACACAGCATTTGATGAAAAAAATCACAGACAACAGACGTTGAAAATTTTGATTTTTTATAAATACTCTTAAAAATTGAAAAAAAAAACACTTGCCACGGGCGCTATTGCGTCCACAAATAAACTAGTATGATTTATAATGCTTTTATGATAGCAGCTAAATTAATGGGTCAACCCGTTTGGCACCAAACATTCTATCATGTGTTGTATGCACAAAGGAGTTTGGTTTCTACACAAATCATACATAAAATATGTTCACTTACCGATTCATCAGTTTCATCGTGCCGATAATTAAGCTGTGCCCTCTCGCGTGGGGTCAGGGACATCAGCTCATGTTTGCAATCCTGAACGCAAACGGACCAAGACAAAATGTTTGGATGGTTGTCGGGGCTAATCGCACTCGGGATCTGCCAATGGCGAAACAAAACAAAAGATTAGCAATTTCGACGGTACAACAAAGACCCATTGTCGGTCACGCACCGAGCAGTTTCCACCATCTTCCGAGTCAAGATGAATCTTCGTGATGCAAAATGTTGCCTCCTGATTGTACTTTGCTTTGCATATCTCGTAGTTATCATATTTGTAAATTGGTGGATCGAACGTTTTCTCTGCTAGGGCAGCAACACTTATTAGGAGTGCGAGTTTGGACACGAGAACTACACAATCCATCACGACAACTTAGCACGTGACAACGACACAACTTGAGCACATGAACTGTTTCTGTATTCTAAATCTGCTACCGTATACTGTTAATTGCCGAACGTAACGCAACCCGCCTCCAAATCATCGAACCCGAATTGTCGAATTGGATCTATTGTGAACGTTTTAACTCTTATACTTACGATACACATACAAAGTTAGAATAAAAATCTAGTACTACTTTTCATTCATTCCAGGTCAATTTAAAGAGAAATTCATCTCGTTATGATAATTAATTTAAAGCAACGTTATTATGGGATTTTGATTATGTTTGCAAGCAATTTAGATTGGATCCAATTTGAATTGAATAAAGATTAGACTCGAATTGTATATTGATTAGATATGGAACGGAATTTGGATTTGAATTGGATTTGAAGTGAATTTGAATTGAGTTTGGATTGGATTTGAATTGAGTTTGAATTAGATTTGGATTGGATTTGGATTTGATTTGGATTGGATTTGGATTAGATTTGGATTTGAATTGGATTTTGATTGGATTTGGATTGTATTTGGATTGGATTTGGATTGGTTTGGTTTGGATTGGATTTGAATTGGATTTGGATTGGATTTGCATTGGATTTGGATTGGATTGATTTGGTTTGAATTGGTTAGATTTGGTTTGAATTGGTTTTGATTGGTTTTGATTGGATTTGGATTGGTTTGGATTGGTTTGGATTGGTTTGGATTGGTTTGGATTGGTTTGGATTGGTTGGATTGGTTTGGATTGGTTTGGATTGGTTTGGATTGGTTGGATTGGTTGGTTTGGTTGGATTGGTTGGTTTGGTTTGGTTTGGTTTGGATTGGTTTGGTTGGTTTGGATTGGTTTGGATTGGTTTGGATTGGTTTGCGTTGGTTTGTATTGGATTTGGATTAGATTTGGTTTGATTGGTTTGATTGGATTGGTTGGATTGGTTTGGATTGGTTTGGATTGGTTTGGATTGGTTTGGATTGGTTGGATTGGTTTGGTTGGTTTGGTTGGTTTGGATTGGTTTGGATTGGTTTGGTTGGTTTGGATTGGTTTGGATTGGTTTGGATTGGTTTGGTTTGGATTGGTTTGGTTGGTTTGGTTGGTTTGGATTGGTTTGGATTGGTTTGGATTGGTTTGGTTTGAATTGGTTTTGATTGGTTTGGATTGTGTTTGGATTGTGTTTGGATTGGTTTGGTTTGGATTGGTTTGGTTGGTTTGGATTGGTTTGGATTGGTTTGGATTGGTTTGGATTGGTTTGGATTGGTTTGGATTGGTTTGGTTTGGTTTGGTTTGGATTGGTTTGGATTGGTTTGGATTGGTTGGATTGGTTTGGATTGGTTTGGATT
Organism: Armigeres subalbatus; assembly: GCF_024139115.2. NCBI lineage: Eukaryota > Metazoa > Arthropoda > Insecta > Diptera > Culicidae > Armigeres > Armigeres subalbatus. The sequence goes on from NC_085140.1 coordinate 105,621,176, forward strand.
GGTTTGGATTGGTTTGCGTTGGTTTGGATTGGTTTGGATTAGATTTGGTTTGGTTGGTTTGATTGGTTTGGATTGGTTTGGATTGGTTTGGATTGGTTTGGATTGGTTTGGATTGGTTTGGATTGGTTTGGTTGGTTTGAATTGGTTTGGTTGGTTTGGTTGGTTTGGATTGGTTTGGTTGGTTTGGATTGGTTTGGATTGGATTGGTTTGGATTGGAATTGGATTGGTTTGGATTGGTTTGGTTGGTTTGGATTGGTTTGGATTGGTTTGGATTGGTTTGGATTGGTTTGGATTGGTTTGGTTGGTTTGGATTGGTTTGGATTGGTTTGGTTTGGATTGGTTTGGTTGGTTTGGATTGGTTTGGTTTGGATTGGTTTGGTTTGGATTGGATATGGATTGGTTTGGTTGGTTTGGATTGGTTTGGATTGGTTTGGATTGGTTTGGATTGGTTTGTGTTGGTTTGGTTGGTTTGGATTGGTTTGGATTGGTTTGGATTGGTTTGGTTGGTTTGGATTGGTTTGGATTGGTTTGGATTGGTTTGGATTGGTTTGGATTGGTTTGGATTGGTTGGATTGGTTTGGATTGGTTTGGATTGGTTTGGATTGGTTTGGATTGGTTTGGATTGGTTTGGATTGGTTTGGATTGGTTTGGATTGGTTTGGATTGGTTTAGATTGGTTTGGTTTGATTTGGATTGTTTGGTTTGGATTTGAATTGGTTTGGATTGGTTTGGTTGGTTTGGATTGTGTTTGGATTGGTTTGGATTAAATTTGGATTGGTTTGTGTTTGATTTGGTTTGATTGGTTTGGATTGGTTTGGATTGGTTTGGATTGGTTTGGTTTGGATTGGTTTGGTTGGTTTGGATTGGTTTGGATTGGTTTGATTGGTTTGGATTGGATTAGGATTGGTTTGGATTGGTTTGGATTGGTTTGGATTGGTTTGGATTGGTTTGGATTGGTTTGGTTGGTTTGGATTGCGTTTGGATTGGTTTGGTTTGGATTGGTTCAGTTGGTTTTAATTGGTTTGGTTTTAATTGGTTTGGATTGGTTTGGATTGGGTTGGATTGGGTTGGATTGGTTTGGATTGGTTTGGATTGGTTTGGATTGGTTTGGATTGGTTTGGATTGGTTTGGATTGGTTTGGATTGGTTTGGTTGGTTTGGATTGGTTTGGATTGGTTTGGTTTGGATTGGTTTGGATTGGTTTGGATTGGTTTGGATTGGTTTGGATTGGATTGGATTGGTTTGGATTGGTTTGGATTGGTTTGGATTGGTTTGGATTGGTTTGGATTGGTTTGGATTGGTTTGGATTGGTTTGGATTGGTTTGGATTGGCTTTGGTTGGTTTGGATTGGTTTGGATTGGTTTGGATTGGTTTGGATTGGTTTGGATTGGTTTGGATTGGTTTGGATTGGTTTGGATTGGTTTGGATTGGTTTGGATTGGTTTGGTTGGTTTGGATTGGTTTGGATTGGTTTGGATTGGTTTGGATTGGTTTGGATTGGTTTGGATTGGTTTGGTTGGTTTGGATTGGTTTGGTTGGTTTGGATTGGTTTGGATTGGTTTGGATTGGTTTGGATTGGTTTGGATTGGTTTGGATTGGTTTGGATTGGTTTGGATTGGTTTGGATTGGTTTGGATTGGTTTGGATAGGTTTGGGTTGGTTTGGATTGGTTTGGATTGGTTTGGATTGGTTTGGATTGGTTTGGATTGGTTTGGATTAGTTTGGATTGGTTTGGATTGGTTTGGATTGGTTTGGATTGGTTTGGATTGGTTTGGATTGGTTTGGATTGGTTTGGATTGGTTTGGTTTGATTGGATATGGATTGGATTTTGATTGAATTTGGATGGTATTTGGTTTGGATTGGATTTGGATTCGATTTGGATTGGATTGGATTTGGATTGGATTTGGAGTCCATTTGGATTGAATTGGAATTGGGTTAAATTTGGATTGGATTTGGATTGGATTTGGATTGGAGTTGGATTGAATTGGATTTGGATTGGATTGGATTTGGATTGAATTTTGATAGGATTTGGATTCAATGTGGATTGGTTTTGGATTTGATGTGGATAAGATTTAGATTTGATGATTTTAATTGGATTTGGATTGAACTTGGATTGGATTTGGATTGGATTTGGTTTTGTATTGGATATGTATTGCATTTGGATTGGATTTGGATTGGATTTTGATTGGATCTGGATTGGACTTGGATTGGATTTGGTCTGGATTTGGATTGGATTTGGATTGGATTTGGTTTGGATTTGGTTTGGTTTGTGTTGGTTTGGATTGGTTTGGATTGGTTTGGATTGGTTTGGATTGGTTTGGTTTGATTTGGATTGGTTTGGATTGGTTTGGATTGGTTTGGATTGGTTTGGATTGGTTTGGATTGGTTTGGATTGGTTTGGATTGGTTTGGATTGGTTTAGTTGGTTTGGATTGGTTTGGATTGGTTTGGTTGGTTTGGATTGGTTTGGTTGGTTTGGATTGGTTTGGATTGGTTTGGATTGGTTTGGATTGGTTTGGATTGGTTTGGTTGGTTTGGATTGGTTTGGATTGGTTTAGAATGGTTTGGATTGGTTTAGATTGGTTTGGATTGGTTTGGTTTGGTTGGTTTGGATTGGTTTGGATTGGTTTGGATTGGTTTGGATTGGTTTGGATTGGTTTGGATTGGTTTGGATTGGTTGGATTGGTTTGGATTGGTTTGGTTGGGTTGGATGGGTTTGGATTGGTTTGAATTGGTTTGGATTAAATTTGGATTGGTTTGGTTTGGTTTGGTTTGGTTTGGATTGGTTTGGATTGGTTTGGATTGGTTTGGATTGGTTTGGGTTGGGTTTGGTTATTGTTTGGATTGGATTAGGATTGGTTTGGATTGAATTTGGATTGGTTTGGATTGGTTTGGTTTGATTTGGATTGGTTTGGATTGGTTTGGTTGGTTTGGATTGGTTTGGATTGGTTGGATTGGTTTGGATTGGTTTGGATTGGTTTGGATTGGTTGGATTGGTTTGGATTGGTTTGGATTGGTTTGGATTGGTTTGGATTGGTTTGGATTGGTTTGGATTGGTTTGGATTGGTTTGGATTGGTTTGGATTGGTTTGGATTGGTTTGGATTGGACTTGGTTGGATTGGTTTGGATTGGATTGGTTTGGATTGGTTTGGATTGGTTTGGATTGGTTTGGATTGGTTTGGATTGGTTGGATTGGTTTGGATTGGTTTGGATTGGTTTGGTTGGTTTGGATTGGTTTGGATTGGTTTGGATTGGTTTGGATTGGTTTGGATTGGTTTGGTTGGTTTGGTTGGTTTGGATTGGATTTGGATTGGATTAGGATTGGATTGGATTTGGAATGGATTTGGATTGGATTTGGATTGCATTTGGATTGGATTTGGATTTTGATTGGATATGGATTGGATTTTGATTGAATTTGGATTGTGTTTGGTTTGGATTGGATTTGGATTGGATTTGGAGTCCATTTGGATTGAATTGGAATTGGGTTAAATTTGGATTGGATTTGGATTGGATTTGGATTGGAGTTGGATTGAATTGGATTTGGATTGGATTTGGATTGAATTTCGATAGGATTAGGATTTGGATTCAATGTGGATTGGTTTTGGATTTGATGTGGATAAGATTTAGATTTGATTGGATTTGGTTTCGATTTTAATTGGATTTTGATTGAACTTTTATTGAATTTGGATTTGTATTGGATTTGGATTGGATTTTGATTGGATCTGGATTGGATTTGGATTGGATTTGGTCTGGATTTGGATTGGATTTGGTTTTGAATTGGATTTGGATTGCATTTGGATTGTATTTGTATTGGATTTGTATTGGATTTGGATTGGATTTGGATTGGATTTGGATTTTGATAGGATTTGGATTGGATTTGGATTGGATTTGGATTGGATTTGGATTGGATTTGGATTGGATTGGTTTGGATTGGTTTGGATTGGATTTGGATTGGTTTAGATTGGATTAGGATTGGATTGGATTGGTTTGATTGGATCTGGATTGGTTGGATTGGTTTGGTCTGGTTTGGTTTGGAATGGTTTGGATTGGTTGGATTGGTTTGGATTGGTTTGGATTGGTTTGGATTGGTTTGGATTGGTTTGGATTGGTTTGGATTGCGTTTGGTTGTATTTGTGTTGGTTGTGTTGGTTTGTGTTGGTTTGGATTGGTTTGGTTTTTATAGGTTTGGATTGGTTTGGATTGGTTTGGATTGGTTTGGATTGGTTTGGATTAGATTTGGATTGGGTTTGGATTGGTTTGGATTGGTTTGGATTGGTTTGGATTGGTTTGGATTGGTTTGGATTGGTTTGGATTGGTTTGGATTGGTTTGGATTGGTTTGGATTGGTTTGGATTGGTTTGGATTGGTTTGGATTGGTTTGGATTGGTTTGGATTGGATTTGGATTGGATTTGGATTGGATTTGGATTGGATTTGGATTGGATTTGGATTGGATTTGGATTGGATTGGATATGGATTGTATTTGGTTTGGATTGGATTTGGATTCGATTTGGATTGGATAGGATTTGGATTGGATTTGGAGTCGATTTGGATTGGATTGGATTTTGGTTGAATTTGGATTGGATTTGGATTGAATTGGATTTGGATTGGATTGGTTTAGGATTGAATTTCGATAGGATTTGGATTCAATGTGGATTGGTTTTGGATTTGATGTGGATAAGATTTAGATTTGATGATTTTAATTGGATTTGGATTGAACTTGGGTTGTATATAGATTGGATTCGGATTGGACTTGGAATGGATTGAAATCGTATGTGAACTGGAACTGGTTTTGGATAGGATTTTGTTTGAATTGCATTTCGATTGAATTATAATTTAATTTAGATCTGATTTGCACTACATTTGGATTTAATTTGAATTGAATTTGAGTTTAGTTTGGAATAGATTTGGATTGAATTTGGATTGGAATTGAATTAAATTTGGATGATTTTTTTATTGAATTTGAATTAGATTTAGATTAAATTTGAAATGTATTGGTTTTGGGTTGAACTTCTTTGACCTTGGATTTTAATTTGGAAATATTTTTGAATCGATTTTGATTGAATTTTGATTTTATTTGTTTTATTATTTAGTTTTGGTTTCGGATTGTATTTTGATCGGAATGCATTTGAATCAAATTATGATAGGATTAGAATTCTATTTTTGTTTTATTTGAATTGGATTTGGGCTGTCTGTGGATTGGAGTGGATTCGAATTAAATTTATATTGGATTTCGGTCTTATTCCGGTTGGATGTGGATTGCTTTGGATTGAATTTCTTTTTGATTTGGATTGGATATGGATTCGACATGGATTGGATTTAATTTAATTTTGAATTGTATTCAGATTGGATTAGAATTGGATTGGATTTCGTTTTGAATTATGATTAAGTTTGGTCTGGATAGGATTAGGTTTATGGTTTTTATTTGATTTGGTTCGACATTATTTAGATTCAATTTGATTATCGCTGGATTTGTATTGGTTTAGTATTTAGGCGTTAATTAACAATTTTTTTATATTTCCTATGAGCTGAAAGGAAAAAAAATTGGGATTTGATTTGTCATGCACACTCGATTAGAATGTTATAGATTGATAGAAGGCGTGATGCCTGAGTTTCAATGAAACATATTTTTATTTACATGTTTGTTCCAGTTTCCAAAGTTAATTAACTAAGAACATTTACAATGTATTTAATTCACTTTAACATCACCACTGTTGTTACTCGCAATGTTTGTTGTGATAGACCCATTTTTTGTAGCATCTTCGGGACTTTGCTGATCGTTTGAACGTTCGTCACCTGAAAATGTGATCAGAAATTTATTTAGTGTTCAATGACTGTTCTTAAACATAGTTCTAAATAAAGTACATACCCCTCATACCCCCGAAGATGAGTTTCTGAAGAGTGGAGAAAGGCAACTCTATCAATAAGCATAACACTAAACCCATTAGATAGGAAAACACAACTGACGCAAATATCAGGAACACCTAAAATCCAAACAAAGCATTAGCTCATCAGACTGTTGGGGCATGTAGCCTAAAAACATCTCGCCGTACCGATCCGATATAATTGAAATGAATTGGAGTTCGTAGACTCAGCACATACAACCTCATCAAGAACACGTGGCACAGATAGGCCGCATAGGTCAATCGTCCCAGTGGTTCGAAGATCCTGTGGTCGAAAATCCGCCGAAGGACTGGTGATATCGCAAATATTTGTCCGATTATGAAGATGCTGATGTAGATACCCCAACTGTATTTGGCAATGGGATAGAATACTGCCATCCATAGAGATGGTTTTGCAAAATCGTACTCGTAGAAGATGTAGTTGATGAGTAGAGTGCCGATCACTGCTGGTGGTACCAAGTACCAAAGGGTGCGAAACCATCCCTTTTGGGCAGGATCGGTATTGGATTTCCTTAGCTTGAGATAAATCATGCCAGCAATGATTCCGGCGAGGTAGTTTCCCAGATTCACATGCAAAGGGATGTACGCTCTCTGATAGAATTCGTCGAACCATAAGGTGAAACGTTGACCTCTGTTGAAAAGGAAAAGCGTGATACATGCTGGTTAGGAATTAATGGTAATACCGTACTGTAGCGTAACGAGGAATATCCCTTCAAGATTTTCTTGGTAGATAAAGTACGAAGGAACGAGAATTGAGGCGAACGCTGCCATCGCCAAAACGGTTCCTGAGTACCGTCGGAGTTTTATGATCACCAGCAATAGCAGACTTCCTAGAATGAAGAGCTGGAAGTCACAGCCCAGGTACCATGCTTGTTGAACACACTGGAATGAATTTTAATGTAAGAAGTCTCTAAATAGTGTAAATGAATGCGAATCCTTACCGGTTGGTCTCCATGAAGATAATTATTCACGTATAGCAGATTGGTCCACCAATTTCGTCGACAGAAAGCGCGCTCGGATGCCGTCCCGACCTTCCACATAGGTCCGTCTTGTAGCTTGGAAAGCCATGTGGCTTGCAGTAAAATTACGAACGCATAGACCGGAGTTAGTCTAATGTAGCGATAGACAATGGCCTTCAGAAGGAATACTATCCCCGGCGATCGTGAGCGATCATCTGCATACTTGATCATTTGAATGGCCAGCAGGAATCCACTCATGGCGAAAAAGGTTTGCACAACCTGGGGTCCACCGGTGAGAATCATCATAAACATTTGGTGGAATATCTGCAATCGTGTGCATCGTAAATTTAAAGTTAGGTTCAACAATTTTACATTTGGTAATCGCTCACCATTTCCATTCTAATGGTATTTTGTAAAGGTATGATACTATAGATCATTACGGCATGTCCGAGGATGACCAAGGTCATGGTGAGAAAGCGAATTGCCTGGAAAAATCGCAAGTCTTTGTTCAAGACATCCTGAGAACGAGATGTCAGTCGATACCAGTTTCGGAGGATTGAGAACGAAACAAAGAACAATTTTCCTGTTGATACAATAATTAAGTGGCCTGATTTTACAATCAATGCAGAATATTTACTTACTAGAACTGTCTGGTTGCTGTTTGTAATGTACCAAATCCTGTTTATAGTTGATTGTTTTGTCGTACCATGTGGAGAGAATCGTAAGAAGTATGAACCCCGATAATACAAGTACGAATGATAAATCCAGAATGTCTGTCAAACACAAAAAAAAAGAGATTCAGAATTTTATATAAAATTTTATTAACTCGGTCAACTAACCAACATCAAAAGATTCATCATTTCTGCTACAGACTTCTATTTCTGTGTAAGCCCTCAAGCGATACGTTTCGTTTAACTGGTAGTTGATACAAATGTCTAGCAATTCACCGTACCGTTCGCGATCTTTGTTTGAGTCCTGATATACGGATGGATCAAAGATGTACTGAAATGAAGATGAAAAATTAATTATATAGAAGTAGCTTTTTATTGAAAAAATGTTTTATTGGTCGGGGTTCTGCTAAATTACACAAAGCGCCAATCAGAAAAAAAATCTCATTCAGCGCCCAAGTTTTCATGCAGCAGATCGTATCGGACATCCCTCATCCCCATAACCGAAAATATCCAACAACAAATGTACTCGTGAATGGTAAGAAATTGAATTTCGTTTTGCTTTTGCGAACAAAGTAAGGTAGAATACAGCATTGGCAGGGTGCGACGGTTTTTGGCACCCTTAACAATATTTGCGTTTTACCAGCAAACATACATCATCTATAAACATAATTGAGATCCAATAACAAAATTTAAATTCTAGGCTTCCATTTGAATTAGTTGTTTGTGTAAATGTAGACATATTTGAGGAATTATTAACCGAAACAAATGCGCACCTGCAAAATCCATGCCATTATTGCATTGCTAAAGAGAACAGCGCACGAATAGCAAACTTTTACAGTACACGGGAACAAATGCATGCCCGTAATCATGAAAATCATGAAGTGACAAGTTCATGAAATCATGATATAGAATTCATGATTCCAGGAATATTATTCATGGTACTGTGCAATCCCCATCAGCCGACAAAATGCATAACCGGTTATACTTCTAATCTAACACTCCGTTCCCAAGAAGCAAGAACGGCTGAGAAGTAGCACACCAAATTCTCACTCAGCGGATTCGAGTTCAAGCCCTGTGTTGAACTCTTTTTTTCTTATCTTAACAACCAAATCGTAACACATTGGATGCGTTACGCGAAAATAAATCATAAAATAACATGAAAACACGATGGATTCACGAAATCATGAATCGTTTTCTCATTTCGGGGAATGGATTTCTACGCATGTTAACTCTTCCTAACTCGATGTTTTCCCTTACTCGGTGAAATTCAAAGTCCCTTGGATCTAGCATACTGCGTTACCTCCGTAAGCCGATATGGCCCTTTACACGGCCGTGTAAAAAAAAATCCCATACAAAATTTTTGGAAAGTTGCTCCATTTTGCTTGATTCGTCGAGAAATCATAAAACTTTTTTTACGCGGATTTCAAATTTTGAACTGAAAACTTTTATTACACAGAACGCATCCCCCATGTAAAAAAAGAATCGGGTGTACTATGTAGAATAATTAGCGATTTGTTTTTTCAAAACTTCTAGAAATAAAACCAACATTTAAATACATAATTAGAATCGCTTTATTTCTAACTATTAAACCCTTATGAACTCAAGCAAATGTGAGGAATTTATAGATTCTAGAAATTATTTTTGCAATTTCCGATCATAGTACCTGGTTTACAGTTCGTCTTTGAGTGATAAAACGGCCTACTTTTCCATACCAACGAAATAGGTGCTTTAATGACCATTATGCAACTCAAATGAGTTGCATAAAATCCATTATAGCACTCATTTGGGTGCTATAATGAAAAACCAACATCAGAGCAGTAGTACATGACTTCTTCTTCTTCTTATTGGCATTACATCCCCACACTGGGACAGAGCCGCCTCGCAGCTTAATGTTCATTATGCACTTCCATAGTTATTAACGGGAGCGGGCCATTTGGCATAAAGTCATTTGGCATAACGCCATTTGGCATAAGGTCATTTGGCTTAAAGGCCATTTGGCATAACGGTCATTTGGCATAACGGACATTTGGCATAATTGTAACCAACGTCAAAAGTGAGGGTCTTTTGGCATAACGGACATTTGGTATAACTTTTCTTTGCGTTCGCTAAATAGTGACTAAGTGATGCGGGAAACACCCCGGAATAGTAAATATAATATCCGTCGATAACAATATTAAAAAGACATTATCCTCTCGTGGAAAGAATGCATTTGCAAAGCAATGCAAAAGTAGGCGCATGCCCGGATTAGAGCAGTGGTGGATGTAATCCACTCTTTAAAAGTAGGCGTGTGGCCGGATTATGGCAATGAAGGATGTGATCCCTTCTTTAAAAGTAGGTGCTTGCCCGGATTATGGCAATGAAAGATATGATCTCTTCTTTAAAAGTATGCGCTTGCCCGGATTAAGATCATGGTGGATGCGATCCCTTCTTTAAAGGTAGGCGCTTGCATGGATTATGGTAATGGAGGATGTGATCCCTTCTTTAAAAATAGGCGCTTGTCCGGATTATTATAATGGTGGATGTGATTCCTTCTTTAAAGTAGGTTCTTGCCCGGATTATGGCAATGGAGGATATGATCTCTTCTTTAAAAGTAGGTGCTTGCCCGGATTAAGGTCATGGTGAATGCGATCCCTTCTTTAAAGGTAGGCCCTTGCATGGATTATGGCAATGGATAATGTGATCACTTCTTTAAAAGTAGACGCTTGTCCGGATTATTATAATGGTGGATGTGATTCCTTCTTTAAAGTAGGTGCTTGCCCGGATTATGGCAATGGAGGATATGATCTCTTCTTTAAAAGTAGGCGCTTGCCCGGATTAAGATCATGGTGGATGCGATCCCTTCTTTAAAGGTAGGCGCTAGCATGGATTATGGCAATGGATGATGTGATCCCTTCTTTAAAAGTAGGCGCTTGTCCGGATTAGAGTAATGGTAGATGTGATTCCTTCTTTAAAAGAAGGCGCTTGCCCGGATTGAGACAATGGTGGAAGTGATCCCTTCTTTAAAAGTAGGCGCATGCCCGGATTAAGGCCATGGTGGATGCGATATCTTCTTTAAAAATAGGCGCTTGCACGGATTATGGCAATGGAGGATTTGATTTGTTTTTTAAAAGTAGGCGCTTGTCCGGATTGAAGCAATGGTGGATGTAATCCCTTCTTTAAAAGTAGGTGTGTAGCCTGAATTGTGGCAATGCAATGGTGGATGTGATCCCTTCTTTAAAAGTAGGCCCTGCCCGGATTATGGCAATGGTAGATGTGACTCCTTTTTTATAAGTAGGCGCTTGTCGGGAATAAATCAATGGTAGATGTGATCTCTTCCCCGAAAAGCACAATTCAAATTGATTTGGTTGCAATAACTCATATGTGACTTGATTGGTTTTAGTAACTCATCTACGACAAGTGTGTTGCTTGAGTTTTTAAAATTAGGCACTTGCCCGGATTAAGGCTATGGTAGATTTGATCCGGTCTTAAGGCGCATGCCCGAATTGAAGCAATGGTGGATGTAATCCCTTCTTTAAAAGTAGGCATGTGGCCGGAATAAGTCAATGATGGATGTGATCCCTCTCTCGGAAATAATTCTTCCGTTTTGTTATTTTGTTCTTCCAGAAAATGTCTAACATCAGTTTAAATTTATCAGAAAACAGCCTCGACCTACTTTATCTACGCTAAACATTACATGAAATATCCCTTTCGCTTTCACAGTTCGAAATTATGCCAAATGTCTGTTATGCCAAATGACCTACTCTTTTCTTGCAGTTCAAAATTATGCCAAATGTCCGTTATGCCAAATGAACATTATGCCAAATGGCCTTTATGCCAAATGACCTTATGCCAAATGGCGTTATGCCAAATGACCCAGACCCGTCATTAACTGCGAGGTTTCTAAAGCCAAGTTACCATTTGTGCATTCGTATATCATGAGGCTAACACGATGATACTTTTATGCCCAGGGAAGTTGAGACAATTTCCAATCCGAAAACTACCTAGACCGGCACCGGGAATCGAACTCAGTCACCCTCAGTATGGTCTTGCTTTGTAGCCGCGCGTCTTACCGCACGGCTAAGAAGGTACATGACTACATTTTACTAAATTAGCTTAGGTAAGTGTTCAAATAGTTCCAATAGCGTCGCGTAAATTAAATATAATAGTAATAAATTAAATAGTTTGAATTTTCCAAATTAAAGTTCATCTATCGCTTCAAGGCTTGTTAAGCTATGCAAGGCAAGCCTCGTTGGATAAACGTACAACTCGTGCTGAAAAAATCATTTTTATGCAACTAGTTGTACAAACAACTATTAATGTTTTGGTTCCAAACTCTGAGTCTAGTTTAATAATATATTTTCTCAGAAAATGGGAAACAAAGTAAAAAATAATGTTTATTAAAAATATTCTTTTGGAAATTATTTTTGCGGACTATTTTAAAACATTTACATGTAATACGGCAAATTTTCCTAATTAATAACGGATACCAACACCATTGCTAAATGTGTATCATTTAATTGCCAATGCCTTCTGCGAATGAATGAAAATAATTATTTTTAATCAAATTTCTGCATTCAGTTGATCAGTATTGTAGTTGATTTTTTTTTTTGATAAGGATTCAGAACTGTTATGGTATAACCTTTTAATGTACTTGTCGTTTAGTACCAACCACAACTTAACATATGGTCAGTCATATGCCAATAACACCAATAACTTTCCCTGGGCTATTTTTATTATTCTTCATCCCCAACCACTGCCCTCGCAGCGTCAGCCATCATCGGTGTCTAGCCGTGAGCTCCGAGCGATGGGCGATTGCATCGATCGTAACCGATACCACTGCATCCGACCATCATCATGCATAGAATGGCAAAAAAATGCGCCCTCTTCTTTCACGCACACTCGCAGACCCACCGGGAGTTCTCCCACTGGCGACTGCATGCTGTGTAGGTAAAAAAAATGCGAGAAAAAATGCGCGAGCATAAAGCACGTCAGTACGCGCTGCTGTCACAAACAGTAATGACTCGCACACGGAAGGCACAGCTTCTTTTATGCTCAAATAAAATCTTGCGGTGGATCCGGAGGCACGTGGCAGTGCATTCTGTTGTCCGTGTTAGGAATGCACGAGATTGATTATGAAATTTTTATTGGCCTTGACAAAAATTGAAATTTTCAATAGCTTATCGTTAGCAATCTTATGTTTCAATGAAGTTGGGAAATTGCTAGAGAGTGTCCGAGTAGATTGATGTATAAATCTTAGAAATCCTTCGAAAGGTAAAGGCGCTAGTAACGTTTGAAATCTTCCCTTTCAGCGTAACGCTCTCGATTTCCAAAAATCTAAATGACACCCAGTATAGTAAAGAAAGAAGTAAGTCCTACGTCAAAACTGTGAAGTAAGAAGTGAAAAGTGAAAAAGAGAAACGAAAAGTAAGAAGTAAAAGTAAGAAGTGAGAGGTGAGAAGTGATAAGTGAGAAATTTGAAGTGAAAAATGTGAAGTGGGAAATTCGAAGTGGAAAGTGTGAAGTGAGAAGTGAGAAATTCGAAATGAAAAATGTGAAGATAGAAGTGAGAAGTAAAAAGTGAGAGGTGAAAAGTAAAAAGTGAAAAGTAAATTATGAAAAGTGAGAAGAAGTAAGAAGTATGAAGTGGGAAGTAAGAATTGAGAAGTGAAAAGTGAGAGGTGAGAAATTAGAAGTGAAAAATTTAAGAAGTGAGAAGTAAGAAGCGAAAAGGTAAACGTGAAAAGTAAATAGTGAAAGGTAAGAAGGGAGAAATGCGAAGTGAGAAGTGAAAAGCGAGAAGTGAGGAGAGAAAAGTGTGAAGTGAATAATGAGAAGTGAGAAGTGAGAAGGGAGAAGTGCGAAGTGAACAGTGAGAAGAGTAAAGTAAGAATGAGAAGTAAAAAAAATATACCGTCTTCGACCAGAGTTCGTACAGACTGAACACTTAACACCTAGCATGAGACAACGGATAGCACATTTACAAACAAGGATGTTATCGATCATTTAGTAGTTTGTCAATAACTCATTCCAGAAGCGGAATTTCAAAATATGTTGTATGGTGAATTTCTAGTGTGAAGGTTTTTCTACAACTCTGCCAAATGGTTCGTTGTTTGAATTCACCAAGTAACGGGGTTATAGCTATAGTTTCAGACTAAAACTAAATGATATCAATATTCCAATCATTTAGTTTAAGTTACTGGAACTAGCGCTATAGCTCCATTGTTAGTTGAATTGTAACAACGAACCATTAGGCAGAGTTGTAGAAAAACCTTCGCACTAGAAGTTCACCATACTACACATTTTGAAATTCCGCTTCTGGAATGAGTTATTAACAAACTACTAAATGATCGAACACAAATTACTAAATGACCATTTGTTTTGAGAACTGCAGCATATTGCATGGAGTATGTATGCCAGATAAATGATTTATAAGCTGTAGACGCTGTAGATTTAGTCTATAGCGATATTGCTTAGTCGTCACTTCTAGAATGGATTCATAAAAACCCCGATAAATACAAAAACTTTCATGTTATTTATGATTTTTCATGTTTCCATTTTTTTCATGCTACCCAGTCCTTGAATTATAGGCAAACAGAATCCTTCTGTTTATCACCCAGACACATATCTACTCAATTCTGAAGTAGATCAGATGGCAAACTCGTCGGCCACCCGAAACCCCGTACGTCCTCCAAACACAGCAAGCGTTCAAATCCGGAAATTAATATAATTACCAAAAAGAATCAAATTTCCAATGGGAGGGAAAAGGAAAGAATGAATTAAAATGTAAATAAATATTTTTCGTTTCATTTTTTTTGTTCCTTCTCCACTCGTCTAAAAATGTTGACATTTTTGCATAGGCAGGCGTGGAAAAATGGTAGGGGCATGCAGTACATCAGCCAAATAATTCGCCAAAAGCGGTTTTTGAGCAGCGTTAAAGCATAATTCAGGACTTACTAGCATTTTAACCAACTTTTTTATGCGACTATAAAACCGAACTAAAGCCGGTTTTAACGGCTAGGTGGTTACTTGGGCCCTCCTTAGCCGTGCGGTAAGACGCGCGGCTACAAAGCTGAGGGTGGGTGGGTTCGATTCCCGGTGCCGGTCTAAGAAATTTTCGGATTGGAATTGTCTCGACTTCCCTGGGCATAGAAGTATCATCGTGCTAGCCTCATCATGATATACGAATGCAAAAATGGTAACCTGGCTTAGAAACCTCGCAGTTAATAACTGAGGAAGTGCTTAATGAACACTAAGCTGTGAGGCGGCTCTGTCCCAGTGTGGGGATATAATGCCAATAAGAAGAAGAAGAAGGTTACTTGGATAGGGTACCTTCACAGCAGAGCATTAGTGATTAATCATAGATTTAATCATGATTAATGAATAATGGGTTATTTAATCATTATTCATTAATCATAATCATACAAACAATACGATTTAATCATTAATCACTAATCGTTAATCATAGAATTTTACATTTAATCATTAATCACTGATCATATTCATAATTGTTTTAAGTTTATTCATTAATCATCAATTTTAATCATTACATACGTCGCTTTTATTCATTAATCTTTAATCATAATCATATAATTTTTATGCCAATTATAGCCCAATTTGCAAGAAAGGTTACTTGCTTTTTGATCACTATGCAAATCATTCAATTTGATTATTCATAATCATTAATCATTAATCATATCGATCGTTAATCATTAATCATACACATATTGTGTCAACATTTAATCACGATCGAACACGAACATTTAATCGTTATTCATACTCCAAACGTTTTTTTCATTAATCATAATCGTTAATCATTGTCAAAAATTAATTTAATCGTTAATCACAATCATTATTCATTGTCAAAAACGAATAAATCATTATTCATAATCTTTAATCATAAAGTTGAATGAAATTAATCATTCATTGGAAGCTTTATTCATTAACGCTCTGCTTCACAGTCTCCATGTTGATCGGTGTCAGGCCATTTGGCCGAATGCCGTTTGGCCGAACGCCATTTGGCCGAATGCCGTTTGGCCGAACGGGTCGTTTGGCCGAATGCCGTTTGGCCGAATAGTTAAACAAATTTGACCTCAGATTACAAGTAGTGAATAGTCAGTAATAAGAATTGAGTAATGAGAAGTAGGAAGTGAGAAGTAAAAAAAAAGGAAAGAGAAATGTGAACTGAGAATAGAGAACTTCTTCCTTCTTCCTTTTTCCTTCTTCCTTCTTTCTTCTTCCATCTTCCTGGTTCCTTCCTCCTTCTATCTTCTTCATTCTTCCTTCCATCTTCTTTCTTGTTCCTTCTTCCTTCTTCCTTATTGCTTCATCCTTCTTCCTTCTTGCTTCTGCCTTCATCTTTCTTTCTTCCTTCTTCTTCTTCCTTCCTACCACTTCTTTATTCTTTCTTCCTTCTTTCTTCTTCCTTCTTCCTTTCTACCTCTTCTTACTTCCTTCTACCTTCTTCCTTCTTCCTTCCTTCTTCCTCTTCCTTCTCCCTTCTCCTTTCTTCCTTCTTTCTTTTTCTTCCTTCTTCCTTCTTCCTTCTTCCTCTTCCTTCTTTCTCCTCTCTTCTCCCTTCTTCCTTCTTCCTTCTTTCCTTTTCTTCATTCTTCCTTCTTCTTTCTTCCTTCTTTCTACTTCCTTTTTCCTTCTTCCTTCCTCTTTCTTCCTTCCTCCTTCTACCTTCTTATTTTTTCCATCTTCCTTTTTCCTTCCTCCTTCTTCTTTCTTTCTTTCTACCTCTCCCTTCTTCTTTCTTCCTTCTTTCTTCTTCCTTTCGCATTCCTCTTTTTTCCTTCTTTCTTTTTTCTTCTTCCTTCTTCCTTATTCCTCTTCCTTCTTCCTTCTTTCTTCTTCCTTCCGCCTTCTCATTTTTTCCTTCTTCATTCGTTCTTGTTCCTTCTTCCTTCTTCCTATCTCCTTCTTCCTTCCTCCTTCTTCCATCTTTCTTATTCCTTCTTCCTGCTTCCTTCTTTCTCCTTCCTTCTTCTTTCTTCCTTCTTCCTTCTTCCTTCTTCTTTTTTCCTTCTTCCTTTTTTCTTCTTCCTTCTTCTTTCTATCTGTCTACCTCTTCCTTCTTTTATCAGTTTTTCGCATTCTTTTTATATCCTACTTTCTTTTTTCTTCTTCCTTCTTCCTTTTCCTTCTTCCTTTTTTTCTTCTTCCTTCCGCCTTTTTATTTTTTCCTTCTTCCTTCTTCCATCTTCCTCCATTCTTATTCTTTCTTCCTTCTTCCTTCTTCCTTCTTCCTTCTTCCTTCTTCCTTCTTCCTTCTTCCTTCTACCTTCTTCCTTCACACACTTATTAAGAAAACGTATTTCAACTATTCGACCAAACGGCATTCGGCCAAATGGCGTTCGGCCAAATGACCCTTTCGGCCAAATGGCATTCGGCCAAACGACATTCGGCCAAATGACCCTAAACCTGTTGATCTGAGGTGTGAAAAGTGAGTTGAAGCTCGCCTACGTCTATGAGGGCGGACACAGTATCAAATTAAATACAATATGGCTAATCTGAGGCGTTCATAGCAGATTGAGCACTCGTCTGAAGGAACGGGGGTGGTCTCAGCATATTATTCGCTTCTTTTCTATTGTTCTCTTCAAGGGAAATAACTAGAACAGTATTTTTGTGAAAATGTAGTATCTTGAAAAGCTTGTTAGTCATCGACTAACTACGACCCCCCACTACTACAGGACTGCTCGGGAAACGACCATCAGTGGCTAAACCATATTTCTAGAGGAAAGGCTCCAAAACGCCTCCCCCCAGGTAAATCGCCTTTTGGGTATTCCCTCATATTTACCGTATTTGGCATGGACGTAATAAAATTACGACCAAAAATTATGTAGGTGTGTGCTTTTTTTTTTTTTTTTTTTTACAAGGGAGAATGCATTTACACACTAACCCAGTACACGTGCATTGAAGTTGCCAAACTACCACACGGAAGTGTACTGGAGTGTCGGACTCGACCATACCGGTAATACCGACTAAACTCCCTTGGGCTCCACCATCGTTTCCCCCAGGAACTACCTCGCAGTACTACTTCTGGGGGGACGGCAGTACTAAGCGTACTCGCTCATTATCGCTCACACAGGCACTCGTCCCACGCGAGACTGACTTGGGTGCTCGCACACCATTCACTCCATTTGAGTCTTACTTGGATGCTCTTCCGGGCGCTCCGCTGCCATGCCTCGAGGTGTCAATAGCGGTAACTGCCTGTGCCCACAGTTATTACGCTACGACACTTATGACACAGCATGTGCAGATCAATCACACCACTGCCGAAGCAGACCACTCGCTTCCCTGCCGAAGCAGGGACACTCCCCATGCACCACATGTGCACAACTGTAAGTGTGTGGGTACAACCCACTGCTACCCTGCCGCCGAAGCAGCTTCTCCAAAGACCATTCGCTCCATGTGACCCTTATTCGGGTGCTCACTGTAACACTCCACTGCCATGCCTCGAGGTGTCGATAGCGGTATGTAGGGACGAATCAACGATACTACGCTACGACACTCCTACCTCAGCATGTGCAGTCCATACTCAGACTTCTGCTGCGCTTCGAGGTGACAATAGCGGCGGCGACACGCTATGACACTCCTGCCTCAGCACAACCAGATCACTCACTCCCTGCCGAAGCAGCTCACGCGCTACCCTACCGAAGTAGGTACACTCCACAACTCACTCTAACACTCCACTGCCATGCCTCGAGGTGTCGAGAAGGTACCTCGACTCCTACCTCAGCATGTGCAGTCCATACTCAGACTTCTGCTGCGCTTCGAGGTGTCGATAGCGGTAACTGCCTGGGCCTACAGATATTACGCTACGACACTCCTGCCTCAGCACGAGCAGATCAATCACACCACTGCCGAAGCAGACCACACGCTACCCTGCCGAAGCAGGGACACTCCCCATGCACCACATGTGCACAACTGTATGTGTGTGGGTACAACCCACTGCTACCCTGCCGCCGAAGCAGCTTCTCCAAAGACCATTCGCTCCATGTGACCCTTATTCGGGTGCTCACTGTAACACTCCACTGCCATGCCTCGAGGTGTCGATAGCGGTATGTAGGGACGAATCAACGATACTACGCTACGACACTCCTACCTCAGCATGTGCAGTCCATACTCAGACTTCTGCTGCGCTTCGAGGTGACAATAGCGGCGGCGACACGCTATGACACTCCTGCCTCAGCACAACCAGATCACTCACTCCCTGCCGAAGCAGCTCACGCGCTACCCTACCGAAGTAGGTACACTCCACAACTCACTCTAACACTCCACTGCCATGCCTCGAGGTGTCGATAGCGGTATGTAGGGACCAATCAACGATACTACGCTACGACACTCTTACCTTAGCATGTGCAGTCCATACTCAGACTTCTGCTGCGCTTCGAGGTGACAATAGCGGCGGCGACACGCTATGACACTCCTGCCTCAGCACAACCAGATCACTCACTCCCTGCCGAAGCAGCTCACGCACTACCCTACCGAAGTAGGGACACTCCACATGCCAATTGGCACTCCTGGGCTTGTGCTTTGAAGCGGCACACAGTCGCTTTGATAGAGTCCGCTTACGGGCACTTGTGTTTTTGGGAGGGATTTTAGCAGAGCCCACTGCTAAATCCCACCACGCCCTAGGCAGTTCTCCCTGACTCGCAGACAGCTGGGGAGGGGTCGTCAAGCCCTTGGACATCATGCTGTCCCTGCTGTCCCTGCTGCCCCAAGTGTGTGTGTGTGTGTGTGTGTGTGTGTGTGTGTGTGTGTGTGTGTGTGTGTGTGTGTATGTACAAACTAACCCCACTATCTGGCGGTGATGTTATGGAGGAAAGCTGTCTGTTAAAACAGTCAGATTTAATCCGGGAGTTAGAAAGTGTTAACTCTACTGCAGCTCCAGTGACCCATTTCAGAGTGCCTGGTATTTCATGTCCACTCCGAGGTCACTATCACTAACAGTAAGCCCCGCCTGATTATGCTACCGTTTATCAAATGGATAAAGGTATCATAATCAAACTTCCGAATGCAAAATATATATAATATAATTTGAATCCAGCGCGCATTTAGTTGAATTCATTATACACATATTTTTTAATAGATATGCAACGTATTTACGCTTCCTGGATTTAAAATGTATATCAATGATATTCATCATGGATATATATCTTTGATCCTAACGCGTATTTAGTAAAATCAGTTTCATATAATATTATTATGGAACGGACTCACCAGATCCGCAGCTTGAAGGATTGGCCATTCCAGTAATTCCATCGTATATAAGGGCTCCAACCTCTTACAAATCCAACAGAATGCAGTGCACGTACACGTGTTTTACTGTTGATACCGCTGCAATTCTATAGAATTCATCCTAGACATTTTTGAAATCCTACGAGTCTTCATTCTATTCTGAACTGTAACTTTCCCGAAAATCTTGTCACATTTAGATTACGAATAGATCTTTTAAATTAGCATTCTCTTAACAGAACTTCAAACAGGCCTCAATAAAGGACACAATTCTTCATTTTCAAATTATACACCTAACTGAAAACCGACACAATACAGTAAATTGGAAGAAAATTCACATGATACCCATGCTTCATTCTTCGGCAACTTTTAACATAATCACTCGCGGAAATTACTTAAACTACAATTATGACTTTTCTGACTGTGGCAGCCAAAATCTTGAAAACGGACGGGTAATAACACTAAAATTTGAGCAGCAAAAATTGTTAACGTCATGTATGCACGACATACTACGATCCTTTTCTCTTATGACCGTCTTATCACGGTGCTCCTGAAAAAATCAAATTGAACTATCTAGGGTTGCAATTTATGTAAAATTACTCCATAGTAGACATATGCATAAATCCCAAAATGTTTATGTTTCTAAGTTAATCTCTTGCTAGCCGGCTGTCGAAATAGTATGTACTTATATCTATTGTATTTTCTGTTTGTTCTTAAGATGTGCATGAAATTACCAAGATTCCTTGTCCATAATTTTCTGATCAGTAATCAAAACCATCCGGGTCATCACACACGTGAATAATATTACTATCGAAACGAAGAAGGTAGAATGAAAAAAAAATCAAATTACTATCAAGCAGCTGACGTATTTTTCGCGATTTTCGCTTATGCTACGTGTTTTAGATTAGAAATTTAGCTAAATTATATGTCAGGAATACGTCGCAAGAGACTTACGATTGTGAGGTTTTATTTTATTGAATAAAATCTACCGAATCTACCAGAATACTACTAAATACAAATTAATTGTGAGAACCCTGAATATGCAACAAAACACACCAAATATCGAACATCTTCACCTTCTCCCCATAGCATTCATTGACCATTCATACATGGATTTACTAGAATATGGAAAAATACTCCCTTTTGTATTCCACGATATGAAATTTCACTATTGTTAGCTTCTATTGCACTACTTGTCACTAAAACATGAATGTATTTAAAATCAAATCGAATGTCCTATTAACAAGGCACCAGCCGAAACTATGAAAAACCGCCAATTGTCCCCGAACTGAGAAAAAAAAAAAAAAAACCTACGACAAAAAATTATGTAGGTTAGGCAAAAAAGTGTCAAAATAAAAGATAGGAATGTTGGAAAAACCGAAATTTTCCACATTTTGATGAAACATCTAACATTTTGGCGAGGCAAAATGCCCTAGGGGACTAACCCATAATGTACCACGCGTCTCCACGCACTGCCCATACCAGAATGCTGATTCGCCGACGCGTGGTGCGTTGTTCTCAAAGAGCTGCCAGCTGGAAGGCGTTTTGCCTCATGAGTTTTCCGGCAACGAAATATCACCACATTTTTGAAATGTGAATATTATCTATATGATTGAGATTTGCTACAATTTTTAAATGGCATCAGCTAGCTATATTGTTGAACTGTTGTATGAGGTAAAATACCCATCAAAAACGTAAGAGCTAAGACATTAAAGCAGTCTTTGCTTAGCTTGGGCATATTCTTCCTCCTTCCCCTACATGTTGTAATGAAAAGGGAAATTCGCTTCCTCTACGACATCTCACGACGTTTAAGCGGGGGGAAGATGAATGCATCAATGCCTGTGAAAGACGCGAATGGTCAGTTATTAACCGACCCAAGCATGATCTGCCTAGGATCTGACGCATAGCATGCGCCAATACCGAAGCTTCATCTCTTCTGGAGATTCAAACAGCCACCCAAAGTATGGAATCGAACACAGCTCCAGGGGTCGATCGCATATCAGCCGCGATGCTCAAAGCTGACCCCATGACATCCGCTCAACTTCGTTTATTTCGTAATATCTGGGACACCGCAACTTTTCCGGTCGACTCTTGCAAGGTATCCTAGTGAAAGTGTCCAAAAAGGGTAACCTGGCTGTATGCGATAACTGGCGAGGCATAATATTGCTGTGTACCGTTCTCAAAGTTCCTAGCTGAAAAATAATCCTATAATAGCGTTTGTACCGGATGTCAGATAGCTCCAGTTCTGGTTCCTGAGATTACTCCTGGATTTATATGATAAACTGAGCTATCTACAAATCTATGTTTGATAACATTATAAGAGAACAACATGTACTACCGCATTCTGAAAAATAAAAAACCCAGAATAATCCACCTAGCGGTGATGGCGCCTTTCTCGCGCAAAAAGGTAATAAATGTAGCCTTTACGTTTACACCTCGATGATGTACAAGAAAGGCAAAACAGTTACACCGTCTAATGTTATGATAGAAAATTTACACTAGTAGACGACAGATGGCTCTGCCAAAAGTTTCTCGAATTTCCTATATTCGAATTTTGACTTTCGGACAATTTCATAGTACTATGAAACTGAACGAAGAGCATACTTACGCCTAAATGCGTGCAACACGAGCATCTTTATAGTACGATGAAACTCTTAATGGGAGCAAGCCATGGATAAACTTTAAAAATATTCATAGATGCAAGGCATTTTTCATAACACATTATTGTTCTATGTGACTATGTCTCATCACTATTTTAATATTATCTATTTTTTGCAATTTGCAATTATTATGAAATTCAATAGTGATCAACAGCGTTTTAGTCTCTGGCGGATGCAACTTGTTGCAAGAAAATCGGTTAAGAGTTTCTATGTGAAAATTTGGCTAATGTTTTTTATGGCATTTTGTGCACACACACACACATACGCACACACGGACAGACAGACATTTGTTCAGTTCATCGAGCTGAGTCGAATGGTATATAACACTATGGGTCTCCGGGACTTTTATCAAAAGTTCGAATTTGGAGTGAAATGATAGCCTTTCGGTACAACTTAGTTGTACGAGAAAGGCAAAAATACCGTATGCACCAAATTACAACACACATGTTTTCCATTTTTCTGTAAAGAGCTCGATGAGGAAATTAGCGTATACGTCTCTTTTTTAGATTACGGCAGTATATTCGTATTTTAGGGTTACCATCGTAACGCAATATCCAGTTGCTACTTCAGCGTTGCTCTCAGAGTGTAAAAATGGTAACAAATAAACAAAGAAACAACTATATATTTAAAGATCTAGGACGAAAGGCTCACCGGAAAGTCAATGGGAAATTTCTCCACCCGTAGTGCCTGTTGGGTTGCATTGGACAAACGCTTGACCAACCGCTTGCAGTTCTCCATACACACACCACGGTCCAACAAGGCATGATTGTAGTGCCTCTTCCAGTTTTTAGAAAAGCCCTGTCAAAGAAAAAATCACCCATTTCTCACTCACTGCCACTACTCGGTACCGATTAGAGTTAAGCAACCGACCTCAATCAACTGCCACAGTTCGGAACTGTTGTCCGGCCTTAGAACGACGCGTACCAAGCAGTACGCAGCAATTTGACCCGCCGGGGCCTCTTCCATGCATTGGTCATAGTCATCTGCTTCGGTTATCCGCGGCATGCGGTGGTACTGAGAGGCTGCGGGAGACACAAAAAAGTGGATGATAAAAAAATTAATAGTGATGTAGTTGGCACTTGAGATGACCATTAACGATGCCATATGAAACAGAGTTCCCTTCATCCTAACTGAAATTAAGTTTCTTTTTCATTGGACGGATACGTTGCAACTATAAATCATCATAATTTGTTGTTGTTGAAATTCTACATTTTCTACTTGACAATTGAAACGGTGCATATTCTATTTCTGCTTCAAAACATGTCCAGTTCATATTTAATTCTTAGGTTACAAATATTCTACTTCTAATTCTATCTACTATATTAACCTTCGTGTACAAACAGATACGTATATGTATACGCATTTAGTTTCCAATTTCGGAAATTCTTCAGATTTTTGTTATCGACACTTTAGGTTTTCAAGAAAGAAACGAAAAATCTGTTTATACAAAAAGTTCATATAGTGAAAGTACATAGAAGAAGAATGTTTGTAACTTTATAATGTTAAGGCATTCGAGAATAATTTGTTTCATATTTATCATTTCTAAATCACATTATCACTTATTATCATCATTATTATCATGTTTAAAATTAATTCATGCTATGTTTATTTGTTGAAAGAACTAACAAAAACTTATCCATTTACAAAAAAAATAATCTGTATTTTGTTATTGCAGTATTTAGAAAGAAGTTACTATGTTACGTTTCCAAAAAAACATGGACTGAATAGGGTAAACAATTTAGGGATTCAAATGCAAGAGAATAATTGTTACTAATGTTACATAGCGAACGAACGATTGGTAAGTCTAGGTTGTTCCATGTGCTACAATACCCATTTATAGAAATTTGGATTTATTATGATGTCACGAAAGATATTCCACATTTAACTCACTCTCAATGAATTCTCCATTTATTGTGATAGGTAAGATAGCAATCACGAAGGACATATAACAGAGCAGGGACATCCTTAATCACTCAATTGCATGCTGTTCTAGTCCACGCTGTACTAAGAACTAAAACAACGTTCCGCTGTAAGCCACAAAACCATACTGATCCATATGCGTTGGTTGCGAATGTAGATTCTTAATGTAGAACTATAAAACAACATCATAATCTTAAGTATATACTTACATAAGAAAAAAGTATTACACATCATGCAAAAAAGTTTATGCTATCAGAGAGGCTGAGACATCAGACTATGGTAAGTAGTGCTTCGTTTAATTCGCTGTAAAGTTCTAGAAAACGGAAAATAACATCTGGTCACTTTATCATAATTACTGTTCAAAACAACAGTCCTATATAAGATGAGTACCGCCATGTTTCACGTTTGACAGGTCAACTGCTCATTTGTATGAAACTGCCAGATGATTATGTTCCAATCCTGATACTTGACGGCACTGATATTATAGTCACTGTATTCAAAACTAGTTTAGCATTAGCATTGAGCAATTTGCACAAATTCGTAGGTGGTACAAGCCAAGACTATTGTATGAGAGTAGCATCACTTTCATCCGTTACCACAGATAATGATTTGGGACTAACCACTATCTCTTTAATGGAAGCAATGCACTCTCCAATAGTCCAGATCGGTCCTGGCCACGTCCATGCCAATGCTGAGGAAGGGGAAGGATAGTTAGTTGGGCACCTACTTAAGAAAGATGCAGAGAAGTCTACGACCTCTTATAGATGACACGGGAGTTTATGGGATTGTGTGGAAGATTATAACACTTGGAATCGTTTTGGTAAAACGTGAAACGCAGAAAGAACTAAGATAAAAATAACAAAGTAGGAAAGGGACGGGCCTTGAATTGAACCCACGACCTCCTGCATATAAGGCAGGAGCGATAGCCACTAGACCACCGAGATCGTCCTTACTGTATTTAAAACTAGTTTAGCCGACAAAATTCAGGAGATCGTCCATGAATAACGTCAGTTAATGGAACTTTCCCCTTGATTCAAACGTTTCTCCCATTCATTGGAGCTGGAAATTGAAACCACGTAAGAAAAGTAAAACATTACTATTAGAAGAATTTGCATAAGTTACTGTCCTTTTATAGAAGTCTTTTTGAACCTAATTTTATTTCAAAATGATTTATCCGCTTTTGTAAAAAAAATCAATCCACGATTTGGCGAATCTTATAGCACTCCACGGCAAATGCTGGGTGAAGCGTACCATTGGTACTTCGCGTACCTGAAGAAATAAAATATACTCCATCTCGTGGTCCTTAGCCTTTTACCCAGCAACTACTATCCCTACCTCCCCGTGGTGCTGGCCGGGATGCGAGCAACCTTAGGGAAGATCGGGTAACCAACCCCGGTGGGAACTATGGTCGTATGCTGACAGGGAAGGGGGGTTTGCTCCTCTCCGGAGGTGCAAATCTTACTGAGCGTCTGTTCTCCATGTCAGGATCGGCTCACAACAGCGACTGTTCCCCATGTTGGGGGCGGCTGATCATCGTCCGAGTGCCAGCGAGGGACTCTAAGTGAAAATGTGCACCATGGTCCACCGCGAATAAGGAGGAATGGTCCTCCGGAAATTTAGGAGGCTTGGTGTCAGGCCCTGCCAGCCAGCCTTTAAATAACATACGCAACGAACAATCAACAAGAGAGTACGGACCGGAACCATCGGCGAAGACCACTGCGACCACTTTGAAACTCGGATCGTGGAACTGCAAATCTCTCAACTTCATTGGGAGCACACGCATACTCGTTTCGTGGATTCGGCATCGTAGCGCTGCAAGAGGTTTGTTGGAAGGGATCAATGGTGCGAACGTTTAGAGGTAATTATACCATCTACCAGAGCTGCGGCAACACACACGAGCTGGGAACAGCTTTCATAGTGATGGGCGATATGCAAAGGCGCGTGATCGGGTGGTGGCCGATCAATGAAAGAATGTGCAGGTTGAGGATCAAGGGCCGGTTCTTCAACTTCAGCATAATCAACGTCCATAGCCCACACAGACAGATGCAGATAGAATCATAAATCGACCTCGTTCTGATTGATGGACGGCACTTCTCCGACATTATCGCCGTCAGGACATATCGTGGCGCTAACATCGACTCTGACCACTATCTGGTGATGGTTAAACTGCGCCCAAAACTATCCGTCATCAACAATGTTTGGTACCGACGACCGCCGCGGTACGACCTAGAGCGACTAAAGCAACCTGATGAATCAACAACACTAAATTAGTAGGGCGTTCACCAAACCAAATCGGGTTGTGAATTCACGATAAACAAGTAAACTTTATTTCCAACCATATGTTGAGATAAGAAAATTATTTTGAGCTTTTTAGTGGAATGTCTTCACTTGTCATAAGACGAGTTTATACAATCCCATTGAATTCCACCACTTAATTGTATCTCGACAGATACGTATTTCGACCTCAACAGTAAGGCCGTCTTCAGTGTCTTGTACGAGTCGAGTCAAGTACAAGACACTGAAGGCGGCCTTACTGTTGAGGTTGAAATACGTATCTGTCGAGATACAATTAAGTGGTGGAATTCAATGGGATTGTATAAACTCGTCTTATGACAAGCATATGTTGAGGTTGATTAGCTCAAAATAATCAAAAAATAACAAAATAATAGTTGAAACATGTGTATTTATGATAATTGAAATAGCCCTTAGCTAATGTTACGCGCGATTTTTTGGAATAAGAAGTCTCTTGCTCGATTGGAATGACACTGATAGTAAATTTGGAATTCCAATTGAAACATTTCCTGTCTTTGTTCATAGTGTCTTTACGTCGGGTATGTGGGACGAAGTCTACGGAACGAATGGTTCGACGAAGAGGGCAGACAGATTCTGGAGGAGAAGGACGCAGCGCGGACGGTCGCGCTGCAGCAAGGTACCCGGCAGAACGTGGAACGTTATAGACGAAAGCGGAGACAGCAGACACGCCTTTTTCAGGAGAAGAAACGCCGCCTGGAAGAAGGAGATGGAACAGCTGATGCCAAGATGGGCCCGGAGAGGAGTGAAAGGAAGGGGTTATATGCCCCATCTACAATGACGACAAGGCGACAAGCTGGAAAGTGAGAACTTTCGAGTGATCATCATCTTTAATACCGCCCAAAAAGTGATATACCAGATCATCTTCCGTCGTCTGTCACCATTAGTAAATGAGCTCGTGGGATGTTATCAAGCCGGCTTCGTTGACGGCCGCTCGACAACCTACCAGATTTTTACTGTACAGCAAATCCTTCAAAAATGCCGTGAATACCAGGTCCCAACGCACCATCTGTTCATTGATTTCAAGGCGGCATACGATAGTATAGACCGCGTAGAGCTATGGAAAATTATGGACGAGAACAGCTTCCCTGGGAAGCTTACCAGACTGATCAAAGCAACGGTGGATGGTGTGCAAAACTGTGTGAAGATTTCGGGCGAACACTCCAGTTCGTTCGAATCGCGCCGGGGACTAAGACAAGGTGATGGGCTTTCGTGCCTGTTGTTCAACATTGCGCTAGAAGGTGTCATGCGGAGAGCCGGGTGTAACAGCCGGGGTACGATTTTCAACAGATCCAGTCAATTTATTTGCTTCGCGGATGACATGGACATTGTCGGCTGAACATTTGCAAAGGTGGCAGAACTGTACACCCACCTGAAACGTGAAGCAACAAAAGTTGGACTGGTGGTGAATGCATCGAAGACAAAGTACATGCTAGTTGGCGAAACCTAGCGCGACAGGGTCCGCCTGGGAAGCAATGTTACGATAGGCGTGGATACCTTCGAGGTAGTCGAATAATTTGTCTACCTTGGATCCTTGCTAACGGCTGACAACAACGTTAGTCGTGAAAAACGAAGGCGCATCATCTAGAACATTGAAACATTAAATGTAATTATTCTCATAATACACGGCAGACTGTGATGGGCTGGATACAAATCCCATGCGTATGACAAAAGAGCATCAAGAACAGTTAAAATAGAGATAGTAGATAACACGAAAAGTGTCGTAGGCTTCGTGGTAGGCCGTGTACACGATAGCTTATGCAGCTATATGATACTCCATTTGGCGTAGGCTCACCAAGAGGAGGCAACTCATTATCTATCAAGTATCAAGCAAATAAATATGAAAAAAAAAACAATATACTCTTGAGGGTTACGAAAATACTCTAGGCTTCATTTGAAATTATTTCATAAAAAGTAAAATTTTGATATTAATTAAAATCCAATATGTGAATACAAGAAGCTAAAATGTCTGTACCTAAGGACATCTTTCGATAATTATTGGTATGTACCTAGGCGAAATAAATAAACAGAACATTTATGAATGTCTATCTGAGTGCATAGTGAGCTATGATTGCGAAGGTAAATCGTGTGAAGTGTTTGTACTTATTATTTGGTGAATCATGAATTATAGGCAACTCATTGAAGTATTTAGAGCTCACGAGGGACGTCAGGTAGATCGCGTTGAAAAAGCTTTGGAATATATCTGCCAAAGCTTCGCTGTGGATAAACAAAAAAGAGTCAACTCCATACAAAATTGAAAAATCTGCATTTGAAATTTGAAAAAAAAATGGCAGGCCACATCCTGGTCCAAACCTTACTTTGACTCATAGAATGAGGAATGGCTTGACACAGAATTTGAATTAGAAGAATTTTATCATGCTGAGCCTACAACAGAAGTGATACGAGTATGGTGAAAGTGATAGGCCATATTTTAAAAAACCGAGATCACGCTTCCAGAATGTACACTACTCTAAGTGATTCTCATGGAATGATGTCCGATGCAGAAACTTGCTATGAACTCGTCGGATCCTTTGATAAGCTCCCTCAACTTAGGTAAGCGACTTCAAAATAAATCTAATCTGGAATATCCAGAAGATGTTCAAAGTTTTTTAGTGACTGAAACTTCTTGCAATACAACAGATTCGAGTACAGAAAAATATACCATAGCAGATATTTTAATCGATCTTGAAGAAATAAATGATGATTTTGTTGAGGATGTTCATGTACATAATGAATAAATAAATGTTGTTGCAGTATACTTATATATCTTGAAGCTTTTATTGCATGGAGTTCGTTTAGCTTTAATAGAGTTTTATATTGTATTCCCTTTACTTGTTTTACGGGTTAAGAGCCTGAACCAATCTGAAAAATCCTACAAAGACAACCTGTTACGTATGTAGATGCAATGGCCTGTATTTGACGGAGTCCTTGTGCAACTTAGAACATCTGTACAACTCAATTCACATAAAAACAGTATACAATTTTCTAGTTTGAACTCTACAGGTCTGCGCTGGAATAAAATACACATCTATAGACTGCTGTGTACATGAGACATTCGTAGATAAAAGGGATATATTCCATAGCGATCAAAGGTCTGTATTCCAGGGAGTTTGGAGACCTTAGAAGTAATAACGACCTGCAAAACAAGTATTTCACATCTTTTAGACAATAATCTACGATATAAGTGTGAAATATTGCAGAAATGAAATGAAAATATTTTCGGCCACCTACTTGTATGGAGCCGCCCCATAGTGCATCTGTGGAAGTCGGGCCTACTACGGGCTCCAGAAGAAACTGCGGTCGAAAAAGATTCGCCACCGCACCAAATGTGTCATGTACAAGACGCTTATAAGACCGGTTGTCCTCTACGGACATGAAACATGGACAATGCTCGAGGAGGACTTGCAGGCGGTGTGCAAGAAGACGGTGTGTGGCGGCGAAGAATGAACCATGAGCTCGCCCAACTCTACGGCTAACCCAGTATCCAGAAGGTAGCTAAAGCCGGAAGGGTACGATGGGCAGGACATGTTGCAAGAATACAGCAACCCTGCATCCGGCAGGTACGAGACGGCGTGGAGCGCAGCGAGCGAGATGGGCAGACCAGGTGCAAAACGACTTGGCGACCGTGGGGCCTCGAACCGTGTATTGTGGCGTCAAATTGTTGATTCAGTGTTATCTGTTTAGATGGAAATTAAATAAATGAAATGAATGCATTAGGAAAATTTTGATGTCCATCAAACTATTTGTTTTACGCGATGCAGAGAATACATTATTTGAAAACTTACTCAACCTACCAAGTTTTTTTGATAGAAGGGCTGTAGACCGTTAGTGTTATATACCAATAGATCTAACCATTATTTTTGATTTGGCGATTTGAAAACATGGAGATTCAAGTACGAGTCTCTGAAGGCGGCCTTAAAGTTGAGGTCGAATTACGTATCTGTTAAGATTACAAAGTGGTAACTAATACTAAACTTAACTTGTGACAGGCAGCAGATAACATGTTTGGACATCAGCTGCCATCGGTGTTGTAACGCAATTCAGCATATTAAACTAGAAATTGACTGGCACATTTTAAACTAATTTCCCCTACACGCACGTTGGAGAGCAATTGTGGGGTTTGCATTTTTCGAACTGGATGGAAGTGCACCAGAGCATTGAGTTTGGCCTAAAACTAAAGTCACGAGCTGAACTATAAGTACTAACTCTTGAATTCTCGTGGAAAAAGTGATTTTTTGAGCAAAACACAACTTTGTGGTACGAGACAGATAAAAACAACACCCACGGGAAAGTTTCTTCCGATCCATCCCCGAATCACACTTTTCCCACAAATTCCTATGTAACAATTGAACATGCGCACTGTTGTACTACATACACCAGTCCGTTAATGTGCTTAACACGAAAAAGGTTGAAATTGACATGATGTTTCTTGTGAAATAAGAAGGGAATTTGCTATTCTCACATGACATTTGATATATCTTAATACACCTTATTGCTACTTCTCCAGTTAGCGTTGCGAGCAGAGGCATGGAATCGCCATTTCGGATGTCTGTGAATATTTTGGGTGGGAAAGATTCTCGATTCCATGGACATAGTGTATCCATTGTGCTTGCGTTGGTTATGCATAAAGAACTGTTTAAGTTAATGACTCGTTTTAATTTAAAAAATAGTATTTTTTCATGTAATAGTAATAGCATTTCATGTATTATTATTAATTAAATAGCGAAGCAGTTTATTTTATGTTTGTTTAACGTATCCTTTCATATTTAATCATTGCTTTCTCTACGATTTTTTGCTAAAAGTTTTTGAATTAGATATGGTCGACGCGAGACGAGCCAGCCTTGGGCTGAAAGTCTCGATAATAAAGACATAAAAAAAAGATATGGTCGATCTTAAGTTTTCTAAGAAATTTTTGTACCTACATACATAAAATAAAATCAATAAATTCTTTCACTTTAATAATCTTTGTTTTCTTTTGTAGAAAAACGAACTACCGTGCAAAATCATATTTCAGACGCATTGATGGCTCGAAACGTTTATTTATTATTTAGGGAAGTTCTTGGACAGAAAAGGGACTATTAAACTGAATTTCAAAAATAAGAATCATAACACTTCGGATTAAAATGTAATTTTAACCATTAGAACTTTCTAAAAATCCTTGAGCGATCGAAATATGAATTTTCACTGCATATATTGCCAAAACACGTAATGAAAAGTTTTCATGTACATCATAGTATCAACAATAACAATCTTGGTTCAACTCACACTTTATGAATGTATCACCAGCTGCAATCCATTTCACTTGCATCACTCCAACCAGTAATATCCCCACAATTTGTAGGGACAAACTTGAACTCATTTCATTTCTCGCGCGAAAACCGAACTCAAATATTCTCTAAACACTACGAGATCCCACAAGCAACTGTTGCAGGGAGCGATAGTTTTCCTCAGAATTAGAAGATGGAAATTCTTCCCGATCATGCTTTTTACTGCTGACCCCCCCTCACGCCCTGCAACTTTTATCTCGTCATAGCATAAATTTTGCATGCGAACGCGGTGCGCTTTCGTCCCACTCTGACGATGCTGAACGATAAAAAGGGTGAAATATTCCAAAAATCTCCCTCATTAATGGTTTGATATACAATTTCCTCAGAATTTTAATGTGAACAATAAAATGCATCATGCCGAATTTAAAACAAAACAAAGCCATTTTTCGAGTTTATTTTTTTATTTTTTATATGAGTGAAATAATGAAATTTATGTATTGAGTACGAATACTTTTCATTGATTCATTATACAGACTTTCGGAAAACATGTTACATATTTAGTTTTATGTCCCCTTCACCATCTCACTGTGTTGAATTTCATATCATCTCGAAACAAAGAAATAAAGCACCAATTTCATCGATTTTTTCTGCTCACTCACGTGCTCACAAAAAAAAAATCAAACTCCTTTTCATCTCTTAGTTTATGATAGGATGAACATGGGAGCTATGAGATGAAGAACCGGAACGGGAACCCTATTTTTGATTGAATAAGCGTTCGATCAACTTCCAATGTTTGTTGGGAATAGCTATGGTAAAAACAGGAACATGAACGTGTGGTGGAAATATTTATTAGAAAATATATCTCGCGCCTTTAGGTATACGATAGAAGAATAAGCGTTAGCGTTAGTCTTCAAGAAAACTTACACGCTAAACTACTAAAAACAGCGATGAATGCGTTATTTTTCTGTTAAGAATAATCTCATAAACAATAATCATCATAAAATTATAATCTCAAAAATTGAGAAAAAAAATCATATATACCGTAATCCGGGGGAACATTAATTTTTATATTGTTTTGTAAATATTTCCTCCGTAAATGAAATCATGGTTTTTTTCATATGTTCAACACTACAAGTCCCGAGCCAAGAATAAAGAATAAAGAAGCTCGGTGGTCTAGTGGCTACTGATTCTGCCTTTTAAGCAGGAGATCGTGGGTTCAAATCCAGGCTCATCCCTTTTCTACTTTGTATTTTTATCTGTGTTTCAAGGTCTACCAAAACGATTCCTACTCAGGGGTCTGTGAGGCGGCCATGTTTCTGATGCCAGCATCAAAATTATCAATCAATTTAATACGAAGGCTTAACCATAATTGTCGAAAACCAGCCGTTGAAAATATATTTTGAATATCATGATATTTTGGCGAAATAGCGCTCGGTGTCGATTGAAAAATGAAAACTTTGTAAAAGCCTTAAAATTCTTGATGAAATACACCTTGCAGTTATATTTTGGCACAAGTTCCCGAAAAATATTGAAAAATAATGAGGTCTATTTGGAAAAAAATCAAATCAGAAATGCTTTTTTTTATCTTTCGTTTATTTGATAGGCTCATTTGCCATTGGGCGTTACGGAGCCGAAACTTTTAATATTTTTTAACAATGGTTTTTACATTGGTAATATTACAGTTAGGGGCCCTCCTTAGCCTATCGGTAAGATGCGCGGCTACAAAGCAAGACCATGCTAAGGGTGGCTGGGTTCGATTCTCGGTGCCGGTCTAGACAATTTTCGTATTGGAAATTGTCTCGACTTCCCTGGGCATAAAAGTATCATCGTATTAGCCTCATGATATACGAATGCAAAAATGGTAACTTGGCTTTAGGGCCCTATCGCAGAGAGGTCAATTTGGGGTGCAAGCATCATCATTCCTGATACCAGCCGTGCAGAGGGAAGTAGGCGCGAAGTCGACCCTTCCCACCTTCCGAGGACATAAGGAGTGGTAAGGCCACCTGGAAAGCCGGCAAATGCTCTGGCACGATACCATGGTGTTCTTCTAAAAAAGCGAGTCACGATGTTCGATGTTGCAAGGACATGCAGCTAACCTCGAGAGTGCGTTGTGCACTGGCCCCCCTTTGAAGCATTATTTTCTGTTTGTGCCGAAGGGACGATGGGCTTGGCGGCAATGGAAACGGTTTAGCAGGTCGGGGATGTAGTCCTGCCTCCCTCGTTTGCTGTTGGAAGTGGTCCCAAACACCGCACTTCCTGGACAACCCAGGATGTCTATTGAGC
Source organism: Armigeres subalbatus (assembly GCF_024139115.2). Classification (NCBI taxonomy): domain Eukaryota; kingdom Metazoa; phylum Arthropoda; class Insecta; order Diptera; family Culicidae; genus Armigeres; species Armigeres subalbatus. Next base: position 105,655,361 of record NC_085140.1, read on the forward strand.
AGATTCCCCCTCCATTGCTTAGAGACCCGCAAACAGTTGCTTTTATTCTCTCCACGTGTCTCTATATAATACCATCGTCTCTGGTATATTGTTGTTTGTTTCGGAACCTTCACGTTTCTCGTGTAAAAACAGCAGAGCTATCACTCAGAAATAAATTTATACTATATGTTTTAAAAGTCATTCTAAATGACTATTCACCTGGTTGACCCCAAACTCGTATTTCATCCAACTATACTTCTTCTTCTTCTTATTGGCATTACATCCCACACTGGGACAGATTCGCCTCGCAGCTTAGTGTTCATTAAGCACTTCCACAGTTATTAACTGCGAGGTTTCTAAGCCAGGTTACCATTTTTGCATTCGTATATCATGAGGCTAATACGATGATACTTTTATGCCCAGGGAAGTCGAGACAATTTCCAATCCGAAAATTGCCTAGACCGGCACCGGGAATCGAACCCAGCCACCCTCAGCATGGTCTTGCTTTGTAGCCGCGCGTTTTACCACACGGCTAAGGAGGGCCCCACGTACTATACTAGCATAGTATAACTTTAATAAAATCGTTCTATAGTATAAGTAAGGAATATAATTGGTTAGTTTACTTGGATTTGGTCATGGTTTCTAGGTTATGTTTGTTTGTTTTGATTTGGGTCACTTTTATAATAATTAAAACGAAAAGCAAAATAAAATGAAATAAATATTGCGCAGATTCCGCCTTATTAGACTCCTGCGCGAAAATTATTTGCGTGAATATTTTCCCCGTGTCAGACACACAAATGAATTAACACTAGTGCTGTCCAATGAGCAGCTCGAAGTAGCTCGAAGTTCTTCCCATCTCTCTCTTGCCCATTTGTTGACAAAAAAGAACGAGCAGGACGGGAACAACTTCGAGCTACTTCGAGCTGCTCATTGGACAGCATTACTGTTTGCTGTTTATCCGAGTAAACAAAAACACGTGTGTCCGATGGATAACAACAACAAAACCCAGATTAATCCACCTAGCGGTGATGGTGCCTTTCTCGTTCGTTCAAAAGGTTTGGAAAAATCCCAAATAACACCAATATGTGGATTGGTCTTATTTTTCATATTTGTTTATATGCATAAAAAAATTCTCGCCAAACGCAATTTGTTGCAAACAAATCGGATGAGCATAAGAGCAAAAAATGGCATTTTATTTAGTAGTTTTAAAATTAGTATTTTCGCCATAACTTTTGACCCAATTGTACGATCCGGCCAAGTTTCTATAGGAAACAATGGGACAAGATTCTGCGTCGAATGCAATCTGTTGCGAGCGACCTGAGAAGCACACATATTGCACATCAATCACAGTAACTTATATATGACCGGATTCAGTCACAATATGGTTACTGCAACCAAATTTGTTGAAATTGTGTTGCTTGGGGAATAGATGAAGTATAAGTGCTAAGAAAGTGAGCTAGACTTTTTTGAACTCTTTTTCACAATAAATAGTAATTTGACCATAACATCTAAGCCCATAGTCCGATCTGGCTAATTTTCAATAATAAAATATGAGACATTCTGCGTCGAATGCAAATGCGAGCAAATCGGTTGAGGAAAAGTGCCTGAAAAATGAGTGACATTTTTTTAGCGATTTTTTCATAAAAACCCAGATTAATCCACCTAGTGGTGATGGTGCCTTTCTCGTTCGTTCAAAAGGTTTGGAAAAATCTAAAATAACACCAATATTGGTCTTATTTTTCATATTTATTTATATGCATAAAAAAAATCTCGCTAAACGCAATTTGTTGCAAACAAATCGGATGAGTAAAAGAGCAAAAAATGGAATTTTATTTTGTAGTTTTAAAATTAGTATTTTCGCCATAACTTTTGACCCAATTGTACGATCCGGCCAAGTTTCTATAGGAAACAATGGAACAAGATTCTGCGTCGAATGCAATCTGTTGCGAGCGACCAGAGAAGCACATATTGCACATCAATCACAGTAACTTATATATGATCGGATTCAGTCACAATATGGTTACTGCAAACAGATTTGTTGACCTTGTGTTGCTTGGGTAATAGATGAAGTCAAAGTGCGAAAAAAGTGAGCTAGACATTTTGAACTCTTTTCACAATAAATAGTAATTTGACCATAACATCTAAGCCCATAGTCCGATCTGGCCAATTTTCAATAAGAAAATATGAGACATTCTGCGTCGAATGCAATTTAATGCGAGCAAATCGGTTGAGGAAAAGTGCCTGAAAAATGAGTGAGTTTTTTTAGCGATTTTTCCATAAAAAATTGTATAATTTTTGATCCCATAGTCCGACATGGGACAGGATTCTGCGTCGAATGCAACTTGTTGTGAGCAAATCGGTTGAGGATAAGTGCCCGAAAAATTAGTGACATTTTTTACGCGATTTTTTCGTATGAATTCGTATTTTGGCCATAACTTTCGAGCCCATAGTGCGATCTGGCCAATTTATAATAGGAAACAATGAGGCAGGATTTTGCGTCGTATGCAACTTGTTGCGAGGTTGAGGATAAGTGCCCGAAAAATGAGTCACATTTTTTACGCGATTTTTTCGTATGAATTTGCATTTTGGCCATAACTTCCGATCCCATAGTCCGATCTGGCCAATTTCAAATAGGAAACAATAAGACAGGATTCTGCGTCGAATGCAACTTGTTGTGAGCAAATCGGTTGAGGATAAGTGCCCGAAAATTGAGTGACATTTTTTACGCGATTTTTTCGTATGAATTTGTATTTCGGCCATAACTCTCGATCCCATAGTCCGATCTAGCCAATTTCAAATAGGAAACAATGGGACAGGATTCTGCGTCGAATGCAACTTGTTGCGAGCAAATTGGTTGAGGATAAGTGCCCGAAAAATGAGTGACTTTTCTTGAGTAGTTTTGCGCACACACACACACACACACACACACACAGACATCACCTCAATTCGTCGAACTGAGTCTAATGGTATATAACACTATGGGTCTCCGGGCCTTCTATAAAAAGTTTGGTTTTGGAGCGAACATATAGCCTTTACCGTATACTTAGTATACGAGAAAGGCAAAAAGGTAGTTTGGCCTTAACTTCCGATCCCATTGTCCGATCTGGCCAATTTCAAATAGGAATCAATGGGACAGGATTCTGCGTCGAATGCAATTCGTTGCGAGCAAATCGGTTGAGGATAAGTCCCTGAAAATGAGTGACATTTTTAAGCGATTTTACGTATAAATTTGTATTTTGGCCATAACTTCCGATCCCATAGTCCGACCTAGCCAATTTCCAATAGGAAACAATAAGAAAGGATTCTGCGTCGAATGCAACTTGTTGCAAGCAAATTGGTTGAAGATAAGTGCCTGAAAATGAGTGACATTTTTTACGCGATTTTTACGTATAAACTTGTATTTTGGCCATAGCTTCCGATCCCATAGTCCGATCTGGCCAATTTCAAATAGGAAACAATGGGACAGGATTCTGCGTCGAATGCAACTTGTTGCGAGGAAATCGGTTGAAGATAAGTGCCCGAAAAATGAGTGACATTTTTACAAGATTTTTTCGTATGAATTTGTATTTTGGCCATAACTTTTGATCCCATAGTCCGATCTGGCCAATTTCAAATAGGAAACAATGGGACAGGATTCTGCGTCGAATGCAACTTGTTGCGAGGAAATCGGTTGAAGATAAGTGCCCGAAAAATGAGTGACATTTTTTACAAGATTTTTTCGTATGAATTTGTATTTTGGCCATAACTTTTGATCCCATAGTCCGATCTGGCCAATTTCAAATAGGAAACAATGGGACAGGATTCTGCGTCGAATGCAACTTGTTGCGAGGAAATCGATTGAAGATAAGTGCCCGAAAAATGAGTGACATTTTTTACAAGATTTTTTCGTATGAATTTGTATTTTGGCCATAACTTTCGATCCCATAGTCCGATCTGGCCAATTTCAAATAGGAAACAATGGGACAGGATTTTGCGTCGAATGCAACCTGTTGCGAGCAAATCGGTTAAGGATAAGTGCCCGAAAAATGAGTGACATTTTTTGAGTAGTTTTGCGCACACACACACACACACATACACACACACACACACACACACACACACACACACACACACACACACAGACATCACCTCAATTCGTCGAACTGAGTCGATTGGTATATAACACTATGGGTCTCCGGGCCTTCTATAAAAAGTTTGTTTTGGAGCGATCATATAGCCTTTACCGTATGCTTAGTATACGAGAAAGGCAAAATGGTATAATTTTCGATCCCATAGTCCGATATGGCCAATTTTCAATAGGAAACAACGGGACAGGATTCTACGTCGAATGCAACTTGTTGTGAACAAATCTATTGAGGATAAGTGCCCGGAAAATGAGTGACATTTTTACGCGATTTTTTCGTATGAATTTGTATTTTAGCCATAACTTCTGATCCCATAGTTCGATCTGGCCAATTTCAAATAGGAAACAATGGGACAGGATTCTGCATCGAATGCAACTTGTTGCGAGCAAATCGGTTGAGGATAAGTGCCCGGAAAATGAGTGACATTTTTTACGCGATTTTTTCGTATGAATTTGTATTTTAGCCATAACTTCTGATCCCATAGTTCGACCTGGCCAATTTCAAATAGGAAACAATGGATTCTGCATCGAATGCAACTTGTTGCGAGCAAATCGGTTGAGGATAAGTTCCCGAAAAATGAGTGACATTTTTTACGCGATTTTTTCGTATGAATTTGTATTTTGGCCATAACTTCTGATCCCATAGTCCGATCTGACCAATTTCAAATAGAAAACAATGGGACATCGAATGAAACTTGTTGCGAGCAAATCGGTTGAGGATAAGTGCCCGAAAAATGAATGACGTTTTTTACGCGATTTTTTTGTATGAATTTGTATTTTGGCCATAACTTCTGATCCCATAGTCCGATCTGGCCAATTTCAAATAGGAAACAATGGGACAGGATTCTGCGTCGAATGCAACTTGTCGTGAGCAAATCGGTTGAGGATAAGTGCCCGAAAAATGAGTGACATTTTATACGCAATTTTTTCGTATGAATTTGTATTTTGGCCATAACTTCTGATCCCATAGTCCGATCTGGCCAATTTCAAATAGGAAACAATGGGACAGGATTCTGCGTCGAATGCAACTTGTTGTGAGCAAATCGGTTGAGGATAAGTGCCCGAAAAATGAGTGACATTTTTTGAGTAGTTTTGCGCACACACACACACACACAGACATCACCTCGATTCGTCGAACTGAGTCGATTGGTATATAACACTATGGGTCTCCGGGCCTTCTATAAAAAGTTTGTTTTTGGAGCGATCATATAGCCTTTACCGTATACTTAGTATACGAGAAAGGCAAAAACAATTACAAATATAGCTTGAATGTATTGGTGTGTACGCTGAAAATTCAAAGGAAAACGAAGTTGCGCCAGAGTTTAAAAAATGATGCAACGGGCAATATATGTTTTATTTTTAATTTATGGGTAATTCGGCATTCCGTCATT